>NC_052154.1:61293584-61893584 GCF_902713615.1 Scyliorhinus canicula | reverse complement strand
CAAGAGAAAAACATTTAAACATAAAACACAAACCTCCAAATGTCACTTCCACCCTCAGCACCTTCCTTAAAGATCTGAGGTGAAATTTCTTGACCATTCCCAACTGTTCCATTTCTTTCTTCACTGTTTTCATTTGTCCTTCCCACTTTCTATCGTTTTTTTGTTTGAAAGGAAGATGGAAAAAAGGTCTGGTTCTATGATCCAGTTCTCCAGTTCATAATCATCAGCTAACTCTGCTGCCTGTCGAGCAGTTGTAACTTTTTATTCCTCGTAATGATTTGATTACCTGCAAATATCTGCATTCCAAGCATTGTCCAGCATCTCTGACTTTGTCTATATAAATGTTTCTGGAACATACCTCGCCATTCACCTGAGGAAGGAGCTGCGCTCCGAAAGCTCGTGTTTGAACCAAACCTGTTGGACTTTAACCTGGTGTTGTAAGACTTCTTACTGTGCTCACCCCAGTCCAACGCCGGCATCTCCACATCATTTTTATTCCTCAACATGTGTGCTAAATACTAAAGAAAGTGAATCTTTAAATTATTTTAAAAGAATCACCTCTCCAAGGGCTTCATACGTTCTCTCTATCTTTAAAGCCCATATTCAATGGTCAAAATGGTTTTGCTTCACCCTCTCAAATTCAATATGTGTTTATCCAGGCTGCCTGTATGCCTCAGGAACCAATTCATATGCCTTAAGGATAGCTTTCTTTACTACATCATAATCTACAGATATCTCTTCTGACAATGATGCATACACTTCACTAGCTCAACCCACCAGTCTACTTCATAAAAGTAATGTCCAAATTTATTTTGGCAATTTCATGTGTTTTTCTGCTTTTTCAAAATACATAAAGAATGCCTCCTCATCCTTTTCCTCAAATGTAGGAAGTGCTTGTATAGATTTCTACACGAGGTTCATGTCTAGAACTATTTCCTTCTTCAACCTGCTCTAGTGTCTCTGCTTTAACTTCCAGCATTTTAAGGTGAAATTCTCTCTCTTTCTCCTCTTCGCCCATTACTAACTTCTCCATTTCCAATTCCCTTAGAAAAGTTCCCTCTTTGTCTCTTTCTTCTCTTTTCCCTTCTTTTTTGCTTTTCTTGAATCTCTAGTTCAGGTTTGTTCATTTCTATTTCTATTTGTGATTGAATTTTAGCCAATTCATTTGCTTCACTTTTCGGAGAACTTTGTCTATCTGCGAACTCTTGCAATTTTAAATGCTTTCAGTAATGTCAACTTTCTTTAACCCGGCAGGTAATCCCAACTCCAAATTAACTGCCAATTCTGTTAACTGACTCTTGGTTACTTTCTGTAAAGTCACACCCTCTGTCTTTAGTCAAGAACTGGCAGCTTCCAACGTGATTTTGGTTTTTAACTTCTACAATATACCTCACAGTGACTCAAATTCCTCTGCCCAGGATTTCAATACCTCACTTACTCCTTTAAAGGATTCACACGTCCAATCATTTAACAATAAATCCCAGGACAAGTTTTATTATTCAGCATCCAGTAACTTGCTTTCCATGTTTCAAAATTTCCCAACAAATTATTACTAATTGATTTCATTTGATTTATTGTCACGTGTACTGAAGTATATTGAAAAGCATTTTTCTGTGGCCAAGGGAACGTACACAACATGTACATAGTAGACAAAAAAAGATCAGCATTCAATAAGTTTTTCTCCACGTTTTGAAATCCCACAAGAGCCCCCACTTTTTTTACAACCCCAGTTAGTGTTCTAACTGAATGGGAAGATCCCAGAATGGAACCCTGATGCAAAAGACCACAACTTTTACTTTTTTGTTATAAAACGTGGACCAATAATTAGTGTTAACAAGAAAGAAACATTGATTAAACATTTTAAAATGGGATTATAATACACCTCTCCTTCCCCCCTCCCTTATCTTAACAATTATATACAGGTTTTAGGGTTACAAAGTATATCTTAATCTAAAATGGTTTCAATAACACAAAGTCCCTTCTAAACATATAAAATGACTGTGGTCAAATACACACTGTGTTCTGATCCCAAATTTGTGTCTGTGGATTTCTCCTCAGAATCCACACACACCCTCCCATTGATGATAATCGCATGAGAGTTTCAAACTTCACTCCCAGAAATATACTTTAAATCTTCTCTCATAAGAATACTTTCCCTTCGTGGTTTGCTACTGAACCCAAGAGCAGGTTTTTCAAATGACGCTTTTAAACAAAGCTTCCTCTCCATTTTGAACAGTGAATCCAGTCCAAGATTTCACACCAACCCCTTTAGAATGTCTTTGTCTTGACTGCTGTGCAAACTGCACGCTATTACTTTAACTTTTAATTACCAGATGAATTAAGATGGCATCAGACTTTTGTTTTACCTTTGAAGGCTGTTGTCCCGTTTTAAATCTGGTTACTGCAATTGTCTCTTCAACTCGGAACACTTTGTTCACGCTTCCTTGAATTCTTCTGAACAGCACCTTGGTCTCTGTTCACTTAACTCCAGACTTCTTGGACACTTCTTTTCATTTCTCAAGTTACTTTATCTAGCTGCTCTTCAGATCCCTATACTTGTATTTTAGCCATTATGCCATGGCATGGCTTTTCTTCTAGCAGAGCTGAGAGAGTTGTTTCCTCTTTAACCTTCCAAACCAACTGCTTCTAACAGAGCTGTGAGAGATGCCTTCTCTCTCACTTCATATCTCCACTGTAATCAAATTGGAGTAATTAAAACTTTAAAAAGTGTCTGTACCTTACAAGGCTCCAGTTGGTAAGCAACCCCCACTATCTTTTATTTATTATTCATGTGCTACCTAAAAACAATAGAAACACAGGTGGAACTTAATCAACCCCCACACATGCAAATGTCTTTTTCCAACATGAATATAACTATAAATTTTATCCTTCCAGGCACAGAAATATTATATTCAATCCACTTAAAACTAACCTTATTTCTAATATTTACCCATACAAATATAAATCCCTTAAAACTACCTTTGTTTTCGCAACACTGTTAGCAAAGAGCTCACTCAGAAGGCACAAAGGCAGTAGCACTTTGCAACTGATAATTCTGCCACATGTTATGACTCTCTGGGCTAGTGTGTGTCAATTCCAACCCCACGCTCCCTGGAGTCACAACACAAGTAAATTGACCATTTTAATAAAAATATCTGAAGTCTTTGGCCCTTGGCTGTCCAATAATTGCAGTCACCAGGTTTGTAAGTTTAAACACAATTACTGTGTATTTATCAGAAGAACTATAAGATATGCAGTAAATGCAACTGTTAACTATCATTTAATTGCTGACTCCCACTTTAACTGCCTCTACCCACGGAAACAAGACAGACACACACAGGGAGGGGGAGGGGTTAAAAACAATAAGGATGAAAGTCAAAAGATAAGAGTCTGTGCTTCAGGTGGTGTTTTTTTTAACAGTGGCACAGTGGTTAGTACTGTCGCTTCTCAGCGCCAGGGTCCCAGGTTCGATTCCCGGCTTGGATCACTGTCAGTGTGGAGAATGCACGTTCTCCCCGGGTGCTCCAGTTTCCTCCAACAAGTTCTGAAAGACATGCTGCTAGGTAATTTGAACATTCTGAATTCTCCCTCTGTGTACCCGAACAGGCACCGGAGCGTAGAGACTAGGGGCTTTCCATAGTAATTTCATTGCAGTATTAATGTAAGCCTACTTGTGACAATAATAAAGATTATTAGCATTATAATTATTATTTTAGCAGCTTTGCTTCAATTCCAGCCTTCAGTTTAAGGCTTTCACTGTGGATTCATTCAAGTATCTGTGGTTTCAAGAATACTGTTCAAGAAAGCAGCTCTCTGGAGAGAATTACATTGTTCACAGCGTTTCCTGGAGAGTCATCTTATTTCACATAAAACGTTGCTTTCAGTTTGTGGTTTGTCTTCAGGCCTCTGTAGTTCCAGGAGAAAGCGCCAAGAGGCTTTCTGGATAGAGAGTCAGTGGCCCTCTGAAGAGAGTTATCTAGATCTTTCAGGAGAGAGTTAGTTGGATCTCTTCACCGGGCTGCAAGAATCAAAACCAATACCAAACTTAAACCTTGCGACACTGATATACATTTCTGTGAGATCAGATCCAATCAACACCTGCTACCGGCAGAGCGCAGCCTTTTGGGCCAATTTATTGGCCACAGCCAATCAATCAAACCGAGATGCAATCCATCTCTTTGTCGCTGATGCCAGCCAGTCTGCAGGTTCTGTTTAAACCAGCACAGCCTTACGGATTCTTCCTGCTTGAATTAAAGATAAAAGATAGCTCATACAGGCTGCTTGCCGTAAAATTTAATGGCAAAACTAAAAGGGAAAATAAGCAAATGAACAGAGAATAAATGGGAAGGACCCTTACACACATCTACGTAGCATTTGCACTAGTTATGGGCCTTGATAAAACATATAGTTCAAAATGAATCTATACAGAATTTTACTAAGAAATTACATTAAAACCCTTACCTTGCCATTAGGTTCCTTCCAGAAATAGTATTGCAGATCGCACCAGGACAGTGACACGATGATTGAAGAAATCCATTTATATTAGTGCCCAGTGGATGTTTTAATGCATTACACAGCCTTTGTCCAAAGTCTACGTTAAAGATAAAATTGCACTAATCAAACAACTGCTTGATGTTCAGGCAACATTCATTCCACAACAAACACCATCAAAATCAAATTAACTGGTGTTCTGGCATTAATGAGATCATGCTCTGTGCAAAGTTGCTGCCTCATTTACCTACCTACCAGTAAATGTATTTAAAAGTAATTTGTTTGTATGTAAAAACATTTCTTTACTTTTTGACTCGCCCTGCCTATGAGTAATTACACATGGAATACTTAGTACCACTGGAGCAGGAATAGGCCACTCAGTCCCTCGAGTCTCCTCTGCCATTTAGTCAGATTATGCTTGATCTTCTACCTCAATGCCATCGTCCCTGACTATTGCCGTATCCCTTGATATTGTTGGCATCTGGAAATCTGCCGAAATCTGCTTTGAACATACTCAGTGACTGAGCTTCCACAGCCCTCTGGGGTAGAGAATTTCAGGAGTGTACCACCTTCTGACTGAAGATATTCCTCTTCATCTCAGTCCTAAATGGCCGACCACTCTGTCCCCTGGTTCTAGCCACTCCCAACCAGGAGAAACATCCTTCCTGCACCTACACTGTTAGAATCATAGAAACGTTCCAGCACAGGAAGCCATTCGGCCCATCTTGTCCATGCCAGTCCGAGAGCACCCAGGTGCCCTTTCAAATTCCACCTTTCTGAACCCGGTCGATAGCCCTGTACCTTAGAGCACTTAAGGTGCAGATATAGGTACCTTATAAAATTGTTTAGGGTCTCTGCTTCCACCACCAACTCAGGCAGCGAATTCCGTTCCACTACCCTCTGCAGTTCTTCTTCATGTCCCCTCTACACCTTCTGCCACTTATCTTGAATCTAAGTCCCCTGATTCTAGAATTTTCCATCAAGGGAAACAATTTTATCCTGTCCACCCTATCTCTTCCCCTCATAATTTTGTACATTTCAATTAAGTTACTCATCAGTCTTCTTTGTTCCAAGGAAAATAACCCCAACCTATCCAATCTCTCCTCAGAGTCACACTTGTCGTACCCTGGCAACATTCTTGCAAACCTCGTCTGCACTCTCTCCAGAGCGATAACATCCTTCCTGTAATGTGGCAACCAGCACGGCACACAATACTCCAGTTGCTGCCTTCACCAGATAAAAGCAAATTACTACGGATGCTGGAATCTGAAACCAAAAAGAAAATGCTGGAAAATCTCAGCAGGTCTGGCAGCATCTGTAGGGAGAGAAAAGAGTTAACGTTTCGAGTCCAGATGACCCTTTGTCAAAGTGGTCACCTGGACTCAAAATGTTAGCTCTTTTCTCTTCATACAGATGCTGCCAGACCTGCTGAGATTTTCCAGCATTTTCTTTTTGGTTGCGGCCTTCACCACCTACTCCTATGTTGTGTTGAACACTGTAAGAATTTTGTACACTTCAATGAGATCACCACTCATTCTTCTGAATTCAAGAGAATGCAGGCTCTCTATCCTCAAGCGTTCCTCATAAGACAATCCTGCCACCTTTGGGATTAACCTGCTGAACCTTTGTTGTACTCCCTCTATGGTCCGTACATCCTTCCCAGGTAAGGAAGCCAATATTCCAGGTGTGGTCTCACCAAGGTGTTATACAACTGCAGCAACACCTTTTTTATCCCTATATTCAAATTTTCTTGCAATAAAGGCTAATATACCATCTGCCTTCCTACTTGCTTGTTGTGACTACATGTTAGCTTTTTGTGACTTGTGAACAAGAGCATTTTCCCATCTCTCCCCATCTGTTTTTCCTACCAATGTGGAATTAAAAGTCTATTGATGACCATTAAACCATTGTCAATTGTCGTAAAGACCCATCTGGTCCACTAATGTCCTTTAACGAAGGAAATCTGACATCTTTACCTTGTCTGACCTGCCTGTGACTCCAGATCCACAGCAATGTGGTTGACGTTTAAATGTCCTCAGGGATGGGCAATAAATGCTGGCCCAGCCAGTGACCCCCACATCCACATCTCATGAACACATTTTTAAAAAATATGATTAAACAGATGTGAATAAAGTCAGGCGCCCAACCCAACATCACTAGTGCCAAAACTGAAATAGTGTCCATGTATTATAATGTAGTGGTGTGTTACAGTTCACTCAGGACGTCCAGGAAGTATAAATTGTTGTGGCAATGTACACTTTCACATGCATGTCTGGGGCTATGGTAAAGGCTCCAACCTTCTTCCCCTTACATGGCTGACCAAGCATGTCTCCTGCTCTTGCTGCCTGCCCTTGGTGTGCGTTGGAAGAATTGGCAGATGGATACGCAACCCTATTGGCCATGTTGTGGTCATCAAATCTTGGGGTGGAACTTGAGACCGGAGCTTCAGTTTCTGAGGTGAGGACACTACTCACTCCACTACAAGATCTCCTGTGAAAATGTAGATATTGTCAAATTCAATACCAGCGTGGGTATATTTGTGTGCATCAGGTTCTATCACAATCAGTACAATATTTATGCCACAAGACTAATTCAGTATTTAAGGCAGTTAGGTACAATGATCTTCTAGTTGCAAGGCAGCTCTATGTGGTACATATATTTGGTTTATATATTTAATGTACTGCAGTGACTAGGCAATAGCTGTACAGCAAACACAACACAACAGGTGAGCATGGTGAGATGCTATGATGCCGATCATATTACTGTGCTTGAATAACACTTTATTTACATCTGTAAATTGACAGCTCAATTAAGAAAATACTTTAATGGCATACTGCAATTAATATACGTTAATTGCATATTGCAATGCATTGAAACCTGTTGATCAAAACTGTAATAAATTTGGCAAAGTGCAAAATTGGGCTATTAGATTTTTTTAATGAGAAATAAAAGGTGTAATAACATATTCAATTATGAAGGGTAATCAAAAAACATTCTGCTGTTAAACATAGAAAATAGGAGCAGGAGAAGAAGGCCATTCGGCCCTTCGAGTCTGCTCGGCCATTAAATATGATCATGGCTGATCATCCAACTCAGTCACCTGTCCTCGCTTTCCCCCCATATCCTTTGATCCCTACAGCCCAAAGAACTATATATAATGCCTTCATGAAAACTTTGGCCTCAACTGCTTTCTGTGGGAGTGAATTCCACAGGATGACCACTCTCTGGGTGAAGAAATTTCTCCTCATCTCAGTCCAAAATGTCTGCTCATATCTTACCGTGACCCCTGGTTCTGGACACCCCCACCACTAGGAACATCCGTCCTGCATCTACCCTGTCTAGACCTGTTAGAATTTTAAACACTTCTTTCAATAATATTTTATTAAAATATGAACACAAGAATTACGTACCTTCCTCCACTTGGTAAATGCAATCAACAATGATTGAATGGAATTTGCAGGTATAATTGAGAAGGATGAATGCATAATGCTGTTGACCTCACACCAGAGATGAACATAGGTGATTGTAATAAAACAATTTAAAAGTTTAACAAAATTAAAGTAAATTAATTGCGAAGGGAGATTTGGTGAGGGGAATTGGCCAGCTGGTCGAAAGGGTTGGTGCAGTCTTGATAGACTGAATGGCCTCCTTCTGCATTGTAGAAATTCTATTTTATCATTCATATGCCCATCTCTCTACTAGCTGGCCAATTCCCCCCACCAAATCTCCCTTCACAATTGGAAAGGTCTACATGGCACAAGGAGAAAGTATGCAACAAAATCCAGTCAAAGCATGTGTATTTTGGCCCATTTAAAATAACACATTCAACACTCAAAGTATTCAATGGAAGAAACATGAAACCAATGCCCACTGCTGAAAGGTCACAATTTAGGGGATTAAATCAATAGCAAACGTAACAGTCATTGACCCTTGGCTTGCGAGAGGCTGTTAATATTTACAGTACCTATCACAATTGTATCAATTAGTTTACTGTACCGGCCGTAGATTTATCAATAAATTTACTGTACCCATCACAACTTTAGCAATAGGTTTACTGTACACATTGTAACTATGTCAATAGGTTTACGGTACTTACCGCAACTTTATCATTAAGTTTACTGTACCCGCTGCAACTTTATCAATAGGTTTACTGTACCTACCTTAACTGTGTCAACAAGTTTTCTGTATCTACCTTAACTGAGTCAATAGATTCACTGCACCTACAGCAATGTTATAATTAGATTTACTGTATGTACCACCATTTAATTATTAGATTTACTGTACCTACCATAACTGTGTGAATAGGTTTACTGTACCTACTGTAATTGTGTCCATAGCTTTACTGTATCTACTGTAACTGTGTCAATACTTTTACTGTACCCACCACTACTTGGTGCCAACAGGTTTACTGTACCTACCATAACTGTGTCAATAGGCTTACTGTACCTACCGCAACTTGGTGCCAACAGGTTCACTGTACCTACCGTAACTCTGTCAATAGGTTTACTGTGCCTCCTGCAAATTGATGCAAACATGTTTACTGTACCAACGGTTACTGTGTCAATATGTTTACTGTACCTACCATAACTTTATAACTAAATTTGTTGTACCTACTGCGACTTTATCAATAGGTTTACTGTACATACCATAACTGTGTCAATAGGTTTTCTGTATATATCACAAATGTGTCAATAGGTTTACTGTACCTGCCACAACTTGATGCCAACATGTTTATTGTACCTACCGCAAATTTATCAATTGATTTACTGTACCTACCATATCTGAGTTAATTGGTTTACTGTACCTACCGTAGCTGTGTCAATAGGTTTACTGTACCTTCCACAACTTTGTCAATAGGGTTACTGAACCTACCGCAACTGTGACAATAGAGTTACTGTACAGGCCGTAGCTTTTACAATAGATTTACTGTACCTACCACAACTTTATCAATAGGTTTACAATACATACTGTAACTGCGTCAATAGATTCACTATGCACACTAACTACATCAATAGGTTTACTGTACCCACTGAAACTTTATCAATAGGTTTACTGTATCTACCACAAATTTATCAACACATTTACTGTACTAACAGTAACTGTAGCCATTGATTTACTGTAACTGTGTTAATAGGTTTACTGTAGCTACCGTAACTGCGTCAATAGGTTTACTGTATCTACCGTAACTTAATTAATAGAATTACTGTACCTACTGCAGCTTTGCAAATAGACTTACTGAATCTACTGCGACATTATCAATTGGTTTACTGTATCTACCACAACTGTGTCAATAGGTTTCCTGAACCTACTGCAACTTTATCAATAGGTTTACTGTACCTATCATAATTGTATGAATAGGTTTACTGTACTTACCGCAACTTTATCAATAGGTTTGCTGTACCTACTGTAACTGTGAATAGGTTTACTGTACCTACCGTAACTTTATCAATAGGTTTACTGTACCTACTGTAACTTTATCAATAGGTTTACTATGCCTACCGCAAATGTGTCAATTGGATTAGTGTACTGATTGCAACTTTATCAATAAATTTACTGCACCTACTGCACCTTTATCAATAGTTTTACTGAACTATCGCAAATGTGTCACTAGGATTAGTGTACTATTGCAACTTTATCTGTAGGTATACTGAATCTACTGCAAATGTGCCAATAGGCTACTGCACCGACTGCAACTTTATCAATAGGTTTACAGTATCTACCATAACTTTATCAATAGGTTTACTATACCTATCGCAAATGTGTCAGTACGATTACTGTACCTACAGCACCTTTATCAATAGGTTTACAGTACCTACCACAAATGTGTCAGGAGGATTAGTGTAGTTACTGCAACTTAATCAGTAGGTATACTGTATCTACTGCAAATGTGTCCCTAGGTTTACTGTACCTACTGCATCTATATTAGGTTTACTGTACCTACTGTAACTGAGTAGCTTACTGTACCTACTGCAACTTTAGCAGTAGTTTCACTGTACCTACCACAACTTTATCAATAGGTTTACAATACATACTGTAACTGCGTCAATAGATTCACTATGCACACTAACTACATCAATAGGTTTACTGTACCCACTGAAACTTTATCAATAGGTTTACTGTATCTACCACAAATTTATCAACACATTTACTGTACTAACAGTAACTGTAGCCATTGATTTACTGTAACTGTGTTAATAGGTTTACTGTAGCTACCGTAACTGCGTCAATAGGTTTACTGTATCTACCGTAACTTAATTAATAGAATTACTGTACCTACTGCAGCTTTGCAAATAGACTTACTGAATCTACTGCGACATTATCAATTGGTTTACTGTATCTACCACAACTGTGTCAATAGGTTTCCTGAACCTACTGCAACTTTATCAATAGGTTTACTGTACCTATCATAATTGTATGAATAGGTTTACTGTACTTACCGCAACTTTATCAATAGGTTTGCTGTACCTACTGTAACTGTGAATAGGTTTACTGTACCTACCGTAACTTTATCAATAGGTTTACTGTACCTACTGTAACTTTATCAATAGGTTTACTATGCCTACCGCAAATGTGTCAATTGGATTAGTGTACTGATTGCAACTTTATCAATAAATTTACTGCACCTACTGCACCTTTATCAATAGTTTTACTGAACTATCGCAAATGTGTCACTAGGATTAGTGTACTATTGCAACTTTATCTGTAGGTATACTGAATCTACTGCAAATGTGCCAATAGGCTACTGCACCGACTGCAACTTTATCAATAGGTTTACAGTATCTACCATAACTTTATCAATAGGTTTACTATACCTATCGCAAATGTGTCAGTACGATTACTGTACCTACCGCACCTTTATCAATAGGTTTACAGTACCTACCACAAATGTGTCAAGAGGATTAGTGTAGTTACTGCAACTTAATCAGTAGGTATACTGTATCTACTGCAAATGTGTCCCTAGGTTTACTGTACCTACTGCATCTATATTAGGTTTACTGTACCTACTGTAACTGAGTAGCTTACTGTACCTACTGCAACTTTAGCAGTAGTTTCACTGTACCTACTGTAACGGTGTCAATAGGTTTACTGTACCTACCACAATGTTATCAATATGTTTACTGTACCTACTGTAACTGTGAGTAGGTTTACTGTACCTAACACAGCTTTACCAATAGGTTTACTGTACCTACTGCAACTTTATCAATATGTTTACTGTACCTCCTGTTACTGTGAGTAGGATTGCTGTACCTACTGCAACTTAATCAGTAGGTTTACTGTACCTACTGCAACTTTGTCAATAGGTTTACTGTACCCACTGCAACTTTGTCAATAGGTTTACTGTACCTGCTACAACTTAATCAATAGGTTTACTGTACCTACTGTAACTGTGAGTAGATTTACTGTACCAATCGCAACTTTGTCAATAGGTTTACTGTACCTACTGTACTTTTGTCAATAGGTTTACTTTGCCGACCCCAACTTTATCAATAGGTTTACTGTACCTACTGTAGCTGTGAGTAGGTTTACTGTACCTACCGCAACTTTGTCAATAGGTTTACTGTACCTACCGCAACTTTGTCAATAGGTTTGCTGTACCGACCATAATTGTATGAATAGGTATACTGTACTTAATGCAACTTTATCAATAGGTTTACTGTACCTACTGTAACTGTGAGAGTAGTGTACTCTACCTACCGCAACTTTGTCAATAGGTTTGCTGTACCGACCATAATTGTATGAATAGGTATACTGTACTTACTGCAACTTTATCAATAGGTTTGTTGTACCTACTGTAACTGTCAATAGGTTTACTGTATCTACTGTAACTTTATCAATAGGTTTACTGTACCTACCGTAACTTTATCAATAGGTTTACTGTACATACCATAACTTTATCCATAGGTTTACTGTGCCTACCGCAAGTGTGTCAATAGGATAACTGTACCTATTGCAACTTCATCAGTAGATATACTGAATCTACTGCAAATGCGCCAATAGATTTACTGCACCTACTGCAACTTTATCAATAGATATACAGTACCTACCATAACTGTATCAATAGGTTTGCTGTACCTACCACAAATGTGTCAGTAGGATTACTGTACCTACTGCAACTTTATTAATAGGTTTGTTGTACCTGCGTAACTTTATCGATAGGTTTACTGTACCGACCGCAAATATGTCAGTATGATTACTCTACCTACCGTAACTTTATCAATAGGTTTACTGTACCTACCACCAATGTGTCAGTAGGATTACTGTACCTACCTCAACTTTATCAATAGGTTTGTTGTGCCTGCATAACTTTATCAATAGGTTTACTGTACCTACCACAAATGTGTCAAGAGGATTAATGTAGTTACTGCCACTTTATCAGTAGGTATAGTGTATCTACTGCAAATGTGCCAATAGGTTACTGCAACTTTATCAATAGGTTTCCAATATCTATTGTAACTTTATCAATAGATTTACTGTGCCTACCATAATTGTATGAATAGGTATACTGTACTTACCGCAATTTTATCAATAGGTTTGTTGTACCTACTGTAACTGTCAATAGGTTTACTGTATCTACCGTAACTTTATCAATAGGTTTACTGTACATACCGTAACTTTATCCATAGGTTTACTGTGCCTACCGCAAGTGTGTCAATAGGATAACTGTACCTATTGCAACTTCATCAGTAGCTATACTGAATCTACTGCAAATGCGCCAATAGATTTACTGCACTTACTGCAACTTTATCAATAGATTTACAGTACCTACCATAACTGTATCAATAGGTTTGCTGTACCTACCACAAATGGGTCAGTAGAATTACTGTACCTACTGCAACTTTATTAATAGGTTTGTTGTACCTGCGTAACTTTATCAATAGGTTTACTGTACCGACCGCAAATATGTCAGTAGGATTACTCTACCTACCGTAACTTTATCAATAGGTTTACTGTACCTACCACCAATGTGTCAGTAGGATTACTGTACCTACCTCAACTTTATCAATAGGTTTGTTGTGCCTGCATAACTTTATCAATAGGTTTACTGTACCTACCACAAATGTGTCAGTACGATTACTCTACCTACCGTAACTTTATCAATAGGTTTACTGTACCTACCACAAATGTGTCAAGAGGATTGATGTAGTTACTGCCACTTTTTCAGTAGGTATACTGTATCTACTGCAAATGTGCCAATAGGTTACTGCAACTTTATCAATAGGTTTCCAATATCTATTGTAACTTTATCAATAGATTTACTGTGCCTACCATAATTCTATGAATAGGTATACTGTTCTTTTTTTTTAAATTTAGATTAGCCAATTATTTTTTCCAATTAAGGGGCAATTTAGCGTGGCCAATCCACCTACTCTGCACATTTTTTGGGTTGTGGGGGCGAAACCCACGCAGACACGGAGAGAACGTGCAAACTCCACACGGACAGTGACCCAGAGCCGGGATCGAACCTGGGACCTCAGCGCCGTGAGGCGGTTGTGCTAACCACTAGGCCACCGTGCTGCCCAGGTATACTGTACTTACTGCAATTTTATCAATAGGTTTGTTGTACCTACTGTAACTGTCAATACGTTTACTATACCTACCGTAACTTTAACAATAGGTTTACTGTACATACCGTAACTTTATCCATAGGTTTACTATGCCTACCGCAAATGTGTCAATAGGATTAGTGTACCTATTGCAACTTCATCAGTAGATATACTGAATCTACTGTAAATGTGCCAATACGTTTACTGCACCTACTGCAACTTTATCAACAAGATTTACTGCACCTACTGCACCTTTATCAATAGGTTTACTGCACCAACGTAAATGTGTCAATAGGATAAGTGTACCTATTGCAACTTTATCAGTAGGTATACTGAATCTACTGCAAATGTGCCAATAGGTTTACTTCACCTACTGCAACTTTATCAATAGGTTTACTGTACCTACTGCAAATGTGTCAGTAGCATTAGTGTACCTATTGCAACTTTATCAGTAGGTATACTGTATCTACGGCAAATGTGCCAATAGGTTACTGCACCTACTGCAACGTTATCAATAGGTTTACAGTATCTACCATAACTTTATCAATAGTTTTACTGTACTTACCGTAAGTGTCAGTAAGATTACTGTACCTACTGCAACTTTATCGATCAGTTTACTGTAACTACCGCCAATATGTCAAGAGGATTAGGGTAGTTACTGCAACTTTATCAGTAGGTATACTGTATCTACTGCAAATGTGTCACTAGGTTTAATATATCTACTGCAACTATATTAGGTTTACTGTACCTACTGTAACTGTGCGTTGCTTACTGTACCTACTTCAACTTTAGCAATAGGTTTACTGTACCTACTGTAACAGTGCCAATAGGTTTACAGCACCTACCACAACTTTATCAATAGATTTCTTTTACCTACTGTAATTGTTTCAATATGTTTACTGTACCTACTGTAACTGAGAGTAGGTTTACTGTACCTAACACAACTTTATGAATAAGTTTACTGTACCTACCGCAACTTTATAATTAGGTTTACTGTAGCTACCACAACTTTATCAATAGGTTTACTGTACCTACCGCAACTTTATCAATATGTTTACTGTGCCTACCGTACCTGTATAAGTAGGTTTGCTGAACCTACTGCAACTTTATCAATAGGTTTACTGTACCTAACACATCTTTATCAATAGGTTTACTGTACCTACTGCAACTTTGTCAATAGGTTTACTGTACCTACTGCAACTTTATCAATAGGTTTACTTTACCTACTGTAATTGAGTAGATTTACTGTACCTACTGCAAGTTTATCAATAGGGTTACTGTACCTACTGTAATTTTGTCAATAGGTTTACTGTGCCTACCCCAACTTAATCAATAGGTTTACTGTACCTACTGTAACTGTGTGAGTAGGTTTACTGTACCTACTGCAACTTTGTCAATAGGTATACTGTACCTACTGCAACTTTATCAATAGGTTTACTGTACCTACTGTAACTGTGTGAGTAGATTTATTGTACCTACCACAACTTTATCAATCGGTTTACTGTACCTACCGCCACTTTGTCAAGCATTTCTGCTTTTAAAAAACAATCTTTGCGCTTTTCAGAACTTTCACTTTCGACTGGAGACTATATTCTCTTTGCAATGATCTTTTTTGTGGAATACCCACACTACCTGCAGTAAAACATTAACAGTGTAATGGGAGAGCAGCTGTACTACATGTCTCTTTGAGCGAAGGTCTCCAACATGTCCTTGCTGGTTTTCATTCTACATCACAGTCTGTTTAGCACAGGGAGTGTCCCTCTGCGCTCGCCAGGTTGCTTCTCATTCTGACCGCGGGTGAGATGACAGAATCCGTCTCATCACGTAAAGATTTGCTCAGAAATGCGTGAATAAATCAACACCGTGAACGCAAATAACATGCTGCTTCCTTTTTAAAAAAAAACAAAACCAGTTTTCACACTCGTGCAGTTAGCTGCTGTCTGAGGTCATAAAGCTCGTTTTAATTCCAGTTGGCTTCAAACAAAATCTTTTCTACCCGCCTGCCTTATTTCAGAAGCGTCAAGTTCAAACTAGTTAATCATTATTTGCGACAGGCACCCTTTTATCTGAAGTGAAATCATTAATGAGTTAGGAATCCCGGCCAAAAAACTAACTTAAAAAAAACTAAGAGCAAGAGTTAAAAATCGCAGTAAATGGGTAAGAGTGCAGTGGATATCCTAAGTTCACTTAACTGGAAGTGTTACCCAAGTTCATACACTCCAGCCATACAATGTGGTCTGCTGCAATGATTGCTACTGTACTCAGGTTTGTTCTGAAGGCGTGGCGCCGTTTCTATGGGGATCCCACGGCTGCAAATAATTCCTTGAAACAAACAAACCTGTCGAGTGCTGTAAAAGGTGCGACAGCAGGCTCCTTTTTAACTGGGTATGTCGCTGCATGGAGCATTTATTTTCGTGTGTGTGTTTCGCTTGGGGATTTCTGCTGCTGGGGAGTTTGAAGCGGCCATTGGAACTGCACCGTGTTTACAGTAGCAAGTCAGTTGGGTATTTGTCTGGGGTGAACGGCAGATAGACCTGGTTATTGTTTAACCTAGTCAGCCAGGAGGCCGGAGCACGTGTTCAGCCCACACTATGCGGAAGTAAATCCTATCATCACTGATTTCATTCCAAAGGAATAAACAGCAGCCTCTTCCAGCCACCAAGCAATACGATTTTTAAACAGCAAAACATTTGACCAGACCAACTATTTCCAGCAATTCCGCTTCAGACCCCAAAATAGAAATAATTGCAGATGATTTTTATTGTAACGAAAATACAATAACATGCGATAATGTTAACAAGCACACCAGGAACACATCTATCATTTTGAAGTTACAATACTTGGCATTACTTATATTGAAAATAATTCTCAAGCGGTGACTCTATATATTGATGAAGTGTATACTTTTTAACATGCTGATAACCAAATATAATTTAGCAAAACTAATCCAAAATGCCATTACGCCAAATACCTTTTAATAACCAATTGTCTCCTTTCGATAGAAAAAGTGAATCCCGGAATTAAATCTAAATTTCAATCGCTATCTGACAACCAGAAAGACTAGTTCCCGACTGTCTTTCGTTATAAAATATGCTGTCCCAGCCTTAAAAATGCGTCAAAGAAATCGACTGTACTATTATTTATTTTCTTTATTTTAAGGGTTCGGTGGTAAATATCACGGCAAGTGTAATTGCAATGTGGCGGTTATTAGTTTTAGAGATGGGGGATTAATAACAAACAAACATCTTCATTCAGGGAGTTGAAAGCTATTATCATTTTCAGCAGAACAATTTTAAAATATCCCCCAATTGGGAAGCACCTCAATTAATTGGAATTTCTTAAGAACCTGGCTCGAAATTGGGTCAATAAACCACCGTCAATAGAAGATTTATGCTTAAAGCAAGTCAATTGTGATAGAACGCTACTTTTCCACGTGTGGATAATGTAAATACTTCCATTTGCACTGGTTCAATCTTATTGACCATAGTGGGCAGTCGAGGCCAGGACATGTTGACAAACACCAATGAAGCAAGTTGTCAGTTAATCTGTTTTGCCTTGGTGTTAATTGTTGTTGTTGGGGGAGGGAAGTGTTCACCACAACACCAGGACGTGCCCAGTCAATATCTCCAGGAAACGTGCACCCGAGGTGCCGAGTCTTCAACTTTTGGAGAACTCACAAATTGATCGGATTAATGTGTCAGCAGAAGGGTGACGCCCCGGACACTGGGTCGTCAGATTCCATTACCTTTTAAATCGAGAACCTTCATTTAGAGCAGACACTCATTCAAGCCCTACCAGCAGAATATTTAAGAGCCACATGACATCTGAAAGAAACCTGCAAAACTCAACAATAAACTTTCTAAAGTTATAACGTCAGAGATTCCAAAATAGAAATATGAAAAAAAACTCCAAATAGGGTTTGACGATATTGTTACCGTAGATCAATAGGAAACAACAATCTCTTGGCAATAATTGATAACTGAACAGGCGGGTGCCAGTACACATCCTGACATACTTTAAATGTCTGGAAGTGAGCTGCTCTTCCAACCAAACTAGTCGTTACCCTACATAGTAAGAAAACCTGGTAAGTAAAGTTATAAAGGTGATACATGCAGAGGGTTCTTTGGAACCTACTAAACCCAGTAAGAGGTGAAACACCGGATTGGGCTGTCTCATTGCATATGCAATGCCACGTCCCTGTTTTCTTGTTTGCAATAAGCCAATCGAATCTCCCCGGCGATTTGCTTGTCACATGGTCTGATCTGTGGGCAGGTAACCGAGGACGAGAGAGCAGCCATCGTTTTCCCCATGTCAGAGTGAAAGAGACAAGCTTTTGTCAGTTTCGCCTTGTGAGCCATCAAATCCACAAACGCCTTGTGACCAGGTAGACTTAGAGGAACTTCTGTTGTATGAGAGATTTTTAAAAAACAGACTTTCTTATCTTCTCTTCCTTTATTTTTTACATTTCTGTCTTTTTAAGACCGGTAGAGGTGATCACTCGAAAGGTGAACACTTTTTTTTTGTTTTTGTGTTTGAACCTTTTGCTTATTGTAGTTTTTCATCATGATGGCTTCGCACGATTCTCTGGTGGTTTTGTATGGGGCAACAGCTGGTGCAAGTGGGGCTAAACTTGGTTCCGATGAGAGGGAATTAATTCTCTTGGTGTGGCAAGTTGTGGATCTACACAACAGCAAGGTACGCTGGATTTTTGTTCCTCTTGTCTGTGTCTTCTGCCTTTTTTTTTGATTTTGTACAAACCTGCCCACACTGGTGAATACTTTGCCCCTTGTGTACTGTTTGTGTTATGCGAATGACTTGTTTGACGGAACATTTGCTGCCTCTCACCCCCCCCCCCCCCCCCGGTTCCCGCTTTCATAGGTGGGTGAGGTCCATAAGGTGCTGGTGAAAGCCGACAGCTTGGAGCTGAGTGAACAGTGCAAAGAGGAGATAGGCGTTAGCCCCGAAGACTTCGACAAGGCGGAACCGCTCGATCGAGTCCTTGAACAGGTGAGTCTGCTTTCCCACCTGGGCTGGGGCTTTTTGTGGGGGGGGGGGGGGGGTACTGAACAGACAAACCAGTCTCAAAAGGCGAGATTCCGAGTGAAAGAACGCAGAGAGTTTAGTCTAGGGGGGTTGGGTGCATTAAAACCCCTGGATGAAAAGCGCCATCGAAACCTGTTTCTCAAATACAGGAAGCAGATCCACTGCTGGGAGTGACCCACCTGAATCTTGGAGCAAGCCTGTTTTGAAAAACTTACTAGCTCAGTTCCAGAAATGTTTGTAGTATTAGTTTTGTTGCAAGCATATTAAAACACCAATGAGGGGGGGTAACGAGTATGAGCCGGGTGTAACCAGTTGGGAGGCTTTTAGGTTAATTTGTTTTGTGTGAACTTCGAATCCAAGACCCGGAACTTGTTTTGAATAGAACCAACACTGAGTCCTGGGCTAAGTGACAGACTGGGGAGTTAGTTAAGCTTAATTGGCCAATGCTGGACTGTATTCACCTGGAACTGATCTGAACTAAATGTTCTCAGCTGTTTGGGAAAGAGGGAATCTTCTCTCTTTAAAAATACAAATGTTTTTCAACCGTATTCAAATGGGGTTTGCAAAAGGAAGCGAGTTCAAACCCGCCGTTGCCATCTTTGAGACTTTGTTTAAATTAAAGATTTTTTGTTGTTGTTTAAAGTTTATTGAGTTTAAATGTAACCTCGAGAAACGGAAATCATTTTTGCTCGTGGACGGGAACTGGGAGGCGAGACATGTTTTTGCCCATTTCCATCTTCTAATCTGTCAATATAACGAGAACAGCAAAGCCCTCTTATCAGTTCCGTCTTGAGTACGGCTCACTGTAAAATGTGGCGATCAAATAGAAAGTTGACCTTTAAAGGAGTGGATTGTAACCGGCCTGTAGTTATTTCAACTTAACCACCCCCCCCCCCCCCCCCCCCCCCCCCCGTGAAACCCACAGCTTGTTTATTGTAGCAGATTTCGCTCATCTTGTATGTAAAATGAACACGTGTCTAGATAGGCCCATGCTCATTTAGCAGTAACAAGATGTGCTGGTTTTAGTTGAAGGTAAATAAATTGTTCATTTCATCCCTCTTGATTTAATCGCTGCCAAGTTCCTCCCTCCCTCTGCTTCCTTCATCACCCACTTCACCAAACAAGCTCCACTTCACCTGGACAGAAGTGATGGTTTCACTTGATTTTTACTGTACTTTTTTGTGTACTTCTTTGGCTTTCAAACTTTATGGAGACTGGGAAAGCCTCCCCTGTGATCTGTCACTGTCTAGGGTTCCTTGAGCTAATGTCAAAAACAAGTGACATCTACCCAAAAGAAGACTGATTGTTGCAGTGTTCATTAAACCAGTCAGGCATTTTGACAACCCCACAGTCTGAAACATCTGTTGAACACCAGCCCTGGTTCCATGATGAGATTTTATACCCTCTGGAATCTCAATGTTTGAAAACCCAAGAGGCAATGGACGAGAAGTTTCAAAGCTAGGCCTAAGCTCCATTTTTGTGTTTCAAGCAGGTCTTTTAACGGCAGTCGAGGATCCCAATTTTAAAGGTGGCTAATTTGGAGTCTATTTCAATGGGCATTATGGCTTGCTCTTATTTCCTGTTGGAAATGAACAATCATTTGTCAGCCTCTGTAATAGGGGAAATAAAGAATAGATTTGAGGTGTGCTAAGTGTTTGGGGGCCTTACCCCCAATGCTAGCCTGCCCTTTCATGACTGAAGGACAACCAGCCTGTGTAAATCAGAATCATCCTTGTTTTTTTCCCCCCAGTTTTGATGCGTTTGATTTCTCCCCTCTTCCCTGTGTGTGACTCTATTTTTGGCAAAACACTAAAAACAATTAATTCAGCAGCTTCAGCCACTTTGGGGGGGGGGGCTGACTTGATTCTAATACCCTCTCTTTGTATGTTTACACATCCTTTTCTTAACACTGTTGGAAACACCCTTTATTGGAGTAGAAATCCTTTTTGTAACCATTTTAGTTTTTGGACCACTTGTTAAACTGTGATGGGGAAAATGGAAGCAGTTTGCCTGCAGAATTTGTGTTCCTGTCCCCTCTGATCACTCTAAACCAGAGACCCAGAACTGTTCATGTGGCAGATTTGCCTCAGTTCCCCAGTCCCCTGTTAGTCAGTGAAGTGTAGTCTCCTTTTGTAGGTAGAAATTATACATGCCAATTTGAACACAGCGAGCTCTCTCAAATAGCACTGACAGTCAGATAATCTGCCTTAGTGATGTTGATTTGAGTGATAAACATTGGCCAGGTCACTGGGGATACCTCCTCTGCTCCTCTTTGAAGCGGTGTTGGATGATCTTTTGCACCTCCCTAAGAAATCAGACGGTCTTGGTTTAACGTCTCTTCTGAAAGATGGTACCTGTTGAGTGCAACATTCTCTCAGTATTGCACTGAGATTTTTGTCTTCAATTCCTGGAGTCAGATTTCAATTTGAAACCTCCTGACAGGAGAGGTTAAATAGAGCTATAGCTAACACCTGAAGGAGGCAGGTTAAAGGTTACTGTTTCCAGAGGTGAAGTCTTGAGTTAAATGACTTTGTTTAAAACAATATTATTGTGGTATAGTTAATTTATCAAGAATGGGCGTTAACTAGATTATTCCATTAACTTGAATTGAAATGCTGAAGTATATTTGGCTTTTAAACTGTAATTGTAGGTGTTTTGAATTGAGATTTTTTTTCCAAACATTCTGCTTGTTCAGTTTTCTTCTAAAAGGTGTTTTGAACTAGAGTAATCTGAGCATTTGGGGATGTCGGATTGTGGAGTGCATAGTTGGTGGGAGATTAGTTGTCTTTTTTTTTAAGCGGTCTAACATGTTATTCTGCCTTGTGGTCCAGGCAATGACAGAAAGCTGCCAAACTAGTATTTCCACTCCTGAAACTTTTATGTATTTCCTTTTAACCCTCTCCCAACTGGGTCAGGGTTTTTTTTAAAGTTTGAAAGCTGAACTAAGAAGCAAATAGGCTCGAGATGTCTTGAGAATATATTGTTTGGTTTCCTTTTTAACCTGAGTTTAATTGTCTAGCAAAGATCCAGTTGATGGAGTGACATTGAAGGTGCTGTGTTTGTGATGCAGGTGATTGTCATTTTGGTGCTGCCATCAGTGCAGACCACTTGATGTTTGCAGACTTTGTGGAGCCACCCATAATTACTAGGGAAGGACACTTCAGGTTCAGTGCTTTGTGGTCTAAAACGTGTAATGAAAGGGATGGCATGTTTTTGCAGATGTTAGAGCGATTTCAAAATTGATAACTTGATGAATCTTCTGGGGCATGTTCAAATGATTTGATCCTTTTTTAATATTTGGCCTTGATCCTCCTTTGGGGGAAGGTGTCATCAATTGCAGAAATCAAAGATATAGTATGTACGTCACTGTGCAAAGCTCTTGAGTGAGTAGGTGGCTTTCTGTCTTGAGACATTGAGCAATTTGACTTTCATCAGATTTAACCCAATAAGTGACAGGCAGTTTCCCCAATTCTCCTAACTATTGGTAAAGTTGTTTGTATATTCTTTTTTATTTTGGTGTGTAGATTTTTGGCAGGTTTTGTTCCCGTCCCCCAACAGACACAACCTGTTAAATAAGCAATTGTTCTTTGCAGGCTGCATTTAAACTGGTGCTCACACAAACCTCAACTTTGTACAGATCTTTTGCAGCAAATGGTCCCTATTCAGTCCAATAGCTTTATAAATAAATTTGCTGTATTTCTACTTCTGTTAGGTCTGTTTCACTTAATGCAATGTGACAATAGGTATGGGAGTTGTCTCTTGATATTCCTCTCCACCCACCTCAAACTGAACTAATAAATTCAACACCCAAAACTGTCTGTTAACTTGTGTCACGCCCTGTTCACCCTTAACCGTCCTGTTCGCTGATATACATCAGCATCTGGTGCGGCAACCTCTCCATTTAAAAATTCTCATTTTATTTTCAAATTCCTCTATTGTTGTCTCCTTCTTTCCCCACCTCCAGTTCCACAACCCTCCATCATCTCTGTACTCCCTTCAATCCTGGCCTCTTCTGAATTCTCAATTTTAATTACCCCACTTGCATTCATGTCTCAGCCCTAAATGCTGGAACTCCCTCTCTCTGTCTTAATCTTTAAGCCTTTCGGCCTCATTCCTCCTTTTTAAAATGCCCATTAAAACCAAACTTTTTGATCAAGTTTTAGATTATCTGTCTTAATATCGCCTTGCGTGTTAAATTTTGTGAGAAATTCTGTGAATTGCCCTGGGACATTTCATTATGTTGAAAGCACTGTGTAAGTAGTAGTAGCAACAGATACTAAAATCGTGCCAGATCCTGAGCATGCTGCTTAAAATGCTAAACTGAACCTGGCTACGTGCGATGCCTCCCAGATATGTAGGCTCTATTTTGAAATGGAACATGCTTGCAGGTTTGGAAGTAGGCAAGTTACCTCTTGATTCTTAATATTCCACCCACTCATAGTCTGAACAAACTCAACTAACGCCCGAGTGGCACTGCAACTATAAATGATCATGATTTAGGAAGCTGATACTTTGCGATATGTTGGCCAATGCAACTTTTTGTGGTTTTAAATGTTGAACCCTCCCACATTCTCCAAGAAGGTGCAAACAAATACTTGTAAATGCACTGAATAAATACATGAATCATTTTCTTTCCTTTCCAGTTTAATCAGGCTTTATCAAGCGAGTTGAAATCACTTGGGAGGAGTTCTTATTGCCTTTGTACTGATGGCCAGTTACTCGTTCGACAGGTCCTACACCCAGAAGCATCCAAAAAGGTGATGAAAGTTTGAAAGCTGTTATAGCCATTGTCTGGTAACCAAAACGTTTAATTTAAACACTGGGTGATAAATCTGTGTAATCTGAACCTATACTGGACCAACGGTGACATTGTTTCTGTTTTTTATGGCGTACTGTCATGCAGTGATGCAGCTAGCTTGTGATAACATCATTTCCACAGATTCCAACTTCCTCCTATTGCAATGTCAAATTCAACAACCTTTATTTTAAGGTATGATTTCCTGGTGCACAAGATTCCAACCAGCTATTTAGAGTACCCAATTATTTTTTTTATCAATGAAGGGGTAATTTAGCGTGGCCACCTACCCTGCGCATCTTTGGGTTGTGGGGATGAGACCCACGCAGGCACTGGGAGAACATGCAAACTCAAAACTGACCTGACCAGCTAATGAGATAATTTGTCCCATGAAGCCCAGTGTGTTGCTGTTCTAGGAATTGGGTTCAGTATAGTGAGATTTGATTGATCATGGATGGAACTGGATCATGGCTGATGGGCGACAATTTAAAGAAAAACAATTTAAACCCTGTATGTAACTTGAATCTTTTAAACAAAACACTGGGGCTGTTTAGCACAGGGCTAAATCGCTGGCTTTGAAAGCAGGCCCAGCAGCATGGTTCGATTCCCGTAACAGCCTCCCCGAACAGGCGCCGGAATGTGGCGACTAGGGGCTTTTCACAGTAACTTCATTTGAAGCCTACTCGTGACAATAAGCGATTTTCATTTAATTTCAAAACTTTATTACCCTGCAATGACTATAGACTTCAGAGACAACAGATAACATCAGGAATGGTCATTCCGTGACGTTCATACCGCTGGAACTCCATCCGAATCCAGCAGCTAATTTAGAACCCTTCTCTGACATCACTCAATGTGTACAACTTCATTACTGGTAGCTGGTTAAAATATTCCACATATTTACCAACCATAAAGACTTTTTATTTCTCGTATGTTTTGTCCTCTAATTCTCTTTTCGACCTTGTGTATGGTTGCTAAATTTGCTGATGGCACAAGGTATGTAGGAAAATAAGTTGTGAAGAGGACATCGGGAGCCTGTAAATTGACATTGGATAGGTTCGTGAGTGGGTATAACATTTGGCAGATGGAGTTTAATGTGTGAACGTGTCCATTTTGGCAGGAATAGACCATGTTATTTAAATGGAGAGAGATTGCCAAACTTGTGATCGAGGTTTAAAAGGAAATTACTGCGGATGCTGGAACCTGAAATTAAAACAGAAAATACCGGACAATCCCCGAGGTCTGACCGCATCTGTGGGGGAGATAAGGGAGTAAACATTTCAAGTCTGGCTGACTCTGTCAGAGATCTAGAGGGATCTGGTGACCTGCTGCATGAATCGAGAAAAGTTGATATGCAGGTGCAGCAAGTGGTTAGTAAGGCAAACGGAATGTTGTCATTTTTATTGCAAGGGGAATGGAATATAAAAGTAGGGATGTTTGCTATAGTTGCACAGCGTGCTGGTGAGACCACATCTGGAGTGCAGTGAATAGTTTTGGTCTCCTTGTTTAAGAAAGGGTACAAATGCGTTCAAAGCAATTCAAAGACTTGCTTCAACCGCCTCCCCCTTCCAAGGTATCTGGCATCTTGTGAGGAAAGGTTCAATATGATGAGTCTCCATTGAAGTTTAGAAGAATTGAGGGGTGTCTTACTAAAACATAGATCTTGACAGGATTTGGAAGGTTGGATGCTGAAAGGATGTATCCCCTTGTGGGAGGGACTAGAACTAGTAGAGACAGTTTAGTAAGGGAGATCCCATTTAAGACTGAGATGGAATCCCCCAGAGAGTAGTAGAAGCAGGGTTAATGAATGTTTTCATGGCAGAGATAAATACATTTTTGACATAATGGAAGATCAGCCATAATATTATTGAATGGTGGACCAGGCTGGAGGGGGCCGAAAGGCCTACATCTCCTCTTTTCTTTTTTGTTCGTAGGATCTTCTTTTCTTTTGTATCCTTCCCAATTAATGCATCAGAAATAAATAATTCTAAGTGCAGTCTGTTAAAACAACAGCATAACCTTTTTATAGACGTACTTCCATTTGTTCTGGCTATGCAGACCACCATTCTCAGCTTTTTATTGTCTCAACAGTGAAAATGTGGGAACTCCCATTGATCCCTTTCATGGTTTTTCAGTGCACACTGCATATGCTGTTCATTTTGCCTGAAATGAAATGCCTTTCATTCTGCCAAACAAATTTCATTAGTATCGTGATTGCATATCATATATAAACTTTGAGCAAGTGTTAATTTCATCCTCCAGTCCTCCTCTTGCATCCATAAAATAACAAGCTTGTGAAATTGGCTCTTGCCTGCAGCTGGGGTTCATGCAGTCATCCAGATATTGATTCCCTGTATATTTTGTTTAGTATTTCTTGCTGCTTAACAATGGTGCTCCCAAGAGTGCTGTTTCCTTTTAGTTTAAGCATAGTTTAGCTGAAATCATAACCTAGCACAAAGGAAGGTTGTTCTATTGGTTGGAGACTGCCCCAGCACGTTGTTCCAGGAATTCCTCAGGGCTGTGTCCTAGGTCTGACCAGCTTCAGTCATCAATGATCTTCCCTGCATCATGAGTACAGAGGTTGGGATGTTCTTTGACATCAGTGTTCTACTCCCGTTTGTAAGTACATATGCAATGAGACCTGGGCTATTTCAGCTTTGGGCTGATGTGTGCATGAATGCTACTTGCGACATGTGCCAGGCAATGAACATCTCCCAAAAGAGAATCTAGCCATCTCCACCCCATGGCATTCAAGCTGAATCCACCACTATCCACATCCCAAGGATTACCATTGACCAGTCACAAGATTTGGTCATAGAATTTTGATGCAAGTAATTGGTGATTTCCCCAGTGCCCGTCCACCATCGACCAGGCACAGTAAAGAGTGTGGTGAAATATCACCAACTGGCTGGCACAATTGATTGCAGCTCCAACAACACTTGAGGCATGACATTATCTGCTTGTTTGGCAAACCATCCGTAACCATTCGCTCCCTCCACCACTGCACAATGGTGTGTGTATTGCAACAATTTGCTATGACCCTTCTAACAGACTGTCCAAAGCCATGCACTCTCTCACTTAGAAGAAGGGCAGCAGGCACATCAGAAGATCATCAAGTTCTCCTCCTAAGTTGTGCAGCATATTACTTGGATATGTATTGTGATTCATTCAACATTGCTGGGTTGTTCTCTTTGAACAGAGAAATTGAGTGCCGATTTGATAAAGGTATTATAAATCATGGAATGATTTTGAAAGAGTAAATAAGGGCAAACTGTGTTTCCAGTCGTAGAAGGGCCATTGCCCAGAGAACACTGATTTAAGGTGCTGTGCAAAAGGACTAGTGACAACTTTACAGTTGTTGTGATCTAGTGTGTTGCCTTGAAAGGATGGTGAAGCAGTAACTTTCAAAAGGGAATTGGATGAATGCTGAGTCTACTATGGGAAAAATGTCTCCGGACAAATTCAATAGGATGTAACAAAGAGCTGGGATGAGCAGGGTAAATGGCCTCTTGTATCATTCTATATGAGTCTTGTGTTGCCTTGTTGATGATTTTTTTGGAAGTCAAAGCAAAATATACTATTAGGAACTTGTGCTATTTTACATTTTTACTAAGTCAAGAGACTTTTCCCAAATGGGTCCTTTTCTAATGCTGCTGGCTGTCTCTATGGAGTAGTGCCTATTGCCTATATCTTTGGTATCCGTTTCAATTTATTTTACTTGCTAATGATGAAATTATAATTACCTAGGTTATACTTATCTCAACCTACTGCAACCTGGTTGTTTCTAAATTCCGGGGGGGGCGGCGCGGCGTATCTTCCAGGAACTGAAGACCTCACAAATGTGTATCTGCCACTGAAGGGTTGGTCAATGTCTTGCAAATCTCTTTCCTAGTTTGCTTTACCATTGGGGATAAGACTTCTAGACCAAGTTTTAGTCGACTTGACCTTTGAATGCAAGTTGTGAACTCTGGACCTACGGATGTTATTTTGCTGGCCTTCACCTAAAAAGGTGACAAAACATGGACAGTCGATGTTTGAAAGGTTTCCTAGGAGTGTCGCTCGAATAGATTTTTGAAATGCCTGCACAGGAAAAATGGTCAGGGCTATGAGAATTTGGGAGTGGAACTTGACAATGTCCCCCTTGAAGTGCAATATCAATGGGTATTGAATTTCAGTAACTGGATAGGGCAAATTACGCAGGATTTGAGTATTTTGGGATCGTATTCTGATTCTGTCTATTTATAGCTGGAAAACTATGAATTGGCGGCTTTGCCAATCTAATTTATTCTCGAGGTGCAACACTATCCATGATGCATAATCTGATAGTCTCTGGGTCATAATGAACTTGCAGTGCTTGTCACAATAAGGAATGTGACTTGTATGCAACACTGCCTATGTTTTACAGTGATGCCTGCTGTTGCTGCTCCAACAAGCACCTTGCCATATCCTGCCAATCCAACTCTCAATATACTTATTGCGCAAATCGATATGTAATTCACTTCAGTGATCCTCCAAGAGTTTATAACGGATTTCAGCAAGTTGTCTATTGAAAATGGGCAATAGAAGAACAGAAATACGAGTCACTAACTTCAAACTGTAGCATCATCCATTTTGATGATTCTTTAGCAATTATTTGTGAGATTCTTTTTTTTTTGTTGTAATGGGGAAGTGGCCTAAAATGGTTTGACTTCCTAGTCCTTGATTGCTGGTCCATAATGATCCATATAATAATCTTTAGTGTCACAAGTAGCCTTACATTAACACTGCAATGAAGTTACTGTGAAAATCCCCTAGTCGTCACATTCTGGCGCCTGTTCGGGTACACTGAGGAAGAATTCGGAATGTCCAATTCATCTAACAGCACGTCTTTCAGGACTTGTGGGAGGAATCCCAGGGAGACACTGAGAGAACATGCAGACTCCGCACAGACAGTGACCCAAGCCGGGAGTCGAACTCGGGTCCCTGGTGCTGTGAAGCAGCAGTGCTAACTACTGTGCTATATGCCGCCCACTATCTAGGAACCTCTCTCCTGTGTTTACAAGGGTCCCTTGCAGCAGATTCCTGTGCCCGAAGGGGGGTTAGTGTTCAATGTAACTTTGTACTCATCCCGTAATAAATCTTGTGATCTGGTTTGAAAATCACTGTGATTTAAAATACACAAACTGTTATTGTGAAGACCCTAACCATAAAGATTTCCTGCACTTTAATTTAACACTGATTTTCCTTTAACTTTTTGTAGAATTTGGTGCTCCCTGACTGTTTCTACTCGTTTTATGACCTGCAGAAGGAATTTCACAAGTGCTGTCCAGATGCAGCCTCCGTGAAAGAACTTTCCATCAGTTCCATGGCTGAACGTATCCTTCCTTCTGGTTAACCACCTGTCTTCATTTCAAAAGGTTTAACTGGCTTTTCTGTGGTTACAGTTCTGATCAGAGGTTAATTTTCTCAATGGATGTATGTTTACTGGACTACAGTATAAAATTATTTTATAGCATCCCATTTAATGCAAGTGTTCCCAAGGCCCTTCACAGCAGTATTATGAACCAAAACTTGACACCAGGCTATGTTGGGGAAGATGACAGCTTGGTCAAAGAGGTATATGTGGTGGCTCGAGACATACACTGGAGGCTTCCATTAGTGGACAAAGGGGTTTATTGATGAAAGACAAAGGCAGTTAAGTAACCGGCACTGAATACTGTACAACAGGTCTTAACATTGCTCCCTGGTCCACATTACCCAGGTTTCTGCTCCCAGGACCCCACGCAAACTCCCATTGGCTAGGGTTCGGCAGCTCCCACATGATTAGTCTCATGCTGGTCACTTGGTCTGTGGAGCCTGCCCCCTTAAAGGGGCCACACTGCCACAGTATGTTTTGCGGAGTGTCTGAAAGGAGAAGGAGACCAGTTTAGGTTTGGTGTTCTAGAGCTTGGATCTTGTCAGTTGAAGGCACAAAAAGCTCATGGGCCTTATTTCCTGCTTTTGCACACATCCAGCTAAACTGCAGGGACCTGCTTGATAGCTAAAACAACAAATAATGTATAGTCAACATTCACGACTTTTTGTAAGGCATCAGTGTAAAAAATGTGGAAAATTGCCCAGGTATGTCCTGTGCATAAAACCAAACCAAGTTCATTACTGCCCCATTGTCTACTCTAATATCATCAGTAAAGTGATGGTAGGTGTCATCAACAGTGCTATCAAATGGCACTTGCTTAACAATAACCTGCTCACAGCTCAGTATGGGTTCCACCAGGGTCATCCCACTCCTGAACTCATTACAGCCTGTTTTATTGAAACTTGGACAGCAAGAGCTGAATTCAGCGGTGAGGTGAGAGTGACTGTCCTTGATATCAAGACTATATTTACAGTATGGCATCAAGGAGCCCTACGTCAATGGCAATGGGGGGTGGTTTGCAGAATCTCTCCACCTAGCACAATGGAAGACGATTGTGGTTATTGGGGGTCCCTCATCTTGGTCCTAGAACATCACAGCAGGAATTACTCTGCGTAGTATACTAAGTCCAATCATCTTCAGCTGTTTTGTCAAATACCTTCCTTCCATCATAAGATCAGAAGTGGGGATGTTTGCTCATTACTACACAACCATTTGCGTGATTCAGGTACTGAAACAGACCATGTCGAAATGCAGCAAGACCTGGGCAGCATTCCGGCTTGGGCTGTGGAGTGGAAAATAACATTTGTGTCGCACAAGTGCCAGGCAGTGACCATCTCTAACAAGAGAGAATCGTACCGTCTCCCCATGATATTCAATGGAATTACCATTGCCGAAACCCCCACTATCAATATCCTGAGGATTACCATTGACCAGAAACTGGGCCAGCTGTATAAATACTGTGGCTACTAGAGCAGGTCAGAGGCTAAGAATCCTGCAGTCAGTAACTCATTTTCTGACTCCCCATACTGAGCAGTGAGCAGGTTATTGTTAAGCAAGTGCCACTTGATAGCACTGTTGATGACACCTATCATCACTTTACTGATGATAAAGTAGATAAGCCTGTCCACCTTCTACCAGGCACAAGTCAGGAGTGCGATGGCATACTCTGAACTTGCCTGGATGAGTGCAGCTCCAACATCACTCGGGAAGCTCGACACATCCAGGACAAAGCAGCTCGCTTGATTGGCACCCTTTCTCAAACATTCACTTCCTCCACCACCGACGGTGACAGCAGTGTGTACCATCTGCATGCTGTACTGCAGGAACTCTCCAAAGTTCCTTAACCAGCACCACCCAAAACACACAACTATTATGTCTAGAAGAACAAGTGCAGTAGACACATGGGAACAGCACCACCTAGAAGTTCCCCTCTTTAGCCACTTACTATCCTGACTTGGAAATATATCGCCGTTCCTTCACTGTTGCTGGGTCAAAATACTCGAACCCTCTCCCTGACAGCACTGTGGGCATAACTACACCACGTGGAATAAAGTGGTTCAAGAAAGCTAATCGCCACCACCTTCGAGGGCAATTTGGGATGGGCAATAAATGCCAATGGTACTCACATCCCACGCGTGAAGAAAGAAAAAGTTGATATGCACATGGATTTTGGGAATTCTAGCTAGCGTATTGGTCAAGGATTTCTATTCTATGTCCACTTTCCCTTTTTGTCCCTTCCCCCTAAAAATGGGACTTTTTACCAATGTATTGGAGTATGTCTGCTCTGCAATCTATCCTACTCCTGAATTGCAAGAAAACATACATCTGATTTGGTTTTGTTAATGGGAAGTTGGGAGGATCTTGGTTTTGTTAATGGGAAGTTGGGAGGACCTTGTCAATTTAATTTCCTTAATACTGTCTACAGACTTGGCATTAAGCACAGAGAGTACTGCCAATGAAAGTGGTGTATTTGAAGTTACTACCATGGGTGCAATTATTTGAGTTTATTAAGTGAACCTCACAGTAAGATTTTTTTTTTGATTTTTAAATATTTGAGTCTTTCAACAGTGACTGATTGCTGTATAGTTAGTTCATTTTCTCTTTCAGATTATGAGTTCAAGAACTTTGAAACTGTCAAGTACAAATTTGAAACGGGTCCCTGGTAGGTGGCATACTTGTATATTTGCATTTGGAAGATGTTGGATTTAGTTCTAAAATGTATGACCAAAAAATAATACTTTTTGAATTGTGCGTTTAATGTCCCTGTTGTAGTTCATTTGTGGGGCGATGTTGAGCAAATATTGGCCACTTGTGAAGGAGGGAGGGAAATTAACTGGGCTACTCTTGCTCATACCCCAGCTGCTAGCTTTTGAGCAGCGGCAGTAGTTGCCAAGGCTACATGGTCTGAATGATGTGGGGAAGACCAAAGAGAAGGAGAAAACACCATTCAAGGGAAGTGATGCATGCTGCAATTTATTAAAGCCAGTTTAGACAAATGACTTCCTCTACAAGGTGATTAAACAATTGTTGCATAATGGTCATTTATTTTTCTCCAAGGAACAGTAATTGGTTGAAATTGATGTCAAATGTTCTCTTACAGTAGCAAGGCTGAAGGAGTAAATGGTGAAACTGTAATTAGGGCAAGAGGTCTACCATGGCAATCATCTGACCAAGATATTGCAAGATTTTTTAAAGGACTAAACATAGCCAAGTAAGTGTACTTTGGCATCAGGATACAGTCCTGTGAATGTTTTGTGGCTTTTTAAGTTTAAATGAGTGAGTGCATGTCTCCAGAGATGTGATTGCTGTCAAATACCTTTTTATTGGGATTTCCTTCCAATTGTCCACATTCTGAAGTCAATTTTGTCCTTTGAAATATGAATACAAGTCGAGCTGAAAAGTGGGGAAACAAATATCTTAGTCTTGTAATGCCTGGATGAGGCTATCCGGTGTTCCTTCAACTCTCTGCCTCCCTTTTATGTTTTGAAAAATGAAAATCGCTTATTGTCACAAGTAGGCTTCAAATGAAGTTACTGTGAAAAGCCCCTCGTCGCCACATTCTGGTGTCTGTTCGGGGAGGCTGGTATGGGAATGTGGCGACTAGGGGCTTTTCACAGTAACTTCATTTGAAGCCTACTTTTTGCTGTGTAACCTTTTCCTCACCACCCTGCTTTCCATATCCCCATCTGTAAATCACCCTGGGATGCCCCTTGTAATAAGTGTACTGTGCCAATGCTACTTGGTGTTCAACCACTTGTATTCTGATGCCAGCCTTGCCATCAAAACTGAGAATGGGGGGGGGAAGACATGTAATGTGAGCACAGGAACGGTTGTGTTTTTTGCGAGCTCTGGTTCTGCTCCTCTTGTAATCCTTTATTTTATCTTGGGGCATATTTTTTATTTGCTTTTACTTGGGATAAATGGCTTGCACGACATCCCTCTAGGATCTTGATTAGTGTTTTGCAAGATCAATAGTGAAAATGCTCAGTTGACTGTGGTGGTTAGAGGGGGGTGAGACCCAGCCTCCTTGCAGTGGCATTGTTGCTGGCGAGTGGCCTTCCACCTCAGCGGTGCTGTGTGCGTACTGATGATGATGATGTGGAGGTGCTGGCGCTGGGCTGGGGTGGGCATGGCAAGAGGTCTCAACACCAAAAGCTTGTGATTTCAAATAAACCTGTTGGGCTTTAACCTGGCGTTGAGAGACTTCTTACTGCACCCTGACGATGGCTGCCATTGAGAATGTTGGGGCTCTTTGTAGGTTGTTGGAGCTCACTTTGAGGATTTGCGAGGTACCCTTGGGAGAATGGTCAAGGCGCATGAGAGATTTCTTGTTTTTTGAAAAAGCACTTTCCCTGGTAAAGGCTCACCTCCCATGTTGTCAAGATCAGGCTGCATGATGTGGTCTATTCTGACGGGTTCAGAAGGTGTTTCCCGGAACCCTGTTTCTGGCGAGAGGTGTAAGGCGAGTTGCCGATCTGAGTTTGCAAATAGACTGCCATTCTTTAATGACCTTGATTTGGAAGCTGGTTGTATTGGTTTGAGGCCAGGGGTCAATCGGGCTCCTCGATCACTGGTCCTCCTTTATCCTATTCTCGCTGCTCATTGTGAGGGGTTGGAAATGGCCAAGTGCGTCGCGTCATTCCCCCTGGGCAGGGCCTAGGCTGTGGGGTGTCTGGGTGATGGAGCGACGGCGTGGTGAAAGTGATGGTGCTTTGTTCGTTGGAATCCTTGATGAGTGTTCGCTGGTCCTGTCCTGACCTCTACCTTCTGGAGCATCGTCAATGGTGTCGGTTTCCTACAATTCTTCTATAGTCCTGGACGTTACTGCCCTCTGATTATATTGTCGATTATTGTATTTTCCTGCAAGGATATGAGGGAGAGTGTCACCCGTCATCCTGTTCTGGCAAAATCATATGAGTCGGTTATATGAAATGTGGTCTGTGCACCGTTTTACTCCTTGTTATTGATGAGGATGGGTGGAGCAAGGGGAGGGTGAATAGTGGATGGTAGGGTTAGTTCAGTTCTTAGATTGAGAACAGCTCCCCAGTTAGAACTAATCTGTTTGATCATGGAGAGGATAGGACTCCTCATTACTCCTTGAGGTTGTAGTTTCTCTATTCTCCTCTTTAGAGCTATTCAAATTAGAGGAGTTGAGTAACTGCAAATGGCGTATGCTGAGGTGAGGTTGGTCAATCTGGTTGGCCTGCTGAAGATGAGGATTGTTCTTGGTATCCTTTGTGTGATTGCAAATAGTGTGGGGTGGTGGTGGATGCTTTTAGGTCAGTTCGGGCACCCCTCCCTTGAGGGGGTTGTTCTTTTTCTTGTCATCCGGGTGAGTAGAGTGTTTCCATCCTGGTCTGGCTGGTGATTATGGGGAGGTTCCCCCTTGTACCAGGGAGGAGCGAATCAGCCCTCCCTCCCAGGGCTCCCAATTTGTTGGGTGTCTTGAAGGTTCTTTTTTTTTCAGTGATGGGATACCCCTGGCTGGGGCTGGAGTAATTACTCCTTGATACAAGTGGGGCATTGCCTTGCTTGTGGTTCGAAGAGGTCCATTTCATCCAGGGTGTCGGTTTGGGGAAATGTTGGAGGTCCTCTGGGTTTCCATTCCTGTGTGTCGACATGTGCTGGCCTGGGCCAAGTCCGGTGCAGATGTTAGTATCCTGCTATAACGCAGGGTCTTCGGATGTCTCTTCTTGAAGACATCCTGAGAGGCTGGATTTTGCATCTTAATGGGGACTGGGGGTGAGCAGAATCTTAAACTTTGATAGATATCCTGTTTCTTTTTTCATTATTACCGTCGCACCCACTTGTTTGAATGAGCAGCCTGTTCACTTTAGTGGGTGCTCAGTGTGTGCTGGGAAATATTGGAACCTGGGTAATGAGAGGAGGCTGTGATGTATCATTAGTACTGCGAGAACTGAGGGAGATTGGTGCACACCCCAACATGGTGCAAACATCCTGCGCTCTCATGGTAATTGTGAGTAGAGGCATCGTGGGAGGGTGTGCACCATTTTACCATGTTTTTATGGCTTCATCCTGTCTCTGGAGCTATTAAGTGTATTTAGCTGTGTCGTGTTTCATTTCGGTTGTCATGTTATCCTATTATCTTTCTCCTCCTCCCCACCCCCCACTCGGGTATATGAATATGTTGTGCTTTTTTTGCTTATGATGTATTTTGTAATTAGTTGCGTTGTTTGCTAAAATGTAGAACCTTAATAAACATGTTGGGGGGGGGGGTTGAAAAAAACCCCAGTACTTCCTGTTGTTGACTGTTAACCTGAAACCATTTTGGTGACCACTTCAGGAGATTTAGCAATATGTGTACAATTTAGTTTGAGTGATGCCTGTCACTTGTTTCTGGATATGGATGGGTTGAACCCGCCCTGTTTAGTTGGTGGCATTGCCTCAGTTCGTAAATGCAATTCTTTTTAGACATAAGAGGAGGGCTGGCAGTCAAAAGTTCCCAGAATTGCAAGACCTTCCTAGAGAGGAGATACCAAATTTGCTAGCCGCATTAAAGCCTGTGGGATTAAAGGAACATGGGTAGTGTGGATATAAAATTGGCTGTGGGACAGAAAGCAACGATTGCAGCGCGGGCAAATAGTGTTTCAGACCGGAGGAAAGTAGTGACCTTCATCTGGGGTTGGTTTTGGGAACACTGCTCTACTTGATGTGTCCTTGACTTGAGCATTCATGGCATAATTTCAAAATTTTCACATGACCTGGGAAATGTAGCAAACCATGAAGGAGGATAATGGACTTCTAGGGGACCCATAGACAAATAGGCAGGCACAAACATTTAATGTTGAGAAACATGAAATGATGCACTTTGGGCAGATTGAGAAGCAGACAATGTCAATTTTCTGGTTCAATGCTGAATGTGGTTGGCAGCAACAGATTATCTGCTGGTGGGGGGGGGGGGGGGTTTAAGTTGAGAAGGCTATTTTAGAGGTATACTGATCTTTGGCATTATTAATAGACGCAATGAGTGGAAAATCAATAAGTTCTAGTTTTTCCTTATTTGCACTGGGTAGGGTTCTCTAGTCCAGGCATTGTCAAACTCCACGGGCGAGTGTTGGGAGGGTCGCGGAGCCGTCCGTCGAAGCGCTCCCGATCACGCAAATCCGCACGCAACAGCTGGCTTTTAATAATGCCGGCTGCGAGCGGCCTTCAAAATGGCCAGGAACAGATTTTTTTAAAATGCGTCCGCACCGCGCATGAGTGCCCGATCATCGGTGCCTATGAGCAAAACTATGTGCATGTGCATTGATGATCGGGCATGCATGCGCAATACGCCTGCATTTTTAAAATACGATCGCAGCCTTTTCTTTTTCAAGTTCGGGGAGGGGGGGGGAAACAAAGTGACCATTGGGGCCAAAGGGACCAAAAACCATTTAATCCATTTTTGTCCGCAACAAACAAGGTAAGAGAAAATGGTGGGTCGCGCAGGTCGGCCGGCGTGGGATTGCGAAGGTCGGCCGGCGTGGGATTGCGAAGGTCGGCCAGGTTGGGTCCCGAAGGTTGGCAGGTCGGTAAAAATGGGTCCCCAGAAAAAAAGTTTGAAAATCACTGCTCTAGTCCCCCAGCCAGGCTCGCTGGCAGCGGGAGTCTCTCGTCTACAGCTTGTCAATGGAACTTCTCATGGAAACCATCCCGCGTCGCTGGGGGGGGGGGGGTTGCTGTCAGCGGGAAAAGAGAATTCCAATGTCCGTAGAATTCCGGCAACTGTTTCCAGTGACAAAATGCTCGCTACTGAGATAATTAGCAAAAGAACCAGTGGTGATGTGGAGAATACTTACACAGGAAGCTGTGATCTAGAATGCACTTTCCGAAATGGTGTGGAGGCAAATTTATAACTTCAGATTGAATAAATCTTTTGAATGGGGGAGGGAGGGGGAGATAACACCGCTATGGAAAATAGCAGGAGAATCTGATTAATTCAACACCGCTACCAAAGAGCCAGCACAATTGGATGAACGGTCTCTATCTGTGATGTATCAGTCTATAATTTTCGAATATCTTGGTGCTTATTCTGATTCCATTTCCCTGCTGCTTTCCATATCCCTTCTTAATACTTTGTTTATCTAATTCTCTGGAAGAAATGCATTTTGATTCAATTGGTGCTTGTGGTAATGCACTTTACAGTGTATTAACTGTATGCACTGCTCGAGGTCAAATAGCCAAGCTCTGACTCAGACCTTAGCAGGCGAGGGAGACTTGGGCAGTGACAAGGGATGTGGAGTCCATGGTGGGGTGGAAGGCTATGGCTAGGACTTTCAATGTTTTGCTCCAGGAAATAGTGACGTGGCCAAATGTCTCAACAGCACGAGTGCAATGAAGGCACTCTGCTATGGCTAGACATTTACTTTTGAGAGGTGACCAAGAGAGAACATCTCGGGTGGAGAAGTGAAAGGAGGGAAATACTTTAATACCAATTACATAATACATAGTGTGTTCTTGGCTGGAAAATGGTTGGTTTTGGGTGGAAGTAGAACAGAATAGACTTGGAGATGGAAACACCAGTATCAATTCATTTTTATCATTTAAAAAAATATGCAATATTTTAAGAAGGTAACCAGTGTAGGTGACATCCCTCTGCCAGTCTATACAAGTGGTGAATCAAAGGTTTGTTTTGCACTTTTCTCTCCTGCTCTTGTCTTGTCAAAAGGCATGTCGCAGCCATGTTGTCCTAATAGCTAGAAAGGTAAGATCATTAAGCATCAGGTGGAGACATGATGGGCTGGATTCTCTGCCATCGGGATGCTCCATTTTTCCAGCAGCCCGGGGGTTTCCCAACATCGTGAGGCTGCCCCACAATGGGAAACCCCATTGACCACCTGGCGAAACGGAGCATCCCACCGGCGTGCTGAACCAGAAATCTGGTGCGGGCGAACGGAGAATCCAACCCAATGTAGGGCATTCCAGAGAGATGTTTTCTTTTGGTAGTTGGAGCTAAATTAGTTTAAAAGCCATTAGTGGACACTGAAAGGTTATAAAGATCAAAATAAATTACAAATGAGGGATAGATTGATTAACTAATAACTTTTAGATTAATAGCCTAGAGCAAACTTTGTCTGGGGGGGGGGGGGGGGGGGTGAAGTCTAAGGTTTAATACATCTGGTAGTCTTTTGCTGAGAAGAGTTAGTTGTCGATTGAACCTTGTGTAATTTGCTGTTCATTGCTGTTCATTGAGGGAAATGGCCAAAATAAATGAAAGTTAGATAGAGCAGTACTATAAACAGTCTCCATCCACGTGTGAAGTGCAGGTGAGGCTTCATCTCCATTTGCATTTGTGAAGCAATTGAAGATGGAAGATCACCTACAAGTGAAAGTGTCTACAATGGTCCCACCAATGTCTTGTGGTAAAGAAAGCCCAAGCAAATTAAGCATTGAAATATTGGAAAAGGGACCAAGCCATCTACAGTCCCCGAAAGATTTACTTCTGAGCTGGAGCTGAGGCAAATTGTCTAGAGAACTCTGGCACACTCCTGAGTGATCCCTGCAAAAGTAAATAACCGTTGCTGTAAACCTGAGTGAATCATATTGTAATGGTACTTGTTTTGTGTAACTTAAACAGTTTGTATTTTTTTGAAGCAAAATCTTGTGACGTGATTCTCTTTGTTAAAACGAGGTATTCCGATTTCTTCTTGAATGTTAACAGCCTTCAACAGGATTGTAAGTGCTAAGTGGGTTGAAAGCTCAATATTTGTGATTGGTAAAACTGTATAAATCAGCGAATAGTTTTCTAATGGAAATTCACTGGTTTTATTGTAGAGGTGGTGTAGCACTGTGTCTCAACTCACAAGGAAGAAGAAACGGAGAAGCTCTGGTCAGGTTCATCAATCCAGAACACCGAGACCTTGCACTCGAACGGCATAAGCATCACATGGGAAGTAGATATATTGAGGTGGGCACGAATGTGAAATAGCTTTAAATGTCACTCTTAAATGGCAAAGCTCAAATGAAAATTGATTGTGAAAATTATTTTCCATTCAGGTGTACAAAGCTACTGGAGAAGAATTCTTAAAAATTGCTGGGGGTAAGTTTAAAACACAACCATGGAATACAGGAGATCAGTGGTTTCTAATCTCATCGCCCCCCCCACCCTGAATACTGAAGGGGATCCATCTTAAATATTGTACATGCTGGTGCATTCCCAATGGCCTATTACAACTCAAATGAATGCTATGACCCCGAAATTGCTGCATACTATAACCACAGCCAAGCAAGTTTATTTCTCTGCTTGTTAAAAAAGAAAGTGCCTCTTGTCTTTGCTGAAGAGCACCTCCATTTAGTGAGAATGTGTTTCTGCCAGCAGTGTTACTGCTGAATCATCTTGTTTGCGGTTGGGGTATGAAGAGAAAGGGGAGGTGCAGTGATGGGGTTGGAGAAAGGGGTAGCAAGGGAGGAGTGCAAGCAGGTCTGGATGAAAATGAGCTAACTAACTCCATTGTAGGAACTTAACTTCAGTAGAGCCCATCCATACAAAGACTACCCTCGCTAAGGCCTTGCAGCATCTGGTGGGTCTCGCCTCCCTGGTTCTGGCAACCACTAGCACTGAGGATACTGTTGCTTACAGGGATAGAACTAGCTGGAATTCTGCTCTATCCTTCCATCAGTTGAATCTTCTGATGACATTGCCAATGTAGGCAGGCACGAGAAATATCTTGCTGGGGAGAGTCTGCTCAAGCGGGGTAGAGATAGTGTAACAGACATCAACTCAACACACCTGCTCCAGCCGAATTCACCTTGAAGGATCTTTCCAGAATGAGTCTTGCTTTTCCTTTAAGTATGGGGGATGTGTGCGTTGCCACCATAATAGCAACTCCTACCTTCTGTCCTAAGCCCTTGAATCTGTGCATGTTGATTTCACTCCCGATGAGTAATATTTGTAGCCTAACTGGAAACTAAGATGGCTGCCACTGGCCGAGTTTTACAACTCCTCTTTCAAATGAAATGGGTGACGAGCACTGAAGCCTGAATGTGCTGCTAATCTAGTTTTTTTTTCAAAAGGGGTGTGATTGGGGGGGGGGGGGAGGGGGAAGAGAGGAAGTAGTTTAATTCTAATGAAAATGTGGGATTTTATTTTATTTTTTAACCATCTTGCCATGATCATCCCCTCCCAAGCAATTAGTTTATGAAGCAGGAGCCCAGTTAACACGATTGCGTAATAGCCACATTTTCTATTTCGCGCCTGATGGCGGTGACTCAGTAAAATAATTAAACCTGTTCATATTGGACAGCTGTTTCAGTAAAACCCCTGAAGTGATTACAAGGCTGTAAACCCTTTTGGGATTCAAGTGACCATTGTAATCTGCTCAAGGTTTGTTCTTTATTGATTTCGTATCAAAATTACTAAATTTTCTGCTTCATAATTCATGTAATTTGGTGTTTAACTAGTCTAGGATCCTTGCCGATATCATCGATCTTGGAACAATTAGAAGGTGGTTATCTAATCAATGCACTGTTAGTACAATTTTGAAAGATTACTTTTTAAATGCAGGTACTTCGAATGAAGTGGCACAATTCTTGTCGAAGGAGAACCAAGTTATAATACGAATGCGTGGACTACCTTTCACAGCTTCCGTAGATGATGTCCTTGGCTTTTTTGGAAATGAGTGTCCTGTTACAGGTGGCAAGGAGGGGCTCCTCTTTGTTAAGTACCCTGATGGCAGACCTACTGGGGATGCTTTTGTGGTGTTTTCCTGTGAAGAATTTGCACAAAACGCACTTAAAAAGCACAAGGAAATACTGGGGAAGCGTTACATTGAGTTGTTTAGAAGTACTGCAGCAGAAGTACAGCAGGTTGGTATTATTGCGGTTGTTATGATCTTGATGTAACCTATTCGAATGAATAAACATTTCTCATTTTATGGTCTACCTCTTCTACTTCATCACGTTTTCTTTTTTAAAAAAATAAATTTTAGAGTGCCCAATTCATTTGTTTCCAATTAAGGGGCAATTTAGCGTGGCCAATCCACCTACCTTGCACATCTTTGGGTTGTGGGGGTGAAATCCACGCAAACACAGGGAGAATGTGCAAACTCCACACGGACAGTGACCCAGAGCCGGAATCGAACCTGGGACCTTGGTGCAGTGAGGCAGCGGGGCTAACCCACTGCGCCACAGTGCTGCCCTATCATCACATGTTTTCTGCAAGTTCTCAACTTTGGTGCTGACTGCCCTGTTTCAAGTCATAGAACCATATGGCACAGAATAGACAATGTAATCAATCCTGCCCATGCCAGCTATTAGTTCATTCCATAACTCTAAATCTTTCCGTTTTTATTCAAATCTGTTGTGCATGTTTATTTAATGGCTTTGTTTACTGCCAGCCAAACTATGCAAGTCACTCTTGAAATAACATTCTTCAAAGTTCAATTTTGGGTAGAGGGTGTTAATTGGTGCTTTTTTAAAAGTTGCTTCCCAGTGAGTAGAGGCTACCATTTAGTGATGATTAACCAATTCTGGGGAACATTATGTCCTGTTTAGGAACCATTTTAACAGCTACTTTCAGATAATGGACTAGTTTTTGAAAGTAAAATTCAACATCTTAGGAGAAAATATGCCAAAACTTGACACGTGATTGAAATTTAATATTGATTGAGTCTGGTTTCATCTGGCATTTTTATTTTTGATGTTTGCTCCCCCAAACCTTAAACAAAGTTGTTCCTTTTGAAGTAGGGCATGTGAATGTTTTGAGAGAGAATGCGATGTCTGGTGTTTTAATATAACGTTGATTGTTTTGCAAAATCTGAACCGTGCAAATCTCTCCATAATAAAATGGGCTAAGTTTTTCCTTGTACTGATTATCCAGCATGCTGGAGCTGTTAACATTAGGATGAGGTGCTGGGAAGTTGCAGTTTGAAAGTGAGGCTCGTTCACAGCAAAGTAAGATGGTACAGCCTGAAGGAATAATACAAAGCAAGATCTCAAGTCATGTTTGCTTCTGACTCCAGCCTTCTGCTGCACCTTCCTAGCTTACTTCACGTGTACACAACTGAAATATAGGTGTGGCTTTAATGCTCCTGTGTAAGTGTTGGAGCAGCTTCTAAATTTCTACATGTAAATTCCTTCCAACAGTTTTCTTTTCTTACCAATGTCTTAGGTATTAAATAGATACATGTCTACGCCACTAATATCAACACTCCCAGCTCCTATCATCCCTGTGTTACCTCAGCCGTTCATCGCCACTGGGCATACCAGAGACTGTATACGTCTACGGGGCCTTCCCTATACAGCAACCATTGAGGATATTCTGGACTTTATGGCTGAATTTACCATTGACATAAAACCTCATGGTGTTCACATGGTACTAAATCAACAGGTAATTTTAAATCTCTTCCCCATATGTAATATATTTACCCTTTTGAGAATGCAAGCTGCTGTTTGAGATTGAATAAAAGGAAATTTTCTGAATTTTCCATTCAATTAGCCAATTTCTCTGTACTTTTGACATAACTATATATAAATGCCATCCACCTCATTTTCAAGTGTGCTCATTGAATTATGAATAATTCAAACCTATTTCAAGTTGTTTACTTAGCAAGCTGACTGCCACTATGTTTGTAATTTGTGTAGATTTTTGGCTTGTGGACAATTTGTGTCCCTTGGGCAGGTGATTGGGAGGGAGCGAGATGTGAGAGTGACATTAAAGTCTCTTGGTAAACCTCCCTGTTGTGTTAGTGCCTGATGGGTTAATTGTTCCACTGGAGTTTTTAAAGTTAGGAAGTTACTGTGACTGGGAGTGTCTGAGCATTGCATATGAGGAGTTTGTGGTTGGTCTGTCTTTCATGGGACATTAGCATTGCTGGCAAGGCAAGCAATTGTTACCCATTGTTAATTTCCCTTTAAACTGAGTCGCATGTCGGCCAGTTGCAGAGGGCAATTCGGTGTCCACCACAGTGTTGTGGATCTGGAGTCTGTCTCTGTCTCTCTCTCTCTCTCTGCCTCTCTCTCTGTCTCTGTCTCTGTCTCTCTCTCTCTCTGTCTCTCTCTCTCCCTCTCTGTCCTGTCTCTGTCTCTCCCTCTCTGTCTCTCCCTCTCTGTCTCTCCCTCTCTGTCTCTCCTCTTCCTCCCTCTCTGTCTCTCTCCCCTCTCTGTCTCTCCCTCTCTGTCTCTCTCCTCTCTGTCTCTCTCCTCTCTGTCTCTCTCTCCTCTCTGTCTCTCTCCCTCTCTGTCTCTCTCCCTCTCTGTCTCTCTCCCTCTCTCCCTCTCTGCCTCTCTGCCTCTCTGCCTCTCTCCCTCTCTCCCTCTCTCCCTCTCTGCCTCTCTGCCTCTCTGCCTCTCTGCCTCTCTGCCTCTCTGCCTCTCTGCCTCTCTGCCTCTCTGCCTCTCTGCCTCTCTGCCTCTCTGCCTCTCTGCCTCTCTGCGTCTCTGTCTGTCTGTGTCTCTCTCTCCCCCCCCCCCCCCCCCCCCCCCCCCCCCCGCACAATCTTTGGACTGTGGGAGGAAACCGGAGCACCCGGAGGAAACCCACGCACACACTGGGAGGATGTGCAGACTCCACACACTGACCCAAGCCGGAATCGAACCTGGGACCCTGGAGCTGTGAAGCAATTGTGCTATCCACGATGCTACTGTGCTGCCCTTAAGAACAAATTAATCTACACTCCATTATTCTACCATAATCCATGTACCTATCCAATAGCCGCTTGAAGGTCCCTAATGTTTCCGACTCAACTACTTCCACAGGCAGTGCATTCCATGCCCCCATTACTCTCTGCGTAAAGTACCCACCTCTGACATCCCCCCCCCCCCCCCTATATCTTCCACCATTCACCTTAAATTTATGTCCCCTTGTAATGGTTTGTTCCACCCGGGGAAAAAGTCTCTGATTGTCTTCGCTATCTATTCACCTGATCATCTTATCAACCTCTATCAAGTCGCCCCTCATCCTTCTCCGTTCTAATGAGAAAAGGCCTAGCACCCTCAACCTTTCCTCATAAGACCTACTCTCCATTCCAGGCAACATCCTGGTAAATCTCCTTTGCACCTTTTCCAAAGCTTCCACATCCTTCCTAAAATGAGGTGACCAGAACTGCACACACTACTCCAAATGTGGCCTTACCAAGGTTTTGTACAGCTGCATCATCACCTCACGGCTCTTAAATTCAATCCCTCAGCTAATGAACACTAGCACACCATAGGCCTTCTTCACAGCTCTATCCACTTGAGTGGCAACTTTCAAAGATCTATGAACATAGACCCCAAGATCTCTCTGCTCCTCCACATTGCCAAGAACCCTACCGTTAACCCTGTATTCGGTGATCCATCAATGGTTTTTATAGTCACCGTTATGGAGAATGGCTTTCAATTCCAGAACAACTGCATTTGGTGCAGTCTCAGCTGACATCTTCAGTATTTAGTCTAGATTCGCTTTCAAGCCCCTTGATGACGAGTAACATTGTCAATTGGCATTTTACATTAATAGAACGTGCGTGTACATTTGAGATTGCGAGAGCAAGAATGTCAAAGGTTGATTGTTGAAGTGATCCAAATACTGATTTTGGTATATGAATGCTCATGAAGGATCTGCCAGCTCTTTTCTAATTTGAAGCCCCAACCCATGCCAAAACTCTGACATTTGTTTCTACCGAAAAATGGACCATGTCAAAACTTGGGCCTTATGGTCACAAATTCTGAATACATAATTCAACATGAAATTTGTATCTGTTTTAAATTTAATATTCCAATTCTGAACAGAGTTGCATGAAACCACTTGCCTCGTCTCTTTTTAACACCAGGTTTTCATTTTCAAACATGCCTTTGGATTAATCAAATTAAGCACTGAGCAAAACAAATAATGGTTGCAGGGACTAGCTCCGAGCCCAAACAGGTTTAGGCAGGGAGGCTCTTGTGAGCTAACTTGCTGTAAAGAGCAATGCTCCATGAGCATAATATTAGTACAACTGGAGTCAGCAATGTAGAAAGACATGATCAGTCCACCATCTTGATCCTTGAGTAGCCACTGCTACAGGGAAAACCCTATTCATATCTATGCTGTAGGCATCCTGTCTGAGATCCCTTCTTAAGGTCTGTTGCTAAGTCTCCTTGATATTTGCTGGTTTCTCCCAAATATTCACAATCTCACCGTTAATAGTTTTGCCACATGAGCCAGTATACTGAAGGTTGTCCTCCATTTTGAGTGTTAAAATGCTCTGTCTTCTCAGTAATTTTGTCTTCTCATTAGTAAAATAGATCCGACTTGACTGCTGTTTTAGCTTTCACATTGATTGCTCAAATTGCCACTTAAAATAAATGAACAACCAAACTTTGGGTGCAGCTATCTACAAGATAAAAGCATGTAAATTATTCTAAATGCATATTGTTTGGGTAGGTTGAGGGAATAAAAATCTGGGAGTATTTGCAAATCGTGAGCGTGAAATTTTTTAAAAAGCACCTTTTGTCTCTTTAGCATATTTATTTCAATAATTTGCATATGGTTTAACTGGGTTCATAAAACTGCCTGTGCTTGAAGCAGTTTTGCAACCAATAGGAGGGGGTAGGAAAAAGTCACTGGCACCACAGCAACTTGCACGAATATCCTCTGACTTTTCATGGTTTTTTTGCTTGGGTCTTGAGGTTAGCTCCTAAATAAAGGGAGGGGAGAGGAAGGTCTTCAATCGAAAAACACCCCCATTATTTAAGACTTTCTACATATGAAGCAGGCCATCACTCTCGAAGTGGGAGTTTAATATCGTGTTTGAGCTGTGATTTGTCGATGGGGGCCTTTGTTTGAGTTGCCTTCAAGTTGGGCCAAGATCTCCGGGTTGACTTCAAGCTAAACCAGTCGAGATCCCAAAAGGTTAGGTTGGGTTACGGGGATAGGGTGGAGGCATGGGTTTAAGTAGGGAAGGGCTGGTGTGCAGACTGGATGGGCCGAATGGCCTCCTGCACTGTAGATTCTATGAAATGGCAATTCAAAACAGAGTGCTGGAAAAACTCAGCAGGTCTGGCAGCATCTGTGGAGAGAGAAACAAAGTAAGTCCAAAATGACTCTACATTTTACAGGAGCCGTCATAATGGACTCGAAACATTAATTCTGCTTCTCATTCTCCACAGATGCGAGACCTATTACGCCCCCTTCTCCCCCCCCCCCCCCCCCCCCCCCCCCCCCCCCCCCCCCCCCCCACCACCACCACCACCCCTACAATGGTGGATTTGCTTTGCTTAAAAAGAGGAAAAAGATCAGGTTCTTGCTCTGAATAATTATTTGTTTTATCTCCCCTCACCCAGGGCCGACCCTCAGGCGATGCTTTTATTCAGATGAAGTCAGCAGATCGTGCTTTCATGGTTGCACAGAAATGTCACAAGAAGACAATGAAGGATAGATATGTGGAAGTGTTTCAGTGTTCTGGAGATGAAATGAGCTATGTTTTAATGGGTGGCACTTTAAATCGTAGTGGCTTGTCTCCGCCGCCATGTAAGTTACCATGTAAGTTTTGAATTCTGATGCTCTCTTGCTGCTAACGGCTGAAATTGTGGTAGGTGGAGCCTGGGGCTTTGTTTACCTTTTCATCTTTGTGGTTTGCCATGATCAGCAATTCATTAATCAAGGCTTGAGACTGAATGAAAAGTTTTGATTTTTATTTTTCTCCCCACTCCCCCCCTTCACCAAATGGCGAAATTGGACATTTGTACTGGGCAATTTTTTGCTTTTGGGGGTACTTTCTGGAGCTCTGCATTAGGTCTGCCTGGTTATAGGATTTTTCCTCTTTGGCAACTCTGAGCATCATCGCCAATGGGTTGAAAATAAGGTGGCCATTCACTGGGGTGTGTCTCATGCTTAACATCCAAGATGTCATGCATGTTCAGATTAGCATTTGACCTGCACGATTTTGAACCTGTGTAGTTTTAAAAAATGTAGGGATAAGCAAAACACCAAATTACAATGAAGGATATGCATGAAGGCAAAACTGGATTTGGAGAATTTATTGGCAACATTGCCATGCCTGCTGCCTGTGGAGTTCAGACGCCTTAAATGCCAATAATGCACCAAGGTATTTGGGACTCTTGTCAGATACACAAGATGGTTAAATACCTTGCTATTCTCATTCGTCATTTTTGTTTGTTCATCTTGCAGGTCTTTCCCCACCCACGTATCCAACATTCTCCCCTTGTACTTCTGTAATACCAGCTGAAGCAGCGCTTTATCAATCCCAAGCCCTGTTGGCTCCAACACGGACAGCGGCGCCCCCACCACCTGCAGTTGCCTATTACCCTGCTCAGGCAACCGCGACTCAGCTTTATATGAACTACACAACCTACTATCCAAGGTAAATGTTTCAGCGGCATGTCCGAGTTAATGTTAATGGCAATCTAATGCTTGGACTTTTAACAACATAAGAACTAGGAGCAGGAGTACGCCATCTGGCCCCTCGAGCCTGCTCCACCATTCAATGAGATCTTGGCTGATCTTTTGTGGACTCAGCTCCACTTTCCGGCCCGAACACCATAACCCTTAATCCCTTTATTCTTTAAAAAACGATTTATCTTTACCTTGAAAACATTTAATGAAGGAGCCTGTACTGCTTCACTGGGCAAGGAGTTCCGTAGATTCACAACTCTTTGGGTGAAGAAGTTCCTCCTAAACTCAGTCCTAAATCTACTTCCCCTTATTTTGAAGCTATGCCCCCTAGTTCTGCTTTCACCCGCCAGTGGAAACAACCTGCCCGCATCTATCCTATCTATTCCCTTCATAATTTTATATGTTTCTATAAGATTCCCCCCTCATCTTTCTAAATTCCAATGAGTACAGTCCCAGTCTACTCGACCCCTTCTCGTAATCCAATCCCTTCAGCTCTGGGATTAACCTAGTGAATCTCCTCTGCACACCCTCCAGTGCCAGTACATCCTTTCTCGAGTAAGGAGACCAAAACTAAACACAATTGATGTGGCCTCACTAACACCTTATACAATTGCAGCATAACCTCCCGAGTCTTAAACTCCATCCCTCTAGCAATGAAGGACAAAATTCCATTTGCCTTCTTAATCACCTGTAAACCAACGTTTTGAGACTCATGCACTAGCGCACCCAGGTCTCTCTGCACAGCAGCATGTTTTAATATTTTATAATTTAAATAATCCCGTTTGCTGTTATTCCTACCAAAAATGGATAACCTAATTTGTCAACATTGTATTCCATCTGCCAGACCCTCGCCCATTCAATTAACCTATCCAATTCCCTCTGCAGACTTCCAGTATCCTCTGCACTTTTCTCTTTTAGTCAAGAATGTTTGTTTGTGATGTACTGAAACCTCTTGGGAAGCTACCGTCCCTTTTTGTGAATATTTGGACTGACGTTTTTTTTTATACCACTTTCATTCCAGCCCTCCAGTATCTCCAACGACAGTAGGATACTTTGCAGCCCCCCAAGCAGCAATGGCTGCTGCTGCAGCCTCATCAGCTACCCATGCTGTGTTACCGCAGCCAGGAGCACTCGTTCGCATGCAAGGCCTGCCTTATAACATTGCAACGAAAGACATCCTGAGCTTCTTCCAAGGATATCAGGTAAATATCGTTATTTCATACTCTTGAAGGTCTTTTTCCTAATCCACCACAGAATGATTTTATTTGAGGATATTCTGCACCTGTGCCTCCTTTTTTTTTTCAGGATTGCAATGAGACATTTAAAACTGTTGTGTGTTTGTCTGTATTATAATTCTCTTGTTTGTGAAGGCGTAAGGATGTCTAACTGAACAATTTCTTTTCTCATGCGTTCCATTTCTCTTGCTCTCCTGGATGTGTTGAATGACGTGCTGATCTTAAAGTGAATACATTTTGGATCGCCTCTAGCTTGGTATGGCCATGTGAAAATGGGAGCACAGTTTACAGTGCACTGTCTGTGGGTATTGATCTGACAGGTGTCAATGGTGATGTAATTTAGTGGGAGTTTGGTCTCTACCATCTCTTGGGGGAGGTGGGGGTGGAAATGAGATGGTGGTGGGTTTTTGGGTTCCCTGCCCCTCCCCACCTCTTTCTTTCCCCCCCTGTATAGAATCATTTTTGGTTTTGTGGAGCTTTTGTACTGCATGTGTGAGCACCATAATGAGCAGTTGCAGTAATACCAGACCTGCCATATTCTAAATACCATGTCCAAAACTGCACCCAAATAAATTTAATGAGTTCATCTTTTAAATGTGATCCAGGAATCCATTGTGATTTGCATCACCTTACTTGACTGGAATTTAATATTCTTTGCTATTATTTTCTACCCTTCTCTGTTATCTTGATGCCAGCTTTAGTTTTGACGATCTTGTATCAAGTTCTGCCTGTGGACTTGTAGCTTAAAACATTCTAGTAAAATCACCCAAGTAAAGTTAGAACTAGTTTCTGAGTCTATTTCCCTGATGTACAGTTCATCAATGTGGAAGCCATTTTGTGCAGTTATGGTCCCAAACATGTCATTATTAACCAGGGTGTGGACTTACTGCTTTATAGTAAAACCAAGTGTTTTTGTTCCTACTCAGTGGCAGAATATAATCAGTTGCTAGATATGCAAGGGGAACTTTAAAACAACACATTTCCTCCTCTTGAGAGCATGAAGCATTTTTAGTCCCTGGTCCACAGTTTGTTGTGTTATCCTGAAAATGGCAACATATGCACACACTATTAAGACTTTTAAATTTAAAAGGTGCTCGATTTGGTTTCCAAACCAGTTAATCTGGATTTTCTTTTTTGTTTTTTGTGTGTGCCTTTTTTGAGCTCTGAACAGAGACCAGTCTTAGTATTTGCTGTTGTTGTACGTTTTCCCATTTTTTTATATATTAAAATCGCCAATTCTGACCATCCCAACGTAATATCTCAAAGTAGATCTTCCAGAATAGACCAAGAAGGTTAGCTACAAGGAAGACAAACCAACTAATCTTTTTGATTCATTGTTTGCAGTTCAGGTTAAAATCCTGGATGTTTTTTTCTTTTCTTCCACTGTATTGCGCCTGGACTATTGCACAGGGTGAGACTGTATAACATTAAACTGAGTCATAAGGCTGTCAAATATTTGAATGCCCTCACTTAATAAACATGTTTGTTTTCGCTCATTTATTTGGGAGGTTTCCAGCTAACATTTATATTTATATCTTATCCTTTGCTGATCTCCTTTCTTTGCCTGCCAGCCATCCATCCTCTCCCACAAAAAAAACACATTTTTACGATTGCATTCAATGCAAGCAGGTCTGGTAATATGCTAATATTTGCACAGCCTAGCCAATCCAACCTGGAGTATTTTGCTGGGCAGGATTAGTCACAAAGGTAATGGTTTATTATAAAATGGTGGATGGGCCTATGCCAGGATTAATGATTCAACAACAGATTGTGACTACATTGTGAGTTTGTGAATGTACACCATCTGCTTCCATTGTAATTTTGACTCCTTTTTGCTTCAGATGCCTGAAGCAGTTTTCTACCAAAGTATGAATCTTCAAATTGGCAGGAGAGAATTTTGTGCTTTTACAGGTGTGATGAAAGTAAGCTTCAAACATCTTGGAAAATGGAAAAGACCGAACAGGCACTTCCCAATCTCATTTATTCTCCAGCCCATAGCTGTATTATAACTTCTACCCCTCCCCGTCCCCCGACCATAAATTTTACCATTTGAACTATGTTGTTTGAAGTGCTCACATCTTACCATAAAAGAGAATTCTCAGCATATTTTGAAAATATGAATTGATGCCACATCTAGGTTGAGGTATCTATTGAATCCCTACAGTGCAGAAGGAAGCCATTAACCCACCAAGTCTGCACCGACCCTATGAAAGAGCACCTATGAAAGAGCTACCTAGGCCCACTCCCTCACCATATCCCTGCAACCAATCCACCTGATCTGCACATCTTTGGATTTTGGGAGGACACCAGAGGAAACCCACACAGATACGAAGTCCATGAAAACTCCACACAGCCCAAGGCTGGAATCAAGCCAGAGTCTCTGGCACTGAGGCAGCAGTGCTAACCACTGCCACTGTGCTGCCCATATTTGAAATCTTATCAGGCATTGGAATTTGGGTGCCATTATAAATGAATAGCTGGAGTGAATTATTCACTGCCTTGTTTCTATTTTTTGATCCCATTCAAAGCTTTACATGTTATTGTATTTTTGCATTTCAAACCTTTATTATGAATAATCTGTAGGTTTGGATAATCGTACAGGCCTCTATAAGCATGTGTGCTGAGTATGTCAATTTTTAAATGGCTGATATATTGGTCAAATACTAGCTTCACGTCTGTGGCTTATCCTGTTTTGCCATGATCCGAATATGACTCATGTTTGCAATGCACCAGTTTAATGGAGATGTATGTTAAAGCTGCATTAGTTCTGATTGACTAATCCATATTACTTGCTTGCTTTTTTACTTTTTAAAAACAAATTATTAACGCCTTTAGTCTTGCAGTCTAAACGACTGTTAATTGATTCACAAGTTTTGTAAAAGTTAAAAGTTCTCTCTTGCCAAGTTATAATGTCCAGGTTAAGAACTTTTTCTAGGTTTTGGGATTTATGGTGAAGCTTGAACTCACCAAGCTGTGTTCCTTTTGACTGATGCATGTATTCAAACTTGTACTGTAGTATGCACCTGATGACTACAGCGGCCTTATTCAGATGAACGAACAAGCAAGGAGTATGTTTCAGGCACCCAAAGAGTGGGTCTGTTTGTAGATGACCGTCATTACAAATTTCAAATAAGGTAAGAGAGAAACTTCCCAGCTGGCTCTGTGGCCAGGCGTCACTCTCGAGTGACATCAGGTGGTGTTTCAAAACTGGGATTTTTATTTCTCTCTCTTCACCTCCTCTCTGGGACTGCTATCACCTTTCTTGACCCCTTCCAATGATGTGCTGCAAAGACGTGGTGAGGTGGTTGCAGGCACCGTTTTGTTGAGCTGTGGTGCTTTTTCCAAACGGGGAAAGAAGTTGAACTTTTCTTTGCATGGCTAAGGTAATGCTGAATTCTTCACTCTCACTACAATCACTTTGCACGCAAACTTAAACAAGAAGTTCTTTCATGTTTCTTGCACATACTTTCTGAGAAGGAGCTGGAGTGATCACAACTGGATTGTAAATAAATGAATAGGATGATTCAGTCCACTGGCCTTGGTGGTTCCTCTGCAGTTTTAAAAGAAGTAGGGGGGGGAGATGAAGATATGAATGGCAGCAAGACCAGGTTGAGTGAAGGATACTTGATTACGAAGAGGGCAATAAAAGTTTTTCATGGAATTTTACCCCCCAACCTCCATTTGCTCCAGAGATTAAATAAGTAGGTTGAAAGTTCTACACTGGTAGAAGAAATGGACTTAGTGTGAGGGAAGACATTTTGAATCAATGTTTTCTAACAAATAAAAGTACTGGCTTTGAAAATAGTTCTACTGAATTATCCAGAGCAAACTATTCCTTTGCTTTTACCACTTTACAGCCCACCCAAGCTCTAAATTGTTAAACTCGAGGCAATCTTGACGATTCGGAACTTCAGGCAAAGGTGGTGGTTGTGGTAACGCTTAAGCAGCTTAACATTTTTAAGTTTAAGTTCAATGCCCTGCCCTTAATCTTTATTTTAAACACTTATCTAGATGCGTTTGCTAAACCTCTTGTTACTCTTGTTTTATCTGCTGTGCAATTCTGTATTGAAGAGTTGCAGAGCAACTTTGCTGTCTTGTGGTGGAAATTCATTGCTTCCCTGAGTTCTACTGTTTTCCTGTTCTGTTTCTTCCAGCATTTGTTTTATTCATTTTTGTCTGTACCTGATTTAATGTAGCATTATAGTTGATAAACTGGGTCCAAAAGAGGGGATCCTTCATAATTTATCTAGATGGAAGCTTGATAAAAGGCCGCCCAATATTAAGCACACATTAATCAAAATGCTCATTTAAAACCGTGACTCATTTAAAACCGTGGCAATGCAAATGTTTGTTGAGCTAAACATTTTGAAAGTTTACCAGCTGGACAGACCAAATCCATAGATTGACTTGGGAGTTCATTTACCAAAATGCGCTGCTCCATCCAAGACCAAGGGAGAGTTAAAGACTCCAACTTTACATCAATAAACCTCTAACCATCCTTCAATGTTTGTTTGTCTTTCTCTTTCAGCTTCCTGCAGATGCAATCTTGGTTCTGTACAACTTTAATGGCCAGCCCAGTGGAGAAGCTTTGGTGACTTTCCCGAGCGTTGAGATGGCTACACGAGCGGTGTTGGAAAAGAATGGCCAGCTTATCGGTCATCAGTGTGTAAACCTCGGGTTGGTGTGAGAACCACCGATTGAGTCGTCAGCCTTCATGCCAATGGGAAAACTCTGATCGTTCCTTTATGAAAAGGAGTGTGGTCTTGTACAGAATGTGGCATAAAGAGGAAATTGCATGTGTCGAACACCCCCTTTCTGCCAAAGGGTTGTGCACTAATGCAAAAGCCATAATAGACTGCAATATTCTGCATCAACCTATTTTTAAACTGCCAACTCGCATTTATGATTTTTTGACTTTATACTGACGTGGAAGTGACTTGCAAAACGTGATGATGCTAAGTGTAGTTAAGTTATATATTTTATTTAAACCTAGTAGCTTCAGAGCCACATGTAGACTCGCCATTCTTAACTTGCATGCAGTGTTTATGTTAAACCATTTGTATATTATGATACAAGGACGCTGCTTATAGGTAATGTCTTTAATGCATGCAATAGAAATTTTTTGTAAATGCCTATAAGCTGTAAGGATGAATTTTTTTTACTCTTAAGATGGCTACGTGACAAACTATCTGCTGTTGGAGCACTAAAACTTGTTATCCATGATTCTTTTCCCCTTGTGCCTTAATGCAAAGTGCAATATCAGCAGAACAAAACGTTTTGAAAAGGCCTCGTGTGAGGCTAAATGAGTTGTATGTACTTTAGTTAATAGAGCAAGTTTGAAACTTGCAACAGTATAAAATTGTATGCTTTGTATGGCCAAACAATAAAAGTTTAAAGATGCATAAATGAGTCTGCATTAGTCATTTTCTTTTTGGGAGGGGTCATTGAAATGAAAGTCTTCTTTCAATCTCTGAACACAAGAAAAAATTAAATGAAGTCCCTTTTGTGTTCCCCTCCATCCGTATGAGCCATCAAGGTGAATTGTGTACACAATCTTTGAATGGGATTGGCTTATAACTTTCCTGCTCTAGGCTCTATATAGAGATAATTTCACTAAGAATGCTTGTTAATGTAAAGGATAACTAGCAGAAACTTTAGAAATTGTCCCATTTAGGGGTGCCCACGTGTTGGATGTGACAGAGTAAGGAGTGAATTGTAACAGTGTGGGAGGGATTGATTTTTTACCAGCAGCACGTTTCATAAGCACGGCTAAGAGTGTAAAGACCATTTGACCCTTGTATCCACATTCTCCACCCCCTTCCCTCAACCACCAAAAGAAAAACCCTTGAATCCAATCCCCCAACAAAACCTAAGGACCATATTCTGTCTTGCCGGATGTCTTGGCAGTTTGTTTCTCAAGTCAATAATTGCTAGTATTGTGGGGAATGTAATATATGTTAATATATATGTTAATTCACACTTGTTGTAAGCGCAGTAGCGCTGTCCTACCACTAGGGGGAGTAGCGCTGGGAGCACCTAGGAACTTGTACTGGGATCCACCCTTGGTTCCGCCCACGACTCCTCCCCCTAGTGTAGCTGTATAAGTACCCATGTCCAGAGTCATCCTGGGTCACTACGAGTTCATCGACAGGTAATAGGTTGGCTCTGAAGTAAGTCGATTAAAGCCTAGATTCACATCGGAAACACGTGTCTGGTGAATTGATGGTTCCATCAAGTATGTAATGTGGTTTTGCTTATGAGATGTGATTTTGATCACATGTTATTAACGTTCCATTCCATCTAAGCCTATATTTCTCCAAGGTTGATGACCCTCAAACTCCCCAGAATTTGGCATCATCCTGTTTGGCCCAGTGCCTCAATGTCATTCACAATGAACAAGGGGCTTTGTGCATGGTGGCAAGTGTCTCCTCTTCATATCATGCCAAAGACACATTAGAAGATTAATTTGCTGAAAATACCCAACAGCTACTTCACAGCTGCAGAAATAAGTTGAGAAATGAAACATGGAAATTATTAATGAAGGGCCATGACCCCGGCAGTGAACATGACTGTAGGTATAATGCGCACAATTCAGGATTAATGTCATTGCTTGCTACCAACACATCATATCCAGCCATTTCTTGTCAGCTGAACTGTGACTCAGGCTTTTAATCTTTCATCGGATGTGGGCCTTCTGGTTAGGCCAGCATTTAATGCCCCTCCCCTAATTGCCCACCTTTGAGCTGCCACCTTTGAACCACTGCAGTCCATGTGATGTTGGAACACCCATAATACTGTTGTGTAGGCAGTTCCAGGATTTTATCCAGTAATGGTGAAGGAACAGCAATAATAGTTGAAGTTGGGGTGGTGAATGACTTGGAGGGGAACTTGTGGACGGTGGTATTCCCATGCACCCATTTGTCCTTGTAGATATTAGAGGTTGGGCATTTGGAAGGTGCTGTCAGAGGTTTGGAAGTTGCTGCAGTTCATCTAATAGATGGTAAACTCTTGCCACTGCATTTTGGTGGAGGGAGTGTGAAGCAAGCAGGTTGCTTTGTCCTGGATGGTGTTGCGCTTTTGAGTTGAGTATTTTGGGTTGCAGTCATCCAGGCAAGTGGGGAATATTCATCGCACTCTTGATGTGCTTTGAAGAGTCATGGGTTACTCGTCACTGAATTCCTAGCCTCTAACTGCTCCTGCAGCCACGGTATATGGCTGGTCCAATTGCAGCACCAGGTTGTTGATAGTAGAGGAGAATGTTAAGGGGCATGGTTAGATTCTCTCTCATTTGAGATGGTCATTGCCTGGTGCTTCATTGACTACTACTTTTCAGCCCAAGCCTGGCTGCTGTCCAGGTCTTACTGCATTTAGACACGGACTGCTTCTGTATTTGAGGAATTGCTAATAGTACTCCGCATTGTGTAATCACAAGCGGGAAGACCATTGATGAAGCAACTAAAGGTGGTTGAGTCTTGGACACGACCCAACTTCTACAATGAAATCCTGGGACTCAGATGGTTGACGTCCAATAACCACAATCCTTACCCAAAGTAGGGTAAGACTCCAACCAGCAGAGTTTTCCCTCTTGATTTCCATTGACTTCACTTTTGCTAGAGCTCCTTGATGCAACACTGGGTCAAATGCTGCCTTGAAATTGAGGACAGTCGCTCTCGGCTCGCCACCCAATGCTTTGGTCCATTTTGACCAAGGTCAGCAGCTAATTGGCATTGGAAGAAACCCAAGCTAAGTGTCAGTAAACTGGTTACTGCTGTGTAAGTCACTTTATAGCACTGTTAATGACCCCTTACATCACTTAGCTGGGCAGTTTTCCATATTGTTGGCTATGTGCCAATGTAGCTTTACTGGTACAGCTTAGCCACAGGCACAACAAGTTCTAGGATAAGCCTTCCATACTATTGCAGGGCTGTTGTCGGGTCCCAGAACTTTTACAGTATTCAGTGCTTTCTGCCATTTTAGAGCCTCCTCCAGTATATGCATTGGTTGTGGAATTGCTTGGCTCTGTTTATTACATGCTGCTTCTGCTGATTAATTAGTTCTGTGTGGTAGCTTCACGAGGTTCCACCTCGTTTTTAACGTATATCTGATGCTGCTCCTGACTTTAGTAATGGTAGAGAGAGCGATTGAGGTTACAGGTTGTGGTTGATTGTGATTATGGTTCTGCTGCTGATAGCCCACAGTGGCTCATGGAGGCCATTTTTAGTTGCTCAATCTGTTCAAAATCTATGCCATTGAGCAGGGTGGCAGTGCCACACAACACAATGGAGAGTATCCTCGATGTGAGACGGGACTTGATCTCAACAAGGAGTGTACTGTGGTCACCCTTACTGATGCCATCATGGGAAAATGCATCTGCAACAAGTGGATTAAGGAGGATGAAGTGCAGTAGTTTTCCTTTTTGTTGGTTCTCTCCCCACCTTTTACAGGCCCAGTCTGGCACATACATCCTTCAGGACCTGAGTCACCCACTACTGGTTAAGCTGACCAACAGAGTCACTCTTGGTAGTGGGCATTGATGTCATCCACTTAATAGTACATTAAATGCCGTTGGCACTCTGGCAGTGGGAGAGGACATACCCAGGGATGGTGATGGTGGTGTCTGGGATATTGGCTGTTAGGTATGAGTATGAAAATGTTAGGCTTTGTCTTGATTAGTCTGCAGGACAGATGAAGTCCACAGATGTTAGTGTGGAGGACTGCACCGTTGACTGGGCAGGGTGTCCGATTGTTATTTCCTGTCTCTCATCGATGCTGGGAGGTCAGTTCAGTTTCATTGAACTGACTGGCTAGCTAGAGCACTTCATGGGGTAGTTAAGAAACAACCACGTTGCAGGAGTCTGGAATCATGGGCGCAATCTTCCTCAAAGTGAACAAAGTTCCCTAGCGACGCCGTTAGTCGCATGTTTCCCAGCACTCGCAGTGCCAAGAAACACGCGGCTATTCAACGCTACTCGTGTTGAATAAGGGGCCTGAATGGGGAGCACGTGCCGAGGCCACACATAGCCCAGTTTTTCTACAGTGCGGAGTTCTGGTGAGCAGAGCTCTGCATTGTAGCGAGTGATCGGCACAGCATTTTTAAATGGTGCCCCGATCTCCAAGGCCGACAAACAAAAATCCCCGACCTCCACCCAGCCCAAACGCAACACGGGGCTCCCCCTCTCACACCTATGATGGACAGCTCCAGTCTAATCGCACGCATGTAAAAAATGCCAGCTTGATAGTTCCCCTGCCACCTTGGCAGTGCCAGGATACCCAGGTGGCACCTGCAGTGCCAGGGCACCACCTTGCCCAATGAGCATGATGCTGGGGGTCTCCAATACCCTTGGAACCCTCGTGCCGTTTGTTTTTTTTTTCAAAAAATATACTTTATTCATAAAATTTATCATAAACTTTACAGAACATTTCAAATTGTCTTGTCTGTACATTTCCATCTGAGTTACATTCATTTGTCTTCAATTCAATTGGGATAACGTTACACACATATCCTACTATAAGTTACAGTTCTTTCTTAAATATTTACATTGCTTTGTTTCTTGCATACATTGTGGTATTGAAGACCCGGACCGCGGGGTTATACACTGTTACCAACCCCTCGGTGTACATTTGCTGGTAAGACCTTACACAGTGGTCTTTCCCCATTATGCCTTGGCGGCAGCTGCCCCAAGCTTGAGTGCGTCCCTCAGCACGTTGTCCTGGACCTTGGAATGTGCCAGTCTGCAACACTCGGTCGAGGACAATTCTTTGCACTGGAAGATCAGCAGGTTTCGGGCAGACCAAAGAGCGTCTTTCACCGAGTTGATGACCTTCCAGCAGCAGTTGATGTTTGTCTCGATGTGTGTCCCTGGAAACAGTCCGTAGAGCACAGAGTCCTGTGTTACAGAGCTGCTCGGGATGAACCTTGACAGATACCACTGCATCTTTCTCCAGACCTTCTTTGCAAAGGCACATTCCACAAGGAGGTGTGTGACCGTCTCGTCTCCCCCACAGCCACTCCGAGGGCAGCGTGCAATGGCGCTGAGCCTTCGGGTGTACATGAAGAATCTGACGGGGAGGGCCCTTCTCACCACCAGCCAAGCTAGGTCTTGGTGCTTGTTTGAAAGTTCTGGTGATGAGGCGTTCTGCCAGATGGCTCTTACAGTCGGCTCAGGGAACCATCCAATGTCCTCCACAGTCTCCTTTTCTCTGAGGGTCTCGAGGACATTACGTGCTGACCACTGCTTCATTGCTTTGTGGTCAAAGGTGTTTTTCTTCAAAATCTTTTCCACGAAGGACAGGTGGTACAGCACGGTCCAACTGCTTGGAGCGTTCCGCGGCAATGAGGCCAGGCCCATCCTTCGTAACACCAGGGACAGGTAGAACCTCAGTATGTAGTGACACTTGGTGTTTGCATACCCGGGGTCTACGCACAGCTTGATTACCATTAGTCTGGGGACTAGTACCAAACCGTGCTCACCCAAGGTGAAGAGATTGAATCCCAAAGCCTCCGGTACCTTGGGAATTGCCACATTAGAATAAGGCTAACTGTCTAATATGCAGATTTGCCAAAAACTGATTCTCCTTGCAACTTCTTGTGAGATTGCGTTATCTCGCGACGTTGCAAGCGGGGTGGATCCCGGAAGCAGGGTCTCCCGGCTTTTACCGGTCACACTGCACTGCAATGAGATGCTTTTCCAGCGCAGCACAGCCGGAAGATCGCGTCCCATAGGTGGGGCAAACTACGTAAGGACGGTAGATTTCCTTCCTTGAAGGACCTTTGTGAATCAGATGGGTTTTTACTGCAAAATGCTGTAAGGTGTTGATTGAAGTTCAATTAGTTTTATCAAGGTTGTCATAGTCTTGGGTAGTTCAGCAGGAAGAACTTATTAACTATTAGAAACTATAGACACAGATACAGTAAAGGTCCAGGCTAGGAACTGCCTCCATGCTTGTTTCTACACACATCTCTGTTCAACAGACAGCACCCAGTGTTATCTCATCACCACCTCCATCGACTCCTCAGCTAAATTATGAGGCAGCTCATCCAACATCCAGTACTGGATGGGCAGAGATTTCCTCCAATTAAACATTGAGAAGGCTGAAGCCACTGATTTTGGTACAAGCTCCAAACTTCATTCCCTAGCTATCGACTCCATCCCTCTCGGCAATGGTCTGAAATTAAACCAGTCTGTTTGCAATGTCAATGACCCATTCCAACCTGAGATGAGCCTCTGGACTCCATAGTCCTGCCACCACTACGATGCCTACTTTCACCTCTGCATTGCCTGACTTTCCTTTGTCTCAGTTCATTTGCTGCTGAAATTGTGTTTCCTTTGGACTTGACTATTCCAACACACTCCTGGCTGCTCTATCACATTATATTTGAACAGTAAGAAGTCTTTCAACACCAAGTTAAAATCCAACAGGTTTGTTTCAAATCACTAGCTTTCGGAGCACAGCTTCCTCAGGTGAACATTCACCTGAGGAAGGAGCAGTGCTCTGAAAGCTAGTGATTCAAAACAAACCTGTTGTACTTTAACCTGGTGTTGTAAGACTTCTTACTGTTCTCACCCTAGTCCAACGCCGGCACCTCCACATCATTATATCTGAAGTCATGCAAATGTTTAACCGTCTTAACTCACAGCAAGTCCTGATCCCTATACTCCATCTCCCCCTTCCTATCTCTGGAATTTCCTCCAGCATTGCAACCCTTTGAGATATTCTCTCATTCTGGCCTTTTCTGCATCCCCAATTTTAATTGCTCCACCATTGGTGGGGCAGCACGGTAGCATTGTGGATAGCACAAATGCTTCACAGCTCCAGGGTCCCAGGTTCGATTACGGCTTGGGTCACTGTCTGTGTGGAGTCTGCACATCCTCCTCGTGTGTGCGTGGGCTTCCTCCGGGTGCTCCGGTTTCCTCCCACAGTCCAAGATATGCAGGGCAGGTGGATTCGCCATGATAAATTGCCCTTAGAGTCCAAAATTGCCCTTAGTGTTGGGTGGGGTTACTGGGTTATGGGGATAGGGTGGAGGTGTTGATCTTGGGTAGGGTGCTCTTTCCAAGAGCCGTTGCAGACTCGTTGGGCCGAATGGCCTCCTTCTGCACTGTAAATTCTATGATACCTTTAGCTGCTGCTAGGCTCCGAACTCTGGAATTTCCTCCCTAAATCTCTACCTTGCTTTTCATATTTGAGACACTCCTTACAATTCATCTCTTTCACCAAGCTTTTGGTCACCTGAGTAATGGACTGAATTTTGCCGACCGGGTTGGCATTGTCGAGGAAAGCCAGTTGCGGGCATGCGTGTCCTTTCAGGGTGACCACCAACCTCCAGAGCTGCTGGCTTGCTCATCAACTTCACCTGTGCCACCAAGAGCATTGACCACCACTGAGGCAGTCTGGAGACCCCTGTGCCATTCAGTGGCAAGTTAAAAATAAAATTAAAACGTGAGTCTGAATGCTGACAGGGACAGTCCTTTCAGGTAAACTTTGGAGGCCAAGGGTGCGGCCTTCCCTTTGCTTCAAAACTCCTAACTTCTGGATGCTAATGGAAGGCTGCCTCCATCTAATGGCAGCCTTCCCACCTGACAGGGATCTGCCCACCATCTGCTCAATGTCAACAGCCTGACAAAATGGACGTTGTACATTTAAATAGGCTGCCTGCCTCCTTGACGTGGGCACACTGCCCAATTCCAGTCATATCATAGAATCCCTACAGTGAAGAAGGAGGCCATTCAGCCCATCGAGTCTGTACCGACCCTCTGAAAGCATGCCCTACCAAGGCCCGCTCCCCCATAACCCCACCTAATGTTTTAACAAGTGTTCATTTGTTAATAAACTATCTTACTAGTCAAGAACTAGATGTTCTGTGTGCATCTTTACCATGGCCACAACACAGAACATAACAACACAGACAGTTACCCAAGGTCGGAATTGAACATTGTCAGTTAATACCCCAGTGGCGGGACATGGTCAGAGAACTGATCCAATATGGGCTCTCCATAATATTACCATCCCCCACCTCCCCCTTCATTTCTGCCTCCTGGGGGCCAGTAATATTCTGCCGTGTCATACTTTATTTTACAATGTTCCTGCGAAGTGTCTTGGGGTGTTACAATACATTAAAGGTGCTATATAAATCCAGGTTGTTTAATGTTGTATTTCAGTTGCCGAACGTTCTGGCTTATCGATGACTTGTTAATTGGACAGCCTGGATGATTGTGCCATGAAGTGTGGTGATGCATTAAAGTTGTGGTATAGTCAGCGTGTAAAACTAGTGCACAGTATTTCTGAGTGGGGTCTTGTGGTGCATTGGGTAGTGTTGCTGCCTTTGAGTTAGAAGTTCTGAGTTCAAGTCCCACTCCAGGACTAAGGAAGATGTGTTCAGAAAGTCACCAAACAGACCGATTATCAACATATAAATCATCCTCGAGGAGTGGGAGAGATTCCTGGTCAGCTATGTGGTGGTAAGAAATTGGAGCTGCTACCATCACTATCCACAGCTTCAGACATACAACATTGCCACAATAACACCAGATTATCCGTGGCATCTGCTATGGGTCAGATTGGTGTCAGCAACCTGGAGTTTGATTCCCATTCATGTTTGGATGGACGTGGGGCCTCCTTCCTTGCCCTACCCATGATGGGAGATGACATATCTGATATTAACCAGATGGCACACTTATTAAGTTTCTTCTGTACACAAGTGCGTTAGACTTGCCTTCGGACAGAGACCTTAAGAATAGGGATGTTACTGAGGAGCAGCATGGCAATCGAAGAACAGGAAACGTGCAGGATGGAATCATCACTTATTTGAGCGGCCAGGCAGGGAGTTGTGCTGATGACACAAGAGAAGGAAAAAGAGCTGAAGGAGTGAATGGTTAATTATGTTGAACAATCGGCCCTCCTTTCCTCAAGAGGATCCAGCAAGACCAACACTCCAAACATCGCTACCAGAGATCACGGCACCAGCCTAATCCTAACCGCCACGATCTTCAACATGGTCTCAAAGAATGAGCCCCAGAACCCAACCAATTTTGGGAAGGTCCCGAACATATGCGGGAGGGGGGAGAGAAATCGGTCGGCCAGTGGGTGGGGGTCTTGGGTTTATTGCGGTTAGTTTGTAAAACAAAAGTGCTTTTATGTCTCTGTGAAACATTTTGTATTGTTTGGAATAAAAATATATATTTTTTAATTATGTTGAACACTGGAAGTTAGGAAGGGAGAACATGCTATGCTCAGTCACAGAGGATGTTATCGATGACTGAGGTTTATGCTCTTCACCTATTTCTCTCTCTTTTGAAAGGTCTCCTCATTTTGACTGTTTTCCAGCCTGCTTTACTCCCTGTTGCCATTGCCCACATGCAAAGCAACCTGGGACATTCTATTCCATAAATGGCTGGATAAAAATGCAAGTAGCTTTTTGATAATATTCCTATCTGCCTCCGTGTCCTGGCATAATGATGCGTGACCCGGAAGATCGTGTAGATTTGCCAACAAAGTACAAGAGACTGTCTGCGATTATTTGCAGAGCAATAAATCTGGTTAAGCTTCTGCTATTAGCTGGAAGCTGGCAATAAACCTCTCCACAACCCCGGCTGGACTCGAAAAGGTTGGTGTGCTAATGCTGAAACAAAAGTTTTATCATCCGAGCTAGAGATTTGTTATTAATATTTGTGTTACCGTACATATTCTTCCATCAGTTCGCAATTCATTTGCTTTGGAATGAGTTCTGAAAACTTCCCTTTGAAGCATTGCAACTTAGAGACCATTTTCGCAGTTCCAGTTCGAAAGCAAAATGCTGTGGGAATCTGGAATTAAAAGCAAAAATGCTACAAATTCCTGACAGGTTGGGCAGCGTCCGTGATGAGAGAGGGAGTCAGTGAACATTTTCGGTTCTGGTGTAAGGTCCGTCTGTTTCTCTCAGCACAGATGATGCCTGACCAACTGAGAATTTTCTGCTTCAATTCTTGGTTTGAGATCGCTGTTTAACTTGTAATATTTCTGCCCCAAAATCAGAGAGAGAGACAGACAGATTAGTTAGGTTTTCAAAGTATTATTGTATTGATTCTGTATATTTTATATATGTATTCATGGTTATAGTTAATGAAGACCATCCTTAGAAATGTACAGTTGCAGAATGCAGCAGTATTTCACTTTAATGTCGACTTTGGTATTTAGTTCAGGACTATGTTTCTATGGTTACTGTGTTAAAGGCGCTATTTAAATGCAAGTTGTTGCATGTAATACTTTCAGGAAAAAAAACATCCTGAGGCATATATACGTTATAATCCTACTGTTGTCACATTAAGTAGCTTTACACTGGGAAATACTTGGATTCCTGAAACTTCCTACTCTCATGTGTGTTCACTAAAAGTGTTCAAAATAACCACCACTTGTGATGTGTTCACTGTCTGTGATCTGAAGTTCAAAATGGCCTAATTCAGTCAAAGGTTCAGCCTGTAGCTCCTTTAATTCTGCGGTAAAAAGGGGAGCAGACTAGTAAATTGTTGTACTTGCTTTAGATCCCAGGGTGGCACAGTGGTTAGCACTGCTGCCGCACAGCGCCAGGGGCCCAAGTTCGATTCCGGCCTTGTCTGTGTGGAATGTGCACGTTATCCCCGTGGCTGCGTGGGTTTCCTCCGGGTGCTCCGATTTCCTCCCACAGTCCAAAGATTTGCAGGTTAGGTGGATTGGCCATGCTAAACTGCTCTTAGTGTCCAGGGATGTACAAGTTAGGTTGCGGAGTGGGCAGGGCAGTGGATCTGGGTAGGGTGCTCTTTTGAAGGGTTGGTGCAGACTTGATGGGCCAAGAGGCCTCCTTCTGCATAGTCGGGATTCTAAGAACCCAGCCCTTCCGAATGTATAAGTCCGACATGATGAACTCAAATCACACCGCAAACTCACTTTGCTGAGTTAATTATTGCTGCATATCTAATTTGGAAATACACAAAATTCACAGGACCACCACATTCCCCCAACCAACATCCCACCCACCCCACCACTGCCCCAATCCTGGCACCTCACCACCCTAACCCATCACCTTCCCAATCCAGCAACACCCTACCACCATCTCCCCGCCCAGCTTCCCTTCATCTCTCACCACACCAACACCCCCCTCCCCCCCACCCCAATCCATCCAGCTCCGCAGCCCACCACTTCTCCATCTCCCCCTCCCTCACCACCCCCATCCCCGCTATAACAATCAAAGACTTTTGAACTGATCAGTAACTGATCGGGCCACTTTGAACTGCAAATGTTTATACAAAGCACTATGGCCAAATTCACCTTACATCCATTCCTATTGGGTATATGACACACAGTGTTTTTCAGGCCATTGGAAAGAAAGTCTGACTTGGCAGACAGGGCTTCAGGTTATCCTATTCAAAAGACTGCACTCCCAACAATACTGCAATCCCCTTCTACATCACTGTTCTCTTAGCACGGATTTTACGCTCAAGTCCATGGATGGAACTTGAAGCCACAAACTTTCTGGTTCATAAGTGAGAGTTTATCACTGAGCTATGACTGACACCATAGGATTGTTGAGTGGTGATTATGTGCAAACCTCCCCCATTCTATCCAGCTACTGTAGGTCATTCAAATACTGAATGTTCCACAGAATTAACACATAACACATGTCTACAATACTGTATTTTTGTGTGAGGGGTCGAGTGATTAAGTTATATTGGTTTCTGTTACTGCGCCCACAGGACCAGTACAAACCGACGGTCCGCAGCGGGGCAGGACCGGAACCAATGTCCTCAGGGGAGTGTTTGCTACTGCACTTCCGGAGGGTTTAGACGAATATGGCAGGGGGATGGGAACCAATGCAGCAAGTTGGAGGGAAGGAAGGTGGGAATAGAAACAAAAGGCAGCAAAGGGAAAAGTGGAAGGCAGAGCAACTAAAGGCAAAAATCAAAAAGGGCCACATTACATCATAATCCTAAAAGGGCAATAAATGTCAAAAAAACAAGCCTGAAGGCCCCGTATCTCAATGCGAGGAGCATTTGTAATACGGTTGAGGAATTAACAGCCTGACAATCATTAACGGAAGTGATGTAATTGGGATCACGGAGACCTGGCTCCAGGGTGACCAAGAATGGGAATTCAACATCCAGGGGTATTCAATATTCAGGAAAAATAGAAGGAAAGGAAAGGTAGCGTTGCTGGTTAAAGAGGAGATTAACGCAAATGGCAAAAAGACAAATGGCAAAAAACATTAGTGGGAGTTGTGTACAGACCCCAAAACAGTCGTTGTGAGGTTGTGGATGATATCAAACAGGAAATTAGAGATGTGTGCAGTAAGGGTACAGCAGTTATTATGGGTGACTTCAATCTGCATATTGATTGGGCTAATCAAACTGATAGCAATGCGATGGAGGAGGATTTCCTGGAATGTTTAAGGATTGGTTTTCTCGACCAATATGTCGTGGAACCAATTAGAGAGCAGGCCACCCTCGTCTGGATATTGTGCAATGAGAGGGGATTAATTAGCAATGTTGTAGTGCAATATCCTTCAGGGAATAATGGCCATAATATGGTCAGAATTCTTCATTAAGATGGAGAGTGACACAATTAAGTCTGAGACTTGATCCTGAACTTAAAGAAACCTAACTTTGATGGTATGAGACGTGCATTGGCTAGGATAAGCTGGCAAAGGATACTTAAGGGGTTGATAGTGAATAGGCAATGGCAAACATTTAAAGAACACATGGATGAACTTCAACAATTGTATATAACTGTCTGGCGCAAGAATAAGATGGGGAAGGTGGCTCAACCATGGCTAAAAAGGGAAATCAGGGATAGTGTTAAAGCCAAAGAGGAGGCATATAAATTGGCCAGAAAAAGCAGCAAGCCTGAAGACTGGGAGAAATTTTAAATTCAGCAGAGGTGGTCAAAAGGTTTAACTCAGAAGGGGAAAAATAGAGTACGAGAGTAAGCTTGCAGAAAACTTAAAAACTGACTGCAAAAGCTTCTATAGATATGTGAAGAGAAAAAGACTGGTGAAGGCAAATGTAGGTGCCTTACAGTTCGAATCAGGTGAATTCATAATGGGCAACAAAGAGATGGCAGACCAGTTGAACAAATTCTTTGGATCTGTCTTCACTAAGGACATAAATAACCTTACGGAAATACTAGAGGACAGAGGGTCTAGCATAAAGGAGGAACTGAAGGAAATCCTTTTAAGTCATGAAATTGTATTGGAGAAATTGATGGGATTAAAAACCGATAAGTCCCCAGGGCCAGATGCTCTGGATTCCAGAGTACTTAGAAAGTGGCCCCAGAAGTAGTGGACACATCAGTGATCATTTTCCAGCATTCTATAGACTCTGAAAGAGTTCCAATGGATTGGAGGGTAGCTAATATAACCCCACATTTAAAAAAAGGTGGGAAAGAGAAAACGGGGAATTCTAGACTAGTTAGCCTGACATCGGTAGTGGGAAAAATCCTGGAGTCAATTATTACGGATGAAATAACTGAGCATTTGGAAAGCGGGAATGTAATCACTCTAAGTCAGCATGGATTCACTAAAGGGAAATTATACTTGACAAATCTTGAATTTTTTGAGGATGTGACCAGTAGAGTGGACAAGGGTGAACCAGTGGATGTTGTATATCTGGACTTTCAAAAGACTTTTGACAAGTTCCTACACAAGAGATTAGTGTGCAAAATTAAAGCTCATGGTATTGGGAGTAATGTATCGACATGGATAGAGAGCTGGTTGGCAGACAGGAAGCAGAGAGTGGGAATAAACAGGTCCTTTTCAGAGTGGCAGGCAGTGACTAGTGGGGTACCGCAGGGTTCAGAGCTGGGACCCCAGTTATTCACAATATACATTAATGGTTTGGACAAAGGAATTGCATGCAATACCTCCAAATTTGCAGACGACACTACGCTGGGTGGCAGTGTGTGCTGTGAAGAGGATGCAAAGAGGCTGCAGGGTGACTTGGACAAGCTGGCTCAGTGGGCAAACACTTGACAAATGCAATATAATGTGGGTAAATGTGAGGTTATCCACTTTGGTGGCAAAAACAGGAAGGCGAATTATTATCTGAATGGTAGCAGATTAGGAAAAGGGGAAATGCAACAAAACCTGATGTTATTTTATTAAGTTGTTGGAGGTTGGCATGCAGGTACAGCAGACAGTGAGGAAAGCCAATGGCATGCTGACCTTCATAGCCAGAGGATTTGAGTATAGGAGGAGGGATGTATTGCTGCAGTTATACAGAGCCTAAAGGGATCAAGGGGTATGGAGAGAAAGCGGGAGTGGGTTACTGAATTTGTATGATCAGCCATGATCCTATTGAATGGTGCAGACTTGAAGGGCCAAATGGCCTATTCCTGCGCCTATTTTCCATGTTTCTAAAGATGCAAAATCACAAAGGTGGTAAAAGTGTCAGAGATTCTCAGAGGGACATTGTTTGTGTCAGTGCATGAATATTGCATTTTAAAAATCCAACAGAATCCTAAAATGATTTAATTTTAGGAAAATCTCCCGCACATTTGTGAAATTTAAATTGATTGCTCCATTGAGGGATCGTACGATTCATTTTCAGACCTTCCCCCCCACCCAAAAAAAGGAGCATAATTAAATAAATGAATGTCAATCTTCAAAGGGTTAATTGAGACTTGTTTTTCGTGTGGATTTTCTCAGCTCAGATACACTTGTGACAAACCATCAGCCGTGATACGTGCACCAGTCTCCCCCATGTGGAGAAAAGCTGAATAACATGATGTTATTTTATTAAATCGTTATTTTGCTATAATATTGTTATTGAGTCACACTGCAACTTCTGAGTTCCAGGGCATCTTATTGGGGAGGGGTGGGGGCAGGGGGTACCCCAAAGATACGTTCAAAAACCCCTCCCCCAGGATGTTGACAGGTAAGAGTTTACAGAGCAGTTTCCCAGGTGATCAAACTTCCTCTGGGCAATTGCCCTGCAGATAGTTCCAAATGGTTACCCAGAAAATGTTAGAAGAATTTAAAATGCTTCTAATATCCCCACACAACCAGCCTTCACCCTTTCCCGACCCTGCAAGGGACACACCCATCTGCCTCTAGCCCCCACCCAACCTGACAATACACCCCCCTCACGGGACGCTTCCCTCATTCGCGAGGACGCTTTCCTCTCTCCCACCGCCAGGCCGGCATCTGACACCCCCACCTCCCCCCAATACCCGACCCGAACCCCAGGCCCGACCCAAGACCCAACTCAACACCCACTAAGGCTCAGCCTGACCTGACCCCAATGTCTGACCCAACCCTACTCCACAACTCTTGACCACTTCGCCGATGCCTGTCGCACCCCCTGTGGCCACAACCCCACAACCTGATGCTTGACCCAACCCAACCCGACACCCCACCCCATGATCCATACTGACTCGATAGCTCCCCACTGAAAACCCACCCCCATCACCAAGGACCTTTAAACTTGGCTGACCGTAAGCTTACCTGGTTTATGGCAGCAAGTGCAGTAAAAAGTGGGCATGGTCTCTTTTCATCCGACTCCACAGCCTTTCGACGTTAGGCCCCAGGGAGACACTGCAATGCCCAGATCTCGCCCGACCTGAGTCGAACAGTCAGGCGAGGCAGATGCACTATCAATTCCGACGAGACAAGAGTAGAATGTAATCGAGGCTTTATTACACAGAGATGTGTGGCCTCCTACAGCAGCTGACGAAATGGCTGCTGTACGGAGAGCACACATATTTATACTCCACCTACTGGGCGGAGCCAGCAGGCAGGAATCTACCCCCGTACCTGTAGTACAGGGGCCTTACCGTAAAACCCATATATACAGTATAATACATCAGTGGTGACTATCACATTCACCCCCTGTTAGAAATAAGTTCAGTGGGGGTGGTGGAGAACTATATACAGACAAGTTGCATTTAAAATCACAGAGAATATTACAAATTCAGGCGGTCCGGTGCCTTGATCTGTCGTTGAGAGCGCCGCAATGCTGGTGGCGACTCAGATGGCAGCTTGGTCTTCGGTGACTCCGGGAGCGTGTCGGAATCCTCTTCATCCCCGGGTGGGAGCAAGGGGAGGACGGGTTGTCCTGGAATGGGGGCTGCAGTGGGGTGCGCCGGGGGAAGGGATGGTGGCGCTGGGGCAGAGGGGGGGGGGGCGGGGGGTGCCAGGTCCCTGAGGGAGACTATGTTTGGCGGCCATCGGGGTACGCTATGTAAGCGTACTGTGGGTTGGCGTGGAGCAGCTGTACCCTCTCAACCAACTGGTCCGCTTTGTGGAGTCGCACATGTCTACGGAGAAGAACGGGTCCTGGAGCTGCCAGCCACATTGGGAGCGAAAACCCTGGAGGTGGACTTCCTGGGGAAGGCAAAGAGACGTTCATGGGGGGTTTTGTTAGTCGCGGTGCACGGGAGCGACCAAATGGAGTGAACTGCGTCGGGGAGGACCTCCTGCCAGCAGGAGGTCGGGAGATTTCTGGACCATAGGGCCAGCTGGACGGCCCTCCAGACCGTCCCATTCTCCCGCTCCACCTGCCTGTTGCCCCCGAAGGTTATTGCTGGTTGTCCTGCTGGAGGCAATGCCCCTGTTGAGCAGGAACTGGCACAGCTCATCGCTCATAAATGAGGATCCCCGGTTGCTGTAGACGTAGGCGGGGAAACCGAACAGAGTGAAGATGGTGTTGAGGACACAAAGGGGAATCGGGAATATTAGTTCACCACACTGAGGAAGTACGTGTTTCGGTTGGTGGAGGGGAGGGGGCCTTTGGAGTCCATGCTGAGGCGTTCAAAGGGGCGGGAGGCCTTCACCAGGCGCCACGGTCTGGCCGGTAGAAGTGCGGTTTACACTCCGCGCAGACCTGGCAGTCTCTGGTGATAGCCCTGACTTCCTTGATGGAGTAGGACAGATTGCGGGCCTTAATGAAGTGTTAAAATCAGGTGACTCCTGGGTGACAGAGATTGTCGTATAGGGTCCGGGGACAGTCCACTTGTGCGCTGGCACATGTACCTCGGGATAGGGCATCGGGGGGCTCGTTGAGCTTACCGGGGTGATACAAAATCTCGTAATTGTAGGTGGAGAGCTCGATCCTCCACCTCAAGATTTTATCGTTTTTGATCTTGCCCTGCTGCGTGTTGTTGAACATGAAGGCAACCGACCGTTGGTCAGTGAGGAGACTGAATCTCCTGCCGGCCAGGTAATGCCTCCAATGTTGCACAGCTTCAACGATTGCTTGGGCCTCCTTTTCGATGGAGGAGTTCTGCATTTTGGAGGCATGGAGGGTGCGGGAAAAGAATTCAACGGGCCTGCCTACCTGATTAAGGGTGGCGGCGAGAGCGACGTCTGATGCATCGCTCTCGCCTTGGAAGGGGAGCGTCTCGTCGACCTCGTGCATCGCGAAATGTCGGCCTTGATACGGTCGAAGGCCTGATGAGCCTCGGCCGTCAGTGGGAAAACGGTGGATTGAATGAGTGGGCGGGCCTTGTCCGCATAGTTTGGGACCCACTGGGCGTAATACGAAAAGAACCCCAGGCATCATTTGAGGGCCTTGGCGCAGTGAGGGAGGGGGAGTTCCATGAGGGGGCAAATGCGATCGGGGTCGGGCCCAGAACTCCGTTCTGAACCACATAGCCGAGGATGGCTAATCGGTTTGTGCTGAACACGCAATTCTCCTTGTTGTAAGTGAGGTTGAGGAGAGTGGCGATGTGGAGAAATGTGGAAAGGTTAGCGTCGTGATCCTGCTGGTCGTGGCCGCAGATGGTGACATTATCCAGGTACGGGAAAGTGGCCCGCAGTCCATACCGGTCAACCATTTGGTCCATCTCCCGTTGGAAGACCGAGACCCCGTTGGTGATGCCGAAGGGAACCCTAAGGAAATGGTAAAGGCGGCCGTCTTCTTCGAACGCAGTATATGGGTGGTCCGCCTTACGAATGGGAAGCTGGTGGTAGGCAGAGTTCAGGTCCACTGTCGAGAAGACCCGGTATTGTGCAGTCTGATCGACCATATCAGATATGCGTGGGAGGGGGTATGCATCGAGCTGCGTGTACCCATTGATGGTCTGACTGTAGTCAATGACCATCCTGCTTTTCTCCCTGGTTTTCACCACTACCACTTGGGCTCTCCAGGGGCTGTTGCTGGCCTCGATAATACCTTCCCGCAGCAGCCGCTGGACCTCAGACCTGATGAAGGTCCTGTCCTGGGCGCTGTACGCCTGCTCCTGGTGGCGACGGGTTTGCAATCCGGGGTGTGTCGACCTTAAGGGTCGCGAGGCCGCAAACAGTAAGGTTTGGTAAGGGCCCGCCAAATTTCAGGGTTAGGCTCTGGAGGTTGCACTGGAGGTCCAGGCCGAGTAGCAAGGCAGCGCAGAGGTTGGGGAGGATGTAGAGCCGGAAGCTGCTGAACTCCACACCCTGGACGGTGAAGGTGGCGATGCAGTACCCCCGGATCATCACGGTGTGGGGGAATGGGATCTGGAGGCCAGGGAGATTCTCTGGTTAGTGGGGTGTACCGCGAGGGAGCTGCGCCTTACCGTATCGGGATGGATGAAGCTCTCAGTGCTCCCGGAGTCCAGAAGGCAGGCTATCTTGTGCCCATCGACCTTCACCTTTGTCGGAGCGGTCGCGAGGTTGGTGGTCGAGACTGGTCAATTGTGACCGAGCGAGACCCGGTTGGTCGTCGGCGGTTGCAGGCGATGAGCGGCCTGATGAGGTGCCCGATGGGCAGGGGTCCTGAGGAGGGACATTGTACATTGGAGCTCAGCCGCATGTACAGAACCTGGAGCTTCTGTGCTTCTGGGATTGGGTCTGGCGCAGTCCCGATGTAAGCTTCAAAACAGGCTAGCCAATGTTCTAAGTCTTTTTTGGTGTTGTCTGCTTGAGGATGTAGCTGCAGGCGATCCGGCTTGATGCGGAGGTCCATCTCTGAAAAATCTCTGTGTAATAAATTGATGCACTATCAATTACGACGAGACGAGAGTAGAATGTAATCGAGGCTTTATTGCACAGAGATGTGTGGCCTCCTACAGCAGCTGACGAATTGGCTGCAGTACGGAGAACACACATATTTATACTCCGCCTACTGGGCGGAGCCAGCAGACAGGGATCTACCCCCGTACCTGTAGTACAGGGGCCTTACTGTAAAACCCATATATACAGTATAATACATCAGTGGTGACTATCACAGAGGCAGGATGGAAAAGAATTTGGGCTATGAAGTAGGAGCAGAGTGACAATGAGGAAGGTCAGGCCCTAGTCTTTGCAGAAGGAGATCGTTCTGCCCAGCAAATGTATGTTGGCTCTGTATAGAGCAATACAGTCAGCCCCATTCCCCCACTCTATCCCTGCAAGTTAATTTCCCTCAAGTGCACATCCAACTTCCTTCTGAAATCATTGATCATCTCCACTTCCCCACTCTCGCAGACAGTCCGTTTCAGAATTATCACCCTTTGCATAAAAACCTTAAATCTGATTCTCTTAGTCCTTGCATCATCCTTGTACCTTCAGCTAATTGGGACAGCTTTTCTTTGTCTTCCTTATCTAGGCCCGATTAGGAAGGCAAATGGAATGTTGACTTGATTGCAAGAGGAATGGAATATAAAAACAGGGAGGTTTCACAGCAGCTGTACAGGGCCTTCGGGAGCAATGTGACGGCCATGTCGCGCCCGACTTGGTGTCAGGATGAGGCCGTTGAATTTCGCTGGAGGAGTCTTGCGGGATTCGTGACGCCCGAAACGTCTCGTGAGATACAACTGAGCCTCCCAAGACGTAGCCCTCGCTGGGAGAGATCCAGATGAGCATATTTGAATGAACCATTAGGTGGGTGACATTGTCTGTGGATGGGAGGGTGCGGGGGACCCTCATGCTCACTCAGAAATGGCGTCCCAATTTCTGAGGTGCCTGTCTTGCCGGCGAATTCAGTTGCCCATTGCTGAAAGAATTTTGGAATGTGAGCTAGACTGTGGAGAAACTCCCCAAGACCCCAAAAAATGACTAAGGGCGCGATTTAACAGCAATGAAACAGAATCCCGCGTCAAGCGTGTTTACCCTGGTGTTTCCCGGTACTGGCAGCATCGAGAGCAACCCTGCTATTAAACGGTACTCTGCTTAATTTTGGGGCCTCAGCGAGGAACGCGCCCGACCGAGGCTGCACTTTCCTGCACCAATGAGCTCTATTGACCTATGGAGGAAGAGATCGGGGCACCATTTTTAAGTGGCGCCCGATCTTTAGACGCGCATCGTGGTCTCCAGACCCCCACAATACTTCAACGCAGCTATAAGCCGGTGATCGAGCACCACTGCGCCCCACCTCATACGGGCAGGGCACCCCCGGGCCCGATCCCTGGCAAACTGCCACCTTGGCATTGCCAGCTTGGAGAATCGGCGAATCCCGGACTGCAACTTCAAATCGAGCAGGAAGGAAACAACAAACCTATCGCAAAGTGATAACACAGGTCAAGGAGCCACAGAGGGGAGCAAGCTTAATTTTAATCTAATTTAAATTAATCAACTGCAAAGTAGGGCTTGATCAATGAATTGCTATAAAAAAAGTAAATCCAATTTATTTAACATATAATTACAATCAGTATCCAATTAATTCATCAAGTCGAGAGGACGAATTTTAAATTAAATAACAAGGGATAGAACACAAAAGTGTTATTTTACTTCAGATCATTAGACCTGGGGAATATAGATATTAAGAGTTAACTCAAACATTTCAGATAGCATCTCATAACATAAAGTGAAACCATAGGAACATAGGAAAAGGAGTAGGCCATTCAGGCCCTCGAGCCTCTCCCGACATTCAATGAGATAATGGCTGATATCTGGGCCTAACTCCTATCTGTCTGTGGTCCATATCCCTTAAAACTTTGCTTAACCAAAATCTATCCATCTCAGATTTAAAAGTAACAACTGATCTAGTTTCAACTGCTATGTGGCAGAGAGTTCCAAATCTCTACCACCCTTTGCGTGAAGAAGTGCTTTCTAACATCTCCCCTGAACGGTCTAGCCCTAACTTTTAGTCTATGGCCTCACTAGTTTTAGAATCTCCAACCAGGTGAAAATTGTTTATGTTTATGTAGCCTGTCCTTTCCTGTTATGGCTTTTTACAGTGGATAGGTAAATGGAGCATCCATGATATGCCACAAAGTGAACCAGGAGAGACGCTGGGTAGAAAAGCACAAATGTTCTGAAATATAATCAAGAGCCCTCAATGATGCTGACCAACGTAGGAAAACTCAATAACTGATCTGTTGGTGGTGGGGAGCGGGTCAGGGGTGTGATCTGTGGGCTGTGTGAAGAGATAGGACTCTATTCTGTCATGTGTTTGGCTGAAGTCAAGCGACTACATGACTTCACACAGATATGTCATTTCAGTCAGTTTCATCTCATCAGTAATTCTCTGTTCACTTTGAGTTGGGATTTCAGGTTACATTTGAATTTCATGTAAAACTTCAATTATTGCTATCTAAATATTCAAATGCATAAATATTGATATAATAACCACAAGAGTATTGCAATTGTACTGCTGCAATAGTAAAAGCATGAATGTCCAGTACCATGTCCACCTGGGTATTCTCCGCCTGTGAATTTGTGGGAGGCACAGTAGCACAGCGTTGCTTCACAGGCACGGTAGCACACTGTTGCTTTACAGCGCCAGGGTCCCAGGTTTGATTCCCAGCTTGGGTCACTGTCTGTGCAGAGTCAGCATGTACTCCCCATGTCTGCGTGGGTTTCCTTCGGGCGCTCCGGTTTCCTCCCACAAGTCCCGAAAGACGTGCTTGTTAAGTGAATTGGACATTCTGAATTCTCCCTTTGTGTACCCGAACAGGCGCCAGAATATGGCGACTAGGGGCTTTCCACGGTAACTTCATTGCAGTGTTAATGTATGCCTACTTGTGCCAATAAAGATTATTATTATTATGGAGTTTCTCACATGGGGATGGGGTGCTGGTTCCGGCAATTCGGGTAGGGGGGAGCCTAATGCTGGCGAGAAGGGTCGGGTCTGAAGGGAGATCCATTGGGAGTGCCCTGGTGCCCCAGTGCCACCAATGCTGGTGCGGGGGTAGCGGGGGGGGGGGGGGGGGGGGGGCACTGAAGCTCCAAAGCTGGCAATGCTTAGAGGGAGGGAGCCTTTGATGTCACTTTGCGATCAGGACACCTTTAAAGAGCTGCCCCGATCTCTGTGAAGCCAGGCTTGCCAGCATGTTTTGGCCCTGCCAGTGCAAACCATGTTCGCCTCCAAAGAAATTACTGAGTACGGGAAGGTCTCGATGGGAATCGCGCCAGAACAGCTGACGTGATTTTCACAGATTTTCACACCAGAAATGACACTTAGTCATTTTTAAAGGAAAATTCCACCCTTTGTCTCCTCATCTGCGAAAGGACATAATTACATTAGAAACAGTTCAGAGAAGGTTCACTTGACTGATCCCTGGGATGAAGGGGTTATCTTATGAGGAACAGTTGGACAGGTTTAGCCTGTATTCATTGAAGTTTACAAGAATGAGAGGTGATTTTATTGAAACATATAAGATCCTGAGGGGACTTAACAGGTGGATGCGGAAAGGATGTCCCTCCCCCGTTGTGTGATGAGGGGACATAAGTCTCACATTTAAGATGGAGGTGAGAAAGGAGTTTTTTCTCTCTCAGAAAGTCATTAGTTTGTAGGAATCGTTTCCCCATTCAGCGATGGAGGCAGTCATTGAATATTTTTAAGACTTGAGTCAGGTAGATTCTTGAATAACCAAGAAATCAAATGGTGTAGGGTGTGGACAATAAAGTAGAATTGAGACCACAATCAATCAACCATTGTCTCATCAAATGGTGGAGCAGGCTTGAGGGACCGAATGGCTCATTCCTGCTCCTATTTCGTACGGTCATACATATGTTCGTAAAATCATGAGGGGCTTAGATATAGTACATAGGGAGGAACTGTAACCATTGGCAGAAAGGTTGAGAACCAGGGGACACATGTTTAAGGTGCAAGGCAAAAGAACCAAAGGCGACATGAGAAAAACATTCTTTACACAGCGCACGGTTAGGATAGGGAAACCGCTGCCTGAGAGTGGGGGAGGCAGATTCAATTACGGCTTTCAGAAGGAGATTGGGTAAATATTTCAAGGGAAACACAAATTGCTGGACTGCAGGGAAAAGGCGGGGGGGAGGGGGGGGGCGTTGGGGGGGACTGGGGTAGGACGAGCTGAATTGCTCTTGCAGGAAGCTACATGGACACACTGGACTAAATGATCTCCTTCTGTACTTCCACCGTTCTATGGTTCAATGAAAGAAAGTCCCTTTTAGTGTATGTACAAGTATATTTCACATGCCGGTGTGGAAAGGCAGTGCGCCTCTGATTATTCTGTCTCTTTTCATTCCCCAAGCAAAGGTACATTTCCCCCGGTGCCCCTTTGTTTAGACAGCTAATCACAGAGAATGGTGCCTCTGTTGGCAGGAACCATTGGGTTACTAGTTAATGAATAATCCACATTAAAGCTTCCATTCTGGTTCAAGGCCTGCTCTTTACTACAATGGAACTCTTGTAGTGGCTCCTGTTGCCTTGTAGAAGTGGGACTAATTGAAATTGTGTAACTCGCCCTGTTCTTTCCGTAAAACAGATCAATTCCTAACAGCACACGTTGGACTTTGAACAACTGAGCAAGATTATGGTTTAATCTTCGCAGAATGAAAACCATAAAAATATAAAAGGAAAATGAATATTTAAAGCGGCCTTTTATTTATTCATGCTTTTACTATTGCAGCAATATAATTGCAATACTCTTGTGGTTATTATTAATATTTCATTCACAAAGGCTTTGAATATTTAGACAGCAACAATTGAAGTTTTACATGAAACTCAAATGTAACCTGAAATCCCAACTCAAAGTGAACAGACAATTATTGATGAGATGAAACTGACTGAAATGACTATTATCTGCGCTGAGTAGTTTTATATCTGTGTGAAGTCATGTCATCGGTTGTCTTCAGTCAAACACATGACAGAACAGAATCCTATCTCTTCACACAGCCTACAGATCACACCCCTGACCCGCTCCCCACCACCAACAGATTAGTTGGTGAGTTTTCCTACGTTGGTCAGCATCATTGAGGGCTCTTGATTATATTTCAGAACGTTTGTACTTTTCTAATCAGTGTCTCTCCTGGTTCACTTTGTGGCATATCATGGATGCTCCATTTACCTATCCACTGTAAAAAGCCATGACAGGAAAGGACACGCTACATGAATATAAACAATTCTCACTGGTTGGAGATTCTAAAACTAGTGAGGCCATAGTCTAAAAATCCGGGCTAGACCGTTCAGGGGAGATGTTAGGAAGCACTTCTTCACTCAAAGGGTGGTAGAGAGTTGGAACTCTCTCACACACAGCAGTTGAAACTAATCTGAGATTGATAGGTTTTTGTGAAGCAAAGATATTAAGGAATATGGGCAAAAGGCAGGTATATGGTCAGATATCAGCCATTATCTCATTGAACGGTGGGACAGGCTCAAGAGGCTGAATGGCCTATTCCTGTTCCTATGTTCCATTGATTAAAGATGACCTAATTTATTGATCCACGCATCAAAGAGATGTAAGTGCACCAAGTGCATTCCAATCACTCTAGTGTGTAATTCCACTGCACTTTCGTCTGGTCAATGTTTACAAACATTGGGGTTTCACCACTTAGGCCACTGAAGCTTGAAGGGATAAATGGATCAAAGCTGCAGATGGTTTTTACAAGCTGTCAATCACAAACCACTACTCAAAAGTCTTTAATGGATTGCAGACTGTGGATCTGTGGGAACCAGATGCAGGCACAGCTGATCTCCTTTGAGGAATGGACAAGTAGAATTGTACAGTAAGTGTTACAGCTATAATGCCGACCACAGCCCCTGTCTGGACTGCTCCCTAGCTTCCAGACAGGGGTCCCTTTTCTTGGAGGGAGGTTCCCATAGTTAGGGGGTCCCAGGGGAGTCCCTCACAGGCAGCCATGGGCCCGAACCACCTGGACTTTGCAGCGGCGCTCCTGAGCGTGGCCCAGTCACAGCGATGATTGATGAGAGCATCAGCGGCATTGCCCAGGCTCAGGCTGATGTGGCACAGACACAGAGGTAGTTGGCCCAGTCCCAGAGGGAGATGACCAGAAGGTGGTGGCACAGTCAATGGGTGATGTGGCGCAGTCCCAGACGGAGATGGTCTACTCCCTGTGCTCCACAGGGAATGGGCGGACGATGGGGCAGGCTTGACTCAGGGACCACAGTTCAGCCTACGCTCACCACTCCGGTGCCCACCCCCCACCGTCCCAGCTCCAGCATCCCAGCAAATCGATGGAACCGTGTGATGGAATGGCTCGCTCGCATACAGGGATCACCCAGGTAGACGATGGAATGTTCTACCGTGGGCAGGAGTCAGGCATTGTCAACTGATGCGGAGCATCAGAACTCACTGCAGAGTGGGTTATCATCAAATTCCATTCTATGGAACAGACCCGCTGTTACTGCCAACCCAGCGCCCACAGTGAGGCAGCAATGATTTACGGAGGGGGTTGCAGATGTGGGGGTTGTTGGTCAGGGCAAGGGGGTTGGTAACGCAGTGTCCTTGCCCCTGGCCAGGGACCCCCCCCCCCCTGCCAGTTGGTGAATCTGGAGGCGATCAGAGACCCCGTGTGCGCACACGTTGTGCGGCCTCCCGAGCCTGCCTGGGCCCCATGTCCTGCCCATTCTCACCCTCCCTCACACCTGCCTTATTGGATGATGCCTGCCATTCATCCTCCTTCTGCAGCACGTCTCCCCTCTGCTACACGATGTTGTGGTGGACGCGGCAGCCACCATGATGCGGACGGCCCACCCGGCACCATACTGGGGGGGGGTGGGCATTCCAGACCGGTTCAGGATGCCGAAGCACTGCTCGATCATACCCCTGGTTGCTGTATGAGCTTCGTTGTAGCGGATCTCCGCGTCAATCTGTGGCCTCCGGACAGGTGTCATCAGCCACGACCGCAATGGATAGCCCCTGTCGCCCAGGAACCAACTCCCCAGCCTGGCATTCGCGGCGAAGAGGCCGGGAATCTTCGAGTGTGCCAGGATGAAGGCATCGTGTGCACTGCCTGGGTATGGGATGCAGACATGCGTGATGCACATCTGATGGTTGTCATAATATGCACCCATGCACATCATGAGGTAAAAGCAGGCAGTGACAGACACCCAGGTGAGCCAATCAACAAACAGGACAGAACACAACCAATCACCAATTCCTACTATAAAACGCATGAGGCATCAGCACTCTGCCTCTTTCCACTGGTGACAACTGTAGTGACAGTCAGGATGTACAGATCAGTCAGCACCTTCTACACGTGGATCAGAGCTCGTCTAGTCTAGATAGTTAGAGTTAGTTTATTTAGAGTAGTAGAGAGTCAACTCACAGCCAGCTGTGTGCATTGTTAAAGAAGTTCAATAAATTGTATTGAACCAACGCCTACGTTTGGTGTATGCTTTATAGTCTATCTGCATCGTGTTGGAGTCCGTGTTGCCCCAGGGTGAATAACAGGACAATGGTCACAGACCAGCTGCACGTTCTTTGAGTGGAACCCCTTTCGGTTTGTGTAGACCAGCCTGTCATCTATAGGGGGATATACATCCCATCGATCACCCCCAAGACCCGGAGCATCTCGGCAATGACAGCCAACCCCGCCGTTCGGACATCCCAGTGAGAGCTCGGTCCACATTAAAATGGATGTATAATGCCAATTGGGCATATAGGGCCTTCGTGACAACACGGATGCACCTGTGCACCAAGGTGTGTCAGATCCCAGACAGGTCCCCACTCAGCACCTGGAAGGACCTCACGGGGTAAAGGTTCAGGGCGACCATCAGCTTGACGACCACCGGGAGCTGGTGTCCCCTGCGGTGCCAAGTGTGCCATGATCTAGCCGATATGGTGAACTGTCCTCCAGCTCAGCCGGAATCATCAACGGCATGCCCGGTCTGGCAGGGCATTGAACGACAGGCGCTGCCGGTACACACGAGACCCTGTGCGGCGCCTCCTTTGCACCTTCTCCCCCATGCTCCTCGGACTGTTGGGTGCCCAGCTATCCATCCTCGGCAGCTGCTCCTGTTCCTCAGGGGAAGACTCCGCTGCTGCAGCTTCCTCCTCCTCGAGCAATTCCAGCTCGTACAGCCGCAGTGCAACCCAGAGGGCTGCGGTGACTCGGAGGAAGGCCAGCATTGCTGGGTGTATTCCAATATTCATTGTATACCTGGTCTGAAAGGCTGACATGTTAGCATGGTGTGTACCCCCATGCCCAACATTTGGCCCCGGACCCTGCGGACCCTACCTCCCATATCCTTTCTCCCCATCCCCGCACCTTAGCCCCGTCGGTGCCCGGCACCGTGGGGGGGCCTCTGGCCCTGGCTTCCATACCTGCTGCCAGGGGTACATTGGCTGGTGCTGCCCTTGCCACCGGTACCCTCCATCGGCCCCGTTCGGCCCCTTCTTCAGGGGCTACAGCGGGCGTTGCCCTTGGATGGACTGCATGATGTTCCACCGGAGGGTGGCGACAGGTTGGGGAAGGGGTGGTACGGTGGAGAGGTCGGGTACAGGGGTGGGAGAGTGGGGGCTGGAGTGCTGGTGGGGGGTGGGGGGAGGGGGGGGTGACAAAGAATTGTGATTTGGCGTGAAACCTACATCCACCACGATTTTGGTGTCAGAACCGATTCTCCCCCCAATTGCTTTTCACGATTCTGGGGTCAGGCGACGGAGAGTACTGCCCTTGGGCGCCGGAGAATCCCGCCTGAATGTTTTCAAGAAATAGTTAGATGTAGCCCTTGAAGTAAAGAGGATCAATGGATATGGGGGGAAGGCGGGAACAGGCTATTGAGTTGGGATGCTCAACCATGATCATAATGAATGGCGGAGCAGGTTCGAAGGGCCGAATGGCCATTCCTGCACCTATTTTCTTTGTTTCTATGTTCAGAACAAGGGTGTTTTCCATGGTGTCTTTACCAATATTAATCCCTCAATCAAAATAACAAAGAAGCAGGTTGTCCGATCATTATCACATTGTTGTTTGTGTGAGTTTGCTGTGAGCACATAGTTCACTGTGTTTCCTGCAAGATGACTGTGACTGAACTCTGAAAGTAATTCATTGGCTGTAAAGCACGTTGAGATGTCTGGTGCTCATCACAGGTATAAGATAAATGCAAGTCTTTTATGTGTTGAAGTTATCACCAGAAGCTGTGATGACGATTGCGTTCAGCAGGGGTTGCTACAGGAATATTAATGCACTTTTAAGGTGTACCAAGATTTGTTGTACATTGAGTTAACTTTTTTTTAATCCCTTCACCTTTATATCTGGTTTCAGCTTCCCCTTCAGCGGAGTAAGCATGTCGGGGACACACATGTCTTCAGAGGCCACTCTCCGGAGATCACCTGACAGAAAGTAGATACGTCAAGGTGTAATTATTGCGTGTGTTTAAATGAAGAATATCTGTGCCGCGGGAAGTATATGTCCAATGTTGTCTCCAGCAGTCAGTGTCATGCCAGCATTATCACAAGGCCTCCCACCTCCAACTGGTTTCTCCAGTCAAGCAACATTTTCCCTCATCCCCGCCATTTTACTGATAAACGGAAGTGTTGAATGAAAACCAGAAACAAACCAGTGCTTTTAAATGGCTGAATGATATTTCTCCTGAGTTACTCGTAGCCATGGCATGGGAGATTAATTTTTAAGTCACCAGGACGAAGAGGAAGGTCGGCAACTCCACTTCAAGCGTTCCAAAGTCAGGCACAAGCCAGCCAGTTGCCCAGTAAAACTGTCTTTACCCTGATGCACTATCAATTATGACGAGCCGAGAGTAGAGAGTAATCGAGCCTTTATTATGCGGAGATGTGGAGCCTCCCGCAGCTGCTGCTGAAATGGCTGCAGCTCGGAGAGCCCACACACTTATACTCCGCCTACTGGGCGGAGCCAGCAGGCAGGGATCTACCCCCGTACCTGTAGTATAGGGGCCTTACCGTATATAATACAACAGTGGTGACTACCACATTCACCCCCCTGTTAAAAAAAAGAGTCCAGCGGGGGGTGGTGGAAACTATTTACATACAGGTTGTTAAAAAAAATTAGAAAGAGTCTACAAATTTAGATGGCCGGGCGCCTTGATCCGCCGTTGCGACGCCGCAGGTGTGGTGTTGATGCTGGCGTTGGTTCAGTCGTCGGTGACTCCGGGAGTGTGTCAAACTCATCTTCATCCCCAGGTGGGAGCAAGGGGAGGACGGGTTGTCTGGGAGCGGCGGCTGCACTGGGGTGCGCCAGAGGGACGGAGGGTGGCACCGGGGAAGAGGGGGTGGTGTGTGGGGACCCAGCTGGTGCCAGGTCCCGAAGGGAGACTGTGTCTTGGCGGCCGTCGGGGTACACTATGTAGGCATACTGCGGGTTGGCGTGGAGTAGCTGTACCCTCTCGACCAACGGTTCCGCCTTGTGTCGCCGCATGTGCTTACAGAGGAGAACGGGTCCTGGAGCTGCCAACAACGTTGGGAGCGAAACCCCGGAGGTGGACTTCCTAGGGAAGGCAAAGTTACATTCATGGGGAGTTTCATTAAGTCACAGTGCAAAGGAGCGACCAAATGGAGTGAAGGGGGTCGGGGAGGACCTCCTGCCAGCGGGAGGCCGGGAGATTTCTGGACCGTAGGGCCAGCTGGATGGCCTTCCAGACCGTCCCATTCTCCCATTCCACCTGCCCGTTTCCCCGGGGATTATAGCTGGTCGTCCTGCTTGAGGCAATGCCCCTGTTGAGCAGCTACTGGCGCAGCTCATCGCTCATAAATGAGGATCCCCGGTTGCTGTGGACGTAGGCGGGGAAACCGAACAGAGCGAAGATGGTATTAAGGGCTTTGATGACGGTGGCAGATGTCACGTCGATGCATGGGATGGCGAAGGAGAATCACGAGTACTCGTCGACCACATTGAGAAAATACATGTTGCGGTCGGTGGACGGGAGGGGCCCTTTGAAGTCCACGCTGAGGCGTTCAAAGAGACGGGAGGCCTTCACCAGGCGCACACGGTCTGGCCGGTAGAAATGCGGTTTACATTCCGTGCAGACCTAGCAATAGCTGACTTCCTCGATGGAGTAGGGCAGATTGCGGGCCTTTATGAAGTGATAAAAGTGGGTGACCCCTACGTGACAGAGATCATCGTGCAGGGTCCGGAGTCGGTCCACTTGTGCGCTGGCACTAGTACCTCGGGATAGGGCATCTGGGGGCTCGTTGAGCTTACCGGGGTGATACAAAATCTCGTAATTGTAGGTGGAGAGCTCGATCCTCCATCTCAAGATTTTATAATTTTTGATCTTACCCCGCTGTGTGTTGTTAAACATATTTAAAAAAAAAATAAATTTAGAATATCCAATTCATTTTTTCTAATTAAGGGGCAATTTAACGTGGCCAATCCACCTAACCTGCACATCTTTGGGTTGTGGGGGTGAAACCCACGCAGACACGGGGAGAATGTGCAAACTCCTCACAGACAGTGACCCAGGGCCGGGATTCGAACCCGGGTCCTCAGTGCCGTAGGCAGCAATGCTAACCACTGTGCCACAGTGCCGCCCAGTGTTGTTAAACATGAAGGTAACCGACCGTTGGTCAGTGAGGAGAGTGAATCTCCAATGTCGCACAGCTTCTACGATGGCTTGGGCCTCCTTATCGACAGAGAAGTGCCAAATTTCGGAGGCATAGAGGGTGCGGGAAAAGAATGCCACGGGCCTGCCTGCCTGGTTGAGGGTGGTGGCCAGAGCGACGTCTGATGCATCAGTCTCGACTTGGAATGGTAAAGTCTCGCCTTGGCGATGTCGGCCTTGATACGGTTAAAGGCCTGGTGAGCCTCGGCCGTCAGGGGGAATGCGGTGGAGTGAATGAGTACGCTGGCCTTGTCCGCATAGTTTGGGACCCACTGGGCGTAGTACGAGAAGAACCCCAGGCATCGTTTGAGGGCCTTGGGGCAGTGGGGGAAGGGGAGTTCCATGAGGGGGCACATCCGATCGGGGTCGGGCCCTAGCACTCCATTCTGGACCACGTAGCCGAGAATGGCTAAGAGGTTCGTGCTGAACACGCACTTCTCCTTGTTGCAGGTTTGGTTAAGGAGTTTGGCGGTGTGGAGGAATTTGGAAAGGTTAGCGTCGTGGTCCTGCTGGTCGTGGCCACAGATGGTGATGTTGTCCAGCTATGGGAAAGTGGCCCACAGTCCGTACCGGTCAACCATTCGGTCCATCTCCCGTTGGAAGACCGAGACCCTGTTAGTGACGCCAAAGGGAACCCTAAGGAAATGGTAAAGGCGGCCGTCCGCTTCAAATGCGGTGTACTGGCGATTCGCCTTGCGAATGGGGAGCTGGTGGTAGGCAGATTTCAGGTCTACTGTCGAGAAGACCCGGTACTGCGCAATCTGATTGACCATATCAGATATGCGAGGGAGGGGGTACGCGTCGAGCTGCGTGTACCGATTGATGGTCTGACTGTAGTCAACGACCATCCTGTTTTTCTCCCCAGTTTTTACCACTACCACTTGGGCTCTCCAGGGGCTGTTGCTGGCCTCGATAAAACCTTCCCGCAGCACCCGCTGGACCTCAGGCCTGATGAAGGTACTGTCCTGGGCACTGTACTATCTGCTCCTGGTGGCGACGGGTTTGCAATCCGGGGTGTGTCGACCTTAAGGGTCGTGAGGCCACATACAGTAAGGGGTGGTAAGGGCCCGCCAAATTTCAGGGTTAGGTTCTGGAGGTGGCTCTGGAAGTCCAGGCCGAGTAGCAAGGCAGCGCAGAGGCTGGAGAGGACGTAGAGAAGGAAGCCGCTGAACTCTACACCCTGGATGGTGAGGGTGGCAGTGCAGTACCCCCAGATCACCACGGAGTGGGATCCGGAGGCCAGGGAGATTCTCTGGTTGGTGGGGTGGACTGTGAGGGAGCAGTGCCTTACCGTATCGGGGTGGAAAAAGTTCTCAGTGCTCCCGGAGTCCAGAAGGCAGGAAACCTTGTGCCAGTCGATCTTCACCGTCGTCGACCCGATCGCGAGGTTGTGCGGTCGTGTCTGGTCGATCGTGACGGAGGCCAGACGTGGCTGGTCGACGGCGGTTGCAGGCAATGAGCGGCACAATGAGTGTCCAACGAGCAGGGATCCTGAGGCGAGGAAGATGGCAGCGCCCACGGGCTGCACGTGTCCTGAGGCGTGCAAGATGGCGGCGCCCACGGGCCGCATGTGTGAGGCGAACAAGATGACGAGTAAGATGGTGGCGCCCACGGGCCGCATGTGGTCTGGGGCGAGGAAGATGGCGGCGCCCACGGGCCGCACGAAGTCTGTGGTGATGAAGATGGCGGTGCCTGCGGGTCGCACGTGGGGGGCGCCGGGGCAACAGCGGCGGCCAAGTGGGCCTGGCACACAGCAGCAACATGTCCTTTCTTACCACAGGCCTTGCAGAGCGCGCTCCATGCCGGACAGCATTGTCGGGGGTGCTTTGATTGTCCGCCAAAGTAGTGCTTGGGTCCCCCAGGGTTGCGTGGGTGCTGCGTGGCGCAGGCCTGAAGTTGGCTGGGGGCGGTCGCTGACGGGGTGCACGGTAGGGCGTTCGCTGGTGGGGTCCACGATGTCCAGGAGGGGAGGGCACGCGGTCGGGGGCATACGCCTGGATATTGCGTGAGGCGACCGTGAGCGAGGGCGCTAGTTTCTTGGTCGCCGCGAGGTCGAGGGTACCCCTTCTAAGAGTCGCTGGCAGATGTAGGCTGACTGTATGCCTGTAACGAACGCGTCTCTAAGTAGCAGGTCCGAATGTTCAGTGGCCGAAACGGCCTGGCAATCGCAGTCTCTCACTAGGAGTTGCAGGGCACACCAGAAGTCCTCCACCGACTGACCGGGGAGTTGATGCCGCGTGGAGAGTAGGTGCCTGGCATAGATCTTGTTGGTCTGCTGCATGTAGTTCTCCTTCAACAGCACCATGGCCTCAGCGTATGTCGGCACGTCCCGGATGAGGGGGAAGATGTCCGAGCTCAGCCGCGTGTATAGGATCTGGAGCTTCTGTGCCTCTCAGGGTGGTTCTGTCGCAGATCCGATGTATGCCTCAAAGCAGGCTAGCCAATGTGCAAAGGCCGACTTGGCGTTGTCTGCTTGAGGGTGCAGCTGCAGGCGATCAGGCTTGATGCGGAAATCCATTGTTGTAAAATCTCTGCGTAATAAATTGATGCACTATCAATTATGACGAGACGAGAGTAGAGTGGAATCGAGGCTTTATTACGCAGAGTTGTGTAGCCTCCCGCAGCTGCTGCTGAAATGGCTGCAGCTCGGAGAGCCCACACATTTATACTCCGCCTACTGGGCGGAGCCAGCAGGCAGGGATCTACTCCCGTACCTGTAGTACAGGGGCCTTACCATAATACCCTCGCATGCAGTATATAATACAACAGTGGTGACTACCACATATCCCTTCGCAACAGAGCCAGAAAATACAAGGGTGAACTTGCACATTTTACATACAGCCAACCCCTAGGTTGAAATGAAAACAGAAAATGCTGGAAATTCTCAGCGACGTCAGGCATCACCTATGGATTAACAAGCTTCATGTTTGAGGTCAATGACCTCCTGTCAGTGGTTAAGAGTGCTATATAAGTGGAGGAAGGTAAAAAATGCAGTTGTAGTCTGGGACAGTATAGTTAGGGGGATAGATATGGCCCACAGGCGCACAGCGAAGGTTGTGTTGCCTGCCCAGGTTAAGGACATCTCCCCGGGGCTGGTGATTAATTCAGAGTCGAAAGGGAAGATCTAGATGTTGTGGTCCACATGGATACCAACAACATGGGTCGGACCAAGAAAGGGGTTCTATGAAGGGAGTATGAGTAGCTAGGGACTGCATTAAAAAGCAGAACCTTAAAGGTAATAATCTCTGGATTACTACCTGAGTCATGAGCAAATTGGCGTTGGGTGAATAAGATCAGAGAGCTGAATCAGAGGGCTCAAGATTGATGTGGGAGGAAGGGGTTTTGATTCATGGGCTTCGGGCATCAGTACTGGGGATAGTGGGGGCTGGACCATGGGAGCAGCCTACACCTGAACCCTGCTGGGACCAGTACTAGCGAATTGTTTAACTAAAGATGTAGACAGTGTTTTAAACTAAATAGTGGTGGTGGGAGCGAGGGTTCATGTGAGGAAAGTTGAAGAGAAAAGCTCAGGCAATTGTCCAGTGGAATGATATGGGGGATAGCCAACCAGGAAGAGACAGAGGGCACGATTCTCCGGCCTCATTATGCTCTCGCTCGAGCGAAACGAGGCTGGTGAATAGCGGAGAGGCCGAAAATGAGAAGTGCGGCAGGCGTCAAACAGTTTGCGATGCAACTGGCCTGTTCCCTGAAATTAGGATCTCGCCGTAGCATGGTGAGAAACCGATTATCACTATTTAAGCCCTATTTCCATATAATTAGCGGAAGCCACCCCACATCCAATGGCCTCCCGTGATTCAGCGGCCTCCCCAGCAAATGGTCACCCTGGTGCCAATTAGTACTCCTTTTCAAAAACGTGAACCTGGTGAAAGGGTTTCTGTGGGGAGCCGAGGGGGTGAATAGCCACCTTTGCTGACAGGCAAAGAGCCTGGGGGCACTGGGCTTGCCACCCCAGTGTTTGGCAGGTGGTGAGGGACTCTCACTTGGGGGGGGCGGGGGAACCTTGGCTGGGGGTGGAGAACCCTCCGCAAGGGTGGTCTGCTATGGAAGGGTGGAGGGAGGCACTGAGGGCGGCAACTGGGGGGCAACCGCATGTGACACCACCATGCCAACCTCTGGGTCTGTTCCGGAGGCAACCCTTGTCCCTGCCCATCTGTCTCACCGACCACCCATAACCCCCACCGACTGCCGAGGCCTCTGACCATGCGGCTGAAGGCTATTGCTAATAGGGAATTTGCAATCGTGGTTATGCCGAGTGGAACCCCATGGGTGGGGGGCCATGTAGCATGTGGGAGTCATTGCCTAGCATCCCAATCAGACCCCGATGCCTGGATACTGTGCCTGAACACTGCGGCAGGCAACACCATACACGCATCAACCAACAACCGAACACCCAGGGGATGGGACACAGCTCCGTGGACGGCCACGGTTGGAGGGCGGGTGAGTACCACGGTGGGGGGGGGGATCAGCGGCCAGTCCAGGTGGCGTTATGTGTGGGTGTCCAGTGTACAGGGTCTGGGGTCTGGTGAGGGGGCCCCACTTTGGCTGGGAGTGCATGGTCAGGGCGTTCTGTGTGGCGGGAGTGGAATCACTGGTGGAGTGGAGGATCCCGGGATGGGAGCTACCACTGTTCACCAATCTAACACCCGCTCCCAATGCCTTACAGATATTGAACACTGTGGCAAGGATTTTGGACCCAGCAGAACAGGCCCTAGTGGTGCTGGTAGTCTGGGCGGCCAGACGCCAGAGACAGCGGCAGCAGCAGAGTCTGTGGATGCTCGAGGTGGAAGACCATGTGCTGGACCCGCCCCATATCCTCAGGACCTCGCCGCCCATCAGGCCAGGGAGGAACCCAGAGGGGGAATCCCGCAACGGCGTCGCTGGTCATTCAAAGATATGATGGACAGCACATGCCTTGGGAGGCTCCGCCTCAACAAATAGATGGTGCGGCACCAGTGCCATGTCATCGCGGACTTGGCACCACATGGAGGAGGAGGGCACCCATTCTCTGTGGCCGTTAAAGTCACCGCAGCCCTGACCTTTTACACCTGAGGATCCTTCCAGGGCTCAAGCGGGGAGCTGTCTGGCATCTCAGGGGCCACAGCCCACAGTCTGACAGGCCACGGCTGCCATGTTTTCCCAGGCGGAAAACTACATCATCTTTGACATGGACCAAGCCCAACAGGATGCCAGGGCAGCAGGATTCTCTGCCATCGCCGGGATGCCACAGGTCCAGGGTGTAGTGGGTGGCACGTATATTACCATGTGTTCACTGGGCCATCTGGGAGTGCCCTAGGTTAACAGAAAGGAGTTCCATGCCCTAAGCATGCAGCTCGTGTGCGACCACCAGATGAAGTTATTGCACATGTATGCACGCTTCCTGAGGAGTGTCCACGACAGCTACACCCTGGGGCAGGCGGTCATCCCCGGCATCTTCGAGGATCACCTCTGGATGGTTGGCTAGCTCTTGGGGGTTAAGAGGAACCCATTGAAGACCTGGCTAATGACATCAGTATGGAGGCTCGAGATAGAAGCGGAGACCCAGTACAACGAGGCCCGGCTGTCATTGAGCAGTGCTTCGGGCTCCTCAAGATGTGGTTCCGATTCTTCGACCGCTCCAGTGGTGCACTGTAGTACACCCCCCTCTTTGTGGTGGTCTGCTGTGTCCTCTACAACCTCACACAGCAGCGGGGTGACAAGAGGGAGGTTGGTGATGAGGAACATGTGGTCACCTCTGAGGAGGATGAGGAGGAGAACGAGAATGGTGAGGCGACGCAGGACCAGCAGGGGCTGGAGGATGAGACCAGGGAAGAACCAGAGGATCAGTCGGAGGCTGCAGGATAGGGGACAACAGCGAGGACCTGCGGGAGAATGGACAAGTGGTCAGTGGGAGGGATGGGTCAGTCAGTAAGGCAATAACAACTCATATTTGACAGATCCTCTGGGTGGGGCTGGGTGGTTCCTAATCTCTGCGGCTTTCGCCAGCCTCGGTGTTGGTGGCTGCCTGTCCTCGGCCACCCCAGTCACCTCCAGGGCCCGCTCCTCGAAGGTGGTATTATGGGCCAGGGTTGAGAGAACCCCAAAGTGTATCATGGGGTTCACCTGACCCTTAACCTTTCATAGATTGTGGTTACGGGGAGCACAAGGGCCTATTTACCAGGTGTGATGCAACAGAGATCTAAAGTACTTTTAAAACAAAACTATGTTTATATATGAATCCAGTTAACACTTTATAAACCCACAATAAACATCTTAACAACTATCAACACCAATAATCCCTACAGATACAATATTCTATAAGTAACCCTTCATAACTTTCCTAACAACATCCATAAGTTCTAAAGACACTTTTTACAGAAAGACAGCAGGTTTAAATTCTCTACAGCACCAGGTATTACTTTGAAATCCTCAAATGAGCTGAAGACAGTCTGTAGCCTGTAGAGAGAGATCATTATACAGCTGCTTACCTTGCCTGCAGCTATCCTGTTCTGAAAACGGAACTAAAACATGCTATAGCTGCCTGTTCAAAAATGAAAGTAAAGCAGACAGCCCAGCTCCACCCACACTCTGACATCACTGCAGCTATTTGATAAACACCCATTTCTTAAAGGTACTCTCACATGACAGTGGTGAGGATTCTTAAGCTCGGCACCCCGCCGCCAGTCTGGGCCCACTCCCAGCGGTTGTGAGAGAGCTTATCCTGAGGAGACACAGAGAGGACATTGTTAGCCACATGCGTGGTTCACAGTGGTGGGAGGGGGGTGTGAAGGAAGAATGGAGATGTTGAAGGGAGAGGGGGAGTGAAGGGAGAGTTGGGGGCCGCAAGGAGAGTTGCGGGGGGTTGGTGGATGCTCGTGTGGGAGTGGAAAGGTCTCCGGGGGGCGGGGGGGGGGTCATTGGTGTCTACTTATCCATGCTGCCCAGTGAAGGTCATTGACCTTTTTATGGCTCTGGAGGCCAGTTCCCCTTGGTCACTCTCCCAGAGCTTACAGCTGTCGCCACCTCATCCCGGGCACCACTGACTGCCCTGTGGTTCACTCTCTGGTACCCCCAGGGGAACAGGACATCCTTACAGGCCTCCACCACAGCTAGAAGCCTCCCCAGGTCCACATCGCTGAATCTTGGGGTTGGTCTCCGCGGGTGCCATTATTGCGAGCTGACTGGGGTTGGCTGAGCAAGTGCAGCTTAAGTGTTGCTCGACCTTGTTAGCGGGGAGCTGGGGAGCGCGGTGCTAGTGAATCACCTTCATTTGTGGTGAGAAGCCTGTGGGGCCTCGTTAAATGGACAAATTAACATTGAATAACATTGCCGGCCTCGCTGGCAGATCCCGCTCGTTACCACACCTCAAAACCTTTCCGGAGAATCGCGCCCAGAGTGTATAAATATAAGAATACAGCAGCAAATAAGGTCAAAGTAGGCCAAATCAATAAAAAGACAGAAGAGGATTTTATCTGAATGCTCGCAGCATTGCTAACAGGGTGGATGAATTGATGACACAAATAGAACTAAAAAAAGTTTATGATAGCTATTTCAGAGAAGTGGTGGCAAGCTGACCAAGTCACTTGACATTTCGTAAGAATGAGAGGAAGAGAAGAGAAGTTGGGAGAGCTTTGTTAATAAAAGATGAGATCAATACAATCGTGAAAAATTATCTTGGTCCAGAACACCAAGGTGTAGAATCTGTTTGGGTAAGGATAAGACATAACAAAGGAAATACATCATTGGTGGTCATGGTTTATAGGCTCCCTAACAATGGTTGTACAGTGAGACAGAGTATATATATGGACATTGGTGAGACTGCACCCGAGTTCTGTGTATAGTTTTGCCATCCTTACTTAAGGAGGGACATACTTTGTATTGAAAGCAATTTGGAGAAGGTTCACTAGGCTGATCCCTGGTATGAAGAGTTTGTCTTCTGGAGAAAGGTTGAGCAGGTTGGGCCTATGCTCATTGTAGTTCAGATTTACAAGACCCCAGCGAGCAGTGGAGACAGAATCATTGCGAATGTATCCAAGGTGGAGTTAGACTATTTTTGATTGACAAGCAAACTAAGGATTATGGGTGAAAGTGGAGTTACGGTCACAATCAGATTAGCAATTATCTTCTTGACTGGCAGAGCAGGCTTGAGGGGTAGATTGGGCCACTCCAGTGCCTAGGGGCTGGTTTAGCACAGTGGGCTAAACTGCTGGCTTGTAATGGAGAACAAGACCAGCAGTGCGGGTTCAATTCCCATAGCTGAGCTAGGATTCACATCAAGGGAATTCACAAACCTACATTTGAATGTACGGAAAATATTGCAAAAGATATATAAATTTGCTTTTAAATAATGTTTTTTGAAAAAAGCTTCAGGGATTTCCTGTCTGTCCTTCAAGTCTCCTTGCAGCAATCACCATTTTCTGATCAAGGTGGTGGGCAGATGATCTCTTCAGTTTGTTGACAGGAGCAGAGTTAGGACACCCCAAGCGACTCAGATTTAAATGTTCCTCTTTCCCCACCTGCCAAGAGTCATCAGCTTTGACACATCCAAGACTGAAACTCAGATCATGTGGGGAGTCTAAGGAAAACATTAAGTTTATTTATTCAGTCTTCCTATCATTAAAGTATTTCTCTTTCATCAAATTAATAAAACTTCAGAAAAAGAAAGATTTGCATTTATATTGCGCGTATCACTACCACAGATATCTCAAAGCACTTTACAGCCAATTAGCTATTTATTAAAGCGTAGTCACTGTTGCAATGTAGGAAACATGGTGGCCGTTTTAGGCACAGCAAGCTCCAATAGCAATGTGATAATGATCATATAATCTGTTTTTGCGATGTTGATTGAGGGCCAAATATTGACCAGGGTACAGCCTATAACTCCCCTGTGTTCATCTTCAAAACAATGTCATGGGATCTTTTACGTCCGAGAGGGTAAGCGGGACCCCAGTTTAACGACTTGTCTGAAAGATTACACATCTGACAATGCAGCACCCCCTCAGTACTGCACTGGAGTATAGGCCTTGATATTTCTGCTGAAGTCCTGAAGTGAGACCTCAATCCGGAATCTTCTGATTCAGTGCTGGGAGTGATATCAGTTGAACCTTGGCTGACATGACTCTCTGAAACAGTCAGTCTCTGAGCACATATTAACATGTTTTAAATGGAGCAAAACTCATGAAAAAAATATTGAAAACATTCTTTCCTCCTTGAAGGTGGAGACGAGCCTTGTGTAATTAGTACAAAACTATCTCAGTGATCCCGTCCAACATCTGTAAAGTGCTTGTAAACCAACAAAAAAGTCTTGACAAAGACAATTTCCCTTTAACAATTCTACCGACTTAGTCTGTAGAAGTGGTTTGAACTGGACCACACAAACTTACTTTGATTCAAATGTCAACAGATTACTTAACTCCTGAAGCCAATGAGACAAATATTTTATATACAAAACATATTTATATACATAAATATATGAATGCACTGCTTCAAGGGGTGGCGGAAGCAGGTTCAATGATAACTTTCAAATGGGAAGTAAATAAATGCTTGAAGGAGAGAAGATTGCAGGCCTATGGGGAGGCCAGAGAAGTGGAATGAATTGGACAGGTCTTTCCAAATTAGAACAGGCAAACTGAACTAAATGCTGGATGAGGTGGTGGAAGCAGCTACAATAGTGAAGTTTAAGGGACGTCTTGACAAAGACAAGAATAGGATGGGAATAAAGGGGTAGGGACTGCGGAAGTGCAGAAGGTTTTAGGTTAGACGGGCAGCATGGTTGGTGCAGGTTTAGAGGGCCAAAGGGCCTGTTCCTGTGCTGTACTTTTCTTTGTTCTTTGATTTAATTCAAAGCTGTAAGATTGTCTGATTCTATATTGCTGCGCCCTCTGGATGGTAAATAAGCTGCTGGAAAACCAGGATTTGTCCCTCCTGCCCACTCACTCAGCTGTGAGAGACACCTGGCCACTGTCAAGACATCATGGATCAAATACAGTCCTTTCTTTCCAGTCTGTATCAAATAACATTGACATTTAACATAACCCAATTTCTGTAAAGAGAGCTGGTTGCAAAACGTTCCTGGAGCAGCTAGCAATCAGATGCAAAACATTGTACCATAAACACAGGTCATCACACAACATAACACCTTGCGCACTAGATCAACATGGAATGAGATGTAGCCAAATCAGCACCATCACAAGATCACTGCTATGCTACCGATCCCAGAGGACTATAAAGGAATAAGGCACAGCTCATTAACAACTTGTATTTAAATGGCACCTTTAATGCAGGAACACCAGGCAGGAGAAAAGGAATGGGCACCAAGCCCTTAAGGAACAACAAAGAACAAAGAAAAGTACAGCACAGGAACAGGCCCTTCGGCCCTCCAAGCCTGTGCCGGCCTGCTGCCCGTCTAAACTAAAATCTTCTACACTTCCTGGGTCCATATCCCTGTATTCCCATCCTATTCATGTATTTGTCAAGGTGCCCCTTAAACGTCACTATCGTCCCTGCTTCCACCACCTCCTCCGGCAGCGAGTTCCAGGCACCCACTACCCTCTGTATAAAAAACATGCCTCGTACATCTCCTCCAAACCTTGCCCCTCACACCTTAAGCCTATGCCCCCTAGTAATTGACCCCTCTACCCTGGGAAAAAGCCTGGGGTGCACAGCATTGACTGACAGCTTGGTTGAAGAAATGTTGAAGAAAGCAGGGAGGTATTGCCAGAGTTCCAATGGGGGTCTAAGCAGTGGAGGCTTCTCCCACTGAATTGGCCACAGGGGAGGAGTGGGTTGCACATGAAGCCAGAGTCAGAAGTATGAACAGGCTGGCAAAGACAAGGTGGGTGTGGCCATGGAGTAGTTTGAAGATGGACAGGGATATTCAATTTCAGCCTTTACAGATCAGTGAGTTTGGGAAGACAAGTCAACAAGGTTTTACTTGCAACAGGCGCGGTGGGGAACCTTTGGGATGATTTGGAGTTGATGCCATGAGGAAAGTGAAAGACCAGCAAGACATTGGAGAAGTCATGGCTCACGGAAAGGAAAGTGTGCAAAATGATCTCACCAGCAGCAGGGGTAAATGCGGATAATATCAAGTTGGTAGAAGTAAATTATCTTGGCATTGATGCACGATCAATTGTACAAAGACTTGAGTTGGGTACAACTGAGGCTTTATTGCTCTAAGATGTGTGGCCTCCCACAGCAGCTGGCGAAATGGCTGCCGCACGGAGGACACACATATTTATACTCCGCCTACTGGGTGGAGCCAGCAGGCAGGGACTATCAACGTACCTGTAGTACAGGGCCTACCATACATCCTCCAATAGACGTGCAACAGTGGTTTACCCCATTCACCACCTGTTAAAATTGAGTCTGGCGGGGGTGGTGGAGAACTATATACAACAAATGGTTTTTACATTTACAATATTCGATAGAGAGAGAAAAACAAAAAAGTGTCTTTTGAAGTCCAGTGGACCAGTTAGAGGTTTATGCCTTAGAGGCCTTGTTAGAGGCCTTGATGTGCCACTGGAGCGACTTAGTGGTGGCGGCGATGCCGATGTTGGTCTGATGTCCGGTGACTCCCGGAGCGTGCCGAAATCCTCTTCATCCTCGGGCGTGGGCAGGGTGAGGACAGATGGTCCTGGGGAAGTTGCTGCTGGGAGCGCCGGGGGAGGGGAGGGTGGCGCCGGGCCGGGGAGGCGGGGGGGGTGTGTGTGGGGAACCTGCTGGTGCCAGGTCCCTGAGTGAGACAGTATCTTGGCAGCCATCGGGGTACACCATGTAGGCATACTGGGGGTTTGCATGGAGCAATTGCACCCTCTCCACCAACGGGTCCACCTTGTGGAGTCAGACGTGCCTACGGAGAAGGACGGGTCCTGGAGTTCAAGCCAAGTCAGGAGCGACACCCCGGATGTGGACTTCCTGGGGAAGGCAAAAAGACGTTCATGGGGTGTATTGTTAGTGGCGGTGCACAGTAGTGACCAGATGGAGTATAGTGCATCAGGGAGGGCCTCCTGCCAGCAGGAGGCCGGGAGGTCCCTGGACCATAGGGCCAGTTGGACGGCCCTCCATACCGTCCCTTTCTCCCTCTCTACCTGCCCATTTCCCCGGGGGTTGTAGCTTGTCGTTCTGCTGGAGACGATACCCCTGCTGAGCAGGAACTGACGCAACTCATCACTCATGAAGGAGGATCCCCTGTCACTGTGGGTGTAGGCGGGGAAACCGAACAGAGCGAAGATTGTGTTGAGGGCTTTGATGACGTTGGCAGATGTCATATCGGGGCATGGGATGGCGAAGGGGAATCTGGAGAACTCATCGACCACACTGAGAATATATGTGTTACGGTCAGTGGAGGTGAGGGGACCTTTGAAATCCACGCTGAGGTGCTCAAAGGGGCGGGAGGCCTTCACCAGGCGCGCATGGTCCGGCCGGTAGAAGTGCGGCTTGCACTCCGCACAGACCTGACTGTCCCTGGTGATTGTCCGTACTTCCTCGACGGAGTAGGGCAGATTGCGGGCCTTTATGAAATGGCACAACCGTGTGACTCCCGGGTGGCAAAGGCTGTCGTGCAGAGTCCAGAGTCGGTCTACTTGTACGCTGGCATATGTACCTCGGGGTAGGGCATCTGGGGGGCTCGTTGAGCTTGCCGGGGCGATACAAAATCTCGTAATTGTAGGTGGAGAGCTCGATCCTCCACCTCAAGATCTTATCATTCTTGATCTTGCCCCGCTGTGTGTTATTGAACATGAAGGCTGCCGACCGTTGGCCAGTGAGGAGAGTGAATCTCCTGCCAGCCAGGTAATGCCTCCAATGCCGCTTAGCTTCAACGATAGCTTGGGCCTCTTTTTCGACGGATGAGTGCCGAATTTCTGAGGCATGAAGGGTGCGGGAAAAGAATGCCACGGGTCTGCCTTCCTGATTGAGCGTGGTGGCATTGATTGACCTGTTTCTAGTTGTCTTTGGGACATTTGTGGTGAGCATCTTCACACAAGACAGTCGATGTGGTCAAAGTACGGCAACAATTCTGCTAGCAAGAGTTTCAGAATTTGAAGCCAGTGACAAAGAAGGATTGGTATATATGTCTAAGCTGAGACAGTGTGTAATTTCAAGGTGAACTTGTGTATGTTGAGAAAGTCTGTTATGTGAAGTTGAATTTGTTCAAGTTGAGATGGTGAGCAACTTGAGATGGAACTTGTCGAAATGAGGTGGTGTGTGATATGAAAAATAACTTGTCCGTGTCGGGAAAGTGTGATTTGAAGTTGAACGGGTCCATGTTGAGACAGTGTGTGATACGGTGGTGGAACTTGTGCAAGTTGTGATGGTGTGTGATTTAAAGTTGAACTTGTCCAAGTTCAGACTGTTTAAAGTTGAACGTGTCCAAGTTCAGACTGTGTGTTTAAAGTTGAACGTGTCCAAGTTAGACTGTGATTTAAAGTTGAACTTATCCAAGTTCAGACTGTGTGTTTAAAGTTGAACGTGTCCAAGTTCAGACTGTGATTTAAAGTTGAACTTATCCAAGTTCAGACTGTGTGTTTAAAGTTGAACGTGTCCAAGTACAGACTGTGTGTTTAAAGTTGAACTTGTCCAAGTTCAGACTGTTTAAAGTTGAACGTGTCCAAGTTCAGACTGTGATTTAAAGTTGAACTTATCCAAGTTCAGACTGTGTGTTTAAAGTTGACCGTGTCCAAGTTCAGACTGTGTTTAAAGTTGAACGTGTCCAAGTTCAGACTGGGATTTAAAGTTGAACTTGTCCAAGTTCAGACTGTGTGATTTAAAGTTGAACGTGTCCAAGTTCAGACAGTGTGTGATTTAAAAGTGAACTTGTCCAAATTGAGACAGTGTGTGACTTGAAGGTGGAACGTTTCAAGTTGAGACAGGGTGTGATTTGAAGACTAACTTGTCCAAGTTGAGACAGGGTGTGATTGGAAGACGAGCTTGACCATGTTGAGACAGGGTGGATTGGAAGACGAGCTTGACCATGTTGAGACAGGATGTGATTGGAAGATGAGCTTGACCATGTTGAGACAGGGTGGATTGGAAGACGAACTTGACCATGTTGAGACAGGATGTGATTGGAAGATGAGCTTGACCATGTTGAGACAGGGAGGATTGGAAGACGAACTTGACCATATTGAGACAGGATGTGATTGGAAGATGAGCTTGACCATGTTGAGACAGGGTGGATTGGAAGACGAGCTTGACCATGTTGAGACAGGGTGGATTGGAAGACGAACTTGACCATGTTGAGACAGGATGTGATTGGAAGATGAGCTTGACCATGTTGAGACAGGGTGGATTGGAAGACGAGCTTGACCATGTTGAGACAGGGTGGATTGGAAGACGAACTTGACCATGTTGAGACAGGATGTGATTGGAAGATGAGCTTGACCATGTTGAGACAGGGTGGATTGGAAGATGAGCTTGACCATGTTGAGACAGAATGGATTGGAAGATGAGCTTGACCATGTTGAGACAGGATGTGATTGGAAAACGAGCTTGACCATGTTGAGACAGGATGTGATTGGAAGATGAGCTTGACCATGTTGAGACAGGGTGGATTGGAAGACGAACTTGACCATGTTGAGACAGGATGTGATTGGAAGATGAGCTTGACCATGTTGAGACAGGGTGGATTGGAAGACGAACTTGACCATGTTGAGACAGGATGTGATTGGAAGATGAGCTTGACCATGTTGAGACAGGGTGGATTGGAAGATGAGCTTGACCATGTTGAGACAGGATGTGATTGGAAGACGAGCTTGACCATGTTGAGACAGGGTGGATTGGAAGACGAGCTTGACCATGTTGAGACAGGGTGGATTGGAAGATGAGCTTGACCATGTTGAGACAGGGTGGATTGGAAGACGAGCTTGACCATGTTGAGACAGGGTGGATTGGAAGACGAGCTTGACCATGTTGAGACAGGGTGGATTGGAAGATGAGCTTGACCATGTTGAGACAGGGTGGATTGGAAGACGAGCTTGACCATGTTGAGACAGAGTGGATTGGAAGATGAGCTTGACCATGTTGAGACAGGGTGGATTGGAAGACGAGCTTGACCATGTTGAGACAGGATGTGATTGGAAGACGAGCTTGACCATGTTGAGACAGGGTGTGATTGTAAGATGAAGTTGTCCAGGTTGAGACAGTTGGCGCAATCGAACGGCTTGGTGGTGCCCAAATCGATGACGCAACAAGGCCGCTAAATCGCGCGAGAGTTGCGATGCTCGGAACACCGGCATCGCAATCTGGATCTTGCCCTTATACTCATTTAAATCTATCAGTGCCCAATTCTTTTGAGGTCCAGGAACAAACGCCCGTGCCTGGGAGACCTCGCCAAGGCACCTTTTATCACTGGTCTACACAAGCAAAGACAAGGCGTAACAGCACATGGGGGGGGGGGGGGGGGGGGGGGGGGGTCCCAAGCCATCGGAGTCCCCCAGGTGGTCTGCCTCTGAGCAGGACAATACCTTGGCACACCCTATGGCACTCAGGCCTTGGAACTGCTAGTCTGGCACCTTGGCACTGCAACCTGGGCACCCTGGCAATGCACCTCTGCCCCAGAAATGCCACACTGGCCCCGAAAGGCTGCCAAGGTGGCACTGCCAAGCTGGCAGGGGCACTGTCAGGCTGGAAGCAATACTGCCAGTGTGCCAGGCTGACAGTGCCCAGGTGCCTGGGTGGCAGGCAATTTAAAGCCCCAGTATGCAATTTAAAGTTGAAATTGTCCATGTTGAGACAGTGTGTGATTTGAAGATGAACTTGTCCAGACGAGTGTCACCAGGGATTGGGTGCTGGAAGATTGAGTAATTTTCCCATAATGCTCTTCAGTTTCTTGACAGAGTTCCCCTCTATCAAGATAGCCACAGGAAGTCAACCTGGAAGTCACATGACAGACTGGGGAAAGCCTTATCAAGAATCAGTGCAACAAGGATCATCTGTGTAGTTTTACCAGAGTACATATAAACAGAGCACTGAGTCCTGTTAGGTGTGAACGCCAAATTGATGAAGGAGAGGAAGGTGCCTTGGAGACTGAAGAATTCACTGTGTGCTTATTGTGTGTTTGTGGCTAAACTCGGACTCTATGAAAACCTGGATTTGGATTGAACTTTGGCCTGTATGGGAACTTGCTCTGGTAATCTAATAATTCTTCGTCCTGAAGGACTGTCGCTGCTATGTACTGCGTTGAGTTTTCCCTGGGAAACGGATTAGCTGTCGAGGTTCAAGTAGGGATACATGCTGTGTGAAGTTCGGCTCAGAGAAGAGCTAGGTGTTTATTTCCTTTCTTTTCTATTTTGCTGAGTATCTGAAAATGTTTAAATAAACAATGAAGTTTAATAGCAAAGTCCTTGGCAGGGGTTCAAAACCAATGGCTTTCTTCTTTCTGATGTGCATTTTCAGGAAGTTCTGACTCATCCCTTGACTTAATGCCAATCTGGCAGGTCACAACTGACAAGGGAATTGGTGGAAAGATAAGCGAGTATCATCAGCAAACATCTGAAAAGTGACCCCGATATCTACAAAATATGTTAATGATAGAGCTGAGGAATGGAGCTACAGATGGCTCCTTTGGAAATTCCAGGGGGTTCCCAAGCAGTAACTGGAGATGAATGGGTGACTAGAGAAGTGACTAGGGGGAGCACTGGGCCAAGTGAGAATGGAACCAAATGAGGGGCAATATCACTGATATAAACAGTGGAGGAGCAGCAGTGAAGGACCCGTACCAGCCTCCCCGAACAGGCGCCGGAATGTGGCGACTCGGGACTTTTCACAGTGACTTCATTGAAGCCTCCTTGTGCCAATAAGCTATTATTATTATTAATAATGAAGGTATTGTAATTGACTGTGTCAAAAGCTGCAAAGATAGGGAAATAGAAAATTCCAAGGTCGGTAGTCAAGAACATCGTCGATAACCTTAAACTGGTGCCCTCTCATTGCTGTGAACCTAACTTCAGAGATTCAAGGAGAGAATGCTGGAAAATCTCAGCAGGTCTGGCAGCATCTGTAGGGAGAGAAAAGAGCTAACGTTTCAAGTCCAGATGACCCTTTGTCAAAGGGTTCAGAGATTCAAACTGGGAGATGTGGGAGAGAGAAAGGAGGTTGTAAATGAAGCAGAAACCAAAAGTCTCCAAGCAACAAAAGAACTGGGGAATTAGATCGTGACCACAACATAGTTAATGGACAACAGGAAACCTCTCACCAATCTACCAGGGAATGGATGCTTCAAAGCAGACTTTAATGAAGACTCGGTTTCAGAGACCAAACTACAACTGTACAGATAGGGGGCGGGATTCTCCCCTACCCAGCGTGACGGGGGGTCCCGGCGTAGGGTAGTGGCGCCAACCACTCCGGGGTCCGGCCTCCCCAAAGGTGGGGAATCCTCCGCACCTTTGGGGGCCAGCCCCGCGCCGGAGCAGTTGACACCAGAAGACTGGCGCAAAAAACTGGCGCCCCCGGCAGCGGGGCTGGCCGAAAGGCTTTCGCCGGTCAGTGCATGCGCCGGCGGTGACGTCAGCGGCCAGCTGCCGCTGATGTCACCACCGGCGCATGCGCGATGTGGGTTTCTCTTCCGCTTCCGCCATGACGGAGGCCGTGGTGGCCGTGGAAGAGAAATAGTGCACCCAGGGCACTGGCCCGGAGTCTGAGCGGGGGGCCCCGATTGCGGGCCTGGCCACCGTGGGGGCACCCCCCGGGGTCCGATCGCGCCCCGCCCCCCCCCCAGGACCCCGGGGGCCCGCTCGCGCCGCCGATCCCGCCGCCACCAGAGGTGGTTCAAACCTCGGCGGCGGGAGAGGCCTCCCAGCGGCGGGACTTCGGCCCATCGCGGGCTGGAGAATCGCCGCAGGTGCCTCACCGATCGGAATGGCATGATTCCTGCGAGGTGGCGGAGAATCTCTGCCACGGCGGGGGCCGGATTTTCGGCGGCCCCAGGCGATTCTCCGACCCTGCTGGGGGTCGGAGAATTTCGCTCGGACTGAGACAATCCTAACAGACCATCAAGAGTATGGCACTTCCACTAAATTATTAAGTACAACTATTTATAAACTGAAAGAATAAAATGAACTAACTTGTTGCTATGGCTCCTGCTTCAGACAGAAGCTGCTCACCTTCCATCTGTTCCTAACAGGAAAGTAAAGGCAGAACTCAGGAAATGGAAATGCTCATTTTGTTTCTCCGGCAGAGCCAAGTCTGAATGAGATGGAGAATTTTAGGGAATCTCCCAACTTATCTCTGTCCTGCTGCTTTTCCTCAACGAGTAAAGAAACTAACCACACCTCTTTAGTCAGCTCCCTTAATTTTGCTGCTACTTACAGTATCTTTTTCCGTGGAGAGCAATGTATCCTCCAGTTATCAAAACAGCTTGGAGCAGTTCATAATATCTCAATTGTAGGCCCAAACTATGGGCAAATAAAAAGCGTGCTGAATTAAGCAACGATGCCATGGTAAATGGACTCATATTTGCATAAAAGTAAATTACTGCAGATGCTGAAATCTGAACCAAAAACCAAAAATACTGGACAATCGCAGCAGATCTGACAGCATCCATGGAGAGAGAAGGGAGCTAACGTTCTGAGTCTGGATGACTCTTTGTCGAGGCTGAAGAGAACTGGAAAAGAAATGCGATTTATATTGTTGTGGGTGAGGGGGGGGGGGGGGGGTGTAGTACTAGATAGAGGGCCAGAGACAGGTGGTAATTGACAAAGATGTATTTTTGTTAATCTCCACCTATCGCTGGCCCCTATCCACCACCTGCCCCCCTCACCCCACCACCACCATTACAACATAAAGCTCAACCATTTCCACATCTCTCTAACTTTGACAAAGAGTCATTCAGACTCAAAATGTTTGCTCACACTTGCAAGTTGGCTGACAAGATATTTTCCTTGGACTCAAATGTAATTGTAACCATGTAGTGCTACACGACAAGAGGTATTTTTGTCCTACAACCCATGAAATGAAGCAGGTAACAATTCCAAGCATGGGATACCTGTTTGTTGCATGGCCACTTGCTCACATAAGGTAGCGCCCTTCTGGTTACTTGTGTGATTTACATCTGTCATTTGCCTTGTTCTAACATGTATGTTTTTTCTGCCTGCTTACAGGGGAAGATAGTGCAGGACCGAAACCCCATGAACATCCTGTGGGGCCAACATTGACCAGAAACTTAACTGGATACTAGAAGCAGAGGACACAATCTCAGACTGAAGGGACGATCCTTTAAAACAGATGTGAGGAGGAATTTCTTCAGCTAGAGGGTGGTGAATCTGTAGAACTCTTTGCCGCAGAAGGCTGTGGAGGCCAAATCACAAAGTATCTTTAAGACTGAGATAGATAGGTTCTTCATTAATAAGGGGATCAGGGGTTATGGGGATGAGAAAAATATCAGCCATGATTGAATGTCGGAGCAGACTTGATGGGCTGAGTGGCCTAATTCTGCTCCTATGTTTTATGGTGTAATAGCAGTACTGGGGCTCAAATGTAGGTCAGGGACTCCTGATTCCCCAAAGCCTGTTCATCACCTGCAAGGCACAAGGCAGGAGTGTAATGGGATGCTCATCACTTGCCCCGATGAATGCTGTTCCAGCAACACTCAAGAAGCTCAATATTATACAAGACAAAGCAGCCACCTCATTCAGCACCCAAGCCACTACATTAAACATCCAGTCCCTCCATCACTAGCTTACTGTGGTGGTAATGTCTGCAAGATACACCACTGAAATTCACCCAGGAACCTTCAACAAAATTTCCAAGTCTCCAGTCGTTTGGTCAATATCCTGGAACGCCCTCCCTAACAGCACTGTGGGTGTACCTACACCACACAGACTGCAACGATATCAAGAAGGCAGCTCACCCCCACTTTCTCAAAGGCAATTAGCCAGCTACACCCACATCCCACAAAAGAATAAATAAAAGCGAAATCAAACTGCGGGATGTGAGCACATAAATTCAGGCTGGTACTCCAATGGATAACTGAGGAAGTAGTCCATTGTCAGAGGCTCCATCTTTTGGATAACATGTTAACTAATGGGTGGGTGTAAAAGAGCAAACTAATATCTATCCCTCAACTAATGTCATCAAAACAGATTATCCGGTTATCAGATTGCTGTTTGTGAGAGATTACTGCGTGTAAATTGGCGGCCATGTTTTCTATATTACAGCACTTAGTTCATTAACTGTAAAATACTTCAGGACAACCTGAAGTCCTGAATAGTGCAATCTAAATGCAAATGTTTCTTTATGAAAAGTGTTGTTTCTTTATGAAAAGTGTAAGATTGGGAGGAGAGGCCTGTATGGCCAAATGCCATCAATAAAGCCCTGCTCTTTGGGAAGCCCACCGGATGGTAAAATTGTAGGGCTATTTCACGTTGCTGCATATTTTCCACAGAAACCTCTCCGTAACAATGGCTGGCCTGCACAGAAGACATCTTTGATCTGAGTGATGCAAATCTTCATAGCAGGTGTGGAAGCAAATAAGAATGTCGTCACATAAAAATATAACGCAGTTAATGCCTTGACACAAATGGAAGGGTCTTTTCAGAGCTGCAAGTGGTTTTCAGGGCTGGTTGTAGGACTGTGCACAGTCCAATGGTAGCTTCTTAATCACAGGTGATCATTTTATGTACACACCAAACCTGGGATTGGGGAAGGTGTAAAAATGTTTAAAATCTGAAAATCTTAGCCAACCCATCTGCCTTGGGGTTCAGTGAGGATGGGAGCCAGGATCTGCTGTCCCCACTGCTAAGATTGAGAATCCCACGTCGGGCTAAACACGGGGTAAGAACTGAGTGGCAGACCCATCCCTAGTCTCTGATTCTGTCCCAACGGCCAGAGAGGGCTTCCCACCCGGTGTCAGCAGGAACATGCAAACAGCTGATTTGCATGAATGGGCTGGAAGCCCGAATCATCCCCCCCCCCCCACAGTTATACTCCGACCCCTACAACGGGAAGGCTTTGGTCTAAGTATTGCCCAAGCGCAGTGCTGGTACAATGGATGATGAGGGGGAGCCAGTCCATTGCTCATGTGCCCCTCTGCGGCTGCCAGGCTGCAGACCGAGAGACCGCCAAGGTTCCTGGGGGTTGGATGGGCTCAGGCTGTGGGTAACAGCTTGACCCTGGCTCTTTCCCCAGGGTTTAGATGATAGATATAGGTATCAACAGCAGGTTAAATGGAATCAGACCATTTCAACAACAATTAAATATCAAGTAAAGAGTCTCTGTTGCGGTAGCCCAGAACATCTGTAATATTGTTCATGTGTTCTGGGCTGCGTAATGGAGTGCAGGTCCAATTTACATGTTTATCAAGGCTTTAGGGGCTCAACAAATAATTGCAAGCATTTCTGGAGTGTCCAGTATTAGGCGCTTGGTAGGCCTCAGCACCCCTTCATATGGGGTATCAGGGCCTGAATAGGTGGAGGATCGTCCGAGTTGTTTGAATTGAAGTCCATATTTGTGTTACTATCAGTGTTTAGATCCTCAGTGCGAGAATTAAGTTGCTCACCACACTGACAGACACAATCTTTGCTTTTGCTTCATTTATATGAAAGGAAATAAAATGTGAATGGCACATTAACAGGAAAGTTTGTGTTCTTTGTACACAATACCAGACTCTGTTTGTAAGAATTGCCCCATGTCATTTCTTGTTTTCCCTCGGTGTCACCCAAGGGAGCTCCCAGATAATCTGCGCCTAGATATGGAGAGGGATTGATCTGTAACTAGCAGCTGCAAAGTATACAAGTGTGGCCTGGTGTTCCCCTCCCACAGAGTTTCCCATCCTTCCCAGTAGGAAAATAATTGGTCTCTGCTGTGTCATGGTCAAGAACAGGCAAATGTTATGTGGGGCCATGGGCCTGTAAACTGTGTGATAGAGTTTGATCCATAATGTCACACACAAAAACCCCAAACTGTCAAACTCGGGTTGGAAGCATTTCAAAGTGGGCGGAATTACTGATGTGCCATCAATTGTACGCGAGACGAGTGCTTTACAAAAGTCAGGCTTTAATTGACTAGAACACAGCTCTGCGATCGTCTACAATGGAATGGACGATCGCCGGGCGTTTGTCCATTTATACCTCGTTAATGGAGGCGTGGTTAACTCAGCCTCTCGGCCAATCGGTCGAGAGGCACATGACCGACCAGGGCCAATGGTAAGCCGGTGTTCTGCCCCAATGGCAGACAGGTATGCAGATCATATCACCACATTCACCCCTTGCGGAGAAGGAAGGCGGGGGGGGGGGGTATGAACGAGAGCCGGGGTGGGGGGGAGAGAACTGGTGATATGAGTAGCAGCCGGGAGGATAAATTTTCTCTCCTTACTCTTATCGAATTTGGGGGCTTCCCACTGGCCCAGACAAAACGATATGTACACAAAGTCCATGGAGCTGTAGAACTTTAGAAAGATTCGATCAGTCTTTTTGTGGTCCTTGACGTCCTGGCAGACCGCCGCAGTGGAGGAGTTGACGTCGGGTCGGCCGATGGTTCCGCTGACGTCCTGGAGTCCGGGAGCGATGGACCTTGAATAGTCTCCGTCACCCGAACTGGCCGTGGAGACGCCATGGATGTGGAATGGGGAACCTGAGTGGGGTGCCCCGGTGAGGGAGGGTGGTTGTAGATGCTAGGAACCCTTCGAGGCATGTCAGCCAGAGTTGGAAAAGTTCTGCAGAGTTCGGAGTTTGCGGGCTGATGCGGAGGCATTCGGGCTTGATCCAGAACTCCATCTTCAAAGTCTTAGTCTATTAAATTGATGCGCCATCAATTGTACGCGAGACGAGTGCTTTACAAAAGTCAGGCTTTAATAGACTAGAACACAGCTCTGCGATCGTCTACAATGGAATGGACGATCGCCGGGCGTTTGTCCATTTATACCTCGTTAATGGAGGCGTGGTTAACTCAGCCTCTCGGCCAATCGGTCGAGAGGCACATGACCGACCAGGGCCAATGGTAAGCTGGTGTTCTGCCCCAATGGCAGACAGGTATGCAGATCATATCACCACAATTACTCCGTCAAACCCCAGGTGATGCCATCAGCTGGAAATAACGTGAGCCAACCTCTATTCACCACACCAGTCTCCCATAACCTTGGACCCAAGTTATTGATCCATATGTTTCCCTGTTCAAACCTTGAACTTACAATCTGATGGATCTGTCGAAGAATCTGACTCACAGGGATAGACGTAGACTTTCCTTGATGGCTGGTACAGTTTCAATGCAATTCAGTTCCTTTCCTGGAGGTTAACTGGTTTAAATATCCTGAAGTTTAAGTGGGTTAAAAAGCTCATGGGCGGGATTCTCCGTCGGCTGACACTGGAATCGGGAAACGCGATTGGGTGGAGACTCGGTTTTGACGCCAAAATCGTGAGGAACTGAATTCCTGATGGCGAGGTTCACTTGTGCTTTTAAAAATCGTGAAACAGGCGCCGTGGCTGCTGAGGGGGAGAGAGGGGGTACGGAAAGTGTCCAACATCCCCATAGCTTTCTGACAGCTGTGGCACTAAGGGCCGGGAGGAGTAGCAGGGGTGGCCAGGAGCTGGGCTGTGGGATCGGGGTGAACAGCACAGAACACCATTGCCGCAGCCTGCAAGGCAGTTTAGCACAGTGGGCTAAATCGCTGGCTTTTAAAGCAGACCAAGGCAGGCCAGCAGCACGGTTCAATTCCCGTACCAGCTTCCCCGAACAGGCGCCGGAATGTGGTGACTAGGGGCTTTTCACAGTAACTTCAGTGAAGCCTACTCGTGACAATAAGCCATTTTCATTTCATTTCATTTCAACTACACATGCAGCTGTCTGCCCACTGTGAACATAGGGTAATATAGACCACCAGGTCCACCAGGTCAGGTTCACGACTGCTGAGACACAGTGAATGTCGCCCATGTGATTCCCGGCCGTGGGCACCAGAGAATCACGAGGTGAGGGCAAAGCATAGGGTGCCGGGACCACTAAATAGATGCACATGGGTCATTACAACCTATTTGCATGTTGCTCCCACTTGCGTGCAGAGTGGAACTCGTTCACACCGCCAGTGAGGGGTTGCAGCATGGCGTTCAGGTCAGCGCCAATCTCGATTGACCCCAATGCCAACTCTCCACCACATCGGGAACACATTCTGGGCAGCCTAAAGACAGAGAATCCTGCCCACTGTGTCCATCGATTGTCCTTTGTCAATTTTGTTGGTAACATCCTCAAAACCTCCAACAAGTTTGCAAACATGATTTCCCATTTGTAAATCCATGCTGACTATGCCCAATCAGATCATGATTGTCCTATCACATCCTTTATCATAGATTCTTGTGGGGGGTGGTGGGGTCTTTGTGAGGTCAGAAGGGTAGTCGAGGTGGCCGTGGAATCAATGTGAGTGATTGAGGAAGCGTTCTGGAGTTATTCAGGAGTTAGACTTGGTTTTAATCTGTCTTTCCTAGGTAACTATTCAAGTACATCACAACTGTCTGAAGTCCCTGACTAATACAGAGTCAGAGACATTCACAAAGGGTCCCGGGGAGCAGGGAAATTGCCCATTGGAAGTTCAAACATTCAGGGCAATTCCCATAGATCAGCACATCAGGACCTCTACAGAGTCCTGAGCTGGATCTTCAATCATATGTCTGCTCCACAATGATCTATGTCAGGAGGATATGGCCCAATATTGCTCACGCAATTCCAAATATCTCCGATAAATGGACCAAAGTGCATTTCGGTTTGGTGCAAAATCTGGTTCTGCAGGTTAGATGGTTATATTGGCACAAGGTCTGGAAACAAGTCTAACAGGTCACAGTAAGATTGACAGCATTGCAGAATGTTACTGCTGTGTCACAGCAGGTTAAATATCATTTCTGCCTCACTCAACTGTCTCCAAACATACCACCAGAACTCAGCAGTAACTTTTGTTTAATAGCATGATTCAACAAAATGCATCATGCCAGCATTAGGGTGAGCTAGATGAACCGAGGTGCTCTGCTGCTTCCTTTGGCTTACACAATATCTCTTGTTCACTTTGAATTGAGAAGTGACGGCAGTAAAAACCAGTTCCGTTTTGAAAGTTTACCCATCAACTGCATCATTATCTTTAAACAATTGTCATTTTATCTTCATTTTGCAGGAACATTCATTGGTGCGTAACTTTGAGATAATATAAATTTACAATAAACATTAATCTTTTAACTGATGGGCTTGAACTTTTTTGTGTTATGCCTAGAAGATGTTAATTTTGATGTTTGGACCACAGTAGACAATGTTTTCCAATGCAGGTTTAATGCAACACGCCCAGACTGTCACTTCTTTCTTTTTTTTAAAAATAATTTTTATTGGAATTTTTTGAAAAATATATATCAACAGAACAATAATAATAATAACAATAATAAACACCCCCTGGCACCCGTAACAACGCATATAACAAACCCCCCCCCCATCCCCCCAAACCCAATAAACAACAAAATAAATTAACAATAAGCAAATTAACTTAAACAGTTAAACAGACCCCCCCCCCCCCCGCCCCTTTCCCCCCGGGTTGCTGCTGCTGCTGACCTAGTTCCTTATCGTTGAGCCAGAAAGTCGAGGAAAGGCTGCCACCTCCTAAAGAACCCTTATACCGACCCCCTCAGGGCGAATTTGACCCTCTCCAGCTTAATGAATCCCGCCATGTCATTGATCCAGGTCTCCAGGCTCGGGGGTCTCGCATCGTTCCACTGCAGAAAGATCCTCCGCCGGGCTACTAGGGACGCAAAGGCCAAAACATCGGCCTCTTTCGCCTCCTGCACCCCAACCCCAAATATTGCGAGTCCCCAGCCTGGCTTGACCCTGGACCCTACCACCCTCGACACCGTGCTCGCCACCCCCTGCCAGAATTCCCCCAGTGCCGGGCATGCCCAAAACATATGGGCATGGTTCGCTGGGCTCCCCGAACACCTAATGCACCTGTCCTCACCCCTAAAAAACCTGCTCATCCTCGTCCCGGATATATGAGCCCTGTGCAGTACCTTGAACTGCATGAGGCTAAGCCTCGCACATGAAGAGGAGGAGTTCACCCTCTCCAGAGCGTCCGCCCATGTCCCCTCCTCAATCTGCTCCCCCAGCTCCATTTCCCATTTAGCCTTCAGCTCCTCTACCGACGCCTTCCCCACCTCCTGCATCACCTGGTAGATGTCAGACACCTTCCCCTCCCTGACCCACACCCCCGAAAGCACCCTATCCCTTACCCCACATGGGGGCAGCGAAGGGAACGCCTCCACCTGCCGCCTAGCAAACGCCTTGACCTGAAGGTACCTGAACATATTCCCCGGGGGAAGCTCAAACTTCTCCTCCAGTTCACCCAGGCTCACAAACCACCCGTCAATGAACAGGTCTCCTAACTTCTTAATGCCCGCCCTGTGCCACCCCAGGAACCCGCCATCATTGTTCCCTGGGACAAACCGGTGGTTCCCCCGCAGCGGGGCCTCCACCGAGCCCCCCTCTTCCCCCCTGTGGCACCTCCACTGCCCCAAAATTTTGAGGGCAGCCTCCACCACCGGGCTCGTAGTGTACCTCATTGGAGGGAGCGGCAACGGCGCCGTTACCAATGCCTTCAGGCTCGTGCCTCCATAGGACGCCATCTCCATTCGTTTCCATGCTGCCCCCTCCCCATCCATTACCCACTTACGTACCATCGAGACGCTAGCCGCCCAATAGTACCCAGAGAGGTTGGGCAGTGCCAGCCCCCCTCTATCCCTGCCCCACTCCAAAAAGACCCTCCGTATCCTCGGAGTCCCGTGCGCCCAAACAAATCCCAAAATGCTGCTGTTCACCCTCCTAAAAAAGGCCCTCGGAATGAAAATGGGGAGGCACTGAAACAAAAACAAAAACCTCGGGAGCACCGTCATTTTAACGGACTGTACTCTACCCGCCAATGACAACGGCAGCATGTCCCACCTTTTAAATTCCTCCTCCATCTGCTCCACCAACCTAGTAAAATTAAGCTTGTGCAGAGTCCCCCAGCTCCTAGCCACCTGAACCCCCAGGTACCTAAAACTCCTCACTGCCCTCTTTAGTGGGAGCCTACCAATCCCCTCCTCCTGATCTCCCGGGTGTACAACAAACAGCTCACTCTTGCCCAGGTTCAATTTATAGCCCGAGAAACTCCCAAACTCAGCAAGAATCTCCATCACCTCCGGCATTCCCCCCACCGGGTCTGCTACATACAGCAGCAAGTCATCTGCATACAGCGACACTCGGTGCTCCTCCCCACCTCGCACCCAGACCTCTCCACCTCCTTGACTCCCTGAGAGCCAAGGCAAGAGGTTCAATTGCCAACATAAAAAGCAAGGGGGACAGGGGCACCCCTGCCTCGTCCCACGGTGGAGCCTGAAGTACTCGGACCTCCTCCCATTTGTCGCTACACTCGCCATCGGGGCCTCGTACAGCAACCTCACCCATTTAATAAACCCCACCCCAAACCCGAACCTCTCCAACACCTCCCACAACCCCACTCAGCCCTGTCAAAGGCCTTCTCCGCATCCAATGCCATCACAATCTCCGCCTCTCCTTCTGCTGCCGGCATCATTATCATATTTAGCAGCCTTCGCACGTTAGTGTTCAGCTGCCTCCCCTTCACAAAACCCGTCTGATCTTCATGTATCACCCCCGGCACACAATCCTCTATTCTAGTGGCCAAGATCTTCGCCAGCAACTTGGCGTCCACATTCAGCAGTGAAATTGGCCTGTGTGATCCGCACTGCAAGGGGTTCCTTATCACGCTTCATGATCAGGGAGATTAGTGCCTGAGACATCGTCGGGGGCAAAACACCCCCCTCCCATGCCTCATTAAAGCTCCTAACCAACAGGGGGCCCAACAGGTCCACGTATTTCTTATAAAATTCAACCGGGAACCCATCCGGTCCCGGCGCCTTCCCCGACTGCATGTGGCCAATCCCTCTGACCAGCTCCTCCGACTCGATCGGCGCCCCCAGTCCCTCCACCTGCTCCTCCTGCACCCTTGGAAATCACAGCCTGTCCAGAAAGCTCTCCATTCCCCCTCCCACCACCGGCGGCTCCGACCGGTACAGTTCCCTGTAGAAGTCCCTAAAGACCTCATTGACCTCTGCCCCCTGCCGCACCACATTCCCACCCCTATCCTTCACTCCACCAATCTCCCTAGCCGCGTCCCGCTTACGAAGCTGATGCGCCAGCATCCTGCTCGCCTTCTCTCCATACTCGTAGACCATTCCCTGCATCTTCCTCCACTGTGTCTCCGCCTTTATGGTGGTCAATAAATCAAACTTGGCCTGCAGGCTACGCCGCTCTCCCAGCAATCCCTCCTCCTATCTACACTCAACAGCTCCCCCACAAGTCTCTCCCTCTCCCTCCTCTCCCCCCCTCTCCCTATGGACTCGGATGGAGATCAGCTCCCCCCTAATCACTGCCTTCAGAGCCTACCACACCATCCCCACCTGGATCTCCCCAGTATCATTGACCTCGAGGTACCTCTCGATACATCCCCGAACCCTCCTACACACCTCCTCATCAGCCAACAACCCCACGTCCAGACGGCAAAGCGGGCGCTGGTCCCGCACCTCCCCCATCTCCAGATCCACCCAATGCGGAGCATGGTCCAAAATCGCAATAGCCGAATACTCGGCCTCGTCCACCCTCGGGACCAGTCCCCTACTCAGAACAAAGAAATCAATGTGGGAATAAACCCTGTGCACATGGGAGAAAAAAGAGTACTCCCGAGCCCTCGGCCTCCCAAACCTCCAGGGATCCACTCCTCCCATCTGGTCCATAAACCCCCTCAACACGTTGGCCGCCGCCGGCCTCCTGCCTGTCCTTGAACTAGAATGATCCAGTAGGGGATCCAGCACTGTATTGAAGTCCCCCCCCATGATCAAGCCCCCCACCTCCAGGCCAGGAATGCGGCCCAACATACGCCTCATGAAACCAGCATCATCCCAATTTGGGGCATACACATTTACCAACACCACTCTCTCCCCCTGCAGCTTACCGCTGACCATCACATATCTGCTGCCACTATCAGCTACCATCTCAGATGCCTCAAATGCCACCCTCTTCCCCACCAGGATCGCCACCCCCCCGGTTCTTCGAGTCGAGCCCTGAATGGAAAGCCTGCCCCACCCTCCCCTTCCTCAAAAGGACCTGGTCCGCCACCTTCAGGTGGGTCTCCTGGGGCATGGCCACGTCCGCCTTCAGCCCCTTCAGATGCAAAAACACCCGGGCCCGCTTAACCGGCCCATTCAACCCCCTCACGTTCCACGTGATCAGCCGGATCAGGAGGCACCCCGCCCCCCTCCCCCGTCGACTAGCCATAGCCCATCGACTGCTCGCCCCTGGCCAGCACCCATTCGGCCCGTTTCCCACGGCGATAGAACCTCACCCCGACCCCCCCGACCCACACCAGCTCCTCCTGGCCAATCCAGCAGCAACCCGGTATCCCCCCCCCCCCCCCCCCTTCCCCCAGGCTAGGACCCCTCCTAGCCGCGACGCTCCCTCCATAGTATTCCCGTGAGCCAGCTGACTTCTGCTGACCCCGGCAGCTCCCGCCCTAACTCCGACCCCTCCCGATATGAGGTCACCCCTCCTCCCCTGCATCAGCTCCTTGGCACCGCTTCAGCGCGGGAAAACGGATCTGCTATCCACGCCCCTTGCCACCAGCTCCACCCCCCTCGTCCCGCAGCGCGGGAAACCAGAGGAAAGCCTGCGCTTTCACACTGCCCCACCCCACCCCCACAACGCAGCTCCCAAACAGCAGTCCCAACCCATCCACCAACCCCGTACAAACAAAAACAGATCAACCACAAACCCCAATACCCCCCTTAAAACACAAAACCAACATCATCCGAAAGCGAGAGAAAAAACAAAAACAAACAGAATAACCAGCAACAGCATAAACAGTGATACAGAAATAAAAAAACTCCCACAGCCCCCAATCTCTAGTTCGAGTCCAACTTTTCAGCCTGCACAAAGGCCCAAGCCTCCTCCGGGGACTCAAAATAGTAATGTCGGTGCTTGTAGGTGACCCACAGGCGCGCAGGCGGCAGCATGCTGAACTTCACCTGCTTTCCGTGGAGCACCGCCTTCGTCCGGTTGAATCCGGCCCTCCGCTTAGTCACCTCCGCACTCCAGTCCTGGTAGATACGCACTACCGAATTCTCCCACTTGCTGCTCCTCACCTTCTTGGCCCATCGCAGAACACACTCCCGGTCACTGAACCGATGGAACCGCACCAGCACCGCCCGCGGGGGTTCATTCGCCTTAGGCCGCCTGGCCAGTACTCTGTGGGCCCCCTCCAGCTCCAGGGGCAGATGGAAGGATCCTGCCCCCACCAGCGAGTTCAGCATCACGGCCACATAGGCCGGCAGGTCCGACCCCTCCAGCCCCTCCTCAAGGCCCAGGATCCGCAAGTTCTTCCTCCTTGATCGAAACTCCATCTCCTCGAACCGATCTTGCCACTTTTTGTGAAGCGCCTCATGCATCCCCACCTTCCCCACGAGGGCCGAAACCTCATCCTCGCGCTCAGAGGCCTGCTGCTGCAACTCAAGTATCGCTGCACCCTAAATTGTCTGGGTCTCCAGCAGCTTACTAGTCGTTACCTTCAGGGATTCCAACAACTCCCCTTTCAGCTCCGTAAAATAGCGCAGAAGGGCCACCTGCTGCTCCTCCGCCCACTGCCTCCACTCCTCAGGGGCTCCACCGGCCGCCATTCTGTCCACCTTCCCCCGCTTTTCCAGGGGAGCTGCTGCCGTTTTTCTCCTCGCCCCACTCTGAGTCCGCACCATAAATCCCGGGGGGTTTTGCTCCAGACCCCTTTATCCACCGGGAATCGTTGAATCAGCGCCGATTGGGGCCCTTAAAAGAGCCCACAAGTCCTATTGAAGCGGGAGCTGCCGAACGTGCGGCTTAGCTCCGCATAGCCGCAACCAGAAGTCCCCAGACTGTCACTTCTAACAGTTGCCACCAATGAAGCCAATTATCAGGACGCAGATCTTATTAATTTTCCATTGTCTAAATTTAAATCAGGTTGTCTGCCTTTACTATTTGACCACAGATCCACCTCAGAGAAATATCACCTCAGGGTCAGGAATCTGCACGGATCCACCTCAGAGAAATATCACCTCAGGGTCAGGAATCTGCACAGACCCACTTCAGAGAAATATCACCTCAGGGTCTGGAATCTGCAGGGATCCACCTCAGGGAAATATCACCTCAGGGTCAGGAATCTGCACGGATCCACCTCAGAGAAATATCACCTCAGGGTCAGGAATCTGCACGGATCCACCTCAGGGAAATATCACCTCAGGGTCAGGAAACTGCACGGACCCACTTCAGAGAAATATCACCTCAGGGTCAGGAATCTGCACGGATCAACTTCAGGGAAATATCACCTCAGGGTCAGGAATCTGCACAGAACAACCTCAGGGAAATATTACCTCAGGGTCAGGAACGTGCATGGATCAACTTCAGGGAAATATTCAGGAATAAGAAGGGTGCAGTCACAATGTTGGGGTTTACTACAGGCCTCCCAACAGTCAGCGGGAGATAGAGGAACATGTAGGTAGACAGATTTTGGAAAGGAGTAAAAGCAACAGGGTTGTTGTGATGGGAGACTTTAACTTCCCCAACATTGACTGTGACTCACTTAGTGCTAGGAGCTTGGACGGGGCAGAGTTTGTAAGGAGCATCCAGGAGGGCGTCTTAAAACAATATGTAGATGGTCCAACTAGGGAAGGGGCTGTACTGGACCTGGTATTGGGGAATGCGCATGGCCAGGTGGTAGAAGTTTCAGTAGGGGAGCATTTTGGGAACAGTGACCACAACTCAGTAAGTTTTAAAGTGCTGGTGGACAAGGATAAGAGTGGTCCTAGGGTGAATGTGCTAAATTGGGGGAAGGCTAATTATTACAATATTAGGCGGGAACTGAAGAACCTGGATTGGGGGCGGATGTTTGAGGGTAAATCAACATCTGACATGTGGGAGGCTTTCAAATGTCAGTTGAAAGGAATTCAGGACCGGCATGTTCCTGTGAGGAAGAAGGATAAATATAGAAAATTTCAGGAACCTTGGATAACGAGAGATATTGTATACCTCGTCAAAAAGAAAAAGGAGCCATTTGTCAGGGCTAGAAGGGTGGGAACAGACGAAGCCTGTGTGGAATATAAGGAAAGTAGGAAGGAACTTAAGCAAGGAGTCAGGAGGGCGAAAAGGGGTCACGAAAAGTAATTGGCAAATAGAGTTAAGGAAAATCCCAAGGCTTTTTACATGTACATAAAAAGCAAGAGGATAGCCAATAAAAGGGTTGGCCCACTGAAGGACAGGGGAGGGAATCTATGTACAGCTCGAAACCAGTTGCAGGGCAAGTTGAGAGTTTATCGCTCCATTGCAAGACTCTGAAAATGTTAACGTGTAGATTTATTCTTTTATATACGAAAGGCGGTGGGTATGATCATTCAGACAGTAAAACCACTGATTGATCACTCTAATAAAACAATCCAAGCTTTCTGTTCATGTGACCACCAGTTAGTTACTGGTTAATGAACTCATTCTGTGAGTCTGAGCTTTTTGAAAAGCATTGTTTACATGGTGCAAGTTTATCACATAATTATCTCCCCCACATCGGAAAGAACCTTCAGTTCCTTACCACTTAATAACCTTGGAAACATTGTATTTGAACTACAGAAAACTTTATTTTCTCGAGGCTTAGAAACCCAGCCATGTCGGTAACCCAAGTCTCTACACTCGGGGGCTTTGAGTCCCTCCACATTAATAAAATCCGTTTCCGGGCTATAGGGAGGCAAAGGCCAAGACGTGGGCCTCTTTCGCCCCCTGAACTCCCGGGTCTTCTGACACTCCAAAGATTGCTATCTCTGGACTCGGCACCACCCGTGTGTTAAACACCTTGGACATTGCCCTCGCGAACCCTTGCCAGAACTCTCTAAGCTCCGGGCATGCCCAAAACATGTGGACATGGTTTGCAGGGCTGCTCTTGCACCTCATACAACTGTCTTCTACCCCAAACAACTTGCTCATTCTCGCTGCCGTCATGTGTGCCCGGTGGACCACCTTAAATTGAGTTAGACTGAGCCTGGCACATGATGAGGAGGAATTAACCCTGCCCAGGACCTCTGCCCACAGACCCGCTTCCAACTCCTCACCTAGCTCCTCCTCCCAGTTACCCTTGAGCTCCTCCACCGGGGTTTCCTCCACCTCCTGTAGTTCCTGGTAGATATCCAACACCTTCCCCTCCCCCACCCAGGTGCCGGAGACCACCCTGTCCTGTATCCTCAGTGGCGGTAGCGTCGGAAAGGCCACTACCTGTTTTTTCAGGAAGGCTCGTACTTGCAGATATTTAAAGGCGTTTCCTGGCGGCCGAAATTTGTCCTCTAGCGCCTTCAAACTGGGAAAGCCTCCGTCTATGAACAGATCTCCCATTCTTCTGATGCCTGCCTTCTGCCAGCTCTGGAACCCACCATCCATCCTACCCAGGACAAACCTGTGGTTGTTGCATACCGGGGTCCAGACCGACGCTCCCTCCACCTTCTTGTACCTCCTCCACTGTCCCCAGATCCGCAGTGTCGCCATCACCGTCCGTTTGTAGAGTAACGGGTTGGCGAGAACGGCAAAGGAGCAGTTATCAAAGTTCCCAGACTAGTATCTTTACATGATGCCGCCTCCAGCTCCACCCCCCCCCCCCCCCCCCCCCCCGCGCCAACCCACCTCCTCTGCCTGCTCTCCAACAACAATTTCCTTACTCGCGGCGTCTTATTCGTCCCCACACAAAGCCCGTAATGATCCTACTCACCCGCTTTAAAAAGGCCTTAGGGATTAAGATGGGGAAGCACTCTATACCCTTGACAATCTCCTCCAATTCAATCGGGGCCCCCAGCCCCTTCACCAGGTCCTCATCCCTTCCTCTCCCGTCGGGGGCTCCGACTCGTATAGTTTACTATGGAACTCCTTAAAGACTCCGTTCACTCCCCCTGGATCCAAGACTGTGTTACCCTCCTTATTCTTTACTGCCCCAATTTCCCTGGCCGCCTCCCTCTTTCGCAGTTGGTGTGCCAGCATTCTACTCGCTTTCTCCCCGTACTCATAGACTGCCCCCCCCCTTGCCTTCCTCAGCTGTGCTACCGCTTTCCCTGTGGTCAGCAGTTCAAACTCCGCTTGCAGACTCCTCCGCTCCCTCAGTAGCCCTGCCTCGGTGGCCTCCGCGTACCTCCTGTCCACTCGGAGTATCTCCTCCACCAGTCTCTCTCTCTCCGCTCTTTCTCTCTTTTCCCTATGTGATCGAATTGAAATGAGTTCCGCTCTGATGACTGCCTTCAGAGCCTCCCAGACCGTTGCCGCTGCTACCTCATCGTATCGTTTGTTTCCAGGTAATCCTGGATGTTCCTGCTAATCCGCCCGCAAACCTCTTCTTCCGTCAGCAGCCCCACATCCAGGCTCCAGAGTGACGCTGCCCTCTCTCCTCACTAAGCCGCAGGTCCACCCAGTGCAGGGCATGGTCCGAGACTGTGATTGCTGAGTATTCTGTCTCCGCCACCTTCGAGATTAACGCCCTGCTCAAGACAAAGAAGTCTATGCGGGAATAAACCTTATGAACGTGGGATAACAAAGAGAACTCCTTCGTTTTCGGCCGCGCGAACCTCCAGGGATCCCCCCCCCCCCCCCCCCCCCCCCCCCCCCCCCCCCCCCGCCGCCATCTGCTCAATAAAACCCTTCAGTTCCTTAGCCACTGCCGGTCGCTTTCCTGTCCTGGACTTTGACCGGTCCAGCTCAGTGCCGATGACTGTGTTAAAGTCTCCCCCCATGATCAGGTGGTGTGACTAAGTCCGGCATTTTGCCTAGCATGCGTCTCATAAATGTCACATCATCCCAATTCGGAGTGTAGACGTTCACAAACACCACCCGGACCTCCTCCCACTTTCCGCTCACCATTATATACCTGCCCACCTTATCTGTCACAATTCTCCCAGCCTCAAATGCCACACTCTTACTAATCAGAATTGCTACCACCCGGTCTTCGAATCCAGCCCTGAATGGAACACCTGGCCTACCCATCCCTTTCTCAATCTTGTGTGATCTGCGAGTTTTAAATGTGTCTCCAGAAGCATTGCTACGTCTGCCTTTAACCCCTTCAGATGCGCGAACACGCACGCTCTTTTGACCGGCTCATTCAAACCCCTCATATTCCACATGATCAGCCTGGACAGGGGGGCTAACCCCCCACCCCCCTACCCCCCCCCTACCCCCCCCCCCACCTCCCCCCCCCCCCACCCGCCGACTAGCCATCGCCATCTTTTGGCCAACCTCGAGCCCGTGCCCTTCGCTTCCTCGAGCGGCCCCACAGGGAGCTACAGCCCCCGACCCTCAATTGGTACCCCAAAATTGATACCTCCTCTGTCAGCAAAGTAGCATCCCCCCACTCCCCTCCCCGCCCCAAACAGCCCCACAACCCAAAATACCCCGGCAAGCACCAGCTGAGCACTTGCTCACCCCCCACTATGCTCCCGAGAATTAGCTGACCCATGCTGACCCCGGCAGCTCCCGCCCCTGGCGCCGATCAGACTGTCGCCTCATTGCCCGGACCCCTCTCCCCACATGAATAAACCAATTAAACTACCTCTCCAGCTCCAGTGAGTAAATAGTAATACGAAACGAAAAATAAACAGCAGACACTAACATTGCCCCGTGAGGGGACACTTGTTGAACCAAGGCTCCAACTTCCTGAAAATTCGCACTAAGTACAGGGCCCCCTTCCCCCTCCGTATCTCAACATTGCCGAAAACACTGCACCCTCCAGCCACCACCACAGCCCTTACACGCACCAAACATTGTATACAATCTTATATTAGAAACGGTACCGTGTTACCCAGCCCCACCGCCGCATTCCACCAAAGCTTAACTGTCCTTTAATTCAAGTCCAGTTTTTCTTGTTTGACGAATGACCACGCCTCGTCCGGCATCTCAAAATAGTGATGCCGTTCCTTGTACTGACCCATAGCCTCGCTGGGTGTAGAATCCCAAATTTCACCCCCCTGCTGAAGAGGGTCACCTTCACCCGGTTGATTCCAGCACGCCTCTTGGCCAGCTCCGTACCCAGGTCCTGGTAGATGCGTATCACGCTGTTCTCCCACCTGCATTTTTTGCCCACCGCAAGACAAGTTCCTTGTCCGAGAAGCAATGAAATCTCACCACCATGGCCCTCAGTGGTTCATTTGCCTTGGGCTTCCTTGCGAGGGCTCTGTCCAGCTCCAGGGGTCGAGGGAATACCCCCGTCCCTATCAGCGTCTCCAGCATCTTGGTCACAAATGCTCCCGCATCCGACCCCTCCACACCTTCGGGGAGGCCCACAATTCTCAAGTTCTGTCTCCTGGACCTGTTTTCTAGGTCCTCCAGCCTCTCCTGCCACTTCTTGTGGAGGTCATCCTGCGCCTCCACCTTAAGGGCCAATACGACCAACTCATCCTCATGGTCGGATAGCTTTTTCTCCATCTCCTTAATCGCTTTCCCTTGTGTCACCTGAGTTGTGATTATTTGGTCCATTTGATGTCTTCATCGGGGTCAGCATGTCCTTTTTAAGATCAGCAAAGCAGCCACTAAGGAACTCCTGTTGCTCTTGTGCCCACTGCGCCCATGCACCCTGGTCTATACCGGCCGCCAAGCCGTGCCTCAGCGCCCGCTCCGCACGCTTCTGTATGTTGGGACTTAAACGCTTCACCCGGCCTCTCCTGGTCCAGCTATCCATACAACAGAGAGGGAATCCCTTTGGCAGTATTCGCTTCACCAATCTGCCCCACAGTCAGTGAAAACTCCTGAAAACAGGTCCGTGAGTCCGTTCCAGACGGGAGCTGCTGAATGTGCGACCTACTCCTCCATGGCCGCCACCGGAAGTCTTGTCACCGCTTCTTCCCTGACCTTTGCGAGATCTTTTCACAGTTGTTCCCTCTGCTGCTTGAATTCAGCTTTAATAAAGACCATCAAGTCAGCTTGAAGCCTTTAAGCTTGCCCTTCTCCCGCCTGCATGCTGGAAGAGGCTTTTGTCTTTGCTGCAGCTTCAGCCAAATCTTTCACTATTTCTGCCGGGTCTGGTAACCAAGAGACATACCATTCCTGGGGGAAAGTACTCCTCCAACATTCACCTACATCTTTTCATCAAAATTCCACCCAGTATTGATTAAAAAGAGCTCGGGCGCGATTCTCCGCCCCCCACGACGGGTCGGAGAATAGCGGGAGGGCCTTCCCGACATTTTTCCCGCCCTCCCGCTATCCCCCCCCCCCCCCCCCCCGCCCAACTCCCGACACGAATCGCTGCCGCCGTTTTTTTACGGCCGGCAGCGATTCACAGCTGATAGATGGGCCAAAGTCCCAGCCCTTTACGCTGTTTTTACGAACGCCAAACACACCTGGTCTGGCCGTTCGTAAAAACGGCGGGAACAACTCGCTTTTTATAACCATGGCACCAATTGGCACGGCAGTACCACGGCCGTGCCAAGGGTGCCATGGGCCCGCGATCGGTGGGCACCGATCGCGGGCAGCGGGCCCGATGCCTGCGCACTATTTCTCCTTCCGCCGCCCCGCAGTATCGTTAAGCCCGTGATGCCGGAGCTTACGGCGTCGGGCTGCTAGCCCCGACCGGGGACCAGAATCGGTTCCCGGTCGGGAAGGGGCGCGCTGGCGTCAAACCCGCCCGGGTTTGACGCCAGCCTTACGATTTCTCCCGTTTTGGGAGAATCCGCCCCTCTTTTCTGTAACCTTGGGCAGGAGCTGCCTTGTGTGTGACCGCTTACTCCATGGTCCACACCGGAAATTCCTCGTTGACAGTTTTATTAAGCCGCACTTAGTCACTAATATCCCGCTCAACATTACTCAGCCTGGGCTTTTGCCAGACCTCATCACAACTGTTGATAAAAGAGCTGAGTCGAAGCGGTGTGTTGAGAGTGACTGCCCTTGACATCAAGGGCAATATTGGACCAAGTTTGGCACCAAGGAGCCCTAATCAAACTGGAGTCAGTGGGGGGTCAGGGTGAACTCCCCACTGTTTGGAGTCATCCCCAACACAAAGGAAGACTGTTGTGGTTGTTGGAAGGCAGTTATCACAGCACCAAATCACTGATGCAGGAGTTTCTTAGGGCACTGTACACAGCTAAAATTATCTTCAGTTGCTTCATCAATGACCTTCTCTTCATCAAAGGTTCAGAAGCAGGAATGTTCACTGATAGTTGCACAATGTTTATTCCCATTTGTAACGTCCAAGATATTGAAGCATTGTGTGACTGTAAGTCGCAACACCCGGACAACATTGAGGCTCGGACTAATTAGTGACAATTACATTCATGCGCAAAAATGCCAGAAATGACCATCTCCAACAAGAGAATGTCTAACCTCCTCACCTTGATGTTCAATAGCATTTTCATTACTAAATCTCTCCATCACCAACATAAGGGGTCAACACTGACCATTTAATTAACTAGGCCAGCTTCATAATTCACCCAGTTGCTTCACAGTCTTTCGAGACTATAACTGAGTGCTGTTCATGGCAACCTCCTGGTCACAGAGAATTTTAACAGTGGAGGAACACAATCCTCTCAGTTAATTCAATGAGTTCATAATACAGGACAGTAGACCAACATAGGTGGCATTGATTACTCATTGACATTTTGGGGAAACTAGCAATATGGTGGAACTGATTTACACAGAGTGTGACCCAAAGTTAGGTTGAATTTCCTTGATCTTCTGAAGATGGTGTTGGCGACTGGATATGCAGGCTTATCTGCCACCCTGGCTGATCTTGTTTAAAATCAGCATTGCAGTAAAGAAGGTGCTAATGGAATTAAAATGTTTGCCACAATCAAAACTTTTCAAACAGTAGATTTGGGTTTTAGGTCAATGTAACGATGGTGACACAATCACCCAGGGTTCTTTAGCACATCAAAACTGGGTGTTCTCACTTGTAAGATCACTAGTATCTCTTGTGGTGCAGGATCGGGGGTTGGCCTCATCCTTCTTTGATGCAACCACACGTCTTCGCTTCCTGCTTCTCATCCATCATGATTATCCATAGGATAATAACCAAAGGAAAACCCATGCTTTTCTATGGTGCAGAGATTGAAATAGGGACTGGAGTCCTTCCATTTGTTCGTCTCAGTAACTCCCCACAGCAGAAAATAAAAATCCTGCAACGTGCAGCAACCTAAGATAAAAGTTGTCCAGACTTTTTAAGTGCAGCATTTGTAACAGACTGAACTGACCAGGATAAGCCACGGTCTTCTGGTCTGACTGTAAGGGAGACAGAGTGTATCAGCACAGGCCAAGGGCAGAAATTATAGGATTTCTGTTATCTTAGGGCGTTTCTAATTCAATGTGCGCAGGTGGAAAAGGAAAGGTGCCTCCTCCCACATTATACTTTTTTCCCCCATAAATTTAGAGTACCCAATTCATTTTTCCCAATTAAGGGGAAATTTACCATGGCCAATCCACCTACCCTGCACATCTGTGAGCTGTGAGGGCGAAACCCACGCAAACACAGAGAGAATGTGTAAACTCCACACGGACAGTGGCCCAGAGCCGGGATCGAAACTGGGACCTCGGTGCCGTGAAGCAGCAGGGCTAACCCACTGCGCCACCATGCTGCCCTCAACATTATACTTTCTGATGAACATAAAATGGTTTGGAATCAGAGCGGAAATGGGCCCAGCCCCAAAATCTGCCCCACAGAATGAAATGTGCTAGAATTATGCTCGTAATTCACTAAAAATAGCAAGGAATTTCTTAAAAATTGGTGCTTTGGTTTATGTTAATCTAATAATAACTTTTATTAGTGTCACAAGTAGGCTTGCATTAACACTGCAATGAAGTTACTGTGAAAAGCCCCTCATCACCACACGGCGCCTGTTCGGGTACACAGAGAGAGAATTCAGAATTGTAGCCATCTGGGATGGCCACTTACAACCAGGAACAGAGAAACTCGCAAAGCCTGATGGGTAAAATGTGCAAAGCAAGATTCAGGCGGGCTCAGAGCCTGAAATGTATATTTGCAAGCAAGGAGTCCAGACGGTATCGAAACTCTGACCAATTAGCATTTTGATGGGCCAATTAGCATTTGATGGCTCATCTCTACCAAAGCAAAGGACTGGTACTCGAGCGACCGGTACAGTCCCAGACATTTCGGCACCACATTTCGGTAAATGCTTGGGACACGCCCAGCCATCCAGGCACCCGCCCATTTATTGGTTAGAAATCGAACACAGTGATCGGGGATCACCCAATTAGTGGGGTCCAAACTGAAGGACTGCCCAAAAGAGCGCGAAAACCCCCAAGTTTCAGAAGAGAGTCCACCATGCGTTTATTCTCTCTTCGACCTGGCGCCCCGGCTACGACCATTTCCAAGTGCAACACCACCAGAAGCAAGTCCACGTTCTACGCCCGCTACCAGATGGAGGAGCCCAGCTGAGCAGCAGTTACTTCTCCAGATTCGATAGATCCAGAATCGAACAACAGCCACTGTTCCTCTGACCTGAGGCGGGTGTCTGAAATTAAGTACAGGTTGTCTTAGTCGATAGGTGTAGTTAACTAATAGTGTTTATGTTGCATGACTAATTGTGTGTAAATAAAGTACCCTTGACCTTGAACTAACTAACTGGTGTTTGGCTCTTTGATCGATATCCGGTTGAACCTTGTGGTGGTATCATTTGATACCTGGCGACTCTGAGCATTAGAATATAGATACCAAAAGAAAGGAGGGCAAACCCACTGATTGCCATAGTTAGAGCAGAGCCACAGAAAAAGGCAACAGAATGTCCAATTCACCTAACAAGCACATCTTTCGGGACTTGTGGGAGGAAACCAGAGCACCTGGAGGTCCCACGTAGACACGGGGAGAAGTGCAGACTCTGCACAGACAGTGACTCAAGCCAAAATCGAACCTCGGACCCTGGCACTGTGAAGCAACAATGCTAATCTTATTAAATTTACTGTGCTCAAACTAAAAATTCACATTTGCTGATTTCTCAAAGCAGTTCTCACGTGGGTCAATGAAAAATTGGGCGTGGGGGGGGGTTATGATTTTTGATTGCAGATGAAAACATTTTGAAATCAGCAGCAGTGCACATGGGAAACAATAAGTGCACGTGTTTACAAATAACCACTGCTTTGAGGACCTTGGAATAGGAGCTATTAAATATTAATGAAAGGGAATGCATTAAAAATGCAACTGTAGGTTGCAGACAGAGATCTTGTGCACCATATGTTCATACAATACAGTTTAAAAGAAGTGTTAGTGAGGTACTCTGTTAAAAGGCAAGGTTACCATTTGCACTTATCATTTAGTGAATGTAACTGCTCTGTCTTCATACATCCTGTTAATTAAAAATGTGCTTGTTAATTAAAAATGTGCCAAACTGCTTCTTAGCAGATTTCCTATCCAGTTGATAACATGCTGCTTCTTACCTGTTCTGGACTCTGTTCACTGTCCCCATCGGATTAACTGAGGAGTGGAGTGAGGTGGTGTTGTGCTGGATGTTAGGGTGGCCAGAATATGCAGTTGGATTGGGAAATAGCAAGTATCGCAGGGTGAGCTTTAATTTCTAAACAATACATTTTATTCAAATGCCTGAAGGATCAACTGCATGAGGGAAAGACTTTTGTAGGGAATCATGGACAGCGGCAGATTGGAGTTTCACGACAGCGATACTTGCTATTTCCCAGTCCAACAGCAAAACTGGCACCGCACCTGGACCGATTCAGCGACTATTGAAGGGCTCGCACCGGCGCCACATGGAACACAATCATTTCCAATGAGAAATAGTGCCGGATTCTCCGGATTCATGATTTACACTCAGGGGGCTGACAAGCTGCAGCCACATATACACACTTCACTCCCCACCATACCTTCCCAGCCAACAAGATGGGTGTGTTATGGGCTGCTGGGGAACTCCACAGCGGATCGTTGGTTTCCTGCTCAAACCGAGCATAGAATGCATTGAGTTCATCGGGGAGGGGTGCTCTGCTGCTGGCAATACTGCTCAGCTTCGCTTTGTAGCCTGTTGTTTAACATAGAATATAGAACATAGAACAGTACAGCACAGAACAGGCCCTTCGGCCCTCAATGTTGTGCCGAGCAATGATCACCCTACTCAAGTCAACGTATCCACCCTATACCAGTAACCCAACAACCCCCCCCCCCATTAACCTTATTTTTTAGGACACTAAGGGCAATTTAGCATGGCCAATCCACCTAACCCGCACATCTTTGGACTGTGGGAGGAAACCGGAGCACCCGAAGGAAACCCACGCACACACGGGGAGGACGTGCAGACTCCGCACAGACAGTGACCCAGCCGGGAATCGAACCTGGGACCCTGGAGCTGTGAAGCATTTATGCTAACCACCATGCTACCGTGCTGCCCCCCCAATTAGGCCTTGCATAATCATACATAATTATAATTAGCTCTGCATAATTATGTAAAAGAGCTGGAGTGGGCCCATCCTGCTAATGGGTCGGCTGAGGCCAAAGGGCACCTGGGTTGGGGGGACAGGGGGTGCCCGTTGGGAGACATCCATACAATCTGTGGCCCTAGGTTCACAGTGGGCAGTCAGCAGTGAGTGCAGCTGCTTGGCTATCTTGCAGGCTGCGGCAATGGTGCTCCATGCCCATCTGCCGCGACTCCACAGCCCACCTCCTGGCCCCCCCCCCCCCCCCCCCCCCCCCGCTGCACCCACTGGCCCAGGCAGAACCCCCAGTCAGTAGCACAACTGTCAGCAAACTATGGCGATGTTGGACACTTTCCGTACGTACCCCCTCTCTCTCCCTCAGCAGCCACGATGTCGGTTTCACAAATTTTAAAAGTGAATTTTACAAGTAAACTGCACCATTCGGAATTCGGCCTCTCGGAGTCAGAGAATCGCAGAGGTCCTGGAGAATACCGGGTCAGGCCCGTTAATGCGGAGTGGAACGCATTGACGAAGCTGTCGAGGTGACGGAGAATTGCGGTTTGGCATGAAATCAGCGCTCGCCGCGATTTCAACGTCTAACCGATTCTCTGCCCAATCGTGTTTCCTGATTTCAGTGTCAGCCAACAGAGAAACCCACCAAGAGTATTTTCAATGGTTAAATGGACATACTAGTGTCCTGCACTGTAGGATATAGGCTTTAGCATAGTTCAGTCCTGAATCATCAAGAGCTGGTGTAATTCCAAAAAGAATAGTAATGAACTAATGCAATTTTTTCTGTGTCTGCTCTTTTGTATAATTATGCAGAGCTAATTATAATTATGTATAATTATGCAAGGCCTAAACAACATAATGGGCTACAAAGCGAAGCCGAGCAGTATCTCCAGCAGCAGCGCACCCCTCCCTGATGAACTCGATGCATTCTATGCTCGGTTCGAGCAGGAAACCAATGATTCGCTGTCAAGTACCCCAGCAGCCCTAACACACCCATATACACCATCACAGCTTACGAAGTCAGATCGGCCTTCATGAAAGTGAACCCTCGGAAGGCGACTTGTCCGGATGGGATCCCTGGTCGTGTACTAAGAGCCTGTGTGGAGCAGCTGGCAGATAGTGTTTGCGGATATCTTTAACCTGTCCCTATTCCGCTCCGAGGTCCCCACCTGCTTCAAGAAGACCACCATCATACCGATGCCAAAGGAAAAACAGGCAACGTGCTCAATGACTACCGTCCAGTGGCCCTGACTTCAGTCGTAATGAAGTGCTTCGAGAGGTTGGTCATGAAGCGCATCACCTCCATACTCCCAGAACGCCTTGATCCACTGCAATTCGCATACCGCCGCAACCGGTCCCTAGCAAACGGCATCTCCCTGGTCCCCCACTCATCCCGAGAGCAGCTCAACAGGAAGGGCTCCTACATCAGACTCGTATTTATTGACTACAGCTCCGCCTTCAACACCATAATCCCCGCCAAGCTCATATCAAAGCTCCAAAATGTAGGACTTGGCTCCTCACTCTACAACTGGATCCTTGACTTTCTAGCCCACAGACCACAATCGGTAAGAATAAACAACAACACCTCCCCCACAATAGTACTCAATACCGGGGCCCCGCAAGGCTGCGTACTTAGCCGCCTACTGCACTCCCAGTCCACACACGACTGCGTGGCAAAATTTGGTTCCAACTGTATCTACTAGTTTGCTGATGATACGACCATAGTGGGCCAGATCTCGAATAATGATGAAGCAGAATACAGGAGGGAGATTGAGAACCTAGTGGAGTGGTGCACCGACAACAATTTATCCTTCAATGCCAGCAAAACTAAAGAACTGGTCATTGACTTCAGGAAGCAAAGTACTGTACACACACGTGTCAACATCAACGGGGCCGAGGTGGAGATGGTTAGCAGTTTCAAATTCCTTGGGGTACACATCTCCAAAAATCTGTCCTGGTCCACCCATGTCGACGCTACCACCAAGAAAGTACAACAGTGCCCATACTTCCTCAGGAAACTAAGGAAATTCGGCATGTCCACATTAACTTTTACCAACTTTTACAGATGCACTATAGAAAGCACCCTATCTGGCTGCATCACAGCCTGGTATGGCAACTGCTCAGCCCAAGACCGCAAGAAACTTCAGAGAGTCGTGAACACAGCCCAGTCCATCACACAAACCCGCCTCCCATCCATTGGCTCCATCTACACCACCCACTGCCTGGGGAAAGTGGGCAGCATAATCAAAGACCACTCCCACCCGGCCTACTCACTCTTCCAACTTCTCCCCTCGGGCAGGAGATACAAAATCTGAGAACATGCATAAACACTCCTAAACGACCCTCTTATGGACTGACCTGATTAACACTACACCCCTGTATGCTTCACCCAATGTCGGTGTTATCTAATTACATTGTGTACCTTGTGTTGCCCTATTATTTATTTTCTCTTATTTCCTTTTCTTTTCATTTACTTAATGATCTGTTGAGCTGCTCGCAAAAAAATACTTTTCATTGTACCTCGGCACACGTGACAATAAACTAAACAAATCAATCAATCAATCAATCAGCTGCTAGTGTAAATTCGGATGTGGATAGTGAGGAATCCTTAATGGTGGGTTTGGAAATGCAAAAAATATTTGAAGGAAGATTGACAGAGATTGTACAAAACACAGGGGCAAAAGTTTGGAAAAGCGCTAATCGCATTTCAAAGTATATGTGAAGACTAATGGGAAGAAAGTGACAGGAGGAATAAGAAATAGCCTTCATCCAAAACCCTTGAGGCTGACTGCATTTTGGATTTTAGATCATGTCGGTTTTCGGATATCCCAGATAAACAATAGCCTAAGCTTAGGCTAGCTATAGTCTAAAGTGAATTCTATGGCTGGAAAAGTGAGATATATCACTGAATAATAAATCAAGGGTAAATTAAGGGTAACTGTAAAAAGTGTATTTTGACACGTTCACTAAAAAAAAATCACAAGGCAAACAGTGCAGACAAACAACTAGACACGCCACACGGGGCAGCACGGTAGCATTGTGGGTAGCGCAATCGCTTCACAGCTCCAGGGTCCCGGGTTCGATTCCCGGCTTGGGTCACTGTCTGTGCGGAGTCTGCACATCCTCCCCGTGTGTGCGTGGGTTTCCTCCGGGTGCTCCGGTTTCCTCCCACAGTCCAAAGATGTGCAGGTTAGGTGGATTGGCCATGATAAATTGCCCTTAGTGTCCAAAATTGCCCTTAGTGTTGGGTGGAGTTACTGGGTTATGGGGATAGGGTGGAGTTGTTGACTTTGGGTAGGGTGCTCTTTCCAAGAGCCGGTGCAGACTCGATGGGCTGAATGGCCTCCTTCTGCACTGTAAATTCTATCTATAATAAATGCAGTGAGGTACTAAAAAGTGTAGATTTTGAGTGCGTTTGGTTTTCAGATTTATGGATGAAGGGCACTCAACCTGTACAGTGTTCTCACCTTAGCAGCTCAACACCTGAGCACCCATTAGCTAACCACTGTTAAAGTTAATAAAAGCAAATTACTGCGGATGCTGGAATCTGAAACCAAAGAGAAAATGCTGGAAAATCTCAGCAGGTCTGACAGCATCTGCAGGGAGAGAAAATAACTAATGGTTTGAGTCCCTGGTTGTGAGGAGAAAGTTCAAGTTTGCCACTATATTGCACCACCCCCATAAGTCAGAATTATTGTGCTGCATCCCACAAGGAAGTAGTGGAGGATTTCAGATCACTGTGGACAATTACGTCATTGTAATCAATGGTAGAGTTCTGCATCTGTCTGCTGCTCAGGCAACTTGTGAATACAACATCCACAGCATTATTGAAATATGTCAACAGTAGATTGCATTTATATAGTACTGTCAGCCTACAGAAAAGACTTCAAAGGATCTCAGAGGTGTAAGGGGAAAGATAGACACTTAACAACAAAAAACAATATTTGGAGAGGAGAGTAAAAGCACTGTCTAAAAGGCGAATTTTAAGGCATGTGTTAAAGGTGAAAAGGCATAGGGGCATAGTGTTGAAACTCCAGATCATGGCCTAAGATGACTAAGGACAGAGCTGTCAATGAAAGGATGCAGACAGAGCGCTCAATGAAGGGATAGAGGGAAACGGTCAATGATGGGATGAAGGGAGAGTAGTCAATCATGGGGTGAAGGGAGAGTAGTCAATAATGATATGAAGAGAGTGCAGTTAATAATGCAATGAAGGGAGAGTGGTCAATGATGGGATGAAGGGAGAGTGGTCAATGATGGGATGAAGGGAGAGTGGTCAATGATGGGATGAAGAGAGAGTGGTCAATGATGAGATGAAGGGAAAGTGGTCGATGATAGGATGAAGAGAGAGTGGTCAATGATGGGATGAAGAGAGAGTGGTTAATGATGGGATGAAGGGAGAGTGGTCAATGATGAGATGAAGGGTGAGTGGTCAATGATGGGATAAAGGGAGAGTGGTCAATGATGAGATGAAGGGAGAGTGGTCAATGATGGGATGAAGGGAGAGTGGGCATTGATGGGATGAAAGGAGAGTAGTCAATGATGGGATGAACGGAGAGTGGTAAATGATATGATGATGGTAAAGTGGTCAATGATGGGGTGAAGAGAGAGTGGTCAATGATGGGATGAAGGGAGAGTGGTCAATGATGGGATGAAGGGAGAGTGGTCAATGATAGGATGAAGGGAGAGTGGTCAGTGATGGGATGATGGTAGAGTGGTCAATGATGGGATGAAGGGAGAGTGGTCAATGATGGGATGAAGGGAGAGTGGTAAATGATGGGATGAAGGGAGAGTGGGCAATGGTGAGATGAAGGGAGAGTGATCAATGATGGGATGAAGAGAGAGTGGTCAATGATGAGATGAAGGGAGAGTGGTCAATGATGGGATGAAGAGAGAGGGGTCCGTGGTGAGATGAAGGGAGAGTGGTTAATGATGGGATGAAGGGAGAGTGGTCAATGAATGGATGAAGAGAGAGTGGCCAATGATGGGATTTAGGGGAGCGGTCAATGATGAAATGAAGAGAGACTGGTCAATGATTAGATGAAGGGTGAGTGGTCAATGATGGGATGAAGGGAGAGTGGTCAATGATGAGATGAAGAGAGACTGGTCAATGATGGGATGAAGGGAGAGTGGTCAATGATGGGATGAAGGGAGAGTGGTCAATGATGAGATTAAGAGAGAGTGGTCAATGATGAGATGAAGGGAGAGTGGTCAATGATGGGATGAAGGGAGAGTGGTCAATGATGGGATGAAGGGAGAGTGGTCAATGATGGGATGAAGAGAGAGTGGTCAATGATGAGATGAAGAGAGAGTGGTCAATGATGAGATGAAGGGAGAGTGGTCAATGATGGGATGAAGAGAGAGGGGTCCGTGGTGAGATGAAGGGAGAGTGGTTAATGATGGGATGAAGGGGGAGTGGTCAATGAATGGATGAAGAGAGAGTGGCCAATGATGGGATTTAGGGGAGCGGTCAATGATGAAATGAAGAGAGACTGGTCAATGATTAGATGAAGGGTGAGTGGTCAATGATGGGATAAAGCGAGAGTGGTCAATGATGAGATGAAGAGAGAGTGGTTAATGGTGGGATGAAGGGAGAGTGGTCAATGAATGGATGAAGGGAGAGTGGCCAATGATGGCATGAAGGGCAGTGGTCAATGATGAGATGAAGAGAGTGGTCAATGATGGGATTTAGGGGAGCGGTCAATGATGGGATGAAGAGAGACTGGTCAATGATGGGATGAAGGGAGAGTGGTCAATGATGGGATGAAGGGAGAGTGGTCAATGATGGGATGAAGGGAGAGTGGTCAATGATGGGATCAGAGAGTGGTCAATAATGGGATAAAGGGAGAGTGGTCAATGATGAGATGAAGGGAGAGTGGTCAATGATGGGATCAGAGAGTGGTCAATAATGGGATAAAGGGAGAGTGGTCAATGATGGGATGAAGGGAGAGTGGTCATTGATGGGATGAAGGGAGAGTGGTCAATGATGGGATGAAGGGAGAGTGGTCAATGATGGGATGAAGGGAGAATGGTCAATGATGGGATGAAGGGAGAGTGGTCAATGATGGGATGAAGGGAGAGTGGTCAATGATGAGATGAAGAGAGAGTGGTCAATGATGGGATGAAGGGAGAGTGGTCAATGATGGGATGAAGGGAGAGTGGGCATTGATGGGATGAAGGGAGAGTAGTCAATGATGGGATGAACGGAGAGTGGTAAATGATGTGATGATGGTAAAGTGGTCAATGATGGGGTGAAGGGAGAGTGGTCAATGATGAGATGAAGGGAGAGTGGTCAAGGATGGGATGAAGGGAGAGTGGTCAATGATGGGATGAAGGGAGAGTGGTGAATGATGGGATGAAGGGAGAGTGGACAATGATGGGATGAAGGGAGAGCGGTCAATGATGGGGTAACCAGGCTGAGCACATGGACGTCAGGGGACTGAATGGGCCGGTCAAGAGGGCTCGTGTGTTCCCGCATTTGAGGGGGCTGATGGAGGACATGGCAATGCTACAAGTCACACACCTAAAGGTTACAGACCAGACGAGATTGAGGAAGGGGTGGGTCAGCCAAGTATTCCACTCAGGGCTGGGCGCAAAGACCAGGGGGTACCGATCTTTATCAGCAAATGAGTGGCATTCGAGGCAGGGAGAATTGTGTCAGAGAAGTGGGGTAGGTACATCCTGGTGAGTGGGAAGCTGGAGGGGGTGCGGGTGGTAATTGTGAACACATATGCTCCAAATTGGGATGACGTGGAATTTATGAGGTGGGTTTTAGGTAAGATCCCAGACTTAGAGTCACATAACCTGATCATGGGAGGAGACTTTAACAGAGTCATTGATCCGGAATTGGACTGGTCCAAATCCAGGACAGGGAGGAGGCCAGCTGCGGCAAAGGAATTGATGCGTTTTATGGAACAGATGGGGGGAGTAGACCCATGGAGGTTTGCACGGCCGAGGACAAAGGAGTTTTCTTTTTTCTCACATTTCCACAAGGTAGACTCTCGCAGCGACTGTTTTGTTCTGAGCAGGGCGCTAATCCCGAAGGTGGTGAATACTGAGTACTCGGCAATCGCAGTGTCAGATCATGCCCCGCATTGAGTGGATCTATGGATTAGTGTGGAGAGAGGGCACGCCCGCTTTGGAGAATGGATGTGAGACTGTTAGCAGAAAAGGCGATCTGTGTGCAGGTTAACAAGTCCATCCAGAACTACCTGGAAACAAATGACACGGGGGAGACCTCTGCAGCGACAATCTGGGTAGCTTTGAAGGCAGTGGTCAGAGGGGAATTAATCTCGATACCGGCTCACAGAGAAAAGGTGGAACGGGCCGAGAAGGATAGATTAGTGGAAGAGATACTCCAGGTGGACAAGAGATACTCGGAGGCCCCGGACACAGGGCTACTGAGGGAGCTGCGGAGGTTACAAGCGGAGTTTGGGCTGTTGACCACAGGGAAAGCGGTGGAACAGCTGAGGAAGGCAAGGGGGGCAATCTATGAGTACGGGGAAAAGGCAAGCAGAATGTTGACGCACCAGCTCAGGAAAACCACTTCCTATATTCCTCTAGTATAATTACCCGATTATTATTCTTATGCATTTCAGTAAATTGTCTAATATCTGCTCCACGATTTCCCACTGACTCTTTGGGGGCCTATAATACACTCCCAGTAATGTGGCTGCCCACTTTGCATTCCTAAGTTCCACCCATAAAGCCTCATTTGAAGACTCTACCAAGATATCATCTCTCCTCATTGCAGTAATTGATTTCTTAATTAACAGTGCAACACCACCACCCTTTTTACACCATCCTCTGTATCGTCTAAAGACCTTATACCCTGGATCTGGAAAGGTTTCAACCCAGAGGCAAAAGAGGGGAGGGGAATTTCTGTAACCAAGCTGCAAAAACAGAAAGTGCTGAAAATGCACAGCAGACCTGGCAGCATCCGGGGAGGGGAACCTCAGTTAACATTTCAAGTTGAATATTACTCTTCTTCAGGCCCTCCACAGATGCCACCAGTCACTGAGTACATCCAGCAGTTTCTGTTTCCAGAATCCACAGCTTTTGTTGTTATTCCTGCAACCAAGTTTCCTTCTCCCATCACAACTACAGACAGCCCACTGACCGACGTACAGCAGCTCAAAGATAAGGCAGCAATTTTGCAGATGATATGGAGCTGGGAAGAGTGGTGGAATGTGAGGACGCACCTTACAAACTACAAAATGGGTTAACCAAAATACCCAAATGGGTGGGACAAGCATGTGAAATGTAATACAACCAAGTTTAGAGAACAATCTTTGGGAAAATAATAAATGGGCAATTTAAGTACTCAATGAGTAATGGTGAAATAGCTAAGGATGAAATTGAAAGAAATCTCATCTCAGGTCTTTAGTAGGATAAAAGCTCAACGTGTCCAAACATTGGAACAGCAATTAACGAAAGCAATAGATTGTTGGATGAAGCCAAGCTCAAATTATAGCATTAGCATACGATAGGGAGTGGTGGAGGCTTGGGCCATACATGTTAAAACGAACCAGCGGCAAATCCACAACTGAATTTATTTTCAGTTACTAACATGCAAAATGGGAGGATAGTTTCCATTTGGAACCCAAAATTGCGATAAGTACATACCTCCTAGACGTTGGTGATGGAGAAGAAAATCCACCCTAAATTGTGTCAGCAACGGATGTTTGATCAAATAATAATTAATAAGATATCTAGAGTGCTTTACATTCTCTCATGGAAAAAAATATTCTAATTACAAGGTGGAGCGAATATTATTTCTAACTGTTGGATGTAATACGAAGCTATTCGATTGATAGGTAATTGCAGGGAGATATTTTTCTCTTTCCTTCCCTTTCTGCCTCCCGGTCCCCAGTAGTTCCTTAAAGTTAAATCAGCTGCTGGTTGAGCAAATGTCAGATGACATTCCAAAAAGGACAATATATCAGATCAGTGCTCTGCAGTACTTCGCCATCCAGTCATGGATGGTGGTGGCCAATTTACCAACCAGCAGGAGGAGAAAGTTCCATGAACATCCCCATCCTCAATGATTACTGAGCCTAGCACATCAGTACAAAAGACAAGGCTGAAGCATTTGTAACCATCTTCAGCTAGAAATGCCAAGTGGATCATGCATCTCGACTTCCTCCTGTCGGCATCACAGACGTCAGCATTCAGCCAAATTGATTCACTCCATGTGATATCAAATAATCATTCCACACAGTGGATACTGCAAAGGCTCTGGGCTCTGACAACATCCCACTCTAATTCTGAAGACATCTGCTCCAGAATTAGCCATACCCCAACCCAGGCTGACCCAGTACAGCTGCAACACTGCTATCTACCTGGCAGAGTGATAAATTGCCCAAGAATGTCCTGTCCACAAAAAGCAGGACAAATCTAACAAGGCCAATTGTCATCCCATCCGTTTAGTCTCAAATGATTAGCAAAGCCATGGAAGATGTCTTCAACAGTGCTATCAATCTGCACTTACTCACCAATAACTTGCTTATTGATTCTCTGGGTTCTGCCAAGAAAACATAGCTTCAGACCCCCTTACAGCTTTGGTCCAAACCTACACAGAAGAGCTAAGTTTCAGAATGAAATGAGACAGATATTGACCGTGTGTGGAGACAAACAGCCTTGACAAATTTGAAGTCATGGGGAATTGTGGAAAACTCTCCACTGGCTGGAGTCATACCTGGAGTCAGCACAAAGGAGCACAGTTATGGTTGTTCAAGGCCAATCAGCTCAGTCCCAGGACAGTGCTACAAGAGTTCCTCAGGATAGTATCATAGATTCAATCATCTTCAGCTGCTTCATAAATGACCTTCCCTCTGTCATATGGTCAGAAGTGGGGATCCTTGCTGATGATTACACAATGTTCAGCACCATTTGTGACTCCTCAGGTCCAGGAGTCCATGAGCACCTGCAGCATGACCCGGATAATATTCAGGCCAACGTTAATAAGCAGCAAGTAAAATTAGGGCACACAAGTGTCAGGCAATGACCATCGCCAACAAGAGAGAATCTAATCATCTCGCCTTGAAAATCATTTATATTACCATCATCAAACCCCCACCAAAATATCCTGGCGATCACCATTGGCAAGAGGCAGACTTGACCAGTCATCAAAATACTCTGGCCACAAAGGTTCGGAAATTCTGTGTTGAGTGAGTCTTCCCCTGACACCCCAAAGTCTGCCCACCAACTACAAGTCTGGGTGTGATGGAATATTCTCCAGTTGCCTGGATGACTGCAACTCCAACAACACTCAACAAGCTCAACATGATCCAGAAGAAAGCAGCTCGATTGATCTACCACCTTAAACATTCACTCCCTCCAACGCCAGACCACTGTGACAGCAGTGTGTATGAAACCGTAAGTCATTGGAGCAGAAGTAGGCCATTCAGCCCATCGAGTCTTTTCTCCAATTCATTGAGATCATGGCCAATCTGATATAGTCTTCAACTTCACTTTCCTTCCCTATCCCCATAGCCATGGATTTCTTTACTGATTAAAAATCTGTCTATCTCAGTCTTGAACACATTCAATGACCTAGACTCTACAGCTCTGTGCGATAAAGAATTCTACAGATTCGCTACCCTCTGAGAGCAGGGGCTGGATCTTCCCAAAAGGGAACAAAATCCTCGAGTGAGCGTGTTTAGCCATTTGTTTCCTGGCACTTGTAGTGCTGAGAAACATGTGGCTATTGAACTCGACTTGCTTTGAATAAGGGACCTGAATGGGGATCATGTGGCCATGGCTGCACATAGCCCCGTTTTTTTACAATGGAGAGCTCCGTTCGCCAGAACTACCTGTTGTAGTGAGAGACCGGGTTGCCATTTTAAAATGGTGGCCCGATCTCCAATACCCACAAAATAAAATCCGACCCCCTCCCCCCCCCCAGCCTGAACGCAGCATAGGCAAATCGGTGTCGTCGTCCCGTCCCCCCCCCCCCCCCCCCTCCCCCCCGCCCCCCTGCTCCCGCAACACCCATGCCGGGCAAATACGGCCCGATCACGCGTGCGCAAAAAGTGCCATCTGGACACCTTGTCAGTGCTAGGCTGGTACCAACGTGGCATTTCCAGGTTGCTCAGTGCCACCGCAATGCCAGGGCACCAAAGGGCATGCAGCTGGGGGCCTCCAATCCCCTTGGAGACCCCCACAATTGCCATTCTCTGTGGTGGCCGTTTGTGGGGACTAGTACCACACGGCGCTCGTCCAAGGTCTCTAAAGCGATGGGATTGAATCCCAAAGCTTCAAGTACCTCGGGAATCTGGACAGTAGAGTAAGGCTTACTGCCTCACTCTAATATGCAGATTTGCCAAAAACTGATCCCGCCCATTGTGGAGCTCCTGGCTTTCACCGGCCATGCCGCGCCACGTTGACTGCTTTTCCTGTGCAGCATGGTCGGAAAATCGCGACCAAGAAATTCCTCCTCATCTCTGTATTAAATGGGCGACCCCTTGCATTGAGATTATGCCATCTAGTCCTAGATTCCCCCAACAGAGAAAACATCCTCTCCGCATCCGTTAAGCTCTCTGAGAAACCTATTGTTATGTATCTGGGAATACATTCTTGATGCTTAACATAGACATAGAACAGTACAGCACAGAACAGGCCCTTCGGTCCTCGATGTTCTGCCGAGCAATGATCACCCTACTTAAACCCACGTAACCCGTATACCCGTAACCCAACAATCCCCCCATTAACCTTACACTACGGGCAATTTAGCATGGCCAATCCACCTAACCCGCACATCTTTGGACTGTGGGAGGAAACCGGAGCACCCGGAGGAAACCCACGCACACACAGGGAGGATGTGCAGACTCCACACAGACAGTGACCCAGCCGGGAATCGAACCTGGGACCCTGGAGCTGTGAAGCATTGATGCTAACCACCATGCTACCGTGAGGCCCCCTTAGCATTGATGCTAACCACCATGCTACCGTGAGGCTTCTGGGTCACATGATGTGTAGTGACGTCAGCAGAGTGTTTGCACAAGCTTTGAGCGGATCACCATCTTGATTGTATGAGCAATACATTTAATAAACCTCTTATGGTGTTTTACAGGAATCCAGAGTGTGGGTACCTCCACTCCTTTTTTCTTAAAGAAACACGGAAATATAACAGGAGATAAAACTGGCAGCGAGGATTCAGGCAGAAAAATTGCTGAAACTAATATTTATAATGACGAACTATGGGACGGCATCGGCAACAACAGAAGATTCTCTGGAGCAGCCACACAGCCTGCAACAAATATTTTGGCATCAACTGTGAGTAAGGAGACCGACAGTAGAGAAAGACTTGTTTGCGTTGAAGTGAGTGTGGTCTGGGCTCCAGGGACCACGCACATGGTAAAGCTACACAGGCTGAAGTCTACTGACTCAACACAGGCCATTACTCGGGGGCAAAAGCCGAACTACAGTCAGGAAAAACAGAAAAGAGATCCTAGTTTCTTGTTCTTTCTTAAAATAAATTTAGAGAACCCAATTACTTTTTTCCAATTAAGGGGCAATTTAGCGTGGCCAATCCACCTGCCATGCACATCTTTGGGTTGTGGGGGTGAGATCCATGCAGACAAGGGAAGAATGTCCAAACTCCACACGGACAGTGACCCAAGGCCGGGATCGAACCTGGGTCCTCAGCACCGTAGGCAGCAATGCTAACCACTGCGCCACCATATCGCCCCCCCCCCCCCCCCAGTTTCTTGTTCAAAGGATTGTTTGTGCCATACTTCAATTAAAAAATCAGTAAGGAGGAAATGTCAACCTTAGGAGCCAGGATCCAAACATGGCGGGAAAACGGGTGCCATGGATGCACTTGATGAGGATTATGAGACATGGGGAAAGATTCATTGGGGAAAGATTCTAATTGTTTCTAATAGCTAATTAGACACTGGACAACCGAAAGGTCACAATATTTCTCAGCTCAGTTGGCCATGAAACATTTACAATGCTACAGAATCTAGTTCACCCAACAAAACAAGGAGAAAAGTTCTATATTGAATCAATGAAAATGTTAAAGGGACATTTCTCTCCTGAAAAGCTATTGATTGCAGAAAGGTTTTGGTTCCCCCGCCATAGTCAGGCGATGAAATCATTTTACAGTTCGAAGCGTCTTTAAGAAGATTAGCTAAATATTGTGAATTTAGTGCAAGACTTGATGACACTCTTTGTGACAGGCTGGTTTGTGGACTCTGCAGTGAAGCTATTCAGAGGAAGCTGTTTACTGTAAGTGATTTAACTCTGAAAGCTGCTGTGGAATTTGTCATACCTAAGGAGTTAGTAACGAGAGAAGCTTCACAGATGGGGACTGTGGGAAGATCCACAAAATGGATACCTCAAGGAACAAGGCTGCAAAGGTGCCACCATGTCACCGTTGTACACAGGTTGGACACTCAACGGGGCAATGCTGGAATAAATCAAATACATGTAAGAACTGTGGCAAGATCCACATTGCCAAGGCATGTTGGGCTCAGGAAACCTCTCCTACACCCAAGAAGGTACAAGAAGGAAACAACATTCATACGGTCTTAGAATGTCTAATTAGTTGATGAAACTCAAAACCACTCAAAAGCCAGCAAAACTGAGCTACAGCAAGACCTAAAGCTAGATGTTTTGTCAATGCAGGATGATCAACAATGTTTTTGGGAAGATCTAAACCTTGAAGATCATGAAGTTAAAATGGAAGTGGGTGCGGTGCAGCAGTATCGCTAATACTGGAGTCAATGTATCATCAAAAGCTGAATTATTTGCCTTTAAAACCATCATATGTGATCTAAAGGATGTACTGAAGAGATTGTATCATTAAAACGATGCATTGTCGTGAAAACAGAAGCAAAAGGACAGACGGCAAAGTTGCCTGTTCACGTTGTCTGTGGAAACTTTCCTTCTCTATTTGGTAGAACATCGTTGACTAAGATTAGGTTAAACTTGGAAACAATTATTGGAATCAAAGAGCAACTTGCAACAACTTCTAAAGAAGTATGAGAAGGTGTTTGAAGATTCGCTAGGCTCAATGACTGGAGTTGAGGTACACCTAAAAATCAAGCCAGACAACACACCCAAATGTCTCAAAGCTAGAACTGTACCATACACCATCAGGCCTAAAGTTGAAAAAGAATCAGAACTAGTACAAGCAGGAGTCATTGAATCTGTTGCTACAAGTGTTTGGGCAACACCAATCGTTCCTGTATTAAAATGGGATGGCTCAGTGAAACATTGTGGAGATTTTAAACCCAGTTTTGTGTGCAGATCATTATTCACTGCCGCTGATAGAAGACTTGTTTGCTGGAACTTTCTGGAGGACAGAAATTAAATAAAAGTGATCTTTTACAGGCATATCAGCAGATGAAAATGGCTGCCAAATCAAAGGCACTAGTTACCATCATGTCGCACAAAGGTCTTTTTTTTTAATTCATTCATGGGATATGGGCACCATTGGCTGGGCCAGCATTTAATTGCCCATCCCTAACGGCATTTAAGCGTCAACCACATTGCTGTAGCTATGGAGTCACATGTAGACCAGACCAGGTAAGGATGATAGATTTCCTTCCCTAAAGGACATTAGTGAACCAGATGGGTTTTTATGACAATCAACAATGGTTTCATGGTCATCGTTAGACTTTTAATTCCAGATTTTTATTGAATTCACATTCCACCATCTGCCCTGGCGGGATTTGAATCCAGTTCCCCAGAGCATTACTAGTCCAGTGACAATACCACTACGCCACTGCCTCCCCATTACAAAATACTTCCTTTTGGAAAAACATCTATGCCTGCTCTTTTTCAAAGATCCATGGATCAAATTCGAGGTGGGTTGAATGGAGTGCAATGCTACTTAGATGACATACTGTCCAAAGATGAGCAGGTTAGGTGGATTGGCCTTGCAAATTTACCCCTTGGTGTCCCGGGATGTGCAGGCTTGGTGGGTTGGCCATGATCAATGCGTGTGCAGGGTTGCGGGGATAGGTTGGGGAAATGGGCCTGGGCGGGATGCTCTTTCAGAGGGTCGGTTCAGACTCGATGGGCCAAATGGCCTGCTTGTGCAGTGTCGGGATTCTATGATGCTCATCTCCGGTTCGAGTGAACAGGTACACTTGGAGAATTTGGAAGCTGCCCTGAAGGGGTTACAGAGCCACAAACTGAGAATTAAAAAGGAAAACGTGTGGCATTTTCAAGTCATCCATAAATTACCTTGGCCATCAGCAAAGACGGTTTACACAAAGAACCAAAGAAAATGTCAGCAATCTTAGAAGCACCATGTCCTCAAAATGTCCCCTGCCCCCCTTGCTCTTTGCGTTAGCAATTGAGCCCCTGGCCATGGCGTTGAGGGAGTCAGGGAACTGGAGGGGCCTGGTGCGGGGTGGGGAGGAGCATTGAGTGTCGCTTTGTGCGGATGACCTGTTGCTGTATGTGGCGGACCAGGTGGGGGGGATGCCGGAGGTGATGAGGATTCTTAGTGAATTTGGGGGCTTCTCTGGGTATAAGCTGAACCTGGGCAAGAGCGAGTTGTTCGTGGTGCACCCGGGGGATCAGGAGGAGGGGATTGGTAGGCTCCCACTGAAGCAGGCAGGGATGAGCTTCAGGTACCTAGGAGTCCAGGTGGCTGGGAGCTGGGGGGCCCTGCACAAGCTCAACCTCACAAGGTTGGTGGAGCAGATGGAGGAGGAGTTCAAAAGATGGGATATGTTACCGCTGTCACTGGCGGGGAGGGTGCAGTCCGTTAAGATGACGGTGCTCCCGAGGTTTTTGTTCCTGTTCCAGTGCCTCCCCATCCTTATCCCGAAGGCCTTTTTTAGGAGGGTCAACAGGAGCATTACGGGATTTGTGTGGGCGCATGGGACTCCGAGGGTGAGAAGAGTGTTCTTGGAATGGGGCAGGGATAGGGAGGGGCTGGCGCTGCCCAATCTATGTGGGTACTATTGGGCTGCCAACGCAGCGATGGTGCGTAAGCGGGTAGTGGACGGGGAAGGGGCAGCATTGAAGAGGATGGAGGTAGTGTCCTGTGTGGGCACGAGCCTGGAGGCACTGGTAACGGCGCCGTTGCCGCTCCCTCCAACGAGGTATACCACGAGCCCGGTGGTGGCGGCTACCCTCAAAATATGGGGGCAATGGAGACGGCATAGTGGAGAAGTGGGGGGCTCAATGGAGGCCCCGATACGATGGAACCATCGGTTTGTTCCAGGGAGCATTGATGGTGGATTTCTGGGCTGGCACAGGGTAGGGGTTAGGAGGTTGAGGGACCTGTTTGTGGAGGGGAGGTTCGCGAGCTTGGGGGAGTTAGAGGGGAAGTTTGGGCTCCCCCCGAGGAACATGTTTTGGTACATGCAGGTTAGGGCGTTTGCCAGGCGGCAGGTGGAGGGGTTCCCCTTGTTTCCCCCATGTGGGGTACAGGACAGGGTGCTCTCGGGGGTGTGGGTCGGAGGAGGGAGGATTTCGGGTAATGCAGGAGGTTGACGAGGCCTCGGTGGAGGAACTGAAGGGTAAATGGGAAGAGGAGCTGGGTGAGGAGATTGAGGAGGGGACGTGGGCGGATGCCTGGAGAGAGTGAATTCATCCTCTTCCTGTGCGAGGCTTAGCCTCATGCAGTTCAAGGTGCTGCATAGGGCCCACATGACTGGGACGAGGATGAGTAGGTTTTTCGGGGGCGAAGACAGGTGTGCTAGGTGCTCGGGGAGCCCAGCGAACCACACACATATATTTTGGGCGTGCCCAGCGCTGGGGGAGTTTTGGACGGGGGTAGCAAGGACGGTGTTGAAGGTGGTGGGATCCAGGGTCAAGCCAGGCTGGGGACTCACAATTTTTGGGGTTGCAGTGGAGCCGGGAGTGCAGGAGGCGAAAGAGGCCGGTGTCTTGGCCTTTGCGTCCCTAGTAGCCCGGCGGAGGATTCTTCTTCAGTGGAAGGATGCGAGGCTCCCAAGCGTGGAGGCCTGGATCAATTATATGGCGGGGTTCATCAAATTGGAGAAGGTGAAATTTGCCCTGAGGGGATCAGTACAAGGGTTCTTTAGGCGGTGGCAGCCTTTCCTGGACTTCCTGGCGGAACGGTAGAGAAATAGGCCGATAGCAGCAGCAACCCGGGTGGGGGGGGGGGGGGGTTTGGTTCGGTGGGAAGGAGAATTGTGTACATGGGTTTGTTGGATGTAGCGGGTGTTATCTCTTTCCTTTTTGTTTCTGTTGTTTCCTTTTTTTTTTCAGTTGCTTTTGTAGTTGGGTGGGTGTTGTTCTTGGGTTTTTTACCATGGTTGTTTTGTTAATATTGTGTTGTTGTTGATATTTTGTGAAAATCTTAATAAAAATTATTTTTTTTTAAAAATGTGACACAATGAAAGTTGTTTTAGGATTGATCCGAATGGCCTCCTTCGTGCCTGCAAATTCTATGATTCTATGATTCTGTGGTAAATTTGGGTTGAATTTAGCAACACAGCCGAAGCCTTTCCCCACTTTGCTATGTGTCAAACAGGCATAGCACTGGTCAGAAGAAGGTTACAATGCACCCAATGAAGTGAAAGAAGCTTTACTGAAGTCAGAGCTGTTGGTTCATTATAATCCCAACATCACGTTGCAACTTGCTTGCGATGCCTCACCCTTAGGGGTTGGTTGGCCCAACGACATTCACAAGGAAAACTTTATTCACACCATAGCATCACACTGCACCTCCATTTGACTATCAATCTGTAACTATGCCTGTGTGAGAAAGACACTTTTCATGATGGTCAACGTGTGTCAGCATTCACCGACGTCACAGGAACGTCAAAAGGTAGAAGCATTGACCTTAAGGTTTGTCGTCAGTTGAACTACACAAAAACAATTGGGAATTTAGGGTGACACGGTGACGCGGTGGTGAGCACTGCTGCCTCACGGCACCAAGGACCTGGGTTCAACCCTGGCCCCAGGTCACTGTCCGTGTGGAGCTTGCACATTCTCCCCGTGTTTGCGTGGATCTCACCCCCACAACCTAAAAAATGTGCAATGTAGGTGGATTGGCCACGCTAAAATTATGCCTTAATTAGAAAGAAAAAAAGAATTGGATACTTTAAAATAAAAAAAATGGAGAATTTTGCCTCCAAGCACAAGAGATCAAATTTTGAAATGATTGGGGTGAGCTGCCACGTTTCTGTCACTAAAAAATGTATTTTTTTTTCAGCCATTTGTTTTTTTAATTTGAAAGTCCTTTTCCAAGTAAAGTAGTAGGAAGGTCAACCAAAGCACAGGTGGGAGGAGTTCGGGTAGAGGTCAACGCCTCAGCCTTTGTCCACGGACATGAGTCTAACACCGACGCTGCTGTCCAGAGTCCTGTTGGACTCCAGATTTTCACCACCAACTCCAGATTTGTTCTATAACTTTAACATTGCGGCAACCACTACACAGTGACGTGATAGTTGCACTATAAATGAAGCCTTATTTTCCACCTTCACATTCCTGGCATGCTGCCTTACCTGCTGAGAGAGCATATTGGAAATTCCAGAATACACTGTCCATTATTGTACTTTTAATAGTTGGAAAATCATGTACAGCACGGACTGGAATCTCCAACATGCACTCTTGGCAGGAGATGTTCCCTGCTGGGAACATGAAGTTTGGAACTGTACCCATTTGGTGTCTAGGAGAACAGGTCCAATTCCTATACTCATACGCCAACTGTTTGAACAGAAGTTGACTCTTCTGCGATCGTGGTTTTCCAGAGTCTGCTGAACTCCAGGACAAATTATTGTTAAAAGGTCATGACTGATTCACAACTTGATATTTCACTTACTTTGCAAGTAAAGTTTCTTTGGTAGCACACTTAAGTTTATAGGTTTAATGCTTGTTCTGAGACGTCATTGATACGTCATTGCAGGAAACCAAGGGAAGCTGTTTAGTGGTCAATCTTGTAATTTTACACAATAACATCTGTGACTAAATCAACAAATGAGGGAACTTGAAGGATTATATTGAAGAACTTTGTAAACAGTTGCAGAGAGATGTGGGGAAATGGCTTGGGATGACTCAGCTGCCCACATTGTATTCTTCCTGTGCAGAGGCTTCTGCTTCACTCAGTTTTTGACCTCGATAAGCTAGCTGGAATTGTGATATTACATGAGCAACTCCTGCCAAGAAGATACATCCATGATTTAATTGCACAGAAGGAACCTGACTCCGCACCTCCCTACACATACCAACAACTAGGTGAGGAGACATGCTATTAATAAAGACTACAGTACTGGCAAAGGAAGGGATGGACAGGTTCAGGGGAATTGAGCTGGATGCTGCGTTATTTGGTTGTTGTTTACTGTTGCGAGACAGTCCTGAATGAGGTTTACCCACAGGAAGGCGAAATCTCACATTATACAGAGCTGAGTTCAATAGTGAGTCTGTGCTACAAGTGTGACCAATGAACCAAAGTCCTGCTCCCCTGGGGCGGCCTTTATTGCCGAGAGCTGTGCACCCAGTTTGTCCCAACTGTTCTGTTGTTTGCTAATTCTGAGCCTGGCCATGGAGCTTGGCTAGAACTTGACTAGGGATTTCTTGGGATTCTCCAATAATTGCTTCATTACTTGGTAAACTATTTTCTAGGCACAGGTCTTTGTCGGGTGGGTGGGTGGGGGGGGGGGGGGGGGGGGGGGGGGGGGAAGGGGGGGGGGGCGCGGGGGGGGGGAGACTCAAATAGAATTTTACAGTTAAGGAAGCCTATAATCCATACACACCATCCTACAGTGTAATATTCAACCCTTAGGTCTGCACGACCCTCCGAAAGAGCACTCTACCTCGGCCCCAGTAACCCCGCACATTGATCGTGGTCAAAGCATCTACCCATCTTTGGGCCTAAGGGGCAATTTTGCATAGTCAATCCGCCTAACCTGGACATCTTTGGACTGTGGGAGGAAATGGGAACACCCAGGGGAAATCCATGCAGACACGGGGAGACTCCACAGTCACCCAAGGCTAGAATCAAACCCAGGTCCTTGGCACTGTGAGGCAGCAGTGCTAACCACTGTGCCACCATGCCGCCCTTGTAAGTGTTGCCATAGTCCCAGAGGCTGCTGTCCGCTTTGAGAGGTGACTAGTGATTTAACCCGAGGTTCACCACATCTCAGACGAGGTCATTTAACAAGGGGCGAGATCTTCCGATGCCGCCAATAGTGCACCCGGCAACGAGGGGTGCATTCTAGGGGAAGCCCTGCTTACAACAGCAGGACAAGAGTATTCCGCCACCAGCTAATGGCAGGCCGCCACCCACCGCCACGGGGTTGCTTGGTGAATCCGGTCAAGGTTTTTTAAATTTCAAACAAATGTGGAATCAATGGAAGATGTTACTTGATATCAGCCACGGATTTACAATATTGACATATTAATGCTAATGAAAGAAAAATATGATCTGATCATGTGTTCAGGATCACACATTATTAAAGTAGTCTTATGTTAGCACAAACAAGTCAAACAAAAGGCAAAGATCAAAAGCAGCGCAATTGTCATTAGTTTTCTAAATTTAACTGCAGCACTTAATATGTCAACAAGTACAGTAGATGGTATATCAATGTGCTGGTGTACTATGTAACAACAAACAGCCATACCTCATTCTAGGCCAAAGATTTTCCTTTGGTTTAATGCATTATATTCCTTGTCTATTTAGAAGCAAGCCTCAAGAGTGTTCCCTTTGAACATAATTATTGCAACTAATCAATTTAAAAAGTTCTGCTCTATTGTGCGATATATTCTTTTATCTAATATCGGTATTTATTTCAACCATATCAAAGTGATTGTGTTATAAAGCACTTGTACTTGGTAAACAGATAAACAAATTGGCGAGGTAGTGGTGCAGTGCAGTAATTCAGAGACCCAGGGTCATGCTCTGGGGAGTCACGTTTGAATCTCACCATGGCAGATGGTGGAATTTAAATTCAATGGAACATCTGGAATTGAAAGCCCATTGATGACTACGGATCGACTGTCGTAAAAATCCATATGGTTAACTAATGCCCTTCAGTGAAGTAAATCTTCTGCCTTTCGTGGCCGGGGTCTACATGTGACCACAGACCCACAGCAATGGTCTAGCAAGCCTCTCCATTGTATCCAACAGCTACAAAGAAAACAAATAGGAATGAAACTGGACAATTCGGAAGTGACAACAGCAATTCTGTCAACCTGCGGAGTCCTCCTTACTAACACCTGGGGGCTTGTGCCAAAATTGGGACAGCTGTCTCACAGATTGGTCAAGCATAGTCATACACTCAGGATCGTACCTTACAGATAACATTCCAGACGCCACGAGCACCAATCCTGGGCATGTCTGACCTCAATGTCCATCACTAAGAGTGGCCCAGTTGTACCATCACAGACCGTGGTGAGGTTCCTAAAGGACATAGCTGATAGACTGGGACTGCAGTAGTTGGTGAGGGAACCAACAAGAGGGAAAAACATCCTCACCATCCTGGCCACCTCAAATGCATCTAACCATGACCCTATCAGTAGGAGTGACCACCGCACAGTGCTTGTGGAGACAAAGTCCAGTCTTCACATTGAGGATACCCTCCATCGTGTTGTGTGACGTTACTATTGTGCTAAATGGGATAGATTCAGAATAGATTAAGCAACTCAAGACTGGGCATTCATGAGGTCCTGTGAGCCATCCGCAGCAGCAGTATTGCATGCAGCCACAATCTGTAATTTCATGGCCTGGCACATCCCCTCACGCCACCATTATCACCAAGCCAGGGGTCAACCCAGGTTCAATGAAGATTGCTGGAGGGCATACCATTAGCAACACCAGGCATATCTGAAAATAAGATGTCATCCTGGTGAAACTACAGCACACTTGAGTGCCAAACAACACAAGCATCAAGTAATAAGAGCTAAGCGATTCCACAGCCAATGGATCAGATTTCAGCTCTGCAGTCCTGCCGCATCCAGCTGTGAATATTGGTGGACCATGAAACAACTCACTGGAAGAGGAGTTTTCACAAATATCCGTATCTCAATGGAGGAGGAGCCCACCCAGCGCGTCAGTGCAAAAGATAAAACTAAAGCAATCACAACAACCTTCAGCCAGAAGTGCCAAGTGGATGATCCATCTTGTTTTCCTCCTGAGGTTCCCAGCATCACAGATGTCAGTCTTCATCCAATTTGATTTACTCCACATAATATCAAGAAATGGCTGAAGGCGCTGGATATTGCAACGGCTATGGGCCCTGACAATATTCTGGCAATAGTACTGAAGACTTGTGCTCCAGAACTTGCTGCGTTCCAAGCCAAGCTACAATACTGGCATGTCTGTGGAAAATTACCCAGATATGTCCCACACACAAGACACAGTACATGCCCAACCCGGCCAATTACCACCTCATCAGTCTACTTTCAATCATTTATAAAGTAATGGAAGAAATAATCAACAGCGCTACGCAGCAGCACTTACTCAGTAATAACCTGCTCACTGATACGTTGTTTAAGTTCTCACCAGGATCACTAAGCTTCTGATCTCATTAAAGCCTTGTTTCAAACATGGACAAAAGAGCTGAATTCCAGAGGTGAGGTGAGAGTGACTGCCCTTGACATCAAGGCAGCTTTTGACTGAGTATGGCATCAAGGAGCCTTAGCAAAACTGGACTCAATGAGAAGGACAATAAATGCTGGCCTAACCAGCAATGTCACATCCCGTAAATTAATTTTAAAAAAGTTACAGTTCAGCCTTTCTCCAATGATGTGTTTTGTAAGTTGAATATCCATGCTGGGGATGTGCTACAGCATGAGCAAGTACCTTCAAATTCTGGCGCAACACACTGGAGATTATGTGTAATGTCCAGAACCGTCTCCTGTTTTCTCCTCAAAGTAGTTAATATCAGACAGTGATATCCAGGCTAAAACTAATAGCATTAACTACAAAGAAGAGAGAAGCAATTATTTATTAGCCAAGGCATAGAATGTGAGAGCAGGGAAGATATGTTAGAACTTTATAAAGCACTAAGTCCACAGAAAGAGGACACCACATTGCCAGAACGATACAAACAAATGAAGTAAGAGTGCTGGCCATTCAGCTCCTCGGGCCTGCTCCGTCTTGGCTGATCTGACTGTGGCCTCGACTCTGCATTTCGTTTCCCCCGATAACCCTGTGTCACACTTGAAAAAAGGTTTAAATAAACAAAGCCAAGCCATTGAAGGCATCAGAATCTCACACTCCAGAGCCATAATATCTTCACCCTCTCAATGGAATTATGTATGAATTTACCCAATGTTTACTTAACAGCAATTGTAAATATAACGGGCAAGATCTTCCGTCTGTTCACGCCGGCAGAATCTATCTGTCCCACCAACGGCGTGGGGTGGATTCAATGGGAAATCCCATTGACAGTGGCAGGACCTTTGGTGGGCCGCCCACTGCCCACCAAGAAACATGCCATGGAGATGCCAGAGAATTTCGCTCAATAACTTGTAATTATATAGGCCCTTTGGCATAATATAAAGTCCTACACTGCATCACTGGAACATTATGAAATAAAGTATGGCACTGAGCTATATAGGAAGGTATTAGATGTCCAATGACCAAAAGACTGGTTGTCGAGGTAGATTTTAATGAGTATCTTAAGGGAGGAAAGAGAGGTTGAGTGAGGGAGAGGTTTAGGGAGAGTTTTCAGAGCTTAGGGTTAAGGCAGTTGAAGGCACGGTCACAAATGCAGAGTGCTTAAAACCCGGGTCGGCAGAAAAGGGAGCATCCATGAGTGGCTGACCTATTGAGGGCAGGCGCTGGTGGGGAATTGGATGAATGAAAATATCTTGAAGGGTTGTGGGGCTGGAAGCGATTACAAAGACACAGCGATTACAAAGGTGGAATGAGGCCATGGAGGGATTTGTAAACAAGAATGAGAATTTTAAAGCCAAAGGGATGGATTCTCCATCCCGCTACGCCAGATTTCTGGTTCAGCACGCCGGCTCAATGATCCGTTTCACCGGCTGGTCAATGGGGTTTCCCATTGTGAAGCAGCCCCACGCCATCAGGAAACCCTCGGACTGCCGGCAAAACGGAGTATCCCGCCGGTGGAGAATTCAGCCCAAGATCTTGCTTGACTGGGAACCAATGTAGCTCAGCGAGCACAGGGGTGATAGGTGTATGGGGCTCAGTGAAAGTTAGGACACAGGGAGCAGAGGTTTGGATAACTTCATGTTTATGGAGGGTAGAATGTGGAACACTAGAGTGCATTAGAATAGCCAAATCAAGATGTAACAAATAAATGAGGGTTCAGCAGCAGCTAAAAGGGGAGGGGTGTGTGATGACGTTGCAGAGGTGGAAATAGGTGACCTTAGTGATGGCCTGAACATTGGTCAGAAATTCATCTTGGGATCAAATCTCATCTTGGCGTCAAAAAGGGTGTGAATTAAGTAGTTTAATCTCAGGCTGTTGCCAATGAGAAAGGTGACATCAGTAGCCAGGAAGCAGAATTTGGAGTGGGGACCAAAAGCAACAGCTTCAGTCTTCCTGGTATTTAATTGGAGAAGCAGTCTAAAAATGGGGCCGCACGGTAGCACAGTGGTTAGCACTGTCGCTTCACAGCTCCAGGGTCCCAGGTTCAATTCTTGGCTTGGGTCTCTGTCTGTGGGGAGTCTGCACGTTCTCCCCGAGTCTGCATGTGTTTCCTCCGGGTGCTCCCATTTGCTCCCACAGTCCAAAGACGTGCATGTTAGGTGGATCGACCATGATAAAATTGCCCTTTGTGTCCAAAAAGGTTAGGTGGCGTCATGGGGTTATGGGGAGAGGGTGGAGGTGTGGATTTAAGTGGGGTACTCTTTCTAAGGGCCGGTGCAGACTCGATGGGCCAAATGGCCTCCTTCTGCACTGTAAATGCTATGATTCTATGAAAATTAAGTAAGTGCAGGAATCAAGAGAGGTGGTGGTTAAGAAGAGCTGAATGTGGTCAGCATACATGTGAAAATGAACATTTCTTTCACATGCTGCCACAAGGGGCAACATGTAGAGAAGAGATAGATGGGGCCAAGGATAGATCCTTGGGAACACTGTAGGTAATGGTCTGGAGCAGAAATGGAAGCCTTTGCTAGGGGTAGTCTGGCTACAATTAGATGGAGAAGGATGGAACTAGGCAAGAGCAATCACATCAAGTGTTGGAGGAGAATTGTATGGTCAACGATGCCAAAGGATGCAGATAGGTTGGGAAGGATGAAGAGGGACAGTTTAGCGCAACCACATAAGATATCATTTGTGACTTTGATAAGAGCCATTCAGTATTGTAATGGGGGCAAAAAACTGATCGAAGGGATTCAAACATGGATTGCTGGGAAAGATGGGCAGGAATTTGGGAGATGTCAATATGTCCAAGGGCTTTAGAGAGGAGGGGAGGGTGGAGATTAAGCAGTAATTTGCATGGGTGATAGGGTCAAGAGTTGTATTTTTGAGGAGAGGGGTGATGATGACAGATTTGAAAAGGAGAGTGGGACAACTTCTGAGGAGAGTGAATCATTAGTAATGTTGGCTAAAATGGGGGCCAGGAGGGAATGTTGGGTGGTCAGCACTTTATTGGTAATAGGGTCAAAGGAAAAGGAGTCTTCTCCACATTCAATAGGATCATTCCCCCTATACATTAGGTCCTCACTTAAAGTTGCAGTTGCTTTCCTGAAAATTGTGACTTTAACTGAAACAACATTAAGTGGATTAACGGTTCCCATAGAAATCACTGTTAAAATCAGAGTTCGATTCCCTCAGACATTTCTCACCCGGAAAAAAAAATGTATAAATTGAAATATTGAACCAAACATGTGGTACTGTGCTTCGTAGATGAAATAACTTGAAAAATAAAATAAATTACTAAATATAAGTACTGCATAAATTCAAATAGATAATAAGCACCAGTCTCTCTTTTTTCTTAAGCAGTCTCCTAGCAAGGGGGATGACTTGCTTTCACTTTGGTTCAATGGGTTCTGAGATGGTCGTTAAGTCCAATGTGCAATCTGCGGACTCTGCTATGTGGGTCAGGTGTTGCGTGGAGGGTCAGTTAGATGAGTTGTTTTTTCACTCTGTCTGCCACCTTGACTTTGCCTCCAGATGCTCTCAGCAAAGGCTCGCTGTTTGGTTCCCTCCCAAATGAAAGAACCTTCTGACATTTTGGTGGATCACAGTTGGAATCACAGAATCATAGAATTTACAGTGCAGAAGGAGGCCATTCGGCCCACTGAGTCCACCTATGCTCACACCTCCACCCTATCCCCACACCTCCACCCTATCCCCATAACCCCACCTAATCTTTTTTTTTTGACACTAAGGGCAATTTAACATGGCCAATCCACCTAACCTGCACATCTTTGGACTGTGGGGGGAAACTGGAGCACCCGGAGGAAATGCACGCAGACAAAGCGAGAATGTGCAGCATCCGCACAGACAATGACCCAAGCCGGGAATCGAACCTGGAACCCTGAAGCTGTGAGGCAACTGTGCTAACCTCTGTGCTACCTTGCTGGAGGAGATGTTTGACCTCTTCAAGGATACTTTGAGGTCATCCCGAAAGTGTTCCACTGGAGCTGATGTGGAGTGATTACCACCTCCGTGCTGGCCGCCAAAGCCTCTCTTAATGGTTTTTAAATTGTCACTCTGCCTCACCTGCTGCAAAGCTGAAAAATGGTCAGACGTGGGGCTCCAAATTTAATCAGAAGATTGCAATGATGTGAAATGGCTCTGAACAACACAAAACAACGTGAAACTGAAATTCGAGATGCAAAACGGGAATAAAATCCTCAAAGCAAAATGACTTAAATGAGGGTAACTTAAAACGAGGATTTACTGCATCCATAAACCTTGATTTGTTTAATGTCCCAAAATCTACTGATCTCAGTCTTCAATATGCGCAATGGCTAAATCTCCACAGCAGTCTGGGGTAGAGAATTCCAAAGCTTCACAACCGTCTGAGTAAATAAATCTCTCCTCATCTCAGTTCTAAATAGCTGATTCCTTTTGCTGAGGATCCCTAATTCTTGACCGGCGAGGTAGGAAAAACAGTCTCTCAGAATCTACTTGTCAAGGCCTCGAACAAGTTTATACATTTCAATGGCATTGCTTCTCATTCTTCTAGCACCCAGAGGCTATAGGGCCCATTGCTGAACGTAAGCAAAGGCGCAAGAGGAAGCCATAGAGATGATTTCATTCCATAGGCAGCTGGGGTGTCGAACTGTCCATCAACCAGAATCAAGGACACAATGAAGTGTGTACACAAGAACCTGACGAGCAGATGTTTCATAACTGCAGTTAGTTCACATTTTCCCGAACTGAAGTATGAAGGTCTGCTTTCTTTCCACATAGTTAACTGAAGTCACACATATTTAGTGATGATTTTACATATATAGGATGAAACACTTGCATTTCTGAGCAACAATCGCTTCTGAGTAAGCGCAATTATATTTGCTTGCGTATTTTTGGGATCATAAAACACTAATCTCCATGACTGATAACAATTTTCCTACATTGCTTTATTCACTGCAGTTTTTTTTTTAAATTGCAAAGGGATGATCTCATCATTTCAGCAACCTGCAGAGTGATTGAGTGCTCGTTACTGCATGAACAAATCAAATATTATCCAGACAATATGATCCTAATTACTCCCACACAACATTGAGACCAATACTCCAATTGTCCTCATACAGTAACCACATTGGCTTATTACATTGTTAAGAGGCTATCTGAACTGGGAAGCAGACATTATTCAGAACCAGTTAAATATTTTATAAGCAACAAAAAAAATGTACTGACTACAATAGTAATAGCAATTTTAGATTCAGTTGACTTCATAAACCACAAGAGAGATATTTGAGTGGCTCATAACAATTAATTTAACCCTTGAGGTCACTTCCATGTTACAGATTTTATGCAGAATATATAAGATAGAACATCCATTTATTATTTTTATTTGAGGAAGGTGAATGAAATGAATGAATGAAAATTGCTTATTGTCACAAGTAGGCTTCAATGAAGTTACTGTGAAAAGCCCCTAGTCGCCACATTCCGGCGCCTGTTCGGGGAGGCTGGTACGGGAATTGAACCGTGCTGCTGGCCTGCCTTGGTCTGCTTTAAAACCCAGCGATTTAGCCCATAATTCTAATATTCTGAGAATTCTCCCCATAACGATGTCCACACTGGAGGATTAACAAAGGTGGCACATTCACTGCAACTTTAAATCATTGTCTATAGTTCTCATACATATAGTCTTGTTTTCTTTTAAAGTTAGAATCTGTTTATTCTATGTAAGGGGTCAACTTTAACCTCCATGTATATACTGACATCCTCTGTCATCTTTTTCCTTGACCCCAAAATCTGACACTTTCTACTATTACTCACGTGGCAAACAGATCCAGATCCTTAAGAACTTATATAATGGCAGTAATGTCCTTTGGCTCCCAAGAGCTCTAGCCCCCTGTCACTGGTTATCAATCTCCTTAATGTCCACTTCAGTTAAACTCGAGCTGAACGGGAGCTCAGCATCTTCCTTTATATCTAATGCAGTATCAGAAATATCCTCTTCTGACTTGGCATTAAATAGCGGGCGCATCTTGGGTGGCTCCCTCACAGGCTCTGGCAATTTGGGCTAATCTGCCCGATCCGCAAGGAATTCCGTAATCGGACTTGACGGCTTGGCAGAGCGATGTCAAAATTGACATCAAAGCGGGGCGGAGGAGTGAAATTGCAAATGATGAGCCCGAACAAGGACACATTAAAGATGGCGGGGGAAGTGGCCATGCCTATCACCCACAACAGGATGGCGGGAGTGGTAGCGAGAATATTTAAAAAGTTTGGTGGGAGACGAATGAGTGCTTCCAGAAACATAGCCAGAAATTGAAGGGTTCATTTCAAATTACTGTGGAGGAATCTTTGGGCCCAGCCAGGCAGCACCAGTGGCAGGCGCACAGGTGGAGAAATTGAAAGGCGTGGAGGAGGTCTGATCCCAATTTGAAGACAGACTTGCCTCTTTGGAGGCCGAAATGGTGATCACTGGGGACAGGAATGAGGGCCTCAAGGCTTTGCTGGGTGATTTGGAAAATAGGCTGGTGGGTCTACCCGAGGGAGTTGAGGGCTCAAGGCCAACCAAATACTTTCCTGCGATTTTCTCCCAGTTGATGAGTGGCGATGAGGTATTTGCCAGGCCAGAGTCTGACAGGGCCCATGTAGCCTTGAGGCAGAAATCGCGACCGAATGAGCCACCTCGAGTGGGTGATCATTTGGTTTCATAGATTCCATTTCCTCTGTTTCTGTGTTTTTTTTAAAAGATTACCCTTCTTTACAGGCTTAGTAGTTGCTGGGACGGCAGGGGACTGGTGGTGGGTCTCTCCTTCGTCTAAGGCCTTTGTTTATTATGGGCTGGAAAGAGGATCGGGGGAGAGATCAGCTTGGAGCAGAAATGAAGGTGGATAAGGAACAGATGGGATCTGGGTGGGGTGGCCACCTTACTAGCACGAGAAAGTAAGTTAGTTAATAGAAGTTAAGTGGGGGATGATGCTGCGACATATCGGGCTAGTTTGGTTAAGCTCGATGGGTCTGGGGTGGCGGGAGGTGGGGGGGGGGGCGATAGATTAAAATAGATGATAGGCTATCTGTTGACAGGGAGTGAGGGGAACTGATAGTGACCAGTTATCTATTTCTGCTCCACCATTTAGGTGGGATGGGTCATCATCTTAGGTGGGCCTGCGGCCTGGGAATCATCAGTAAAGCTATGACCGTTCCCATAGGTAATGACTGACTCAGGGTGGGGGTGGGGTGATGTGTTTCATGATCTTGTCTTTCAATGATTCTATAGAACTGCTGGTGACTTAGCCAGAACTAGGATTTATTGATGTACACGTGCTAAGGTAACGATCTGATACAGACCAAGTTATCATCGAGTTACACTCGACTCTCCTGGAACTACTCTTAGAACATAGAACATAGAACAGTACAGCACAGAACAGGCCCTTCGGCCCTCGATGTTGTGCCGAGCAATGATCACCCTACTCAAACCCACGTATCCACCCTATACCCGTAACCCAACAACCCCCCCCCCCCTTAACCTTACTTTTTAGGACACTACGGGCAATTTATCATGGTCAATCCACCTAACCCGCACATCTTTGGACTGTGGGAGGAAACCGGAGCACCCGGAGGAAACCCACGCACACACGGGGAGGACGTGCAGACTCCGCACAGACAGTGACCCAGCCGGGAATCGAACCTGGGACCCTGGAGCTGTGAAGCATTTATGCTAACCACCATGCTACCGTGTTGCCCTATGTGTGACTGTTCTCATATATGCCTTACAGGGCGGCATGTGGCACAGTGGCTAGCACTGGGACTTCAGCGCTGAGGACCTGGGTTTGAATCCCGGCCCTGGGTCACTGTCCCTGTGGAATTTGCATATTCTCTCCATGTCTGCGTGGGTTTCACCCCTACAACCCAAAGATGTGCAGGGTAGATGCATTGGCCACACCACATTGCCCCTTAATTGAAAAAAAAAGTAATTGGGTACTCTAAATTTATATTAAAATATATATATATGCCTTACAACCTTCCGCTGGTAGCCGGATGTCATCTGGCTTATGTCTGATGCCACCTGTTGGTGGGAGGTCACACTGCTGAGTACTTGTATTGTTATCTACAGACATTGTGGCGCTAACAATTATACTCAAAGCCGACAGACTAGTACAATAGAGGCTTTATTGCTGTACGATGTTTCCCTCCATCTGCAACAGTAGACTAAGGGTCTGAGCAGCTCTCATACATTTATACATAAGCTCCCTGTGGGCGGAGCTAGCCGGCAGGGGCTGACCGGAGGAACCTGTATTACAGGTACAGGCATACATCCCCCTACTGCAGTACACATAACTACAGTGGTTATCTCACCACATTCACCCCCTGTAAAAAATGAGTCCGGCGGGGGTGACATGTAACTCTAATACAAAGGATGCTATTTACAAGAGGGTCCAACAAGGAAAATCAAGAGTCCATCCGGTTAGCAGGTTACAGGTTGAGCCGAATCGGTGGTCGGACGTTCCGCTGTGATCGGCGTAGCTGTGATGGTGACGTCGGCACAGGCGGTGATGGCCCCGATGGTGCAGGTGCTGGTGGTGTTGGTGCTGGCTGCTGGCGGGATGACTCCGAGAGCAAGCCGAAATCTTCCGTGTCCTCCAGGGTGGGCAGGGGGATGAGGGATGGACCTGATGGGGACGAATAGGGGGGCGCTGGGGTTGGCGCAGGAAGTGGTGTGGGCATGGGATCGGCACCTGAGGGAGCCAGGTCCCGGAGCGACACTGTGTCCTGGCGGCCGTCGAGGAACTCCACGTAGGCATACTGAGGGTTGGCGTGGAGAAGGCGTACTTTGTCCACCAGGGGTTCCGCCTTGTGGTGCCGTACATGCCTACGGAGAAGGACTGGGCCCGGAGTCGTGAGCCAAGTCGGGAGCGACACTCCGGATGTGGACTTCCTAGGGAAGGCAAAAACACGTTCATGGGGTGTACTGTTAGTTGCGGTGCACAGTAGTGATCGAATGGAATGGAGCGCGTCAGGGAGGACCTGCTGCCAGCGAGCGGCTGGGAGGTTTCTGGACCGTAGGGCCAGCTGGACGGCCCTCCATACCGTCCCGTTCTCCCTCTCTACCTGCCCGTTACCCCGGGGGTTGTAGCTGGTCGTCCTGCTGGAGGCGATACCCCTGCTGAGCAGGAATTGACGCAGCTCATCGCTCATGAATGAGGATCCCCTGTCACTGTGGATATAGTCGGGGAAACCGAACAGGGCGAAAATGGAATCCAGGGCCTTGATGACGGTGGCAGACGTCATATCTGGGCATGGGATGGCAAAGGGGAACCTAGAAAATTCATCGACCACACTAAGGATGTAGGTGTTGCGGTCGGTGGAGGGAAGGGGCCCTTTGAAGTCCACGCTGAGTCGTTCAAAGGGGCGGGATGCTTTCACCAGGCGTGCGCGATCTGGCCGATAGAAGTGCGGCTTGCACTCCGCACAGATCTGGCAGTCTCTGGTGACTGTCCGTACTTCCTCGACGGAGTAGGGCAGATTGCGGGCTTTGATCAGATGGTACAAGCGAGTGACCCCCGGATGGCAAAGGCTGTCGTGCAAGGCACGGAGCTGGTTCACTTGTGCACTGGCACATGTACCTCGGGAGAGGGCGTCTGGGGGCTCGTTGAGCTTGCCGGGGCGATACAAGATCTCGTAGTTAAAGGTGGAGAGCTCGATTCTCCACCGCAAGATTTTGTCATTCTTGATCTTGCCCCGCTGCGTGTTGTTGAACATGAAGGCTACCGACCGTTGGTCAGTGAGGAGAGTGAATCTCCTGCCGGCCAGGTAATGCCTCCAGTGCCGCACCGCTTCAACGATTGCCTGGGCTTCCTTTTCGACAGAGGAATGCCGAATTTCGGAGGCGTGGAGGGTGCGTGAAAAGAATGCCACGGGTCTGCCGGCCTGATTCAGCGTGGCGGCAAGGGCGACATCTGAAGCGTCGCTCTCTACTTGGAAAGGCAGAGTCTCGTCTACGGCGTGCATCCCCGCCCTGGCTATGTCAGATCGAATACAGGCGAAGGCCTGCTGTGCCTCGGCCGAGAGGGGAAAATGTGTGGACTGGATAAGTGGCCGGGCCTTGTCTGCGTATTGCGGGACCCACTGGGCGTAATAAGAGAAAAACCCAAGGCAGCGTTTGAGGGCCTTGGGGCAGTGGGGAATTGGGAGCTCCATGAGGGGGCGCATGCGGTCGGGATCGGGCCCCAGTAGTCCGTTTTGGACTACGTAGCCAAGGATGGCTAAGCCGTCTGTGCGGAATACGCATTTCTCCTTGTTGTACGTGAGATTAAGGAGAGATGCGGTGTGGAGGAATTTATAAAGGTTGGCATCATGGTCCTGCTGGTCATGGCCGCAGATGGTGACATTGTCGAGGTACGGGAAGGTGGCCTGCAATCCGTACCGGTCAACCATTCGGTCCATTTCTCGCTGAAAGACCGAGACCCCATTCGTGACGCCGAAGGGAACCCTCAGAAATTGGTACAGACGACCGTCCGCCTCGAAGGCAGTGTAGGGACGGTCCGATTTACGGCTAGGGAGCTGGTGGTAGGCGGATTTCAGGTCAATAGTAGAGAAGACCCGGTACTGTGCAATCTGATTGACCATATCAGAAATGCGGGGGAGGGGGTACGCGTCGAGCTGCGTATACCGGTTGATGGTCTGGCTGTAGTCCACGACCATCCTGTGCTTCTCCCCGGTCTTAACCACTACCACCTGGGCTCTCCAAGGGCTGTTGCTGGCCTTGATGATACCCTCCCGAAGCAGCCGCTGGACTTCGGACCTGATGAAGGCCTTGTCCTGGGTGCTGTACCATCTGCTCCTGGTGGCGACGGGCTTGCAATCCACAGTCAGATTAGCAAAGAGGGAGGGGGGCTCGACTTTGAGGGTCGCGAGGCCGCAAACGGTGAGGGGAGGTAGGGGTCCACCGAATTTGAGGGTGAGGCTCTGGAGATTGCACTGGAAATCCAGGCCTAGTAAGAGTGAAGTGCAGAGATTGGGGAGAATGTACAGACGGAAACGGTCGAATTCCACACCCTGTACAGTGAGTTTAACCAGGCAGAAACCCCGGATCGGGACAGAGTGGGAACCGGAGGCAAGGGAGATCTGCCGGTCGGCGGGATGGATCGCAAGGGAATAGCGCCTTACCGTGTCCGGGTGGACGAAGCTCTCGGTGTTCCCGGAGTCGATGAGGCAGGAGGTCACATGGCCGTTGACCAGCACCGATGTGGAAGAGGGTGCCAGGTTGCGAGGACGGGACTGGTCGAGCGTAACGGAGGCGAGCAGTGGTTGGTCGGCGGTTGAGTCAGATGAGTCCGACGAGGAGCGGTAGCGACCCGTGTCCCGTGATGGCGGCCCCTGGAGACGAGATGGCGGCATCCGCAGTACCTGTGGGTAAAATGGCGGCGTCCATGGAGCGCACGTTATGGGGTCGGAACAAAATGGCGGCACCCATGGAACGCACATGGCTGTGGTGGATGAAGATGGCGGCGCCCATGGGGCGCACGTGGCGGGGGCGGCAAAAGATGGCGGCGCCCACTGATCGCACGTGGGGTCGGGGGAAGCGGACGGCGGGGCCCATTGAGGGAGCGGCTGAGGCGTGGGGACCGGCGGCGCGATAGCGGCGACCGTCCGGGACTGACACACCGCTGCAAAGTGGCCTTTCTTGCCACAAGTTTTGCAGGTCGCTGTACGGGCCGGGCAGGGTTGGCGAGGGTGCTTCTGTTGGCCGCAGAAGTAACAGTGGGGACCCCCAGGGGGTGCGGTGCGGCGGGCAGCGCAGGCATAGTGCGCGGGGGCGGCTGCTGGGGGGGCCGTTTGCGGGGTCCACGAGGGGTAGGACGGATGGGCCTGGGGAGCCGTTTGCGGGGTCCACGAGGGGTAGGACGGGTGGGCCGAGTGGCTAGCGGAGTAAGTGTGCGCACTACGGGAGGCGGCCGTCATGGAGAGCGCCAGGGCCTTTGCGGCCGCGAGGTCGGGGCAACCCCTTCCAGCAGTCGTTGCCGGATGGGGTCCGAAGCAATGCCTGTAACGAAGGCATCGCGCATGAGTAAATCAGAATGTTCCGTGGCTGTGAGGGCCCGGCAGTCGCAGTCTCGTATCAGGGGTATAAGGGCCCTCCAGAAGTCCTCAATCGACTCACCCGGCTGCTGGACGCGAGTAGAAAGTTGATGCCTCGCAAACAGGGTGTTCGCCGATGGTGCATAGTTCTCCTTGAGCAGTTCCATAGCTGCGGTGTAGTCGGTCGCATCTCGAATGAGCGGAAAGACGCTGGAGCTAAGTCTGGAGTACAGGAGTTGCTTTTTCTGAGCCTCCGTCGGGGGAGGGTCTGCTGAAGAGATGTAGGCCTCGAAGACTGCGAGCCAGTGATCAAAGTCTTTTCTGGCGTGAGGCGAATGTGGATCCAGCTGCAGACGGTCAGGCTTGACTCTGATGTCCATGGTGACTGGGAAATCGTACAGCAATAAATTGTGGCGCTAACAATTATACTCAAAGCCGAGAGACTAGTACAATAGAGGCTTTATTGCTGTACGATGTTGTCCCTCCATCTGCAACAGTAGACTAAGGGTCTGAGCAGCTCTCATACATTTATACATAAGCTCCCTGTGGGCGGAGCTAGCCGGCAGGGGCTGACCGGAGGAACCTGTATTACAGGTACAGGCATACATCCCCCTACTGCAGTACACATAACTACAGTGGTTATCTCACCACAGACATATCACCACAAGGGTGGTCACCTAGAATGTTCAGGGCCTCGGGGGCTCAGTCAGAAAGGGTGTGGGTTTTTGCTCATTTAAAGAAATTGGGAGCAAATGTGACATTTCTCCAGGAGACCCACATTTGCGAGTGAATCAGTCATGTTTTCGAAAGGTTTGGCTGAGCCAAGTTTTCCACTTGGGGTGTGGCGATCCTTATTACTAAAAGGAAAAAGCGTCCGGTTTCATTCAGGGAAGGTATTATCAGATGCGGGAGGGAGGTTTGTTATTGTAAAGGGGGTGCTAGAGGGATGCAGATGGCGTTGGCGAATGTGTACGCCCCGAATTGGGATTATACAATGTCCATGAAACGGCTACTGGCAAGGATACTGGATCAAGACAACCAACACCTTATTATGGGAGGAGACATGAATTGTATGCTGGACCAAAGGTTAGATCATTCAAGGCCAAGATCGCTGCTCCCAGAGGGTATGGCTAAGGCATTAATTGCTTTTCTGAAAGAAACCGGGGGGGACAGAACCTTGGCGGTTCGAACACCCGGGTGATGAAGAGTTCTCATTTTTCTCCTCAATACACACTATTTCTTTCAGGATTGACTATTTTGTCGTGAGCCGAGTGCTTCAGGGATGAAGAAATTTGAGTACTCTTTTTTTTTAATAACCTTTTATTGTCACAAGTAGGCTTACATTAACACTGCAATGAAGTTACTGTGAAAATCCCCTAGTCGCCACATTCCGGCGCCTGTTCGGGTACACAGAGGGAGAATTCAGAATGTCCAAATTACCCAACAGCACATAGTAGGGAGTTGTGGGAGGAAACCGGAGCACCCGGAGGAAACCCACGCAGACACGGGGAGCACGTGCAGACTCCGCACAGACAGTGACCCAGCCGGGAATCGAACCTGGGACCCTGCCGCTGTGAAGCAAAAGTGCTAACCACTGAGCTACCGTGCTGACGTGATCAGTTCTGACCATGCCCCACATTGGATGGACCTAGAGTTGGGGGTAGGCATGGGACATCGAAAGGGATGTGGGTTTGCTAGCGGACATGCGGTTCTGCACAAGGACCGCAGGGACTATCCAGGATTATATTTTGAACAATGACAATGGGGAGGTCTCGCCCTCAACACTATGGGAAGCACTGAAGGTTGTAATTAGAGAAAAAAATATATCTTTCAAGGCCCATGGAGAGCTGGAGGAAGCAGGAAAAGGTGGTAGACAATATTATGGAGGGAGGTGGTAAATATTCAGACAGTAAATCACCAGGACTATTAGCAGAGAGGAAAAAGCTGCAAACGCAGTTTAATGTGACCACTACAGATAGGGCAGTATCACAGCTGAGGCAATCTAAAGGGGCTATTTACGAATATAGGGAGAAAGCAAATCGGTTCCTGGCATATCAACTGAGGAAACAGGAGGCTGAGAGGGAGATTGCCTAGATTAGGGCACAGGATTGGGGGGAGGGGGGGGGGGGGTTGGTCTCGGATCAGGAGAAGGGTAATGAGGTATTTAAGACCTTTCACTAAAATGTATACAGGTCCGAGCCTCTATGGGATGGGAAAGATATGGTGGAATTCCTGGGTGAGTTGGGAGTTTCCCAGTGTGGAGGAGGAGTTGCAAGAGGACCTTGAAGCTCTGCTGAGGCAGGCTTCAATTCCCTGCTTTTGAAACAAGACAAAGACCCCTCAGATTGTGGAGCTTTCCTGGTTGTAAGATAAAGACAAGAAAGAGTGAATACTTTGTGATTGGGGTGCCGAGGCAGGGAGCGGGGCTTAGGAGAGTGCCGACCCGGCTAGCTGGAAGCCATTAACGGTATTTGGGTGTCTAGATAGCAAAGGACTGGGGTAAACTCCTGAGGTTGAATTATACAAATCTGATGGCAAAGGTCAAAGAGGCCTGGCAAAGATGGGACAGTCTTCCATTGACCCTGGCGGGCAGAGTGCCATCGGCTAAGTGGAAATCTTGCCGAGATGTTTATTTTTATTCTAGTGTCTTCCGATATTCTTGCCCAAGGCATTTTTCAGAGAGATTGACTGTCTGGCGACTGGGTTTATTTGGGTGGGTAAGACCCCGAGGATCAAGAGGATGTTGCTCCAGGTGGAGAGACAATTAGGGCTTGGCCTTGCCAAACTTTCAATACTATGATTGGGCAGCTAATTTGCTGAAAAGGTGCGAGAGTGGTTCGGAGATTCGGATCAGCTTTGGGTCCGGGTGGAAACAGAGTCTGCGAGGGAAGCCATTCTAGCGGGACTGGTATCAGCTTTGTTACCGGTGGCACTGAAGAAACATTTGCCTAACTCGGTAGTAATAGCCATGTTAAAAATTTGAGGCAGGTGGCAGTGGTTAGCACTGCTGCCTCACGACGTCGAGGACCCAGGTTCGATCCTGGCCCCAGGTCACTGTCCATGTGAAGCTTGACATTCTCCCCATGTCTGTGTGGGTCCAAACCCTTCAACCCAAAGATGTGCAGGATAGGTGGATTGGCCACGCTAAATTTCCCCTGAATAAAAAAATTTGGAGGCAATTCTGTCGTCATTTTAATTTGAGGGCTGCCTCTCGGCTCACCCCCATTTGTGAGAACCGGTTATTCAAACCTGCTAGGTCGGAATAGAAATTTAGCGAATGGAAGGCTAAAAGTTTAGAGAAAGTGAGAGGCTTATTTTCTGAAGGTCGGTCGGTTAGCCAAGGGAACTGAAAGAAAAATATGGACTTACAGAAGCTGATAGGTTCCGGTATCTCCAGGTGCGCAACTGGGTCAAAAAGTACTTTTTAGCTTTCCCGATGAAGCAGCTCAAGAGGATCATATCCTGTTTTGGTTTGGAGGTGGCCACCACGTCGGGTATATACCAGCGGATGATGGGGGAGGAGATGGGCTCTGTTGAGGGCATGAAGGCAAAGTGGATGGAGGAGCTGGGACCGATCTTGGAGGAGGAGGTGTGGAGTGAGGCCCTGAGGAGGGTGAACCTGACCTTGTCCTCGTCTCACCCAGCTGTAAGTGGTGTTCTGGGCACATCTCACGAAGGCTAGAATAGTCGGTTTTCTAAACGAGTGGATGATAGATGTGATGGTTGTTTGGGGAGCCCAGCGCAACGTGCTCAAAGCTGGCGGATCTCTAGAGGCCCTTTTTTTAGACTACGTCGGCAATCCTAAACATTGGGTTAGAGCTATCCCATTGGTGGCTATTTAGGGGGTTTTGCTTGTGCCAGAAGTCCAGACAGGGGCGGAGACTGACGTCCTGGCCTTTGCCTCACTGGTGGCAAGGAGGTGGAATCTCATGGGTTAGAGGTCGAGTACACCACCAAGTTTATTGTGAGAGGGTCAGTGGAAGGATTTACTGCAGATGGCAGCCGTTTATATTGTACTTTAAAGAGCAGATCACTGTTAGCTGATAGGAGAGGCAGGTGGCAGAGTGGGTGGGGGGGGACAGAGTGAGTGGGTGGACTTAGTACAGGGGTGGGCAAACTTTTCCGTGCAAGGGCCACATTCAGAAATTCACAATTTTAAAGGGCCGCATAGTATATTAAGTAAAATAATTACTTCACCCGGTTATGATTCTGGGCGCCTCATATAGAACATAGAACAGTACAGCACAGAACAGGCCCTTCGGCCCTCGACGTTGTGCCGAGCAATGATCACCCTACTCAAGTCAACGTATCCACCCTATATCAGTAAGTAACCCAACAGTAACCTTTAAAAAAAAATTTATTAAAAAATAAAAATAAATTTTTTTTAATGACTTGGTGGGCCGCATAAAGACCTTTGGTGGGCCGCATGCAGCCCGCGGGCCGTAGTTTGCCCACCCCTGACTTAGTAACTAAGTTTTACTGTTGTGAGGGAAGACGGAGGGTGGGGGAGGGGGCTCTTGCTGTTTAATTCTCAGTGTGTTTTAGTAGGTTTTGTATTAAAATTGATATAATTTCAAAAAGAAACCTCTTCTCCCTGTACAACATTGCCTGCTTCCATCCCATCTTTAATCTGTGCCTTTGTTGGTCAAGTCTCAGCAACTTTAAATCTCAGAAACACGAAATTGTCATTCTTAGTAGACAGTTTATTGTTCCTACCTCCTCTCACTGAATCAAGTTCAGGGATTAAACAGTGCAACATGATTATTGCAACATTTTATATCATTATATAAGGTGTGGCCTCTTTGAAAAAGGAATGTTGACGAGCTTCTAGATGAGTCCCATCTGACAGGAGTACAAATTTCGCAGGAGCCATGGAAATGGGCGTGGCCTTCTTTGCTTCACTGTACAAACTGAAACAACATGGGAGCATTTTGCAAAAGTGGACAGAACATAAGGCATAGGAGCAAGAGTGGACTATAAGACCGCAGTTACCTGAACTTCGATTTCCCTTTCTATCCCATATCCGTGGATTCCTTTAATATTAAAAAAAATCTAGCATTCTCGGTTATGAATACACTCAATTACTCTGCATTCACAATCTTCTGAGGTAGAAAATTCTAAAGGTTTACAACCCTCCATGAAAAAGATTTCTTATCTGAATCCTGAATAACCAATTCTTTACTCTGACGTTGTGACTCTTAGATCTCGATTCTCTAGCCATGGGAAACAATATGGCAAAGTTGCATTTTGTCCAAAATTGCAAATATTTCTGTATTATCTGTCAAATTGTGATATTCCAACATATGAGGCAATAAGAAGCAAAATACAGGAAAGGGTCTGTTAACTTTTTGCAGTAACAACGTATTGATTAGACATATTGAAGAGAGTGACAAATTCAGTTGCAAAACATTGCTTCTATCAGCTGTTCACCTCAGTTTCCCAGGCGCACAATGCAGTTGCTTCTTGCACACTCTTGTTGGAAGACATGGACACACTTAGGATCCCTTGTGCGCCCAGAAGACATTAATGTGACATGACCCAGATGCCACACAGCTCAACCAACTGATACGATGCCATCATAGAGATCCCTTATTTCGTTCTGGTGTTCCCTTTCCAAGAATTTACATTGTATGAGAATGGATGTTTTTTTCAAAAGTGTGAATATTGTGTTATTCTGTAAAGAAGACAGTGTATATAAATTATTTAATCAAGCTGGGAAATGGTTAATCGAGTCTATTTGTCTGGAAGCATCGAGGGAAAAGGAGTAGAGGTGTCAATACATGCATTTATAATGAAGCTCCAATTAAGTGGCTTTATAAATTAGAAATTTGCACTCGGAGATAGATAGATCTGTTTTATTTTGTTTGTTGAATTTCAGGGAGGAAAAGGCTTTTCCAACTTGCAAAGGTTTCATAAGTAAGCAAGGGAAGGTTATTGAATATTATTTGATCCCAAAAGTGGGGGCAATAGGAAAGGCATAAAAGACTTTTATATTTTAGAAAAAATATGTTAACGAAGTACTCAGAACAATGGAATCGAAGACAAAAAGGAAAAAGGATACATGAGAAGAGATGTCGAATCGATTTGGGGTTGGCTATGTGAGGAAGGCCTCCTAGAAACAGCTCTGGACTGGGAGAAGATGCAATTTGAATTATCCTTCCAGTCAAGCCAGAAATGTCTTGGGCTGCAAAAAGCAGTCTTGCCCTGAAATCTTGGATTTCTACAGCAGAGTGGACGTGAGTTTGAGTGGTTGTGTGGTATGGCTTTATTAAAGCTAAGCAGTTTTCCTTAGGTATTATTACTGGATTTATACAGTTTAACATCTATGAGGGAGTGTTGCCTGGAAGATGTTTATTGGCGATCTGACCAAGTAGGAGTTTTGGGGGGGAATGTTTTGCAAGACTAATTTTAACTGCGTAACTAACTTTGTGTCATTAAATTTCCTTTTCTCCCATCCATTGACTCGGTGTACACCTCCCGCTGCTTAAGGAAAGCGGGCAGCATAATCAAAGACCCCTCCCACCCAGGTGATTCTCTCTTTCAACCTCTTCCATTGGGCAGAAGATACAAAAGTCTGAGAACACACACCAACAGATTCAAAAACAGTTTCTTCTCCGCTGTTACCAGACTCTTTAATGACACTCTTATGGACTGTACTGATTTCACTATGCATCCTATCTACTGTTTTAGGATTATACTCCATATGCTTCACTCGATGACTATGTCTGTGTACTAACATTGTGGATTTATCGCATGTCCTATGTTTTTTATGCATGGAACGATCGGTCTGGACCATATGCAGAACAATACTTTTCACTGTACCTCGGTGACAATAAATCTAATCTAATAAACGTGGTATTTTCAAATTTTCAAATCAAAAGCTTTATGACACTTCTTTCAGCTGAGATCAGTACTTTTCTCACTTTCAGAATCCTCTGGGATCTGGTTTGTCCAGCAATTAATATCTGCTGTGGTCATAACAATTGCACCAATCTCTTTGACCAGCTTCACTTTTAGAGGAACAAGCTGCCTGTACTGGAGTCTGGTGCAGTATTTGCTTTATTGGGCGAACAAAATGGCCAAAGTTTGTTTGCATATCTATCATTTTATTTTAGGCACATTTTTTTTCTTTCTTGGGAGAAAACTAAATAATTGAGGTTAAAGGGATGTTTACGGACTTCCGGTTGCTGCTATGCCTAGCTAGGTCGCACGTTCGGCAGCTCCCGCCAAGAACGGACTTTTGGGCCCTTTTGAGGAGCCCCAGTGGCACTTGTACGACGGTTCCCAGTGTGGGAAGGTGATAGTAAGGTTCCCCCAGCACAGTATGGAGTGGACCAGGAGTGGAGCGATCAAAAGAGTGGTTTTGGAGCAGCGAAGAGAGAGGGGGAGGAAAAGCAAGATGGCGGCGGCTGGAGATCAAGCAGCTTGGCCGCAGTGGTCGCGGGAGCAGCAGGAGTTCCTCAAAAACTGCTTTGCGGAGCTGAGAGCAGAAATGCTGGCGCCAATGAAGGCGTCGATAGAAAAGCTGGTGGAGACCCAGAAGGCCCAAGGGGCGGCAATTCAAGAGGTGCGGCAGAAGGCCTCAGAGAACGAGGACGAGATTTTGGACCTGGCGGTGAAAGTAGAGGCGCACGAGGTGCTACACAAGAAGTGGCAGGAGAAGTTTGAGGACCTGGAAAACAGGTCGAGGAGGAAGAATCTTCGGATTCTGGGTCTCCCTGAAGGAGTGGAGGGGCCTGATGCTGGGACATATGTAGTTACAATGCTCAACACGCTGATGGGCGCGGAAGCTTTCCCGAGGCCCCTGGAGCTGGATGGGGCTCAGCGAGTCCTGGCAAGGAGGCCCAAAGCCAACGAGCCGCCAAGGGCTGTAGCGGTGAGATTCCACCGCTTTATGTACAGGGAGTGCGTCTTGAGATGGGCGAAGAAAGAACGGAGCAGCAGGTGGGAGAATACGGAGATCCGTATCTACCAGGACTGCAGTGCGGAGGTGGCCAAGAAGAGAGCTCGTTTTAATCGGGCCAAGGCGATTCTCCATCGGAAGGGGGTGAAGTTTGGAATGCTGTAGCCAGCGCGATTGTGGGTTATGTTTCAGGACCATCACCACTATTTTGAGACGCCAGATGAGGCGTGGACCTTTATTCAGACTGAAAAGTTGGACTCGAACTGAGGGTTTGTTGTGGGGGGGTGTTCACTGCATTTTGGGGGTGTTCTTCATCTGGTTTCGGGTTTGGAAGAGGGGACATGGGAAGGGGTGCGTGGATATGATGTGGGGACTGTGTGAGAGTGTGGGCGCCGGTACTGTAGGGGCAGGTCCCCGCTGATGGAGGGGGGGTTGGAGGCCCGGGGTCGGGGAGCTGGGGCGAGGTCGCAGAAAAAGGAGCTGCGCAATTGGGGGCAGGGCCGACTCGGATGGAAAGCGTGGGCTTTTTCCCATGCTAAGGAAGGGAGGGGCAGGGCCGGGGGGGAAGGGCGGTGCTGGAGGAGAGCGCATATTGATCGGCAGGGGGAGGCGGGGGGGTTCCCACACTGGGGGGTCGTTGGAATGGCGGGAGTGGCCGGGGTCAGCAGGAGTCAGCTGACTTATGGAAGTGTAATGAGGGGGCAGAATGGCTGGACGGGGGTCTGGCTGGGGGGGCGGGGAACTGGGTTGCTGCTGTATTGGCCAAAGGGGAGCTGAAGGTAGAAGAGGGAGTTGGGGCGGGTGTCCGCCGTCTGAGGGGCTAGATGGTGCGGGAGGCGCAGGTGCGTGGCTGGCCTAAAAAAGGGGATGGCTAGTCGGCGGGGAGGGGGGGGCGCGCGAGTATCCCAGCTGATAACATGGAATGTAAGGGGCCTGAATGGGCCGGTCAAGGGGGCCCGGGTGTTCATGCACTTAAACGGACTGAAGGCAGATGTGGTCATGCTTCAGGAGACACACTTGAAGGTGGCAGATCAGGTCAGGCTGAGAAAGGGATGGGTAGGGCAGGTCTTTCACTCGGGGCTGGATGCGAAGAATAGAGGGGTTGCGATACTGGTGGGGAAGCGGGTGTCATTTGAGGCGATGAATATTGTGGCGGATAATGGAGGTCGATACGTGATGCTGAGTGGTAGGTTGCAGGGGACGCGGGTGGTACTGGTGAACGTTTATGCCCCGAATTGGGATGATGTCGGATTTATGAAACATATGTTGAGTCGGATCCCGAATCTGGAGGCAGGGAGCTTGATAATGGGGGGGGGGGGGGGGAACTTCAACACGGTGCTGAACCCAGCACTGGACCGTTCCAGATCCAGGACGGGTAAGAGGCCGGCTGCGGCCAAGGTGCTCAGGGGGTTTATGGACCAGATGGGGGAGTGGATCCGTGGAGGTTTGCCAGGTGGTGGCCAGAGAATTTTCTTTTTTCTCCCACGTCCATAAAGCCTATTCCCGGATAGATTTCTTTATAATGAGTAGGGCACTAATCCTGAAAGTGGAGGAAACGGAATATTCGGCTATAGCCATCTCGGACCACGCCCCGCATTGGGTGGAGCTGGAGTTGGGGGAGGAGAGGGACCAGCTGTTATGGCGCCTCAATGTGGGACTGTTGGCAGATGAGGAGGTGTGCGGGCGGATCAGGGGGTGTATTCAAAGATACATGGAGGCCAACGATAATGGGGAGGTGCAGGTGGGGGTAGTCTGGGCGGCTTTGAAGGCGGTGGTTAGGGGAGAGCAATTTCCATTAGGGCCCATAGGGAGAAGAGAGAGGACGGTGAGGGAGAGATTGGTGGGGGAGATATTAAAGATGGACAGAAGCTATGCAGAGGCCCCCGAGGTGGGGCTGCTTAGGGAGCGATGAAGCCTCCAAATGGAATTTGATCTATTGACCACGGGAAAAGCAGAGGAGCAGAGCAGGAAAATGCAGGGGGTGGTATATGAGTATGGGGAGAAGGCGAGCCAGATGCTGGCACATCAGCTTCGTAAGAGGGAGGCAGTGAGGGAGACTGGTGGAATTAGAGATAGAGGGGGAATACGGTGCGGAGTGCGGTGAGAATAAACAAGGTATTTAGAAACTTCTATGGGAATCTGTATAGGTCTGAGCCCCCGGAGGGGGGAGGGAATGCGGCGATTCTTGGATTAACTGAGGTTCCCGAGGGTGATGGGGCAGCAGGTGGCTGGTTTGGGAGCGCCGATTGGGCTGGAGGAGCTGGTTAAGGGACTGGGGAGTATGCAGGCGGGGAAGGCTCCAGGACCGGACAGGTTCCCGGTTGAATTTTACAGAAAATATGTGGACCTGCTGGGCCCATTGCTGGTGAGAACTTTTAATGAGGTGAGGGAGGAGGGGACCCTGCCTCCGACAATGTCCAGGGCACTGATCTCGCTGATTTTGAAGCGGGACAAGGATCCATTGCAATGTGGATCGTATAGGCTGATTTTGCTCCTCAATGTAGACGCTAAGTTATTGGCGAAGGTTCTGGCTAAGAGGATTGAGGACTGTGACCCAGGGGTGATCCATGAGGACCAGACGGGGTTTGTGAGGGGCGGCAGACAGTTAAACACAAATGTGCGGAGGCTCTTAAATGTGATCATGATGCCCTCGGTGGAGGGGGAAGCGGAGGTAGTGGCGGCCATGGACGTGGAGAAGGCCTTTGATCGGGTGGAGTGGGAGTATCTCTGGGAAGTGCTTAGGAGGTTTGGGTTCGGGGAAGGGTTCATAAGGTGGGTCAGGTTGTTATATAGGGCCCCAGTGGCGAGTGTGGCTACGAACCGGCGGAGGTCGGAGTACTTTAGGTTGTACCGCGGGACGAGGCAGGGGTGTCCCTTATCCCCCTTGTTGTTTGCACTGGCAATTGAGCCATGGCACTGAGGGAGTCTAGGATCTGGAGGGGATTGGTCCGGGGCGGGGGAGGAACACCGGGTGTCGTTATATGCTGATGACCGGCTGTTATACGTTGCAGACCCAGTGGAGGGGATGGTGGAGGTTATGCGGATCCCTGGGGAGTTTGGGGACTTTTCGGGTTATAAGCTCAACATGGGGAAGAGTGAGCTCTTTGTGGTGCATCCAGGGGACCAGGAAAGGGGGATAGACGAGCTACCGCTGAAGAGGGCGGAGAGGAGTTTTCGATACCTGGGGATCCAGGTAGCTAGGAGCTAGGGGGCCCTGCATAAGCTCAATTTGGCACGGTTGGTGGAACAGATGGAGGAGGATTTCAAGAGATAGGACACGTTGCCACTCTCCCTGGCGGGTAGGGTGCAGTCGGTCAAGATGATGGTCCTCCCGAGGTTCCTGTTTGTGTTCCAGTGCCTGCCCATCCTAATCCCCAAGGCTTTTTTTAAACGGCTAAGCAGGAGCATTATGGGATTCGTATAGGCGAATAAGACCCCGAGGGTGAAGAGGGTGTTTTTGGAGTGTAGCTGGGACAGAGGGAGGTTGGCGCTGCTGAATCTATGTGGCTATTATTAGGCAGCTAATGTGGCAATGATCTGTAAGTGGGTAATGGAGGGAGAGGGGTCGGCGTGGAAGAGACTGCAGGTGGCGTCTTGTGTGGGTACAAGTCTGGGGGCGCTGGTGACGGCACCGTTGCCGCTCCCGCCGACAAGGTACACCACGAGTCCGGTGGTGGCAGCGACCCTGAAGATCTGGGGGCAGTGGAGGCGTCATAGGGGCAAGGTGGGAGCCTCGGTCTGGTCCCCGATACGAGAGAACCACAGGTTCGTTCCGGGTAGGGTGGATGGGGGGTTTCTGAGCTGGCATCGGGAAGGGATTAAAAGAATGGGGGACATATTCATCGATGGGACTTTTGCGAGCCTAGGGGCGCTGGAGGAGTGATGCGACCATCAATTCACTTGGAGACTTGAGTCGAAGTAAACAGTGGTTTTAATCAGCTTACAACTTTGCCTGCCTGCGACTGGTAAATTACTGATGGCGGTCCCACAGGTCAGCTGCTCTTATACTTCCCATAAGGGGCAGAGCCATGGGCGGTGCCCGTACATGCTCCACATCACCCCCTGTGGGTGAAGCCACACAGTGGCCCATAGATGGGGCCCACAGGGTTAATGGCATGGCATAATGCAACACAGTATACTGGTGAATTACTAGTGCTTATACATTCACCACAAGGAGAAATTTGGGTTACCTCCCGGGAATGCTTTTAAGTACATGCAAGTGAGGGCGTTTGTGAGACGGCAGGTGAGGGAATTTCCGCTGCTCCCAGCACGAAGGATTCAGGGCAGGGTGATTTCAGGTGTATGGGTTGGAGAAGGCAAGGTCTCGGCGATCTATCAGGAACTGCAGGAAGTGGAGGAGGCCTCGGTGGAGGAGTTAAAGGGCAAGTGGGAGGAGGAGCTCGGGGAAGAGCTGGATGAGGATCTGTGGGCTGATGCCCTGAGTAGGGTTAATTCCTCCTCCTCTTGCGCCAGGCTCAGCCTAATACAGTTCAAAGTTGTTCATAGGGCGCATATGACGGGGCGAGGATGAGTAGGTTTTTTGGGGTGGATGACAGGTGTCTGAGGTGCTTGGGGTGACCAGCAAATCACGGCCATATGTTCTGGATGTGCCCGGCGCTGGAGGGGCTTTGCAAGGACTATGACCAAAGTGGTGAACACCCGGGTCAAGCCGAGCTGGGGGATAGCATTATTCGGGGTATCGGACGAGCCGGGAGTGCAGGAGCCTAAAGAGGCCGGTGTTCTGGCCTTTGCGTCCCTGGTAGCCAGGTGGAGGATCCTACTAATGTGGAGGGATGCAAAGCCCCCAAGCGTGGGCAGGGTTCATCAAGCTGGAAAGGATAAAGTTCGCCTTGCGAGGGTCTGCGCAGGGGTTCTCCAGGCGGTGGCAACCGTTCCTAGACTTTCTCGCGGAACGTTAGATGGAGGTCAACAGCAGCAGCAACCCGGGGGGGGGGGGGGGGGGGGGGGGGGTTGGTTTTTCTTTTTGGTTTAGATTAGAGTGGGCCGTTTTCCTTACTGGCGTGTTTAACTGTTAAATGGGGGTCATTGTATTTTGTTGGAAATCCCATGTATAATTTTTGCTTGTTTTGTGCTTTATTCCTTTTTCTGTTTGGAGTGTTTTGTTGAAAATCGTTGAAAATTTGAATAAATATATTTATTTGTAAAAAAGGGATGTTTACTGCATATGCAAATTACTCATCACATCTATTTTATGAACTTTATGAAACAAATAATATTTTTTACATGTTACATCCTTTGCCAATCTTTGGGTAATGTATTTTGGATCTGTTTGAATAGTTTTGCTTAATTACAGTCTGGCATTGCACGAATGAACAACATCAAATCAATCATCGCTTTCAGTTACTAGCACCAAGTTAGTCACTCCTCGACTTTGGAGGCTAATAATTGGTGTGACAGACTCTGGATATGGTTTCTTCCATATCAAATTGCCAGAAATGTCCTCAATCCACTTGAGGCATCAAAGCCACAATTACCAAGAATGCATTGGCACAGTGAAAGCTGGAGACAAGTTGATACTTATCCAAAGTTCTGATGAAGGGCTGCACTCGGGGATGCACTCAGAACATATAACTGCCTTTTTTTCTCTCGGAAGCTGTACAATTACAACATCTTCTGTTTTGTTTTAGGTCTCAAGCATTTGTGCGTTTTCTTTAATCGTTACTTTAGATATCTCATTAGTCATGAACATCAACTTCAGGTGGCGGCCATGGAGTGAGTGGTCGCACAAAGGGCAGGTCTGGCTCAAAGGCGTCAGTTTGGGCATTTTATACCCGTTAATGGGTAACTCCGGCAGGAAAGTGGTGCGGAACATGTAGCGGGAGAGGTTCTCCCCAAGACTGGCATGTCTACTGGCTATCAGACCGGACAGTTTAAAGACCGGGCTAAGGAGTTGGAGGGAACCTTGGGCGCAGCAACAATTGTGAAAACGACTGAGGGGGCAGGGTCGTTCCAGTGGGGAAAGCCCCAGATTGAGCAGTTGAAGGCTTTTAACAAGGAGGAATTTCACCACGAAAGGAAGGAGATGCATGGCAACTGGTCAAAGGTCATTGAGGGAGCAGTAATACCTCTGCGAGGTTCAATGGACAGGGTAAGAGAAATGCCTTGAGGCTCAAGGGGCAACGAGAGGAGGAGAAGGCGGTTTCTGACCAGAGCAATCGGATGGTGTCCTTGGAGGCGGAGATCCTGGGGGATCTATGCAGGTCGTTGCAAGTGAAGATGGAGGGGTAAGAGAACAGGTCCAGGCAGCAAGAATGAGTGTCACGAAATACATGTCAAGGATGCTTGCCGGGCTGGTGGAGGGGAGTATGCTGGACAAGACCCCAGAGGTGGGCCGGGCCCACAGGTCCTTAATGCAGAGGCCAAGGGTGGGGGAGCCGCCGCGGACGGTGATTGTGCGGTTGGTGATTGTACTGAAGGAAGATTCGGTTTGGGATGTTGCACCCGGCAAAACTTTGGGTCACGTTTGAGGACTAGGAGTACTACTTTGAAGGGGCCAATGACTTTATAACGGACCATAAACTGGGGGAAAACTGAGAGTTGGTGTGAGATGGAAGAGCTGAATCTGCAAAGATTGGATTTTATGGCTGTTTTGTGTTACCAGAGGGTGGGAATTTTTCGGGAAGTTGTAAGTTTGTAAGGGGTGATCATCCCCCCACTCCCCCCCCCCCCCCTCCCCCCCCCCCCCCCCCCCGCCTCTTTGTGGTGTTTTTCTTTTTGGGAGGAGGTGACTTGTGATTAAGTCATTTTCTTTACTGGTAAGGGGTGTATATGATGGGGCCTGTTGGGTGGGGTTGCCGGTTGAGGGGTATTCAGGTGGGTAAGGGGCCGTTTGTACAGGTTAAGGGGGACTGATGGGGGAAGCGGTGTGAAGGGGGCACAGGAGTTTCCAGGCTAGAGGTAATGCTGGTGAACAGAGGTGAGGTGGGGAAGGAGGTCATGAAAAATGGCTAAGTTGGGGGGGGGAGCGATTGCGATGTGGCAGGGTTGGAGACTGAGCGTGGTCATGGACAGAGATGGGGGTCATCTTGGATGGGCCCAGTTCAGGGCGGTATTAAAGGAGGTACAACCGGTGGGGGATGATGGTGTGGAATGGAGGCATAAGCCTCCGCAAGGGGTTGCGATGTGGAATATACGACGGTTAAATGGGCAATTAAGAGGTCATGGGTTTTTGCACACCCGAGGGGTTTGAAGCAGATTTTTCTACAGGAGACATGCTTCCGGATGAAGGCTCAGGTTAGGTTGAGGAAGGGATGGGTGGGGCATGTATTTCACTCGGGGTTTGACTCGAAGTTGTGGGGGGGGGGGTTTGGCCATTTTGTTGAACAAAGGGTCAAGGATGTGCGGAACTGGGGGGGTAATATATGTGATAGTGAGTGGAGTGTTGGGAGGGGATATCTGTGGTGCTAGTCAATTAGTCAACACGTGTACAAGGTGTATTCTAGAATTGATTGCATTGTGGGGAGTCGAGCGGTGTTGATGGGGGTGGTGGGGTTGGGGTATGTGGGAATTGTGATATCAGATCATGCACTGCATTGGCTGGAGGGGAGGCTTAGTTCGGGCAGGTGCAGAGGCCTGGGTGGAGGTAGATTCGGGTCTCCTGGCAGAGAAGGGGTTTTGCAAAAAGGTGAGATCGATGACTGGGGATTATGTGGAGGTTAATCAGAATGGAGAGGGGTCGGCGGTCATGTTCTGGGAAGCATTGAAGGTGGTGGTCCGGGGGGAGATTATCTAATTCAAGGCAAACAGACACAGGAGGAGGGAGGAACATGGATGGCTGCTGGATGAGATAGTCGAGGTGGACAGGAGATGCGCGGGGGCTCCCACTAAGGAATTGTTGGTGGAGAGGAAGAGGTTGCGGGGCAGTTTGATAGGTTGATGACGGGAGAGGGGGTGGGGCAGTTATGGAGGGCGAGGGGAGTGCAATATGAATATGGAGAGAAGGAGAGCCGTATGCTGGCCCAGCAGCTGCAGAGGCAGGCGACGTCTAGGGAAATTCGGGAAGAAGCGGGAGGTGGTGTCAGAGCCAGGGAGAATAAGCGAGGTGTTTAGGAGGTACAGAGCCAAACCGAGTGGAGAGGAAGGGGATATTGGACAGTTTTTGGATGGATTGGAGTTTCCAAGGGGAGAGAAAGTGAGGAGGCAGGCTTTGGGGGAGCCACTGGGACTGAGGGAGGTGATTGACCATGAGGGCGATGAAGTCGGGAAGGCCCCAGGACTGGACAGCTTCCAGGTGGAGTTTTATAAGGTGTTTGTGGCAGAGTTGCCACCACATTTGTTGGGGATATTTAGTGAGGCGCTAGAGAAGAGGGATCTGCCAGAGACGTTGATACAGGCGTCGATCATGCTAATCCTGAAGAAGGGGAAGGATCCATTGGAGTGAGGGGGGGAACGTAACATTTTGTTGCTGAATAAAGATATAAAAGTACTGGTGAAGTTGTTGGCAGGGTGTATGGAAGGATGTGTGCCAGGGTCAAACAGGGTTGTAAAGGGCCGGCAGCTCTCTGGAAACATCAGGAGGCCGTTGAATGAGATCACAACTATCTTGTTATGCTCTAGGTGTAGCATAAGTGGCTTCCTTGTGGTGCACTCAATAAAGGAAGGATCAGACGTGGAGATAACTTCAACACGTTTATTAAACAATGTACACTGTTATAACTTGGGTTCGACACTACTGTAAATCCTCCTATAGCTCCTCAGACTCACTAACCAGATTGCTACAATCCACGTGGTGGGAATGATATCGAATCAACCTTGTCTCTGTACTCTCTGACTGTCTCCACTGGAAAGAGGCAGATCATGTGTGTGGTGTCCTTTATATATGAGTTGGTGTAATGCCCTCCTGTGGTCGTGTCACCTCTGTGAGTATCGTGAGTGCCCATTGGTCGTGTCCTATCTGACTGATGTATTGGTTGAGTGTGTGTGTATGATGTCTCTGGTGCTCCCTCTAGTGTCTAAATATTCCACGTGTATGTACATTAACCCCTTGTGTATTTACAGTGATGAACATCACCACAACAACCCCATCGGTTGTGGGGGGGGGGGGGGGGGGGGGGGGTGATGGAGGTTATTGTTTATATGGATGCGGAGAAGGCCTTTGATTAGGTGGAGTGGAGGTCTTTATTTAAAATTTTGGGTAGGTTTGGGTTTGGCCCAAAGTTTGTGGCCTGGGTGTGGCTGTTTTATGTATTGCCGATGGTAAGTCTACATACAAATAGGGAAGGCAGCTGAACACGAATGTGCGGAGATTGTTGAATGTCATCATGATGCCGGCGATTGAGGGGGAGGCAGAGATAGTGGTGGCGCTGGATGCGGAGAAGGCCTTCGATAGAGTGGAGTGGGGGTACTTATGGGAGGTGTTGGGGAGGTTTGGATTTGGTGAAGGGTTCATTAGATGGGCAAGGCTGCTATATGAGGCCCCAATGGCGTGCGTGGCCACGAATGGGAGGAGGTCGGAGTACTTCCGGCTTTACCGAGGGACCAGACAGGGTTGCCCCCTGTCCCCCTTGTTGTTTACACTGGCAATCGAGCCGCTGGCGATGGCAGTGAGGGATTCAGAGAGGTGGAGAGGTTTGGTGCGAGGTGGAGAGGAACATAGGGTGTCGTTGTATGCCGATGACCTGTTACTGTATGTGGCGGACCCGGTGGGAGGGATGACGGGGGTGATGGAGCTGCTAGCCGAGTTTGGGACCTTTTCAGGTTATAAACTAAATTTAGGCAAGAGTGAGGTGTTTGTGGTGCACCCTGGAGACCAGGCGGAAGGAATTGGTAGGCTCACGATTAGGCGGGCAGGGGAGAGTTTTAGGTACCTGGGGGTGCAGGTGGCCAGGGACTGGGGGACTCTTCACAAACATAATTTCACCAGACTTGTAGATCAAATGGAGGAGTTCAAGAGGTGGAAACATGCTGCCATTGTCGTTGGCGGGGAGGGTGCAATCCGTCAAAATGACGGTGCTTCCGAGGTTCCTCTTTCAGTGCCTGCCCATCTTTATCCCCAGGGCCTTCTTTAGGAGAGTGACTAGCAGTATCTTGAGCTTTGTGTGGGCACATGGGACTCCGAGAGTGAAGAGGGTTTTCCTGGAGCGAGGGAGGGATAGAGGCGGGTTGGCGCTGCCCAACCTTTTGTGGTACTATTGGGCGGCCAATGTGTCAATGGTGCGTAAATGGGTGATGGAGGGGGGAGGGGCGGCGTGGAAAAGAATGGAGATGGCGTCATGTAGAGATACGAGCCTGGGTGCCATGGTAACGGCGCCGCTGCCGCTCTCCCCTAAGAGGTTTACCACGAGCCCGATGGTGGCGGCGACCCTAAGAATCTGGGGACAGTGGAGACGGCATAGGGGGGAAACAGGGGGCTCGATGGAGGCTCCACTGGGTGGCAATCATCGGTTCATCCCGGGGAACAAGGATGGGGGATTTAGGGGGTGGCAAAGGGTTGGCACCAGTAAATTGAGGGACTTGTTTATTGGCGGGAGGCTTGCGGGCCTGGGGGAACTGGAAGATAAATTTGGGCTTCCCCAAGGGAACATGTTCAGATTCTTGCAGGTAAAGGCGTTTGCTAGGTGACAGGTAGAGGGATTCTCTTTGCTGCCCTCGCGGGGGACGATGGACAGAGTGCTTTTGGGGGTGTGGGTCGGAGAGGGGAAGGTGTCTGACATCTATAAGTAATGCAGGAGGTGGAGGAGTCGTCAGTGGAGGAGCTGAAGGCTAAATGGGAGGGGAACTTGGGGAGCAGATAGAGGACGGGACTTGGGCGGATGCCTTGGAGAGAGTCGACTCTTCCTCTTCATGTGCGAGGCTTAGCCTCATCCAATTTAAGGTGCTGCACCGGGCCCACATGTCCGGGACTAGGATGAGTAGGTTCTTTGGGGGTGACGACAGGTGCACTAGGTGTTCGGGGAGTCCAGCGAATCATGCCCATATGTTCTGGGCATGTCCGGCACTGGACGAATTCTGGAAGGGGGTGGCGGGGACGGTGTCGAGGGTGGTTGGATCCAGGGTCAAACCAGGGTGGGGACTCGCGATTTTTGGAGTTGCGGTGGAGCCGGGAGTGCAGGAGGCGGAAGAGGCCGGTGTTCTGGCCTTTGCGTCCCTAGTAGCCCGGCGGAGGATCTTGCTACAGTGGAAGGATGCGAGGCCCCCAAATGTGGAGACCTGGATCAGTGACATGGCGGGATTTATAAAGTTGGAAAGGGTTAAATTTGCCCTGAGAGGATCAGTACAAGGGTTCTATAAACGGTGGCAGCCTTTTCTGGACTTCCTGGCTCAAAGATAGGTATCTTGGTCAATAGCAGCAGCAACCCGGGGTGGGGGGCGCAAGGGGGGGGCAAGGGGGGGTGTTTCTAACTATAGTTTCTATATATTTTTTGCTACGGTTATGTAACTTAACACTGGGTTAACTTAAGTTGTTGTTAATATGTTGGGTTGTTCATTGAGGAGGGGCGAAGGTTTATGATTGTTGTTATTATTGTTATCGTTGGTATTTTAGTATGGTTTGATGTTGTTGTGTAAATTCAAAATTTTCCAATAAAAATTATTTTTTTAAAAAAAGTCTACATACAAATGAGATGAGTTCACAGTGTTTTGGACTGCATAGGGGACCGAGACAGGGGTGTCAATTGTCGCCGTTGTTCACGGTGGCGATAGGGCCCTTGGCGATGGCCCTCAAGGGGTCCGTGAAGTGGTCGGGGATTGTGAGGGGGAGCAGGGAGCACCGCGTGTCATGTACACAGACAACCTATTGTACTGGAGAGCAGGGGTAGGACCATTGGAATATTGGAGAGGTTTTGGGCCTTCTCCGGATACAAGTTAAATGTCGGAGAGAGTGAGGTGTTTCTAGTGAACGAGCCAGGATGAGAGGCCAACTTGGAGGTGTTGCCGTTCAAGGTATTTGGGGATTCAAGTGGGCCAGGATGGATGGGGGAAGAGTACTGCAGGGAATCCTGTCTAAGGGCGATGGTGATGGCTCAGCTGCCATTAGCACTGGGAAAGTAAACAGGGAGTCCGGTGGTACAGTCAATGGTTAGGGTATAGAATCAGCGGAGGAGACATTTTGAGTTGAAAGGGATGTCGGTGCTGTCGCCACTATATGGGAAACACAGGTTTTAAGCCGGGGGGGGTGATGGATGGGTTGTATGGGAAATGGAGGGAGGCGGGACTGGAGAGGGCGAGGGACTTGTATTCTGAAGGGAAGTTTGCAGATCTGTATGAGCTGTGGGGAAGGTTTGAGTTACCGAGGAGCAGTAAGTGTAGATATATGCAGGTAAGGGACTGTGCACAAAAAGAGTGGAGGACGTTTCCCTGGTTGCTGGAGTACACTTTATTGGAGCAACTGCTCGTCCTTGATGAGTTGAGGGGGGTGCAGGATCAAGAACAAATGGGAAGAGGAGTTGTGGGGGGGGAAATATGTTGGGGATTGTGGTACAAGGTGATGCGGAGGGTGAACTCAACCTCCTCCTGTGTGAGGATGTGCCTGATCCAGTTTAAGGTGGTGCACAGGATACATATGACTCGGGGTTCTTTCAGGGGATTGCTGATGAGTGCAAGATGTGTGGGCGAGGGTCGGCAAATCATGCACACATGTTTAGGGGTTGCAAGAAGCTGGAGAGCTACTGGGAAGTGGTGTTTGGGATGATATCTCAGGTTTTGGGGGTGGAGGTCAGGCCGAACCCAATGGTGACCATCCTTTGGGTATCGGAAGCTGTTGGAGGGGAAGGGGGAGCCGATGTTGTGGCTGTCGCCTCTCTGATCACCCAGTGAAGAACCTGTTAAATTGGAGGTTGGATACGCCACCAGGGGTGTCGGCCTGGTTGGGGGACTTGTACAACTTTCTCCAGTTGGAGAAAATTAAGTTTGAGTTGAGGGAGTCTGTGGAACATTTTGAGATTCGGTGGACATTGTATTGATGTTTGAGGAACTGTTCGACATGGGAGGGTGGTAAAAAGGCAAAACAATTGTACAAACTGTGGACTGTGATTTTATGGGGTGTGCATTTCACATGTTGCTGCCTTTTTTATACACATGTTTGGAGTAAAGTACAGCTAAAAAAAAAATCAACACATGCGATGTTGGTGATATACTTCTCGCAATCTTGATTGTAAGAGGATTTTTTTTTTGTTTAATTGAAGCTATGATAAATCCCAAGGAGCTGATGGCCTGCAACCGAAGGTCTTCACGGAGTGGCTGCAGAGATGGCGGAGGCATTGGTTTTAATTTTCTAAAATTCCTTAGATTTTAGATAGGTTCCAAATGTAAAACACCTGTATTCCAGAAAGGAGGAAACTATAGGCCAGTTAGCCTAGCATCTGTAATAGGGAACCTGCAAAGAAGGCTATAGCAGGACACTTAGAAAATCATAATAGGCCCAGGCAGGGCCAACATGGTTTTGTGAAAGGGAAATAATGATCCCCAACTTCCTGGAGGATTTGTGACTCTAAGTCGCTGGTGCTAAAAGCGCGCAGCGTTTAAACACCCGATTTTTTCCCCCTGCTTGAAGTTTTACGCTGCTGACTGAAAAATCCAGCCGCTAACTTGAGCCACTTACCGAATATTTGGTGAGTTTTCACACCTTTTTATTTACTTGGAAGTTTTTCAGTCTAGCAGAGGCAGGATACATCGGGAGACATTTTTTTGGTTAAAGTTTTATATTTTTAGTTCTTAGTGTTTGTAAAGATTTTTCAAATGTAAATAAAATGAAAGGAAGATATATTTGTATTTTTTTTAAAACTTTGGTTCATCATGAGGCTGTTAATTCCATTAAAAGGATATTTTACTGTATAAAATGAGTTTGAAGTCACAGGTGAGCAAATTTCTTTTTTTTAAATTTGGTTTGTTACGAGGTTGCTAATTCCAATAAAGGAACTATAATGGATAGAACGTGGTGATTACTCGCTAATGGGTATAATTGTCTAGCTGAGATACTCAGTGTTGCTGGTCACGGGTTCTGTGGGTCCTTGCGCAGCTGATAAGCCCGATTCTAGAGCTGCATCTTCAATCAGTCACCTGGCAGGAGTTTCCAAAAGGTGGGATCGGTCCTTGGACGCCAGGTGATTCTTTTCTCAGGCTCCTTTTCCCAGCCTCCTCTTGCCTTTGGGTGTTCTCGAAGAATTGTGTCCCTTTAGTCAGGAGGTCCCTCCAAGTAGGTTTCTTCTGAGCTAGCGTGTCCCAGGCACTGACGTCTATGTTCCATTTCTTGAGTAAATCTTCAAGGTATCTTTGAAGAGCTTCCTTTGTCCTCCTCTTGTTTGTGATCATTCCTGGAGCTGGGTGAAGATTTGCTTTGGCAGTCAGGACTCTGACATCCTAAGCATATGGGCGGCCTAGTGAAATTGGTTTCATATGGTCATCGCCTCAATACTGGTGCTATTGATTCCTTCAAGGACACTAATGTAAGTACGCCTGTCCTCCCATCTGATGCAGAGATACATTTGGATTTTGCATTATTTTTAAGCTATGTTGTTTGAGTGCCCCTGATGTAATATTCATCCTTACAAGCCTCAGTGATTACTTTAAATTCTTTAATAAAGTTTAATGCCTTAGTTGTCATATAGAAGGCTCTAGTAAGCTAATGTGAGCTATCTCTCTGACAGACATTGCAGAATCCAGTGCAGATTCAAAATCTGTAGTCATGCTTCACCTTCACTGGGGCATCACACTTATAGCTTTGGAGGCATCGACATATGTGTAGGAATCATCTCTGCCTGGCGAGGAAGTGAATCAATTACCCCCCCCCCCCCCCCTCCCTCACTAAGAATGTACAGGCAAAGGACATCCCAAAATGTGTCAGAGAAGATGTGTGCCAGGACACTGTGCTTCAGCAGCTGCTATTTTTGGTCTTTGAGTTTGCAAAATTAACCGTTGGTATGTTGAAGCCCTCTCTCCCTCCTCATCTTACTCCTCCCTCGCTCCCCTTCCTTCCCCATTACAAATAGACAGAACCGTTGTGTTTGTGGAAATACTGTCATGGACGTGTCGCTTTAAGAAATGTTTTTGTCTTACCACATGGCTTCAGTGATGTCATTGCATGGGTGGAGCTGGGCTGTGGCCCTGGGAGTAAGTTGCACTTTTGCTTTGAGTTTGACTGGTTTGTTCTGCACAGGTTCAAAAGAAGTGTCTCTATCTTCATTTTAAAAACTGCTTCCAGACTGCTTGATAACCTGAAAATAAATAACTGTTTTCTGGAGGGAATTCAAAGCTGCTGTTTTGGAAAGGAAACAAGAGCATCCATATCAGGTCTTGAGGGCTGTGTGGTGGGCCACACCTTTGAAAAGGGGGTTTCTGTTTTGTGGGATCTTGTTATTAAATTGGAACAGCTTAAGGGGGGAATTTATTAAGGGTGATACATAGATTCCTGTAGCTGTGTGGGGTATTTATGTTTGTAGTTGATAAAAATACTGTGTGTATTTATAAAAATGTGAACTTAATTCGTAGAATAAAGCTTGTTTTTGGTTAAAGGTGCTTAAGGCCTCTGTTGAATAATACTCGAAAGGCAGGCCCTTGTGCTCCTCGTAACTAAAATCTATAAACAGTTGTAGGTCAGGTGAACTCCATGATATACTTTGGAATTTTCTAAACCCCGACCCATAACAATTTGGGGGCTCGTGGGGCAAAAGTCTGTCTTTTGTGATTGGGTTGGCTGAGTGAACTTAAAGACAGAGTGGGATGATCATATTTTTGTTTGCGTTTCAGGTGCTGTATTCCAGTTTAAGTAGGGCGTGTGTTGTGTATAATGGCTCTTTCAGAGGCTGAGACAGTTTGGAGGTCACACGCAGTACCTTACAGAGACTAAAAAAAGGCTTTTAGATTTTGTTGACATTGCCTGACTAAATACGAAAAGAGGTAATTGCAGTGGTAGCTGAGCATTTAAAATTGCCTGAGAAATAGTCAGAATCGTTGGAAATGGAAAGAATTCAATTACAGATCAAGCAGCTTGAACATGAAATGAGGGAAAAAAGAGAAAGGGAGGTACAGATCAGGTAAAAAGAAAAGGAGAGAGAAGGGGAAAAGAATAGCCCTAGCAAAAAAAAGAAAGAGAAAGGGAGGTACAGATCAGGGAAAAAGAAAAGGAGATAGAGGAAAGGGAAAAAGGAAGAATAGTCCTTGCAGAACAAAAGGCGAGAGAAAGGGAGGTATAGATCATGGAAAAAGAAAAAGAGAGACACTTTAAACTTCAGAAAATGGTCATGAAACATGAAAATCAGTTAAAATTGGTGGAAGTAAAGAGAAACGTACAGTTTGAGGATAGTGATGACAAAAGTGGGAATGAGTTTCACAGTCGAAGTCTTGGTAGGGATCTATGATGTGGAGATGCCGGCGTTGGACTGGGGTGAGCACAGTAAGAAGTCTTACAACACCAGGTTAAAGTCCAACAGGTTTGTTTCAAACACGAGCTTTCGAAGCATTGCCAAGGTTTGATGAGAAGGATGTAGAAGCCTTTTTCTTTTAATTTGAGAAGGTAGCTAAACAAATGAAATGGCCACAGGACATGTGGGTATTACTGATTCAAACAAAGTTGGTAGATAGAGCTAGTGAAGTGTTTACATCATTATTAGAGGAGGTATCTGGGACGTATGAGGAGGTGCATCTTAGGTGCATATGAACCAATGCCTGAAGCCTACAGACAAAGGTTTAGAAATTTAAGGAAAGAATCTGGTCAAACATACATGGAGTTTGAAAGGATCAAAGAGTAATTTTGATAGGTGGATAAGAACTTTGAAAATAGACCCAACGTATGAAGCTCTTAGAGAAATGATAATTTTTGAGAAATTTAAAAACTCAATTCCTGATCTAGTAAGAACTCATGTGGAAGAGCAGAGAGTTAAAACTGTGAGTTTATCAGCAGAAATGGCAGATGATTATGAATTAGTTCATAAATCAAAGTTTGGTTTCTGACATCAATTTCAGCCTGTGAGGGATAGAAATTGGGGAAAAGATAAATACTCAAGTGGTAAAGGTAAAGAGGATGTGATTGGAGATAATAAGGAGAGTGTAGCTCAGATTAAAAAAGAAATCCAGAAGGGTGGGAGAAATTAAAAGTTTCAAATTTTTATACTGTAATAAACTAGGCCATGTAAAGTCACAGTGTTGGGGATTGAAGAGAAGCACTGGGAAGACTGATGTGGTAAAAGAGGATAAGCCAGTGGGGTCTGTTAAAGTGGTAAAGGAAAGCCCAAGTGAAGCGAAGGAGGTGCGCTGGGGATCCAAGGTTGCCACTGGAGCAGGAAGATTTGTTGTGCTAAGGGTAGTAAGTGTGTAGTTTTCTCTCAGTATCTGCGGCCCGTGGCTTTCTGCCGATAATTGGAAGTTGTGGGCCAGTGTTTCCTTGTGTGCAGGAGACTAGAACTACGGGACACAGTTTAAGTATGAGGTCTCCCTTTTAAGATAGAGATGGGGAGAATTCTATTCCTCCGAAAGGATGCTGGGTCATTGAATTTGTTTAAGGCTGAGTCAAATACATTTTTGTAGAAAAAGGACTAAGGGGTTAATGGGGAGCTGGGTGGAATGCAGATAGGAAAGTGATGTTGAGACAACGACCAGATATGTTCCTGCTCCTAAGGCCTATACCCTACAAAATGTGCTGTATACATGCAAGTTTGTTCTAAGTGCAAGACTTTATATAAGCCTCCAGAAATCCATGTATGCTTTCAATTGCTATGGTCTCCCTATATAATATCACAATGTAGATTAATAATTGTTAAAAATAGAAGAGCTTTAAGACAACCATGTTGATATTTTTATCCAGGTCCCAAAATTGAGCATAAAGCTGTGCGGGATACCAAGCTAATGTATATAAAATAAATTACGTCGACTATATCCAGTATTCCACTGAGGACAGCAATAGAGCCATAATGTCTACAAAGCATTTCACCACCATGTCCAAGTTTCTTCAATGATCATTAACATCCTTCATAAACAAACATTTGTTAGCAAAGGAAGCTATTCACTGTATTGATAGCTTTTATATATTCATGTAAAGGTTGAGGACATCTCTGCTCGGCCAGCATGGATTTCCCAACCCTCACTGCCCTTCAGAAGGTGGTGGTGAGCGGCCTTCTTGAACCGCTGCTCATGATGCAAATCTATTTCACAGAAATCCCCAGCCAGGAAATGGCACCATCTGAAGTGCCAGTGGTGAACTCACCCCTGCCAATACTCCAAGGAACTTTAATTGGCTGGAGATCGGACATGTGCCTCTCAGAGTGGCTGATTGGCCGGCAGCTCTCTACTCCTAAAAGCTCTAGAAACTTCAGTGTACACGACTGGGACAACAAGCAACTCTCTGTCTACGGGTGGGATTCTCCGGTCGCCGAAATCGCGTTTGGCGATCAGCCGGAGAATCCCCGTTTACAACCAGATTGGGGCAGTTTTCACGATGCTCCGCCCCCTCCAAAGCAGGGTACTTTCAGAGTACGCTACGCGCTGTATCTGCGGCCTCAGGCAATCCCCGATGCTCCGCCCACGACCGGCCGAGTTCCCGATGGTGTCGGTCGTGTGCGGCATCACCCGTAGGGAACTCAGCATGGCTTCTGTGGGCTCAGTCCAGCACCGCCACAGTCGGAGGAGGGCAGATCCGTGGGCAGGGGGGACTTTGTCAGGGGCTGGGGCACTACTGGAGGGGGTGGTCCTATGTTTGCGAGCCGGCCAAAGGGGGGGGCAGTATTTTGCAGACCGGGTCTGCGGGCGGCCGCTGCAGGCCGCCGCCGTGTGCATGCATGGCCACGAACCCGGCAATTCTCCGGACCGTATCAGCAGCTACAACCGGGTGCTCTACGCTGTTCGGCAGCTGGCCCCCAGCCAAAAAGAGGATCGGTGGCCATTTTATGCCGAATTTTCAGTCGTAAAACGCCGCCGTTCCAACGCCGGACTGGGGACATAGCCTCAAAATCAGAGAATCCAGCCCCAAGTCTCAGAGGACAGGATCAGGTATGGGCAGGGATCTCAGGGTGGGGGGAGGTGGTGAGGTACAGGCAAGGGGGATGAGGGGTTTAGGTATTGGGAAGGTCACCTTGTTGGTGGGAGGGGGGGTGCGGTGCACTATATTGAAAGGCGGCTGTTGATGGTGGAACCCTACCTTCACCTGCCACTCAAAGACCGAGCAGGGTTACTTTCAGAGTTTTCCCTGCTGCTGTTCTCCTCCTGCTGGCCTGAAGATTGAGATAGGAAATAGCCCATAGGTGGTCAATAATTGGCCACTTAAGGCCTCAGTTGAAGCAAGGCAAGGCGGGTCGTGCTAGGCCTTGCCCCATCCCACCAGAAAATTGTTGAGAGGTTTGAACGGAGAGTAAGCTGGTGGAAAGGTCACATGAAGAATTTTATCGTTCCTCCTGTCATGTGAGAGTACCTTTAAGAAATTGGTGTTTGGGAAATAGTGGTAGTGGATGTACCTTTAAGAAATGGGTATTTTGCAGTGATGTCAGAATATGGGTGGAGCTGGCTGTCTGTCTGCTTTTACTTTCACTTTGGGCTGTCTGCTGCAGGTTTTCTTTTAAAAGTTTCGTTTTGAGAGCTGGATAGCTGTACTCACAGCAAGGTGCATTAGACTCTCTCTCTCTCTGCAATCTAAAGCCTAACTCCAGATCCTGTGGTGATTTAAAAATAATACCTGTTTCTGTAGAGAAGTTAAATCTGATGACTTTCTGTAAAAAGGGTTCTTTTTGACTTATGGATGTTGCAAGGACAGATTAAGAGTTACTTACAGAGTACTGTATTCTTTGGGGGATTTATTGGTGTTGATAGTTGTTAAGATGTTTACTGTGGGTTTATAAAGTGTTAACTGGTTTCATAAATAAACATTGTTTTAATTTAAAAGTACGTTAGTTCTCTGTTGCATCACACCTGTAAAGTAGGCCCGTGTGCTCCCCATAACCACAATCTATTAAAAGTTGTGGGTCAGGTGAACTCCATGATACACTTTGGGGTTCTCTCAACCCTGGCCCATAACACTTCCACCTGCCAATCCACTGGCAGGGGAACATAAAATTCTGGCCTAACAAATGGAAGTGTCAAACTTATTGTAGATGCAAAATAATCTTGAATAGGCAGTCTTTTCATACAGGGGATCTTCTGTATGATAAATATATGCAGCCACAATTACCCGGATTTGTTAAGCCATACAATTTATTCAAAGGGAGTGCAGGATCCAGGTAAGTTGGAGTGGCAGCAACATTGCGTTCCAACCCTCTGATGGATAATACCATGAAACATCATCCAGGGAGGAAAACAAAGGGGATGATTTCCCTTCTTCGAAGTGGCTAAATTGCTTCTCATCTGCACGTCAGTACCAAAACTGTAGGTTTTAGATCTCTGGGTAAATTTAAGAATGGCTATAATAAATCAGTCCTAAAATTGAGTGTAGAAACAAGACTTCCAAATAGAGTGCCTGATGTAGCCGGATCATCCTGTCACTACGTGATGACAGTCACATGGAGCATCATGGTGGCGGAGCTTGGCAGGATTACTATAAGACCATAAGATATAGAAGCAGAATTAGACCATTTGGTCCATCAATTCTGCTCTGCTATTTGATCATGGCTGATATGTTTCTCATCCCCATTCTCCTGCCTTCTCCCCACAACCCGATTCCCTTAGTAATTAAGAATCCATCTATCTTTGTCTTAAGAGACTCAGTGACTTGGCTTCCACAGCCTTCTGCGGCAAAGAGTTCCATAGAGTCACCACCTTCTACTGAAGAAATGCCTCTTCTCTTCATCTCAGTTCTAAAGGATCTTCCTTTTAGTCTGAGGCTGTGTCCTCGGGTTCTAGCTTCTCCTACATCTCCACGTCTACTCTATCTAGGTATCTCAGTATTCTGTTAAGTTTCAATGAGATTGCCCCCTCATCCTTCTAAACTCCATAGAGTACAGACCCAGAGTCCTCAACTGCTCCTCATACAACAAACCCTTAATTCTCATGATCATTTGTAAACCTCTTCTGGAATCCTGTGTGGCAAGTCCAAGGCCTTCGCCCCGTATGACCAATGTGTCTTACATGCCCATCACAATGCACACTGCTGATAGGACATCCCACCTGCACCTATTGGTGACAAAGTCCCGATGCCGCATATTGGACTTTCTCAAGTGTCGTACACGTTCTGGACGTTTGAGAAAGTCCAATATGTGGTATCGGGACTTTGTCACGTCTTAAACTGTCTGAAGAAATGCTGTCCATTTTACTTTTGTTATTCCTCAAATGTATCCTGAAAGAAAGGGGAGGAGTGCACACAATGGACACACAACAGGCTATGCACTAGTTACAAGAGCCAAGGTGGAGTTCTATTGTTCACTGTGCACCAACTAACTGCAAGAGTCAAACTGGTGTTTGTTTGTACAGATTATTGTACATTTCTGTAAATTATTGTTCTGTTTACACGTACTTAGTTGTAAATAGTTGTATGCGTATACTGTTACATCTTGCACCGCCGGAGTCCAAACTAAATGGGGAGGATGTAGACCTAGTCATGATGACGTAGTCACGTAGAGCAACACGAGGCGGTGGTAGGAGGATCACCCAGGACCTCGGGCAGAGTAGGTGTGTTAATGAGAGTTTATCTTTATCAAAATAACCCTCAATAAAGTGTTTTAATCTCATCTATAACATGGCATTAATTTTAAATTCTAGTCTTGTAATCATATCTTAAATTGAAACTTGTTTATATCCTTTGCTTTCAAGACGTTAAAGACCAAGATCATGTCTGTAATTTTTGAAAAAGTCTATGTAGATTATTCTGGAGTTGTGAAGATTGAAAGCTGTGAGCAGAGACATCCTTAACAAGGTTTGATACTTCAAAAATTAGATCATGGCACAGTCAAGGAGAAATTCTTCATGATACAAGTTACATTCCTTAAAAACCCTGATTCACCAAAACAAGCTTAAATTTGCATTGATATTCTGCATACAATGACAAGAGATCCTGGCACTGCTTTAAACTGGAATAAACAGACAGGTGAAAAATGTAAAAGTTGTACAATGAGTAATTTGTGAGCACCTTTCTCTACTTCTGGTGGCTTATCCTTACAACTCGATTTAAAGTACCACAATCATTACTATATTTTCCTTTCAAAACTAAGATGCACACAACTGCAGAAAATATTCCAAATGTAAGCTCCCACATGACTTATATAGGGCTAAGATAACAATCAGCGTGCTATAGCTTGAATTGACATGTGGCATGTTGAGACTCTAAACGCAATACTTTCAGCGAGTAGTAAACCAGCATGCATTTACTTTTCCAAAAGTCATCCATTATGTACAGGCTTTAATGTTCCTGTTCCATGGATCCACACTTCTTCACCTTAAATTGAATTTGCCTTTCCATATCCTATCCACTTAATTTGAACATTTGATTCTGTAAATCTTCACACAGATACCTGGGTGACATAGTTTTATTAATTGTGCAATATAAGGGTGGACCTGTGCATAATTGACAACAGAACAAAAAAGGTAAATCCAACATGTCACTTCAAATAGCCCAAGCAGTCAGGCTTACAATAATAACTTGTAAATTTCATGCGGGTTTTAGCATAGTAAAAATCCCAAGTAATGTTCCCTCTTATTATTTTTTTGTGAGTGGGCTGTATATTGCCCTGCGTAGCCCCTTTAGCATTGCTGTGTGCCTATGCCAGCTCACATGTTAAAGGAAATCCTGGTTGCGTGCGGGCTCTCTGCATGATATGTTGTGGATTGCTAGTCATGCAACTCAAGAGGAAACTTGGTCCCAACAGGAGTATTGGCAAACAAAATTTGACACCAAACCAGAGAAATATTAGGACAGGTGACCAAAAGCTTAGTCAAAGATGTGGGTTCAAGAAGCATCTTAAATGAAAGCGAGGACGACAGGTTTCAGGTGAGGATCCCACAGCTGAGCACAGGAAACTAAAAGCATGGCAGCAATTTACATTGATTAAAACCGGGCATGTGCAAGAGGCCAGAATTTGAGGCACGCCATGATATCAGACAGGTGTTAGGAATCACCAATATATTGAATGGATTTTATAGGTCATGTGGACGGAATCAAAAGTCATCAAGTCACATTCTAATATTTTGTTATATTGACGAAGCAGTTATGTAATTGTGTCAGGTTTCATTGCTGTCAAATTGGCCCCTTTAATATTGTGGGAGATTTGCTAACAGAACTGCATGCATATAAAGTTTATTTGCAATTCAGTCATTCTGGCTGGAACTTTTCCAGATATTAAAGAGATGTTATGCATGCTTTTACACTTGCCGGCTTGTGACCTGAGGCAAGATGGAAGTATGAGTTGCAGTACTTCATTATTACAGGCGTACAGAAAAATGTCTTTCTGTTGAGAACGTAGTGTCCCCAATAGCACCGTAAGGTAACTAAGGTAACTAAGGAAACCAAAGGTTTCCACAATGGCTTATAAGAATGACTTACTTTTCCTTTGAATGTACCAAAGATTTGGGTCAATTACTGGGGAGGTGGGTCAGGTGAAGAACCTCGCCTAGGGACTCTACTGTTAGATTTTGATCATAAAAACCTGGGATAAAACTGAGGCAAAACTACAGATTGAATCCGGTCTTAGTTGCTTCTCTTCTCAGCTATTTTTCATTCCTTTAAAGACCATGGATGTAAAGAGGCAATTTCGCGATTCCACACTGCAGCTGGGAATCCACATTTGGAGGTTTAGAATTGAGAAATTACCACTTTAGAATTGTGCTAAAAACCTTAAATCCTAAAAGATGGCCAATTGGTTCAAACTTGTTCCAGCTGGAAACTTGTCTATGGTAACCATTTTGCAAGAATAGTAACATTTCATAATTGGATAATGCAATTCAGTGGTCCTTTTCTTCACCTTTTTAACATATCTCAACATCTGTATAATGCTGAGGACTTTCAGCTTCTTACTCAGCTCTATCACAACCAAACCTGGAATTATGTTCTTTTTCTGGGTTGACCCATGTATACAGGTATCTATTGCACCATGTTTCGGGTTGTTTTGATGTTGTTGCTGACCATAATGAGGTTTCCCTAATACTATGCTTTCCAGTCTTACCGAACCTTTATGAGGCTTTGCTTCCCTTTGATAAGACTAGCTGGTTGGTTTAGCTTAACTTCAATCCTTTTATTAAGAACTATTTACAAAGACCGCAGGATAAGCACATAACATTCAGGACACAGACTGTTCACTCCAGCTCTCTTGGAGATTCTCGATCGTGCAACTGTTTATGTCACAATTACATCACTAAACCATCATGGTCTTATTAACCCATTAACTCAACGTTTATCTTGAATTTTACATAATCCATTAAAAAAACACTGATTTTGCATCCTTTCTACTACCAAGAAAGTGTTTAATTTATTCAATCAACCAAAGCATTGTTGCGATGGGTTGAGCATTGTGGCCACAAAGCAAGGTCTTTATTTAAAAACCAGCCCCCCCCCCCCCCCCCCCAACTACTTCATAAACTAATTACCTGCATTTGGACAACGTTTAAAGTAAGGAGCAAAACAGGAACCCCAGATGTAGAAACTTCAAAAGCATAGTGAATAAAATGTTGTTTCCTGATGTCTTTGCAAATACATAGTTGTAGTTTTTGTCACTGAGGACATTTATTAACTAGAGAAACCCAGGAAAAGTGTAGTTACTCAAGTTGCTTCCATATACTTTCTCCTACTAACTGAAAAATAATGGAAAAGGAGCACAGGGTAGTGACTTTTCTACATGATCCTCAAAATTATTTTCTAAATGATTCGTCCTCAGTGTATCTGAACAGGCGCCGTAGTGTGACAACTAGGGGATTTTCACAGTAACTTCATTGCAGTGTTAATGTAAGCCTACTTGTGACAATAATAAAGATTATTATTAATTTGTTTTATTTTCAACACATGGGCAGTAAGCCATTTTCAATCCCAGGGTGAATTTGGAAAATGGTCTTACCCGAGTTACCATGGTCCGCTGCAGATGTGTTTTTATTCTCTCCAGTTTCACAGCAAGGAACATGGGATGCCACAAATTGCTTCCAGATGTTTGCTTCTCTTTTCCAGCAAGCAGTTCAAGACAGGCAGAAACAACAGAGTAAAGTGTCCACCTACACCTTTTTGTGGCACTGCACAACAGAAGATCCTACTCCGGTCAGTATTTATTTTCAATTTAGGCATGTTGCAACTAATTCTTCTACATTTGAACTCTTCTCATAAAATTAAATTGTGACAGGAACCATAGAGGACTCCAGAATGTATAATATTGGCAAGCAAGTTAGCAAAATATATTATAATGTAATATATTATAATTGCAAATATCGGATTCCATAATCCATGAGGTATACTTTTAGTTTTAGCAATTAAAGTGTTAAGTGCAGATAACTGGAAACACTTGGCTGAAGAACTTGTAAACTGACCCGAGGTAATTGCAGTTCATAAGCTAACCAATGTTTATTTACAGTAAGGAGGTTTACAACACCAGGTTAAAGTACAACAGGCTTGTTTCGAATCACTAGCTTTCGGAGTGCAACTCCTTCCTCCGGTGAATTCACCGGAGGAAGGAGCTGCGAACCGAATGCTAGTGATTCGAAACAAACCTGTTGTACTTTAACCTGGTGTTGTAAACCTCCTTCTGTGCCCACCCCAGTCCAATGCTCGCATTTCCACATAATGTTTATTTAATGAGGGAGAATTGGAAGTGATAAAACTTAAAAATTGGTTGGTCCATCTTTGAGAGTTTGGCAGGGCCAGGAGGTCTGCAGCTAGGACAATAGACAATTTGAATTATTCATGTTGCTCTCAGGTCAAAAAAGCTACAAACACTTTTATAAATAAGGGTGTTACTTGGTGGGACCAGTTAGTCTGCAGGACATTAACTGTATTACAGATAAATTAAGCATGTGGGTCACAGAATCAAAGTGGTTGATTTGAAGGGAAAAGTGGTTAATTCACATTTGTTTGGAACATTTATACCATGCTGCCATGCAGATGGGCTCTGGGACTGAGGCCTTGTTATTTGCTTACATGTGTGTGCTTTTGCTCACAGAATAATTAGCTTAGAGAAGGGGGAGGAAAAGGATGAGGAAGATAGACTGGCAGGAACCGTGTCTGTCTAAAGCCAGGACATGGAGCAAGAGAACCATTAGAAATCAGGGGGTTTTCTGATTTTTAAATCTCTAAGCATGAGCTTGGAGCTTAACCACTGTTAGTTCACAGTTGCAGGGTCAAAACTCTGGGATTTCCTTCCTATCGTCACTGTAGGTGTAATTACAGTTCAAGATGACAGCTCACCGCCAACTTTGGGCAATTATAATATCAATCTTTATTAGTATCTCAAGTAGGCTTACATTAACACTGCAATGAAATTACTGTGAAAATCCCTTAGTCACCACACTCTGGCACTTGTTCGGGTACACAGAGGGAGAATTCAGAATGTCCGATTCACCCAACAAGCACGTCTTTCTGGACTTGTGGGAGGAAACCGAAGGAAACCCACGGGGAGAAACCTCCCTGCAGGCACGGGGAAAACATGCAGACTCCACACAAGACAATGGCCCAAGACAGGAATTGAACCTGGATCCCTGGCGCTGTGAGGCAGCAGTGCAAACCACTATGCCACCCATGCAGATGGGGCAATGAATGTTGGCCGAGCCAGCAATGCCCACACCCACAAAAGAATAAAAATAAACCTTGGAGAATTAGGAAGTAAAGGGTTACTGGATTTATAGTCAAAGTCTTGACAAACTGGTGTTAAATTAGCAGAGTTCACTTTGTTTAGTTTTTTTTAAAAAAATAAAGTTTTTGTTTTTAAACGTGAAATCTTGTGACGTGGTTCTTTCAGTTAATTGTTGGGTGCTTGAATTTCTCTTTAAATGTTAATAGTCTCTATGGGGATTGTAACAGTACAGAAATGTGAAATAATACATTTTGAAAGCAATAAGTGGTAATATTTCAAATGCTGCAGAGCAACAGAAGAGTCTTGGTGCAGATCATAGGTAAATAACTGCCACCTTTAGAACAAAGGAAAGTACAGTACAGGAACAGGCCCTTCGACACAGGCTTGAAGGGCCTGTTCCTGTGCTGTACTTTTCTTTGATCTGGAGATGCACCGGTGTTGGACTGGGGTGAGCACAGTAAGAAGTCTTACAACACCAGGTTAAAGTCCAACAGGTTTGTTTCAAACACTAGCTTTCGGAGCACTGCTCCTTCCTCAGGTGAATGAAGAGGTATGTTCCAGAAACACATATATAGACAAAGTCAAAGATGCCAGACAATGCTTAGAATGCGAGCATTTGCAGGTAATTAAATCTTTACAGATGCAGAGATAGGGGTAACCCCAGGTTAAAGAGGTGTGAATTGTCTCAAGCCAGGACAGTTGGTAGGATTTCGCAAGCCCAGGCCAGATGGTGGGGGATGAATGTAATGCGACATGAATCCCAGGTCCCCGTTGAGACCGCACTCATGTGTGCGGAACATGGTGATAAGTTTCTGCTCAGCGATTCTGCGTTGTCGTGCGTCCTGAAGGCCGCCTTGGAGAACGCTTACCTGGAGATCAGAGGCTGAATGCCCTTGACTGCTGAAGTGTTCCCCGACTGGAAGGGAACATTCCTGCCTGGTGATTGTCACGCGATGTCCATTCATTCGTTGTCGCAGCATCTGCATGGTCTCGCCAATGTACCACGCTTCGGGACATCCAGCATACGAGGTAGACAACATTGGCCGAGTCTCACGAGTCTACCTCATGCAGACGCTGCGACAACGAATGAACTCTCCAGGTAAGCATTCTCCAAGGCGGCCTTCAGGACGCGCGACAACGCAGTATCGCTGAGCAGAAATTTATAGCCAAGTTCCGCACACGAGTGCGTCCTCAACCGGGACTTGGGATTCATGTCGCATTGCATTCATCCCCCACCATCTGGCCTGGGCTTGCGAAATCCTACCAACTGTCCTGGCTTGAGACAATTCACACCTCTTTAACCTGGGGTTACCCCTATCTCTGCATCTGTAAAGATTTAATTATCTGCAAATGCTCGCATTCTAAGCATTGTCTGGCATCTTTGACTTTGTCTATATGTATGTTTCTGGAACACACCTCTTCATTCACCTGAGGAAGGAGCAGTGCTCCGAAAGCTAGTGTTTGAAACAAACCTGTTGGACTTTAACCTGGTGATGTAAGACTTCTTACTATACTTTTCTTTGTTGTAAAGGTGGCAGTTTAACTATAAAAGCCACAAAAAGGACTGTATCTGACATAAAAAAAACAAAGGCAAGCAACCATGCTGAACTTTCATTACAGATTAATTTGGCTACTGCTGGAGTATTATAGTTCTGAACACCTCTATAGGAAGAATGAAAAAGATGTATGTTACATTCATGTGCATGTCAGCAGGAACAGGGAAACAATTTGTTATTGAGGTATTTGCAGAATTAAGGGTTTTTCACTGGAGGGGATTCAACGGGGGATTTTACAGTTCTGAAGGATAAATAGCGGATTATATTAAATTATAGGGTAACTAGCAATGAATTGTTTCCATTGGACAGCCAGATGGTAACAAGAAGGGTCAAACATGATCACTACAACAAAAATGAAAGGAGAAATTAGAGAAAGTATAGTTTTAGGATAGTCAGAACTTGGAATTCTCCGGCATAAACTGTTGTTGAAGCAGATTTCTCGTACATTCAAAAGAAAAATCAGATACTTGCTTGAAACAATATTGAATATTACAGGAATAGATCATGAGTGGGATTAAACTAGCCAACAGTGCTGTGACTTGATAGCCTGTTTCTATGCTTCAACATTTCATGACCTACAGGAGTGGAATATAATCATCATCATCATAGATGCAGAATTTGTTACCAAATGAATTGCAAATTATTTCTTTCTTTTAAAAAAAATAAATTCAGAGTACCCAATTATTTTTTCCAATTAAGGGGCAATTTAACATGGCCAATCCACCTATCCTGCACATCTTTTGGGTTGTGGGGGTGAAACTCACGCAGACACGGGGAGAATGTGCAAACTCCTCATGGACAGTGACCCAGGGCCGGGATTCAAACCCGGGTCCTCAGCGCCATAGGCAGCAATGCTAACCACTGTGCCACCGTGCTGCCCGCAAATTATTTCTTAATAACATTCTGTGAAGTTAGTCTTGGGTACTGCGCTGTAATGTTCTATGTTCTCTATCACAATGGCCATAACGTAAGTGGCTATATGTGAGGTCAATGCACAATATGGAACTGCAATTAAAAATGGAGACATCTTACTTCAGTTTGAAATGAAACACTGGGAATTACAACATAATTACATCTAGACATTTATATTGTTACTTTATAATCAAGTAAGATCTGAGGCAGTGACTTGAAAAAAGCATTAAAACATCAACAACTTCCATTTATCTAGCACCTTTAATGTAATAAAAACATCTCCAGGTGCTTTACAAACATTAACAAACAAAATTTGACACCTAGCCACATCAGCAGCTATCAGGTTAGATAATCAAAACCTTGGTCAGAGATGTAGGTTTTAAAGGAGAGTCTTAAAAAGGTAGCGGAGTAGAGATATTTAGGGAGGGCATTCCAGAGTTTAGTGCCTTGTGGCAGGAGAAAACATTTCCAATGGAGGAGTGATTAATCAGGAATGCTCAAGATATCAGAACAGGTATAGCATAAAAAACTCAGGACTGTAAGGTTGGAGAATATCAGAGATGAGGAGGGCCGAGACACTGGAGATAGTCAAAAACAAGGATGAGCATGTAAAAATAAATCTGAGGCGTTGCTTAACTGAAAGCCAATGTAGGGCATTCAAGCACAGGTGAGATGGGTGAGCAGAACTTTGTGTAAATTAGGACAGGCAGCAGAGCTTTGAATGAATTTAAGGTTGCTGAGGGAGGCTGGGCAGGAGTGTGTTGGATCAGGCAAGTCTATGGATGAAGGTATCCAAGCATGGACCAAGATGTCAGCAGCAGATGAGTCGGGCAATGTTACAGAGGTGGAAATAGATATTCTTCGAGATGGTGCCATACGCAGTAGGAGGTTAATTTTAGGGCAAAATTTAATACCAAGGATGAAAGCAGCCTGCTTCAACCACAGACAGTAACCAGGGAAAGGGATGGAGTCAGTGGCAAGGACACAGATTGCGACAGGGATTGAAGACAACATTAAGTTGTAAGAAATTTCTGCTGGTCAAACACTGGATATTGGACAATCAGGCTGAAGTTTAGAGACAGTGGGGAGGTCAAGAGAGATGTTGAAACTGTTGGTTTTAGGACAACATCTGGACCACTTGTTCAAGGGCAATCTACTCTGCTATGTTACTCTACTAGTGCCTTACATATTATTTGTTAGTATTAAAAACCAATTATCCCGATAAAAAGAATATGCATTTTACACTGAATTTGTAAACAGTGAAATATATAGCAATTAGAAAGAGAACATTCAATATCTTCTGCCTAAATATCAAGTAACTAATAAAAACACTCAAGGTTACACATCTTACATTTTATTTAAACACTATGATTTAAGAGCCTAAGGATGCAAGTTCTTTCAATTGTATGTCTCTCAACAGCACAGCAATCTTAAAATTCCTTACAAAATTTTAAAATACAAAATGTACATGAAATTACAAGGCTCTGTAAACATCTGCAAAACAGTTGACTTAGCCTGTAGTAGCTTTGCTCCTTCTACAAAACGTACAATTGTTGAACAAATTCAACCGTTAGGAATGACATCTGTTTTGAGTATCAAAAATAGAGTTTTAAAGCAAGTGTTCACACCAGCAAATGAAAGTTTTTATTCTTTGGTTAAAAAAAGGATGGCAGTTCCATTGACACAGTAATGTTTTCCAAAGGATGAACATAATTGCACTGAAGCCAGTTTCAGTTCCAAATTATACAATCCTATTCCATCCTTTTTGTAACTGACGTGATTATAATTCAGGACTTTTAATGTAGTTTATTTTACTAAAATGCAACCACAATTCATTGAAATTTACAGATTTTTTTTCTCTTGTAGCTTTTGAATACAATAAAATTTAAGGCTTTCTTACAGCTTTCCAAACATTCTATGAGAGTCAGGAAACTTTTTTTTGGAAATACAGAGTACAGAGGGTACCATAAATATCAGCTTATTTTTTGTGCTTGCCAACAACAGGTCAAAACCCCAACGTGCTGTTTACAAAACTGAATTTGCATAGCCTAATAAGTCTGTGCTTTTACAATAAAGGATTAAAACAACAGTTTCAGAAAGTTGTTTACTTCTACACTCCTATGAAAGCAACAAACTGCAGTTTTATTAAGACCCTTGTATGTAATCATTGACAAAGCAGATACATAGACGAAAGGTGGTTGTCCACAGCTAAATATTTTTTGGGATTTTGTTTTTTTTTTTAAAAAGCAGTTCTAGACTTTCTACATCTTCAGGCGTCAAGGTAATTTGAAGGCATCAGGAGGTTCAGTGCATAGGATTTTCTGGGGGTTGTACGGGATTCCGTACACTAGTACAGTACAGCTTCATAAGTCACTCCAGAGGATTTGCAAAGAAAACTCAGATGATGCACCAGTCATTACAAATTCCACATGCTATGATATCCAAGGTCAAAAGATAAGGCAGGGAAACAGTTTAAGCCTTTATAGAGTTCTTTATGTAATAAGTGCTAGATATATTGTGAAATAAACATGCCTGAACAATATATGGTTCAGTATAGAAAATGAAAGCAACTGAACCTTTCACTATTGCACATGTTCGATCTAACATTAAGAATGATACTCCGCTCAGAGCTCCCTACTCTAGACAGCAGTGACATGAACAAATTAACCTATTCGGTTAACCTTTGTTTTAAGAATAATGGTACCTAACCAAGTGATAATATAATTGTAATTTGGCAGTTAAAAGGTTGACCTCAAATTCATAAAGTCTCACGATATAATGTCACCCAATGAACTATGATTCAGATTTTACACTGGCCCCACAGAAATCTGAATTTTGTTCAGACTTGTGCTTTTCTTTTGTGATGAGTAGTAAAATTAAACATTCTCATTGCCCATGTATGGTACAGGTTAATTTTGCATTTAACAAGCAGATTCACTAACATAACAGGAAAATAAAAGCAATTTATTATGCTGACAAAAATAAAAGCAACGTTTGTTTCACCTTTTATTTTACCTCATCCATTGCCTCATTCTTTAAAATGCATTAATGCTATTTCATAAAACAGCCTGTGTGCATTCTGCATGAAACAGATAAAATTGGCCAAACAATGGAGTTACATTGTTTGAATTTCATTTGTTTTTATTTTAAATATTTGGACTCTCATGCTGTAACAGTGGCAATTCATTGTTTTTATAAATACTTGAAGATTAAGGATGTTGTGGGACTGTTAATAAGGTGATAAACATGATTGCAACTATTTATGTGCCAGTCCTTTGTATACTGTATAATTTGGAGTTTAATGAAAAAGACAAGCAAGATGTTTCTCAATTATATTTCCACTGTACCAAAAGCAAAGCTATATAAATTCTAGGTACAAACACAATCATTTTAAATGTAAACCAGAAATCTGGTCTACACCATCCTAATCAATGGTCAGATTACCAGTATTGCTGTCGAATGAAGCACCAGTTTTCTTCCCAATGCCCTGTTCTGAACCTACAACAGCTTCTTAGTAGGATCTGTTTGATGATGTACAGGCGTCACATAGGCTATTGCAAATGACTAAAACACATCAAAAACGCTTGAAATCCTTTGCAAACTGAGTCATTTAAACTTATTATACTTCAATGGCTTCAACATAAATCCTGTACATAGTAAAAGTTCTTTATTCAGGGAGCCCTATTACAAAATCCATCAGTTCTAAGAAAGCTTCTGACATATTCTAAAAGCTAAATTAGTAAGGCGCTTGTATTTGTGCTAACTTGAAGTATAGAGAAACATATCTACAAAGTTTCAAAAACTCCTTGAATTTGGAATGTTGTTTCCCAGCCGCCCCAAACCACATATTTCCATGATGGAATGGTCTGTCGAATCTACAAGATACCATTTTAAGTTTAGAAACAAATGCAGGACCACATTTGGCTTTTCTTCCTATTAACAAAGAATTGTTAGTCATTTTAGATTATGGCTTCCGCGACATTGGCTACACTGGACAGGCTTCTAGTCTCTGTTCATTTTCAAGAAACCTTTTGCACATCCTGCATGCTTAAGCACTCTTCAGGATGACAGAATGAAGAATACACCATTTCGCTTACCATCTATTTATATTACCACCTTATTAAATCCCCTTTTAGCTTAAAATGAGTGTAATATTTACAGTAGATACAAATCACCTTAATTGTGATAAAACACTATTCAATACTATTTGATTTAATCTACCAAAGGAGACCCACCTCTCTAAATGTATTCCTAAAGTAGATTAAAGTTGCTTTTGCTTTTTCAGAAATTTTTGCCTGTTGCAGTGACATGCAGGCAATAGGAGATTTGTGAGCATTACGATGTAGGACTGACACCGTATGCTCTCTTTCAGTATAGAACTGCAGCACCTCTTGTAGGAACTACGCAAGGATCCACTGTTCCACTTTATAAAAGGCCACAATATTGGAAGCACAACAACTTTGTCTAGATGGGGTGGGGTGAGGCGGGTGCAGGAAGGGTTGATGTTCGGCAGAATATGTGGTGTGTGGTTGACATCAGACTCCCTCAGGTATTCCACTATCCAAAGCTCCAGAACAGACACATTGTGATTGGGCATGCACTGCTGTTGCATGAGACGTTGGAATATGTGACAAGTCTCTTCCTATAATTTCGTTCACTGGCAAAAAAAAAAGAAAACAAAAATTAGGGCATTTCTATGTATACATGATAATTAAGGCATATAAACTTCCCCCATCATCAAGTCTACTAAAACAAGAATGGAAAGTATTACATTCAGATGTATTCACATTAATGTATTTTAATTGTTATTCAACTTTCATAAATAACATTTTATAAGTCAACGACATAATTCATTTGAACATGTTTTATCGATACCCATTTTAAATAATATTTATAAACAACCCCTATTGACTGATGGGTTGGGTAAGCTGGGTCGGCGAGGACTGCGTTTGCTGCAGCAGTGAGAGAGACAGGCTTCCAACACTTGAAGAAATGCAACTTGATTTTATTGAACTCTGAACTATCATACATACTTTAACTGTGGGTTGACACTATGCTGACTTGACTGGAGACCTGAGGCTAACCTGACCAGACTATCTTACTACCACATGGTGTATGTTCTAGTTGTTGCTCACGGACTCTGACTGTCTCAGAGGCTGTATCCCAAGAGAGCGGGAAAACTAGTGCCCTCTGGCTTTATAGTGGTCGTGTCCTGTTTGGTGATTGGCTGCTGTGTTCAGTGTGTTCATTGGTCATCCTGTGTGTCAATCACTGCCTGTCTGTGCACCATCATATATGTGTGTGTATATTATGACACTGACATCAACGAGGGCACTACATTGAAAAAAAATAGCGATTCTAACAATAGGAAAGATAAATTGCCAGCAAACTCATCATTAAACCAGAGTACTGTATGTTACCTCTGAGAACTGCAAAAGCCAGGGCCAAGAGAGGGGAGAGCAGGGGGGTGGGGTGGGAAGGGAGTCAGGGAGGGTGGGGAGGAGAGAGAGGGGGCAAATGAGGGAGAGAAAAAAGCGAGGGGGAAGGTGAAAGAGAGATGAAAGAGAGAGAGAAAGGGAGGTGAGAGAGAGAAAGGGAGGAGAGAGAGAGAAAGAAACGGAGGAGAGAGAAGAGAGAGGGAGAGAGAGAGAGAAAGGGAGGGGAGAGAGAAAGGGAGGAGAGAGAAAGGGAGGAGAGAGAGAGAGAGATAGAGAGAGAGAAAGGGAGGAGAGAGAGAGGGAGAGAGAGAGAGAGAGCGAGATCTGTAAGAACAGCAGGGCTTTTAAGGCAAACACATAGATCACAGATACTTAATCTGTAGCTGGGTTGTGACACTGAACGTAACAAGAGAAAAAACTGCAAGTGATGACAGAGATCAAGGAGACAAGCGAGGTGAATATAGTGGTAAGCTTACAAATTAATTCAAGTTAAACTATAAAGACCAGTGTGATTAATTTGTATAAAAACTAAAACCAATTTCATAATTTATCAAATAATTACAAGCAGTGTTAAATTAGTTAGCTTTATTCCCCAGAGTTGATCTCAATATTCCAGTAAAGAGGTATATCAAGGTTTAAGTACAAATATTTACATTAACTCCCTATTTTTATAAAGAAACATCAGCATACTAGAAGCATCTAATTGATGTCTTCATTTATTTAAGTTTAATAGAGGCATGACAGAGCAGGTCAGACCCATGGTGTGTGCATCATATTTCATGTTGGAACTCCAGATAATTTCTCCTGTCAGGAACATGTGTAGCTCAAACTGCAGGGTTTGCAGCCTGAGCCACCAGCTGGCATCACTCTGCTGCATCCATGAGGCTGAAAATGACATGGATAGCACATCTATGCAGGAATCCCCCAAGTGCATTTCATTCTCCAACAAGTATTCAGTTCGGAATACTGGCGAGAGTGATGATTCCAGTGGAGAGTGCAGTCAGAACCTAGTCCATGACACAACAGCTGATCCAGTTTTACAGGGGGGCGAAAGATGATTAGAAAAACAATAGCGATAGGGGATGTGATAGACAATCGTTTCTCTGGCACCAGGCATGAATCCAGCATGGTATGTTGCATCCCTGGTGCCAGCATCAAAGATGCATTTGAAAAACTACTGAGCGCTTTGGGGGTAAAGCCAGGCAGCAGTCTTAATCCATACTGCTACCAAAGATTTAGCTAGAAAGACGGGTGAGGGCCTACAGGCAGAGTTTAGGGAGCTAGGAAGAAAACTAGTAAACAGGACCTCAAAGATATTTAGCACAAGATTATTCTCATTCTGCCACATTCTGTACATGCGAAGCAAATTTAGCCTTTATTAAATTCCCTCTTACTGTGATGTTATATTTCCTACTCCAGTACTATCTGAATCTCCCAATTCTCTTGTGCACTTTAGTTTTCCTATCTAGTAATGCCTCCTGGCCTCACGGCCCCGTCGAGTTAGTTTAACTCTCCCCATGATCCAGTGAGTATAGAAACAGGAGGATGGAGCATATAGCTGGAGAGATGGTGCAGGAGGGAGGGCTTTAAATTTGTATGTCACTGGGATGGATTCTTGGGGAGATGGGAAATGTACAGGCTGGATGAGTTACAGCTGAATAGAACTGGGACCAATATCCTTGTTGGGTTATTTACTCGTGCAATTGGGGGGGAGTTACACTAACTCGACAGGGCCATTGAGACCAGGAGGCATTATTAGATAGGAAAACCAAAGTGCACAGAGAATTGGGAGATTCAGATAGTACCAGAGTAGGAAATATAACAAATTAGATGGGATCACAGTAAGAGGGAATTTAATAAAGGCAAAATTTCCTTTGCATGTACATGGATGTACAGAATGTGGCAAATATAGTTAGTGAGGACATGAGAAATAGCAGCACAAGTCAGTTATTTGACCACTGAGCCTGCTCCATCATTCAATATTATCATGGCTGATCAGACTATCGCTTTTAAGTCCTCTTTGCTGCCTGCCCCCCATAACCATTGACACTTTACAGATCAAAAATCTAACTCAGTCTTCAATTTATTCAATAATCCAGCTCCCACACCTGCTTTCTGGGATAGGGAATTCCAAAGATTATTGACCCTCAGAGAAGAAATTCTTCTTTACCAGTCTTAAATGGGAAAATCCATATTTTAAAACTATGCCCCTTAGTTCTAGATTCCCCCATGAAGGAAGCAGAAGGAGTGGTTCCACATGAAATTATGATGCTGTGGCAGTAACAGAGACTTTACTCATAAAGAAATCAAATCAAATCAAATGAAAATCGCTTATTATCACGAGTAGGCTTCAATGAAGTTACTGTGAAAAGCTCCTAGCCGCCACATTCCGGCGCCTGTCCGGGGAGGCTGGTACGGGAATTGAACCGTGCTGCTGGCCTGCCTTGGTCTGCTTTAAAAGCCAGCGATTTAGCCCAGTGTGCTAAACCAGCCCCTAGAGCAGGACTGGGTACTAAATATTCCTGAATGATGTTGAAGAAAGGTGGGGAAAGTATTGATTAAAGATAACATTACAGTGCGGGGGGGGGGGGGATCGTGGTGTAGAGAGAGAATGTCCTAGAAGGGTCAAGGAGAGAAAGGTCTTCTCTATACATATAAATAGTAAACGGGTAGTAAAAAGAAATAGTGGGGCAGACTGGGGATCTAAAAGGGAATTCACACAAGGAGGAAAGGGGAAGGACCAAGGTACTAATTGAGTCTTTACCAAAGACAATGATTTCCCACAGGGCAAGAGAAGGTGGCTGAGACATTGGATGTGATTAAAAATTAATAAACGGTCAGGTGGAAGCAGTTTATCGCTGTCTTTAAGGACTTGTTCGTGACCAGCAACTTTGGGGGGGGGGGGGGGGGAGGAAAAAGAGGGGGGGGGGGGAGGAAAGAGAGGGGGGGGGGGGGGGGTGGTGGTCATTGTTTACGCTGTTAAGCCAAAAAACAACAAAATGTTTGCACCACATTTATCCGTTCTATTATTGTTTGTGAGTTGCATGGTCTTTGTTTTTTTTTTGGCTACGATTGGAAGAAAAATGTAGTTAAAACTTTAAGAAAGGAGCGATATTAGATAGGCTAGCTGCACATTAAAGTTGACAAGCCACCAGGACAGAATGAGATGCATCCAAGGATATTGAGGGAAGAGTGGAAATTGCATATTTCTCCAATCCGCCTTAGAGACAGGGACAGGAGAATTGCAAATGTTAAACCCGTCTTCAAAAAGGGTGCAAGGATAGGCCCAGCAAATATAGGTCAGTCAGTTTAACCTTGGTAATGGGAAAGCTTTTAGAAATGATTGGGACAAAATTAATTCCACACTGGAAATTGTTGATTAAATTAAGAAAGCCAGCACGAGTTTGTCAAGGAAAATTATGTTAAACTTATTTATTTGAGTTTTTTTGATGAGGTAACAGGTGGTGGGTAATGCTGTTATGGATGTGGTATACATGGACTAATAAAAGCATTTGATAAAGTGCCACAAAACAGACTTGTAAGTAAAGTTAGAACTTATTCCATAAACAATAGTAGCAGCTTCAATATAAAATTGACCAAGTGGTGCAAAACAAAGCAGTGGTAAACACTTGTTTTTCGAGTTGAAGGAAGATATTTAGTAGGGTCCCCCATTAAGGACCAGTGCTTTTATAGATCTATATTAATGACCTAGACTTGGTTTCACAGGACACAATTTGTGAATGATGCAAAGCTTTGGAGTACTATGATCTGTGAGGAGGATAATGTTAAAATCAGCACAACAAACAGATAGAATGGACGGACAAGAGGCAGATGAAATGGAATGCAGAGAAGTGTGAAGTGATATTTTAGCAAGAAGAACACAGAAAAGAAAAATAAACAAAATGGTACAATTCTTAATGAGGGGCATGTGCAAATGGAGCTGGGGGTATATATATGGGGCAGGTGGAGAAAGTGTTTAATAAAGCGCACAGGATCTTAGGTTTTACAAATAGGGGCAAAGAGTACTAAAGCAAGGACGGTATTATAAATGTGGATAAAACACTGATTCAGCTTCAACTGGAGTACTGTCTCCAGTTCTCGGCGTCACTTTTTAAAAATAAATTTAGAGTACCCACTTTTTCCAATTAAGGGGCAATTTAGCGTGGCCAATCCATCTAACCTGCACATCTTTGGGCTGTGGGGGCGAAACCCACGCAAACACGGGGAGAATGTGCAAACTCCACACGGACAGTGATCCAGGGCTGGGATCGAACCTGGGACCTCGGCGCCATGAGGCCGCAGTGGGCATCACGTTTTAGGAAAAATGTGAAGGCGCTGTGGAAGGTGCAGAAAAAATTCCCGAGAATGATTGTAGGATGAGGAACTTCAGTTACGTGGATAGATTAAAGAAGCTGTGGCTGCTCTCCTTGGAGAAGAGAAGATCGAGAGGGGACTTAATATAGATGCTCAAAATCGAAGGGTTTGGACAGAGTGGATGACAAGAAACTGTTCCAGATGGCAGAAGGATCGGGAACCAGAGGGCAAAAGAAGCATCAGTGACATGAGGAAAGTCTTTCCTTACAGTTAGCGGGGAGGATCTTGAATGTGCTGCCGGAGATTGTGGTGAAGGCAGATTCAATCAAGGCCTTCAAAAGAGAATTGGATAATTATCGGAAGAGAAAATAGATTTACAGGGCTCTTGTGAACAGGTGGAGGAGTGGGACTAGTCGAGTTGCTTTTGTAGTTAGCCTGCACAGACAACAGGGCAAATAGCCTCGGTGTAGCCATTCGGAGATTCAATAAAGATTAAATATCTGCAACAATCTAGTCAATTTCTAATACTTTCACAAACACAGGTCTACAAATATTACAGGACAATTCTCCAATTACCACTCAGTTGTAGCAAAACAATTTGTTTCTGTACTAAATGGACTAATCTACCTTTCATTACATGATTTGGGTTTTTAGAGAAGGCAGTAAGGTGTTGTTGACAATAGTACAGATAAAGATGTCAATTCCTCGAATCAAGAAATGTGGGTGGTTGAAAATAAGCCAATGACCTTAATATGCTGCATTTATTTTTGTCATTGGAGACTGAGTGAAGTGGAAATTAACTGTTTGAGGATAAAGTTGTCTCGCAAGCTTAAAATGCTATGCACTGAAAAGGATAACTGTACAGTTAATTTGCATCAAGTTAATCAAATGAGCCAGAATGACATGATTGTAATAATGTTGAAACTCTGAAAACAAACAAATAAAATTAATACAAAGAATATTTTGCACTGATGACAGATTTCTTTTAAAAAACATTACAAGTCTATGCATGATCTTTGCTTTGTTTAATACATTAGGAACTGCTGCGATACTTCTGCTTCCCGACTGTGAAAGCCTCCTGTCCACCACACTTCATTTCTAATTAAAGTGTATTAAGACTGTCACATTTGGGAATACAGCCCAAGGGTAGAATAATAGTGAAACACTTTACATCTTGGAATAGAACTAGTGAATACTAAATTCCATTTGCTCATTTGAACAAAAATTATTTTGGCTCTTGTGCAAATAATGCTCAACGTCAACTTATTAATAATTAGAATTGATTTCACAAATCTCATTTCATGAAATAGGTTGACTGCACAGGCTTTACAAATAATAGACCTATGTGCCACACATAATCCCACATTTCTTGAATGAGTCTCATTGATACAACTCAACTGATACAGCCCTATCAACTAATGGCTTTAACCATATCCAGCAGGGGAAAAACACACAGCTCCACTTCATCTTCTCATCTCCCAGTTCATCTTCTATATGATCAAAAAATATTCATTCCATACATAGCATAATACTTAAGTAGGTGTCATAGGATCTAAAATATCTATTTGGCTTAGACCCAACTAGAATGATTTTTTAATACATGCTGGGAAAATGCCACAAGATATTTGACCACATATTCTTGCCATGTGAACCACACCGATGTTGTCAACACATGTCACAATTAGTAAATGACACTGTCATGTGGTAGATTAGAGCATCTGCATACTAGGACACACGACCTTCCAAAAAATTAAACCACGCTTTCAGCTGTGCCAGAGACAAGGGGCGGAATTCTCCGCAGGGGGCCGAATTCGTGAAAGCCGTCGTGAACACGGCCGAGGTTCACGACAGTCTCGGAGCCTGCTCCCCGCACCTAATTCACCCCCACCAGGAGGGCTAGGAGCGGGCCTCCGTCTTTCTCGGCAGCGACCTCGTCACGCCGAGAATGTGAAGTCATCCGCCTTTCTCCTCAGCCGCCCAGCAAGATGTGGCGGCTTAATCTTGCCGGGCGGCGGAGGGGAAAGAGTGCGTCCGTTTTGGACGCTGGCCCGACGATCGGTGGGCACCGATCGCGGGCCTGTCCCCTCCCGAGCACAGTCGTGGTGCTCCCGTCCCAATTGGGCCCCTAGATGCCCCAAATGGGCATCTGGCGCCCGTTTCACGAATGCAGCGACCAGGTGTGTTTGCTGCCGTCGTGAAAGGCCGGCCCCATGGGCTCGGAGAATCGCCGTTCGCCGTGAAAAACGGCGAGCGGCGATTTTTCCGAGCCCGGGGCAGGGGGGGGGGGGGGGGGGGGGGGGGGGAAGAGAGGAGGAGAATCCGGGGGGAGGAGGGGAATCGTGGGGGGGCGCAAAAAATGTCGGGGAGCCCTCACGCGATTCTCCCAGGCCGCCTGGGGAGCGGAGAATCGCGCCCATGGTATCATATCGTGATCAATCTTCCTGAAAGAGGACAAATGCATGGAAAACCCCCCACACTTGCATATATTTTTTATTGATGATTACGCTCAAGTGGGCGGAGGATCTTTTACAAAGGATAAAACTTAATGTTGTTTCATATACTGATAACATGTCATAGTAATTCTATCTTTCAATTTTTATAGTTGTTGTGATGACCTCTCATAATGTATCTAAAATCTAAAAGGCAATGGTTAAAAAAAACTTCCTAAAATCAGAACTATCTAAAATTTAACCTCCGCTTTATTTAGGGGCTTTTCACAGTAACTTCATTTGAAGTCTACTTGTGACAATAAGAGACTTTCATTTCACTTAATTACCAATTTTCTCCCCTTTCTTCTTCCCTCAGCCAAGCCTCCACTGACAAAAATACTGATTCTCTGCATCGAAGTTCTGCATAGATACCATTTGCTATCTATGGTACCACTCCTAAATGGTCTTATTTACATAGATATTGACTGCGAATGTTAGCGAACTATTCAACCACGTGGCCCTTCACAGAGAAGTCAGATTGTATTCTTAATCAATATCCACACACAGGCACTTAAATCAGCGAAGTGGACAGTGATCAAGTGACACCTCCACATTTTTTTCTTTTCATAGTCCACGAAGACGAAGGTTAGCAACCGACTGCTTCCTCCACAAATTTAGTATTTCATAGTCAGAGTACGTAATAAGAGGACTGTTACCAGAAATTACAGAAACTGTAATAGACAATGACGCACAAACAGCAAATCCTTTTAGATCTCTCTGCAACCTGCTCTGAATGCATTTCATTAATGGAAGTGTTTAAATATTAATCAAATTCTAAGCATTGTAAACATAGAGAAAGTACTATCAGGTTTTAGGGAACATACTTTAAATACCTCTATTACCTAGATGATAAAGAAACTTAGGTTGAAGTCTGTAGATAGTTGCATTGTGAATTGTACCAAGATAGAACACGGAGGAGTCAGGAGACCATGAATAAGTTTTGGTCTGATCTGTGTAAACATGGCATGTTAATGCTGTGTCCCAGGGTTTAGTGTGACAGCTAGGTTGAATTCAAAAGAATCATAGAATCCTTACAGTGCAGGAGGAGGCCATTCGGCCCATCGAGTCTGCAGCGACCTTCCGAAAGAGCCCCCTTCCCAGCGTACTCCCCAACCCTATCCCCGTAGCTCCACCGAAAGTTTGGACACTAAGGGGCAATTTAGCGTGGCCAATCTACCTCACTTGCACATTTTTGGATTGTGGGAGGAAATCCAAGCTGACACGGGGAGAATGTGCAAACTCTGCACAGACAATCACCCAAGGTTGGAATCGAACCTGGGCCCCTGGTGCTGAGGCAGCAGTGCTAACCACTGTGGCACCGTGCTGCCCCAATTTACATTTCAAATACTTAGCAGCAATTCGCCATGGAAGTTCTGTTAATTACTTATGGTGCTTATGCTCTTTGTACAAGTACAATCCACTTCTACTTGCAGTTGTTTGTGCTCTAAGAGTTTTGGAATGAAAAAGGAATGGACTGCATATATTGACACAAATGAATATTTAGGCCACCAAGACAACTAATTCTATGAAAAATACTTTACTCTGTACTCCTTCCACATTATTCTTTGATAAACAATTCTAGGTACTGCTGGACCGCCTCTTGGTCTGGAAAGTGACCTGGACAATAACTGAACAGCATCGATATTGGGACAGGAAAATATTCCTGCCTATTTGTTGATACTGTAAACCATATGTTCTCCGCCCACACCTGGTCTGTTCAGAACAATGTCCGTGTGCTAGGTCAGCATCTGCACAAATCATCATTTCAGTCTGCTTGTGTGTCAGGAATATTATGGGAGATCCTCAGATCTCTGACAACCAAGGTTCAAGGTGCATTTTTCATTCTGAAAGGGAGGTTGTCAAGAAAATTGGAGGTTATAAGGGCTGCAGAGATTATAGCAGCTCATTTGAGCTCTGTGAACCAGCAGAGGTGGTAATCTGGGTCCAAAGGAGGTTCACAAGAATGATCCCTGGAATGAAGAGCATGTCATATGAGAAAAGGTCAAGGACTCTGGGTCTGTACCCTTGGAGTTTAGAAGGATGAGAGTGGATCCAAATGAAACTTACAGGATACAGCAAGGCCCGAATAGAGTGGACGTGTAGAGAATGTTTCCTCTTGCAGGAAAACTAGAACCAGAGGACACAATCTCAGACTAAGGGGACGATCCTTCAAAACAGAGATGAGGAGGACTTTCTTCAGCCAGTGGGTAATGAACCTGTGGAACTCTTTACTGCAGAAAGCCATGGAGTTCAAATCACGGAGTGTCTTTAAGGCAGATATAGATAGGTTCTTGATTAATAAGGGGATCAGGGTTTATAGGGATAAGGCAAGAGAATGGGGATGAGGAAAATATCAGCTATGATTAAATAGTGGAGCAGACTCGATGGCCGAATGGCCTAATTTTGCTCCTATGTTTTATGGTCTTCTAATTTCAGCTGGGTAAGGGTTATGCAAATATTTATATATTTAATTACTCCTCAATATCATAGAGTTTCTTGTGTTTCTATGTGGGTGATCTGGGACAAAGTGATAAATTATTTAAGTAACATTTTTTGGAATAACGTGAACCAAAACTAAAAATAACCTATCTCAATAATTTGAAAACAATTATGTTTGTTGGGATATTACAAAAGGTTTTAAATTAAACAGATGGATCATTTCAAATTCACAATATTAATGTAAGTTTCCTTCCTAGAGGGGCAACCCCACTTCCCCAAGTTCAAACAATGTAACTCAGGTCCATTTAGCAAACTCCAGGTGTGTGGAATACTGTTGGTGTTTAACCAATTCACACCATAAAATTTACCAGTACAGAGCAGACAACCTTTCTGCTGTGTGGGTAACTGGACTACCTGTCCAGATACACCACTGATTGCATAATTGTTTGTAGCCAACTGGGGAGAATTTCCTGTGTTAATTCTATCAAATCACTATGCGAGCCAGACTGGCTGGTAAACCAATAATGCTCTGGAGATACAAGCTTTAGAACCAGCATGAGGCAAGATAGCCCATGCCAGAGTAACACAGCTCACTTTAAATGCATAACTGTTTTGCTCACATCTGTCCTGAGCGTGGGTCCTTCTGTTTCGAACCCTTGGTGTAGGATTTGGTTCTAATGCAGACTATACTCTTATCTGCTTAACATTTGTTGTTAGTACTAATTCTAAACAGGTTACAGAGTAGGCACATATTTCTGAGTATTATTCCAACTCCTCTCTCTTTCTGTCAAGTGTGACACATGACTAACTAATGTCAGTCAATCATCTACATAATACATTAAACATATCCCATTTGTTAACCCTATATACTACAGCATCCTCCTTCCCACACATATAAATACACACTTTATCCCCTTGTAGCTTATTTTTGCTAAACCCAAAGCAAAACTTAACAGCTGAATGCTTCTGATGTGACATAATGGGTCTGAATGTCCGTGGATTAGCAGAGAAAGATTGCCACTTTGATCCTAGTTTTTTTAAACTCAAAATCCTTTTGATCCTTTGTCACCGAACCTTCGGCCTCAGGCTGGGCGAGAACTGCGTAAGACAGTGCGCCCTCCTGAGGCCTTGTGTCAAGGACTACTGAGTCAGATGCATGGAGGCATTAACGGCACAATTTGGAGCGGTGGGGTCCAGTGGCAGGGTGCAGTTGGCTGGACGATAGCACAAGAGTTACCCAGAAGCTAGAAGTGGTTTTAACTCATCAAACGTTTTCTGGGTAACTATTGCTGTCAGACCATCCAAAGGTTTGGGTAACTCACATTTTGGATGGTTCCCAGTTCAGGGCAATTGCCCATCGGAAGTTTGAGCATCCCAGGCAATTGCTGTGCAATCCTTACCTGGGAGGTTCTTGCAGCTGGAAACTGGGGGGAGACGGGGGGGGGGGGGGGGGGGGGGGGGGGGGGAGAATTCACACATTTTCCCTTTTATTCTTTATATACTCTGAATGAATTAAATAAACTATAAGCAAACTTGGATCAACGACCTGAAGCAATAACACAATTGCACAAGTGTATACACCTACAGATGTACAAAATGGGAGAACAGACATTTCTAACCCTTTCAAAGCTTATCGGTATCGCGGAAGGAAAAACTACTCTTCCAAAAGTTTGAAGATTTATCTCTTTGCGATATACATTTATTGGATATTCTTTTAAAGGTCTAACTGGAGGCTATGTAATTTTAGAATAAGAAGTTAGTTTTAATTTACTGAAATAACTAATAAAATGCAAATTATGAATGACTGGAAATTACATTTCAACAAGAGATGCTGCTTTAGAAGGGCTTGTGTGGTGAAAGATAATGAACAAACCCAATAAACCACCTGCAGCTCAGGATTCTTTTTTATATGCTAGTTTGCTGACTCAAATTTGCTTAATCAACAACCTCTTTTATCCTTTCTACAGTCTGCATGAAACACCTGCTTCTGCAAATGCATAGCCAAAGAATGCATTATTGTTAAAGCTTCCAATTGTTGATGAGTGCCAGAAATATATAGCACTGAATCAATAATTGAGTAGCTTGCTAAGCTACAATCATCATTTAGGTACCTGAGCAAAAGTGAAATACTATTTCCTGTAGGTAAAATTTTTAATTGCAATCTGCTTCTCAATTTAGTTTGTTCACAATGCACTGTTACTGATGGAAACATTCTATGCGCCCTGTATTTTGTATCATTAACTCCGCCCTTTGTAAAATTAAGCATTTACTCTAGAGAGGAAATAAGCCACATTTGTGTTTCAATTCCCATGGATTCACTTGTTATCAACTTAAACAATGCTCATGATCTTGTGTTTCATACCACCAAGTTGAAGTGAGAAATGGAGAAAGAAAATTTCTCTGGTTTTCAACTATGTTCACTTAAAGATCAGCAACTATAATTTAGTTTCCAGCCACATTTTAAATCAATGTAAAATGGATAATGAATAGTGGCTTTTAGAAATTCATATATTTAGAAACGTCATATGACGCGTCAGCCGGCGCAAACTCTGGCAAGCGGGCTTAACGAAATTCGTTAAGCCCGCGATGCCGGAGTTTACGGCGGCGGCATGCTAGCCCCGACCGGGGACCAGAATCGGTTCCCGGTCGGGGAGGGAGCCTTACGATTTCTCCCCCTCTGGGAGAATCGCGCCCCATATTGGGTTGCTTAAGTGGAGTTAGTAGCAGGTATTGGTAACAGATTTCCATTTTTCTTTGTTCTTTAGAACTGTTTAAGTGATAATTGTAAAGCTATTTTCTTTGATGTGAATGTGGTTGATTCTGTGTTTAAATTAAAGTTTGTTTTAACCTAAAAACTACCTATTGGCCAAAGTCAACACTCCTGGGATTAAGTATCCATTTGTCAATTTTACAAATTAAAAATAAGTTGTTTGGGGTTCTTGTCCGGTATCCTAACACATGTTGGGGTGGCCCGGTATCCTAACAACTGCTGCCATCAATTGGGCCATAAATTCCAAGCTCCAATATCAGATTTGGCAGGGTGTGTGTCCCAAAGCTGCACTGGAAACCCCTCTCAGAAGTCCAAAGGTAATTACCCAGAAGTGCCAACTTCCTCTGAACAAATGGCCTGTGGATCGCTGACTCCACCACCCCTCAACGTCCAATCTACCACCCCTTTTTATTGGGCCAATTCACCTAATCTGCACATCTTTGCTTGTGGGAAGAAACTGAAGCACCCTGAGGGAACCCACAGAGACACGGGGAGAAATTGCCAACTCCACACAGTCACCTGAGGTCGGAATCGAACATGGGTCTCTGCTGCTGTGATGCAAAGGTGCTAACCACTGTGTCACCATGCCACTCAGCATAATTTCTGTAGCAGCCCTATAAAATTACTAAAGCAACACTATTTTAAATGATGTTCTTCCAAGGCTTCTCTGGAGGCAGCAATGCTCGAGCTGCTGGACATAAACAGCGGCAGCAACCGACTATTGAAGGCCAATGGATGTGGAACCAGAGGCAGTCAGACCTGGATCTTGGTCATTGTTGGAGGGCGATGGTTTGCCGGCACCATCCCACTCCTGAGCCATTTTCAAGGTTGATTCAGAGGCAGTATGGCTACCTGCCCACGGGTAGCTAACTCAGATAATGAAGGGAAACTGGATCTTTTCCAGTCGGCAGGCCAAACCATACTGCGGCCTCCCCCTGGGGAACACCCTTTTCTGCACCCATCATGGATGTTGAGCCACAGCTTGGCTGTTGGTTGCAGTGAACGGGTTGCCCTCAATTCGATAGCGAGTGTGCCTTCTGGCTAATAACTGGCAAGCTCACCAAAGATTATTTGTCAGGTGACTATTGCAGACCAGGTGAGGCTACAAGCCACATTTGATCCCGTTGTCGGGGTCCCAATACCAAATGGAAAATCAGGTACCATGTTTCCAGTTAGCTGGGAGTTAAATGTAGATTTTATATTGCAGGATCTCCAGATCTTTTCCAATATTAGATAATGTCATTAGGCTTGTACTAAATTGTAGGTGTGCCTGGTTGCTATGCTGCTCTGAATTTTACCCTGTGGTTCTGCATAGCACCAACTCAGTAATGATGTATTTTACCGGCATCCATTACTGTTGCACGAGTACTGTGAATAACACTAACTGCTGCACTCCTGAAGTTTTTGGTTCAAGTCTCGATTACAATTGACATTAATACTTGACTATTTTACCTACAACAGTTTTGTTGTTGCTTAGAGCAACTTTCATAAAAAATAGTTCATTTTAAGACTGTGCACTTAAGTGTTACTTTTGACTGTACTATAATTTCATGTCAATTTCTTTCTTTAGAATATGATTTTGTAGTAAGCACTCCAAATGCAATCTTTTCAGAACCATACGGTGCTGGAAAGCAGGAAATTGTAATCAAGCTAGCTTAAGCACTGAATGAAAACCCCATTCCATGCTTGAATGGGTAATTTACAACCTCCTTCCAGTGAGTTACCTCAGAGAAGCTCTACTCGGACCCAAACTAAATCTAATCTATGGAGATGAAGAGCGTATGACAGACTTTGGAGTGGAATCAGTAGGTAGTCAAATGCACTGTCTCGGAGAGATTACTCAAATGATGGAGGTTTTGCAATTATACAGGGGAATGGAAACAAAGAAATATGAATCCCAAAAATCATTTGCTGCCCACATTCTAAAATTATCCCTTCTCTCACAATCAGCAACTGAATGCACCATACAGAACAGGATTATGATTGCAATAAATTGTATCTAAACTGAATTTGATGTGTTTGATATTGGTCCTTTTGAACTTTTCCATTTTGAACTCCTACTCCGTCTAGTTTCTTCTTGTAAAGCACTTTTGGATATTTCATTATGTTAAAGAAAAGTTATAACCAGAGTTTACATTACAGATCAGGTAATTCTGTCCAACTAGCCTACTGTGGTGTTTCTGTTCCACATAAAGCTCCTCCCACTCTATTTCATCTAACCCAATGTGCAAATCTTTCTATTCCTTTCTCTCTCGCGTGCTGATCAAAGCTCCTATGTGGTAGCAAGTTCCACATCTCAATGTTCCCTGGGCAAAGACGTTTCTCTTGAACTCTTTATATTAGATTTTTAGCAACTACCATATTTATGACCCCTAATTTTGGGCTCCACTACAAGTGGAAACAATTTCTCCACATCCACCCATAAGACCATAAGACATAGGAGCAGAATTAGGCCACTTGGCCCATCGAGTCTGTTCCGCCATTCAATCATGGCTGATATTTTCTCATCCCCATTCTCCTGCCTTCTCCCTATAACCCCTGATCCCCTTATTAATCAAGAATCTATCTATCTCTGTCTTTATGACACTCAGTGAATTGGCCTCCACAGCCTTCGGCGGCAAAGAGTTCCACAGATTCACCACCCTCTGGCTGAAGAAATTCCTCTCTTCATTTCTGTTTTAAAGGATCGTCCCTTTAATCTGCGATGGTGTCCTCTGGTTCTAGTTTTTCCTACAAGTGGAAACATCCTCTCCACATCCACTCTATCCAGGCCTCGCAGTATCTTGTACACTTCAATAAGATCCCCTCTCATCCTTCCAAACTCCAACGAGTACAGACCCAGAGTCCTCAAACGTTCCTCATGTGACACGTTCTTCATTCCAGGGATCATTCTTGTGAACCTCCTCTAGACCCTTTCCAAGGCCAGCACATCCTTCCTTCGATATGGGTCCCAAAACTGCTCACAATACTCCAAATGGTGTCTGACCAGAGCCTTATACAGCCTCAGAAGTACATCCCTGGTCTTGCATTCTAGCACTCTTGACACGAATGCTAACATTGCATTTGCCTTCTTAACTGCCGACTGAACCTGCGTATTAACCTTAAGAGAATCGTGAACAAGGACTCAAGTCCCTTTGTGCGTCTGCTTTCCGAAGCATTTCCCCATTTAGAGAATAGTCTATGCCTAGATTCTTCCTTCCAAAGTGCATAACCTCACACTTTTCCACATTGTATTTCATTTGTCACTTCATTGCCCACTCTCCTAGCTTGTCCAGGTCCTACTGCAGCCCCCTTCCTCAATACTACCTATCCCTCTACAGATCTTTGTTTCATCTTCAAACCTAGCAACAGTGCCTTCAGTACCTTCTTCCAGATCATTAATGTATATTGTTAAAAGTTGCAGTCCTATCAAACCGCTTTATAGTTTAGGACCTCTATTAGATCGTCTTCTCTTGTCTAGAGAAAAGAGGCTCAATGTGTTCAGTCATTGCTGATGGATAGAATTGCTCAGTTTTGGTATCATCCACTGAAATCTAAATTGCACCATTCCTCTCAATATGAATCCCGGTGCTTTGTTTGTATTTTAATAGCCATTTTAACTTGTGCTGCTACTTCTAATGATCTGTGCATTTGCACCCTTAGATCCCTTTGTTCCTCTACTCCAATTAATTTGACAATTACACATATCTGTTCTACAAATTTCTGAACATTTTTTGTATTTTTTCTAAGTATTAACTAAATACCCCCATTTGATGTCAACTGCAAATTTTGAAGTTCTACTTCCAATGCACAAGCCCAAATAATTTATATAAATAGTGAACAACAATCATCCCACCACAGATTCTTGTGCAATACCACTTCCTACCTTAAGCCAGTCTAGGTAACTATCTTGAACCTCTACTATATTTTGCTTTATTGCCAAATAGTAAATTATATCAACAGTGCATCAGCTTGCAAAAATCCAAAATCGTTCCTACCCTCTTCTTTGAGCACTTTGAAGGCAAGCTACCCCAAACTATAAGCAACATTTCAAATGTGGTTAGATCAACTATCTAAACAAGAAGAATGCAATTTTTTTTGAACTTATACTTAAATGCCATTGAAGTGAATTTTAGCTGTTAGACTTGCCAATAATTTCATAATAACCGATACTTTCAATGAACTTTTAAACATATCAAGATCTTTTTTCTTTGCTAATGGATACGTTTTTATCGTACATTTTATGTTTCTGGTTCCAGTTTGCGTAACCTCACATTTATCTCCAAATAATGTTTTTCGACATATATAAATGTTTTGTCAGCAGGGATTTAGTCCTTGGAAAACAAAGCGGATAAATGGCTAACACATTACCTTTTCTTTCACCTGATAATTTTTTAAAATCGTTGTCACTTGCCATCGTCATGAGATTTATTGGGTCGGTACGTGTTTATTTCTGTAGTGTTATAACATGCTAGGAATTTACCATCAATACTGCAGCATCTGCGCCTTTGACTATGGGTTCCCCCAGCCCCAACAGGAATTGGTTTGTACCAGTACATCACAAAAAAATAGAGAAACTAGGACAGAATAACCAAAAAGGTTAAACATCTGTCAACTGTTGATCTATTTGTTTCCATTTATGATGTCACAACAAAAGCATCAATGCAAAATACTTGAACATCAGGAGGCAAAGTGCCCACTTTCAGCATGCAGCTACTTTGTTCATCAGAACAATTTCAATATGTTCTCCACTTACATTTCCATGATGTGAAGATGCCGGCGTCGGACTGGAGTGGGCACAGTAAGAAGTCTGACAACACCAGGTTGACCTGATGAAGGAGCTGTGTTCCGAAAGCTAGTGATTACAAACAAACCTGAAGACTTCTTACTGTGCATTTCCCATGAGCAACTAAGGCACAAATGAAACCTAGTGGCAAATTTTTCCATTTTGTGCTTATTTGCTATATTTTTCTTGAAGGCTTTATTTGCATTTGAAAATAAAAATATTAAACCTCTTGCCTAACAGAAACAGACATACAACAAATCACAGTTGTGGCAGTTTCTTTTCAATTAGACAAGCAAGAAATTAACTGAGGCAAGCATGGCTATCACATTTTGGATAAATTAATGCGGATTTCATAAAAACAGCATGCAGTCAAATTTAACTCTGATATTTATAATTTTGTGGAAATCTTCTTTTAAAAATTAAACATTGCCTAAAATATACACAGTTCACACCTTATTCTCTCTTACTCTTACTATATTCATTGCCATCTATATTGGCTGGTCACACATGGCCAGATTGAACAAAGTAGGTTTTATCTCACAATTAGAATTGCCTAGTTATTGGCACATGACTAAGTTAAAAAGAACAACAAATCAAAGGCATGACTTTTTGAGTATCTGCATTAATAAATTTAAAGTCAATATTAATCATGAACTTCTTTAATTCACTGACACTCGATCTTGTTGATAGATTGCAGGCAGCAAAGGATCACTTTCATAACAGGCCAAACAGCTGCACTAAACACTATGGAACAAGAGGCTTACACATTAATGTTGGTTTTTCTTCGAAAGGGAGCTAGCTAAAATAACTTACAACTGCGGAGAAATATTCCAGACTCTCAATTCATCAAGTTAAATGTTACTGATGAGATGTCAGAATAAAGAAAATAAAAGGCAGGGTATAAGGAGATGACAAAGAATTAGAAATTAGTTACAAAACTGCAATCTAATCGAAGGTACAGAATAGTTTATAAACTAATGGCCGCGATTTACTAGCTATGCGCACTCAAACTGGAGCGCGGCACAGCCAGTAGGTGCTGGGTGAAGCCTCCCACAGGCTTCCCGGCAGCCAAGTATGCCTCGTAAAGCGTTGGGATCAGTATCCTGTTCACATGGGAGTGACCAAGCCACGCTCGCTTTAGTCGGTTTTAAACTAGGCGTACTTAGGAGATGGGGCACCATTTCAAAATGAGGACCCAATCTGGCATGCGAGTTCAACTCTCCAGTGATGAAAGTAATTCCAAGTGTGGGCTAAACCTGTGAGAAACTCCCTAGGGCCCAAAAGAGTGACGAAGTGTCATTAGATAACGGTTCCCCCGCCAGCAGAGGCAGCGGTAAACTCCCAGGTAAACCCACCACAGAAGACACTTAGAAACCTTTTCATTAGATCACGCCCTAAGAGTCTGAAGCTACCAGCTAATTGTCACCGAATTATTTTTGAAGGCCATCAATCCAACAGAACTAATCTTGAACTGGCAAGTAGGAGAAAGCAAACAGACATTTCAAAGTGCTTTGTAATGTTCATTTGAGCAATTAATTTTTTTCTCGCAGATTAAATGTTCTCAGGAAAGGTGGTGTGTCTCACCTAAAAGGTTATAAAATCAAATTATTTTGAATAAGATGCTTATTCTCAACTGCAGGGCAACGGAGAATAATAGACAAAAACAGAAAATACTGGACAATCACAGCAAGTCTGAGAATATCTGTGGAGAGAGAAGGGAGCTAACTCTTAGTCAAAGCTGGAGAGAAGTGGAAATAGGTCTAGATTTATAATGTTGTGGGGGGTGGGGAGGAAAGGTGTGGGACCAGCGATAGGTGGCGATTGACATTGTGGACAGAAAGACAAAAGAAATGTAAATGGAGTGATTAAGGCTGAGGAGGGTGCCGAATAGTGGCACATAAAGAGATTAAAATATGTGAATGGCAAAACAAAGGTGAACCAAGGGCAACTCGGAATTGATGGCCCAAATGGAGTGGGGGAAGGGTGGACAATGGTGAAGGATAAACAGATTAATGGAAGAAATAAGAATAAATTGATAGAAATAAAAATGGGGTGTAGTTGGAAGAGAGTGTTCACAGAGACAAGCGTCTGCCTTCCAGTTTCCCTAGCCCCAATGCTTTCTGATCCACTTTTCAGTCCGAGCTGTTCCCAGCTTTCCAACTCAGCCAAACTGCTTAGCCATTGTTATTCATCCTTTTTCCTGAAGTGTTTCCTCCCAAGTGTTTGAGCCGACATAACCTCAATACAGAATAAACAGAAGTTAAAAAGGGAGAGAGTCTGAAGTGACAGAGAGCAAGAAGGGGAGGTAGTAGTGTGAAAAGCATAGAAATGAAGGAAGAAAGGAGATGGCAGTGAAGGAAAGGGTGCATAAAACAGGAAGAGCAAGAGGGTGAGAGGGAGAGAGCACAAGTGAGAAATGCATAAGAAAGAGCTCAAGTGTGCAAGAGCAATAGACACCATGAGTGAGAAGATAGGATTTGTTCCTCTAATGAGCTGCAAGTGAAGGCCAATGGATGTTAACGATTAGTGGCCTAAGGGAAAATTCTGCTTGTATTTCGCAGCCAAAACAATGGACTGAAAAATCTCAAAGTAATCTTACATCAATTTTTAAATTTTTTTTAATATTGAAAATACAGTAAGTTCTTTTTCTTCTGGGTTTCCAAAAGTTGTTTATTTGATTCTAAAAATGGTTACCAAATAAAAAAATTAAAAAGTAACGAAGGATAAACTTTACACAGTAAACAAAAAAAGGGAGTGGAAGTGGGGAAAACATGCCCTGAGATAATTACAGGAATTATTTTCAGTAATTTACTGAGTTTGGTGAAATATCCAACAGACTTGCACTAGAACAGGGTACCTCAAGTTTAGGAGTTGACTCTAACCTTGAGCTTCAATCATTTATCCCAATCCAGCAGCTCACAATGGTCTTAATTGAATTTTATTTCACAATACTGAAAATCTATTGACTTTATTTATCCACAATAGCTTCAATCTAGAGAACATCATATGCTTTTATAAACAGATATGCATGGTTTCTTCAGTGTGTTCTACACTGGTAATTACTATGCATACTGTATGTGTTTGCAGTGCACTAGCAAATTTCGAGATAAAAGAAAATCAGATATCTAATCACAAAGATAATCTATTTTGTGGGGCAGACTTCCAAAGAGAACATTTTATGTTCTGTAGACAAAGGCTATATAGCTTTTTATAGCATTTCAAGACATCTCAGCTTATCATTGAAATAACCCATAACATTTGACAAACAACATACAGGTAAAATGGTTAGTTTTTTAACAAGTACTTTCTCATTTCCAAAACCTCTCTTTAATCCAAAAGAAATACCACCTCAAACATGGCACCAAGCCTTTTTTTGTATTATCTGACCTACTTTATAAAGAAACTCACCAACAAAGGTATATTGGTAAAGGAGTGGTGTATTTCGCTCAATAACCTTCATCAGCTTTCATACTGATCCCATTTATCTAATGCTGTCCTGTACCATGTAACCATTTTCTTGTCTGAAAATAACCTGCTTTATCGGTACATCTTTCCTGTAGGATAATGTACTCGATGATCTATTATACAAATGCTAGGTTAACAGATCCAGTTCCATATTTGACTTAATCGAAGAACATATTGGCTTAAATCTTTCATTCTCCAGATAGTCAGACTCAAAATGCACATCAGGACCCTGCGCAAGTCTCAACACGATGGCTTTATGGAAATTGTCCAGGAGGTTTGGACTTCTGACAGGAAATCCCCCTGTTCCCTGGGATCCTCAGAGTGTCTCAGACTCTGAGCTAAAGTCGGGGACTTTGGGTAGCTCTGACATACATGGATAGTTACCCAGGAAATGTTAAGACAGAAAAATCCAAGGGCAGCACGTGGCACAGTGGTAAGCACTGCTGCCTACAGCGTTGAGGACTCGGGTTCAAATCCCGGCCCTCGATCTGTGTCTATGTGGAGTTTACACATTCTCCTCGTGTCTGCATGGGTTTCGCCCCCACAACCCAAAGATGTGCAGGTTAGATGGATTGGCCACGCTATATTGCCCCTTAATTGGAAAAAAGAACAATTGGGTACTCTAAAATTATTTTTTAAAAAGACAAAAAAATCCTAGTCTAACTCCTCAAAAGCTAAAAAACTGACCATCTCCAATTATACAAACCAAGCCACAATTCCTCCCTCTACCAGACATGAAGTCCTCTTCCCAAACCCAACTAAATTCCACCCCCCCTCCCATCCAGTCAGACCAGATTCTCTCTCCCGACCACGCTACCCCAACCACCTGACTACCCTTTCCAAACTGATCCCCCTTCCTTCACCACTTGACGAACTCCCATGACCAGAGCTGACCAGTCACCAACCTGACAATCTCACAACACACTCACCTAACCACCACCCTTCCCACCTGCCCCTTCCCACCTGCCCCCTGGCCCACTTAGCCCATGCACACTAACACCTTCTCATTCATTCACAGTGGACATTTAAACTTGCCTTGCGACAGCTAGCACTGTAAAAATGGGCATGTCCAGCTCTCCCCATCCACCGACACTATGCTGTGATGGAGTTCACTGATGAATTGTGCACTCCACATTTCGGGAGAACACAGATTTGGTAAACACAGTCAGAAATGCGGAGCTGTGTCAGGACACAGGGAAGTACGGTTAGAGTGGCAATTATATATGGTGATTGAGGCTTCGCCAAAGATTCAATATATCAGTTTGAATGGAAGAATTATCATGTTTTTAAATGGGTGATGTCAAAATATTGGAATTTAATTTTAAGCATTAAAATTATAGTTTAAAGATTCCATACATGGGGTTGGATTTCCAGGCCAGGCCAAGAATGGTAGCGAACGAGGCCCATAATTACCAAAGCCAAGCATTTTAGTGGAGGCCGGGTAGGGGCTGGGATGGTAGATAGTCCAAAGGTGTGCGGGTTAAGTGGATTGGCCATGCTAAATTGCCTGGTGTCCTAAAAAGTAAGGTTAAGGGGAAGTTGTTGGGTTACGGGTATAGGGTGGATACGCGAGTTTGAGTAGGGTGATCATTGCTCGGCACAACATCGAGGGCCGAAGGGCCTGTTCTGTGCTGTACTGTTCTATGTTCTATAATTAGGCTTAAGAGCCTTGTCAAGTGCAATTAAAAGAAATTGAAGGGAAATTTCCAGTTGGTCTCCTGTTTGGTGTAGAGTGTCTGGTGGCAGGGTGGGTGTCCAGAGCTCCAGGCGAGTCTAACATCTCTCACTGTCTGCGTGCACAAGAGCAGCCACATGCGGCGCCCCCCCCCCCCCCCCCCCCCCCCCCCCCCGGTACACAGGCTTTCCCCAATAATGGTGGCCTGGCTGTAAGAATCAATTCTAATTAAAGAGGTAGGTGATTGGGTACTTTCCTGTTGAAGCACTCTGTTCCTCACCTGTCATCATATCTTGCTCTCAAGCTGGAAAGCTTCTGATTAGCCCTCCAACTTTGAGAGCCCACTCACCAAGCTTAATCGGACAGGGACCTGCCTCTGTACAAACTAAGGGAGCACATCATCCAATGAGCGATAGCCTCCCCCTTGGGGTGGGTTTTCAAGAACTGAAAATGGCCCTGACATCTGTTTCCCGCCTCTGTAACAAAATCTAGGCCATGGATCCTTTGGTGATGTTACACCATCAATGTCCAGTACTCTAGAGGCAACACAGTGGTTAGCACTGCTGCATCACAGTGCCAGGGGACCAGAGTTCAATTCCGGCCTTGGGTGATTGTGTGGTCTCCCCGTGTCTGCATGGGTTTCCTCCGGGTGTTCTGGTTTCCTCTCAGTCCAAAGATGTGCAGGTTAGCGGGATCGGCCATGATCAATGCACAGGGTCATAGAGATAGGACGGGAGAGTGGATCTAGGTAAAGTGCTCTTTTGGGGGGTTGGTATAGACTTGAGGGGCTGAATGGCATCCTTCTGTAGGGATTCTATGGTTCTACGGTTAATTTTTTCAAAGTACGTGTCTAAGGATTGAATCCAGAATAGGGTTTCTAGTGTTTAATTTCACTGGTTGATGTTTTTGACTCCTCATTTTTTGTTTCTTAATGAAGTCAGTAAAGAGATGAAAAGGGTCATTAGGGGTGTCATCAAGCGACAATGAGTTACCAGTAACCCACTCACGGAAACTCAGTTTAGCATCACCAGAGCCATGCAGCTCATAATTTCATTGCAGCCTCAATCTAGACATGAACGCAAGAACTGAATGCAGAGTGGAGTAATTTCCCTCAATTTTAAGGCATACCATTCACTATCCACAACATGCAAGTCAGGACTGTGATGGAGTAATCTCCATTTTCCCGAATGGATGCAACTGCAGCAACACTCCAGAAAATTGACATTACCCATGACAAAGCAACGTGTTTTATCATCACTTCATCTGCTAGGCAAAACATCCAATGCCTATCCCATCATAGCATTCCTGCAGTGCAACAAGGTTTCTTCAGCAGCATCTCTCAAACACACAGCCGATACCACTCAAAAGACGAGGCTAGCTGGTGCATGGGCCACGGTCAGCCCCAGGTTTCCAAGTCACGCACCAACCTGACAAACACACATCGCTATTTCTTCACTGTCGCTGGGTCAAAACAGCAATTTGGAAACAACTTTACCACATAGTGCATCTACTTCAATCTTTTCAAGTGGGTCAGGCACTAAAGTTGACCATGCTAGCTACACCCACATCCCGAGAATGAATAAAACAAAAATAACTTGACCTAGTACAGCATCAAAGAACCTGGACTTGACCAAAGTCCCTGGGCTTCAAAGGGAAATCTCAAATCTTCAAAGGGGGGGGTACCGGCGTTGAGGGGGGGGTTGTGGCGTTGAGAGAGGGGGGGCGGCGTTGGAGGGGGGTAGGGGTGGTGCAGAGGGGGGGGCGACGGTGCGTTGGCCCCGGGCATCCGTCACCCCCCTCCTCTGCACGCCGCTGCCCCTACCCCAACCCCCCTCACCACCCCTACCCCCTTCACCACCCCTACCCCCCTCCAACGCCGCCCCCCCTCAGCTCAACGCCGCAAACCCCCCCCTCTCCTCTCAACTCAACGCCGCAAACCCCCCCCCTCACCTCTCAACTCAACGCCGCAAACCCCCCCCTCTCCTCTCAACTCAACGCCGCAAACCCCCCAACGCCGGGTCTGACTCTCTCCTCCTCCCCCCCCCCCCCCTCCAATGCCGGGTCGCTCTTCTCTCCCCCCCAATGCCGGGTCGCTCTTCTCCCCCCCCCAAAATGCCCGGTCGCTCTTCTTCTCCCCCCACCCCACTGGGTCTCTCTCTCTCCCCACCACACAAACTCCGGGACTCGCCACTTCCGCAGCTGGTGAAACTGACGCCTATCGCATCAGACCGCTGCTGGCCCTTCCGGGAACGGAGATTGCCAGCTTAAAAGAAGGTCCGGACGCCGGAGTCATGCGCACTGCTTTTTCCCGCCGGAAATGGGCGTCACGTCGGTCCGCGGAGAATTTCGCCCCAGATTTTTATTATTTTTAAAAATGTTTTTATTGCAGTTTTTCATTTTATATACTGTACAATACACAAAGCTATGTGGATTGGGTACAATATACAAAAACTTTCCATTACTTTGGCCCAAGCCTCTACCCCTTCCCCCGCAATCGCCCTCCCCTTTTTTATTGTTTTAGGATACTTTATTAGATCACATATTTTACAGAAGGTAATTGTCCTTTATTTACATATGTGCAGCTCTCCTTCCCCCTCACCCCCCTCCCGTCGATTGGTCCTGCCCCTCTCTCTCTGGGAAGCATCTTCATCTTGATCGTCTGCACCCTCCCTGCTAGGGAGAGCGGGGTGTGTGTCCCCACCTCTGTAGGTCCTTCTTTACTTCCTCCGCCAGACTAGTCAGGTTCCACTTGTGAATCCATGTTCAGTCATGGGCAATCTGGATTCCCCCAGATAGCGGAATTTGCTTTGGGCTAGTTTGAATGGTAGTCCCCCCGATTTTGCCCTTCCCCCTTTCGGATTCACGGGGAACATTTCACTCTTGCTCATATGAAATGAAATTAAATGAAAATCGCTTATTGTCATAAGTAGGCTTCAAATGAAGTTACTGTGAAAAGCCCCTAGTCGCCACATTCCGGCACCTGTTTGGGGGAGGTTGGTATAGGAAGTGAACGGTGCTGCTGGCCTGCCTTGGTCTGCTTTAAAAGCCAGCTCTTTAAAAGCAAGCTGTTCATTCCAGGGATCATTCTTCTGAACCTCCTCTGGACCCTTTTCCTTAGAAACGGGGCCGGAAACTGCTCCCAAGACTTCAAATGGGGTCTGACCTGAGCCTTATATCCCTGCTCTTGTATTCCAGTCCTCCCGACTTGAATGCTAACATTGCATTTGCCTTCCAAATTGCCAACTGAATCTGTACGCCTGTGAGCAACCTGCAAGGTGAAGGCTAAAACGTCTGCCCTGCTCCTGTCTACTCCAGCAAGTCCAACACCCCAAATATGGCCCTCAGGGGACTGGGCTCCCAATCCAACTGCAAGATCGCCGACATAGTGCTGAAAAATGACGCATAAAATTTCTCCAACTTCGGGCAGGACTAGAACATATGTACATGATTGGGCGGACCTCTCCCACTCCCAAGCGTTTTCACAAGATATCCGTCCTCGGGTTGCATTAATCAAAATATTTTAAACTTCAACTTTCTGAACCAGTGTTATTTAACGCTAACATCAAACCGTTTATTTAAAATGGATTCACACTTAGGTTAAATAAGGAGATTTCAGAAATCTAGACACTAACGGGCAGGAAAAGCAATCAGAAGCAATTTTCAGATAGAAACAAGTAAATATAATTCTGTGCTGTATATTCTATGTAATTCTAAGGATAATAGCTTGGCTGCATTTCTAAAGCTCGGAGAGAGGAGTTCAACCCTATATTCCTGTAGGTTTAAATCAGATTGCCAATCTTTAAAGATTGTCCAGGAGATTCCCATAGGGAGGCGTAAATCTGTTTGCATTGTTACTAACAGCCTGGATGAACTTAACCAGCGAGATTTCTCACTGCATTAGAGGCCTTTCTCCTTAATGTCCTTACTGCACAAAAAAAGTTTCCAGTTTGGTCACTTAAAAAATTGTGGTAAGCTTTCAGGATTTCACACAAGCACACTGAACAGATTGGTTCAGTCCTTAAGTTTCAGAGCTATTAGTATTTGCTGAAAAGTCATATAACGTACAGAATCTGTATTATATTTTACATTTTTAAAGTCTAGATAAGCTTAACAAAATCTAATCAAGTATTACCAGATTAAATGGAGGGTTTTTTTTGTATTGCTGTGATTTAAAAATTTTAATAAAATAAAAACAAAAGCCCCCACTTCAGTTCAAGAAGCTTTAATAAACACAAACATCTGGATAACCACATGGATAAAAGTTGGAAACATGACTAATGTATATCCTCACATCTGTTTAGGCTAATGTCAGATGAAAATTAACTTTAAGAAACATAATTACTATTAAAAAGTTAACTTGAACTCCAAGGCACCCTCAAGTAAGTTATCTAGCGTACAATAAAAAGACAAGCGTGATCAATACATGGGAAACATGCTGCTGGCCGAAGTGGAAACTACCACCACAAACTGACGTACATCAAGCAGAACTTTCACTGCTACTTTTTCCATGTGAAAGTACATTTAATCAATTGGTTTTACAAGTGCAAGTTTGTGGTAAATATCTGAACTCCATTTACATACATACCACTGCAATGTCCAGTAAGCATACTGCTATTAAAAGACCCCTTTGTTGAAATTTAGGGTACATTTACACTGCAAACTTAATGTTGGTAAAATGCAACTTCAGCTTCATGCCAAAGATAAATTGGCAATGCAAGTTTTGATTCCAGAACAAAGCTTAGCGAAGCCTCCTGAGAGGATGCTCCTGTACTGAACATAAGAACATAAGAACTAGGAGCAGGAGTAGGCCATCTGGCCCCTCGGGCCTGCTCGGCCATTCAATGAGATCATGGCTGATCTTTTGTGGACTCAGCTCCACTTTCCGGCCCAAACACCATAACCCCTTTATTCTTCAAAGAACTATCTATCTTTATCTTAAAAACATTTAATGAAGGAGCCTCAACTGCTTCACTGGGCAAGGAATTCCATAGATTCACAACCCTTTGGGTGAAGAAATTCCTCCTAAACTCAGTCCTAAATCTACATCCCCTTATTTTGAGGCTATGCCCCCTAGTTCTGCTTTCACCCGCCAGTGGGAAAAACTTGCTCGCATCTATCCTATCTATTCCCTTCATAATTTTAAATGTTTCTATAAGATTCCCCCCTCATCCTTCTAAATTCCAATGAGTACAGTCCCAGTCTACTTAACCTCTCCTCGTAATCCAACCCCTTCAACTCTGGGATTAACCTAGTGAATCTCCTCTGCACACCCTCCAGCGTCTGTACGTCCTTTCTCAGGTAAGGAGACCAAAACTGAACACAATACATGGATTACGGTAGAATGCTGGGGTGTAGATTGATTTGTTCTTAATGTAGGACAAAAGTTCGGCACAACATCGTGGGCCGAAGGGCCTATTCTGTGCTGTATTTTCTATGTTCTATGTTAATACTTCAGGTGTGGCCTCACTAACACCTTATACAATTGCAGCATAACCTCCCTAGTCTTAAACTCCATCCCTCTAGCAATGAAGGACAAAATTCCATTTGCCTTCTTAATCACTTGTTGCACCTGTGAACCAACATTTTGCGACTCATGCACTAGCACACCCAGGTCTCTCTGCACAGCAGCATGTTTTAATATTTTATCATTTAAATAATAATCCCTTTTGCTGGTATTCCTACCAAAATGGATATCCTCACTGCTGAGACGATGTTCCTGTATGCTTTGATTGACATAATATGGAATTTAAATCCAGTATTGTGCTACCCAAGGCTTGTAAAATGCTCTGGTGGCTCAAGTCCCATGGACATTTTGTAAATCCAACTAACCTTAATTTAGATGTTGAGAGAATAAGAATTCTCTGCTTGCTAAACATTTAGGCTTGGATTCTGCTGTTAAAATGATAGTGAATTATTCAGCATCATTACTCCTCTGATACGGACAGCAACTTCTGCAGTCCAAACATGTGTAGTTAGGCACAGAAATCCAGAAGTTGATGTCAGTGATTCTATTCTTCATAGAGTACACTGTTGAAGTCTTCCCCCCCCCCAACACAATCAAATATAAATCACTGAACTGACAAAATTTGACATTGATACCATTAGCTGTACTACAAAGTCTCTTGAAAGAATTATACCTTGTTGAAGGAAGAGCAACTGAGTTTTTAACGACATACTATTACTAAACAGCCTCACTGTCCTTGAGCAACTAATTACATTTGTAGAATGTCAGATTTCTTCATTATGATAAAAAAATTAGACTTTACACACGCAATTTTAAATTTTCTTTTTACAATAATGACTCAAAACCATCACCCTCAGACAGGGTCCATGCCAGTGTACGGGGGAGGGGGGAGGGAAATCAGAACCTTAATTCAATTAATTGGGAGCACAAAGTCAAGAGATTAAGTTTCTATAGTTTATACACAAGTATTTTCTATCCATTCGAGTTTCTAGTCTTTCTCGAACACCTTCTTGCTTCGCCTGGCTTTTCTATTGATGCTAACAAAGCTTGATATGACATATTGGGAGTTTTTCTGAGTTTTTTTTGATTGATTGCCGTAACTTTATTACTCTGCACAGTGTACCAGTATCACTAGCTGTATCGAAACTGTGCAAGTTTTAAAAAAAAAATACAAGTTCAGTTTTATTAGCTACTGGGATCAGGTTGGGTGCTCCTATACGGGTCGGGCAGTTTGGGCAGGTTTGTGTTGGTAGATCAGACTGAGTTTTTTGTTAATTTAGAGTCTCCAATTAATTTTTTCCAATTAAGGGACAATTTAGCCTACCCTGCACATCTTTGGGTTGTGGGGGTGAAACCCACACAAACATGGGGTGAATGTGCAAACTCCACATTGACAGTAACCCAGAGCCAGGGTCAAACCTGGTACTTTGGCGCATGAGGCAGCAGCACTAACCACTGTGCCACCATGCTCACTGAGCTGGGTAAGACAGGGAGACGGTGGCGTAGTGGTATTGTCATTGGACTAGTTAACCAGAGACCCAGAGTAATGCTCTCGGGCCCCGGGTTCAAATCCCACCACTATAGATGGTGAAATGGAATTCAATAAAAAAAATCTGGGATTAAAAGTCTAATGATGACCACGAAACCCTTGTCGAATGTCGTAAAACCCCATCTGGTTCACCAATGTCCTTACCTGGTCTGGTCTACATGTGACTCCAGACCCACAGCAATGTGGTTGACTCTTAACTGCCCCCTCAAGGCCAATTAGAGTTGGGCAATAAATGCTGGCACAATCTGCGATGCCCTCGTCCCATGAATAAATTAAAGGAAAGTGGGGTCAAGTTTTGTTCTGATCACTAGGAGCGCACAAAGGTGGTAACTACTCAACACGTCAATGCAGCAACTCACTGAACAAACCAGTAAAAAAAAATTTACTCTCTTAATACAATGTAAAATTCTTGCATGGCTGTTTACAAAAATGTCTGTTTTTTGGAAAGCGAGATACTGTATTGTATTTCAGTTTCTACCTTAATTCCATGTGTATTTTTCATGTAATTTGTTTTGTTTATTGTAAAATTTTAATTAGAAATGAAAAATTCAGTGCAGTTGTTGGGGAAATTACTTCAATGTGGTTGGCTACTTATCTTGTTTGATGGCATTCTTGTTGTTAGAAGCCTGGAGACCACGTTGACATGATGCCAGATTCAAACTGACGTCGGGAAAGGGGAAATCCACACCAGAGATAATTAGCCTTTTGTGGACGGATTCCTGAGATGCAGCAGTGGTGAGTGCCATCAATTTGTCATTTACAGTGAAATCTGCGCCAAACATTTTAAGGTATTGCGAGAGAATTCTACTCACATTTGTATCTGCGCAAGCTGGTAGCTCTATCCTGGACAGGACTTTATGGTCTCATCCAAAACATGGCACCACTGACAGTACAGCACTCCCTCAGTACTGCACTGGAGAGAGACTTGAACCCACAACCTTCTGACCCAAAGACAAGAATGTTACCCGCTGACCCACAGCTGACACATACCAAAATCCATGTTTCACAGCATAGTGTAATAACATCTTATCAGTATGTTATCCAGATTTTGCTAGGGCAGAGCAAGTTTTCTTCCCTCAGCTAGCAGCTCAAAAGGTTTTGCCTGCAAGTTACTGGAGGAAGAAGCTGATAACAGAGAGGGACAATGGGACTAAACAGTCTATTTCCTTAACCAATGAGATTTAATGATTGAGGTCAAAACAGGAATGAATGAAAGGAAATACAGAGAATTAGAGTCAAATTAGATACTGAAAGTGAAATAGAGAGAGAAGGAATAATTGATTAAGAGAGGGAAATGGAGACAGAAGAGTAAGGAAAAATGAATTTAAAAATAAATCTTTCAATTTTCTACGTGTAGGGTTCAGACGTCTTAGTTTACATTGTTTCCTTTCAGAGACAGATATGGGTGAGGCAGAAGAGTGTCTTGGATATGGGTTCATATTCCACCATGGCAGCTAGTGGAATTCATATTAATTAATAAACCTAAAGTAAAAGTTAGTCAATTTCTGTAAAAAACTATTTGGATATCTAACACCCTTACCTAGTCTGGCCTACACATGACTGCAGACCCACAGAAATGTAGTTGACTCCTAAATCCCCTTCAAAATTGCCTAGCAAACTTAACCTGCTACAAAAAGTCAAATACGAATTCAAACTGGATGGACCATCTGGCATCAATCTAGCCACCAGAAATGGCAACAGGAAACCCAGCCCTGTCCATCTTGCAAAGTCCTCCTTACTATATCTTGGGGGCTTGCACCAAAATTGGGAGAGTTGTCCCACAGACTAGTCAAGCGCCAGCCTGACACAGTCATACTCACCGAATAACTTAAAATGTCCCAGACACCACAATCATTAGGCATGTCCTTTCCCGTCTGCAGATCAGGCCCATCAGAGGTGGCAGCGACACAGTGCTCTACAGTCGGAAGGAAGTTTGTCTGGGAATCCTCAATATTGACTGCGGATTCCAAGTCAAGCATGAGCAAAGAAACCTCCTACTGATTATCAACATTGCCAGCCCCGCATTCCCTCCCTCCGGCCAGTGGCGAGGAAACCAACAAGAAGGAAAAACATACTTGATCTCATCCTCACCAATTCACCTGTCAAGATACAGCTGTTCAATACAGTACTGGTTGGAGTGACCATCGCACAGTCCTAGTTGAGACACTGTCCCATCTTCTCCCCGTGTCTGCGTGGGTTTCCTCTGGGTGCTCTGATTTCCTCCCACAGTCCAAAGAGGTGCGGGTTAGGTGCATTGGCCATGCTAAATTGCTCTTAGGGTGGGGTTGCAGGTATAGGTTGGGGGATTGGGCCTAGGTTGGGTGATCTTTCAAAGGGTCGGTGCAGACTCAATGGACCAATGGCCTCCTTCTTTACTGTAGGGATTCTTTGATCTATGATTCACATTGAGGATACCTTCCATAAATGTTGTGTGGCATTACCACTGTGCTAAATAGGATAGATTAACAGATGTAGCAACGCAAAACTGGGCATCCAGGCGGCTCTGAGAGTCATTAGCAGGAGCAGAATTGTATTGAACCGTAATCAGTAATTTCATGGCACAGCATACCCTAAATGGCACACTCTGCTGTTCCCCAGCATTAAAGATGCCAATCATCAGCCAATTCAATTTGCTCCACGTGATATCAGGAAATAGCTGGAGGCATTAGATACTGAAAATGCTATAGGCCTGACAAAATGCCGGCAATAGTACTGAAGATGTGTGCTCCAGAACTAGCTGTGTCCCTAGCCAATCTGTTTCAGTACAGCTATAACATTGGCATCTAGCCAGCAATGCGGTAAATTGCCCCAGTACAGCCTGTCCACAAAAAGCAGGTCAAATTAAACCTGGCCAATTATCGCCCCATTAGTCTACTTTCGATCATCAGTAAAGTGATGCATGAGGCTGTCAACAGTGCTATCAAGTGGCACATACTCCGCAATAAAATCTGCTCAGTTGGGTTCCGCCAGGGCCACTCGGCTACTGACCTCATTACAGCCTTGGTCCAAACATGGACAGAAGAGCTGAGGTGAGGTAAGAGTGACTGCCCTTGTCTTCAAGGCAGCATTTGATCCAGTGTGGCATCAAGGAAACTGGTGTCAATGTGAAACTAGTGAAAACTCTCCGTTGGTTGAAGTCATACTTAATGCAAAGAAAGATGGTTGTGGTTCTTGGAGGTCAATTATTTCAATCCCAGGATATCGCTGCAGAGTTCCACAGGGTAGTAGCATAGGCCCAACCATCTTCAGGTGCTTCATCAATGACCTTCCCAAACCATAAGGTCAAAAGTAGGGATGTTTGCTGGTGATTGCATAATGTTCAGCACCATTCGTGACTGCTCAGTTACTGAAACAGTCCGTGTCCATATGCAGTATGACTTGGGAGATCATATGCAGGCTTGGCTGACAAGTGGCAAATAACGTTTGCGCCACACAAGTGCCAGGCAATGACCATCTCCAACAAGAGAGAATGTAACCATCACCCTTGACCTTCAATGGCATTACCATTGCTGCTTTGTCCTGGATGGTGTAGGAGCGGCACAATATTATGGGAGTCATAATATTTTTAAATTGTGTGCCGGTTCTTGATTCCCTCCTAAAGATCTTGCTCTGTGATAAATGTTGCTAGATCATGGGAGATTCATAGAACATAGAACATTACAGCGCAGTACGGGCCCTTCGGCAACATCGAGGGCCGAAGGGCCCGTACTGCGCTGTAATGTTCTATGTTCTATGAATCTCCCATGATCTAGCAACATTTATCACAGAGCAAGATCTTTAGGAGGGAATCAAGAACCGGCACACAATTTAAAAATATTATGACTCCCATAATATTGTGCCGCCCCTACACCATCCAGGACAAAGCTGCATGCTTGATGACACTCCAACCAAAACCTTAAACATTCACTCTCTCTACCACTGACGTACAGTGTGTACCATCTACAAGATGCACTGTAACAACTCACCAAGGATCCTTTGACAATACCTTGTAAACCTGCAAACCCTACCACCTAGAAGGGCAAGAGCAGCAGATGCATGGGGATACCACCAACTGCAAACTCTCCTCCAAGCCACTCACCATCCTGACTTGGAACTATGTTGCTACTCCTTCACTGTCGTTGAGTCAAAATCCTGGAACTCCATTTTCATCAACACAGTGGGTACCTACATCACATGGACTACAATGATTCAATAAAGTGGCACACCATTACATTCTCAAAGGTAATTAAGGATGGATAATAAATGCTAGCCTAACCAGCAATGTCCACATCCCATGAATAGACAACTAATGAAAAATGTTGATTAGCATTGCAGGAAACACAAATCTTATTGGAAAGGTTGGAATGCTATCAAGTGGAAGCCTTTCACAATGAGTTTAATTGGTAATTGCTTTTTTAATGCAAAAAACATTAATGTAATTCAGTGAGGTTGAGGACAGGCTATTTGCACAAGGCTAGAGTGGTGCAAACTGTTCGGCAACTTATGGCGTTTCACAATCGTCTGGATTTCATTTTTACTTACCATCAGATGCTGGGTGATACAGACACTAATAATGGCGCACTACATTAAACTGCTGTTATTTTGGCTGCCAAATCTAGGAAATTGAATTACATATTGTATTTTAAAACAACCACGGATTGGTACAAAATATAGGATATTGTTTCCTGTTGACCCATCTTGTTTTTGGTGCGACATGAACCACAAGATATTATTCGAAGTTTAAACAACCCACGCAACCTTGCAAAAGAAAAACTGCTTGCTCAAGTGATAAGTTCTAAACCACATTTTGTTCCTAGGTTTTAAAATTGATAAATGTGCACAGTGAAAGAGAGATAAAATTGAACTCTCTTTTTCGAAGAAAGCAAGCAGAAACAACCAAAAACAACTTAAAAAGTATCCCTGTATTTACATTTTACAACAATCCAGTTATAAAATATTCTCCCAAGAGTATTTTTCAAAATGAAAGCCATTAAGCAAAATGAGAACAAATTCAAAGAATCAACAGAGGCAGGATTGGTTTGAAAATAAGAAACCATTTAATTCAAAATATTGCTTCATGTTTGGTTGGGAAATAATGGGCTCAGCATATTGCATAAAACTGATGCTATCACTGTTATGTTAAAACACTGCCAGTTACTCTGAAAATTTCAAAGTTTACAATCTGAACGCCAAATGCAATTTGGCCCTTCATATATTACCTTATTCTATACTAATTTTACAACTACATGGAAACAGTAAGTGAATTACTTCCCTGATTTTGAGATTGCAAAGTTGTTTCATTTATCTTTCAATAGATATCCATTTACAGGGAAAATTAATCTAAACAAAATTATAAATAATGCAACAGTTTTATATTAAAATGAAAGAAACACTTCAGTGAACTCTTTGGAAGCTGCCATGCTATTAAGCATCCACGAAACATGCTCTACCGAGCTTTCATGAAGATTGGAAAATCAAAGATTTTCACTTTAATGGCACAAAGTAAAACTTTATGCTCAGTTCTGTGATGAATTTAGAAATTGTTATACATATTTCATATGTATTGCAGTAATATTATTAAAGAACCCTTGTTTAAAATATATACAGGCAGCATGTCTTCTAAAGCTATAATTAGGGAACTGTAAAGGTGAGGTCATGATTCATTTCAACCACTCATTTGATTACAGATAAAGGTCTAATGGGAAATTGTTATGATTGCTGGAGATTCCCTGGAAAAATATAATTTATGAGGGGGTGTATTTAGTCCTAGCTAAGCAGGTCATGTGGGATACAGATGATGTAATTAATGGGCGGAGCCAGGTCTGACTGTGATTTTGCAGTTTGCTATAGAATTGGGGTCTGACAAGACAGAAGAACTTTAGCTGAATAGCAGTTTTGCCAATTACTGCTAGGCTGGGTAGAAGTATACTGGCTCTGCTCCTGAAAGAGTTCTCTCTCTAAAGGTTTCTCCACAACTAAGCAAGTAATCTGCTTGTTAACTTTATTTATAAGTGCCATTTGAACAGTATTGGGTTCAGTAATTGGAATTAGTAGCAGGTGTAGAGTAAGGTTAAGTTTTTCCTTTTATTCAACAATTGTTTAACTGATAACTGTTGAATGTTTTCTACTTTTTGTAGTAGAAATTATATTTATTTTTAAAATTTAGTTATCTATTTAATTGCAGTGGATTTTACAAAACTAGGATACAGAAATAACAGTTCAAAAATCTGAATTATGTAGAAACAACATTTACTTGCTCAACACTTACAAATGCTGGGAAACTTCCGGTGACGGCTATGAAGGAATAAGTCACACATTTGGTGGCTCCCGCTCTGGTCAGACTTTTGGACCTTTTCCCCTGATTTTCTACCGGACTTGAATTGTAAAACTGAGGACAGAGGCAACTGTATACTGAATTCCCACATCGGTGCATGGACAGAAGGACTAGAAGTGCTCGTAAAGGCAGAAACAGAAAAGACAGAAGGCTTGGGCTGAAGCTGCAGCAGGAGACATCATGGCGGAGGACTAGACCTCTGGTTTGTCGACCCAGCGGTCAACGGAGCAGCTGATGCAAGTTATTCAGGAAGGCTTTGCTAAGGAGAAACAGGACTGCTTGGACCAGATAAAAGAGTCAATTGAGCGGCTGGAGCTTAGATTGGATGCCCAAGATCGGGCGATCCAGAAGGAAGAGAAGGCGCTGGCTGAGCAGGAGGAACATCAAACTGCAGTGGAGTTGGAGGTGGGGATGATGAGAGACCAGCACGCTGAGACACCTAGAAAATAGGTCCCGCCGGCAGAACTTGAGAATCGTTGGGCACCTGGAGTGGTCCGAAGGAGCGGACGCTGGGGCATACATCGCAGACATGTTTGAGAAGCTGCTGGGGAATGGGGCATTCTCCCGGCCCTTGCAGGTGGACATGGCTCACAGAGCAATCGTGAGGAAGCCGCGAATGGGAGACCCTCCCCCCCGCCCCCGAGGACAATGGTGGTGAGATACCACAGGTACGTGAATAAGGAGCGCATTCTGCAGTTGGCCAAGCAGACACGGAGCTGTAAGTGGAACAGCAGTATCCTGCGGGTTTACCAAGACCTGAGTATGGAGGTGGCCAGGAGAAGAGCAGGCTTCAACCAGATTAGGTCGCTCCTTTTCAGAAAAAAGTGAAGTTTGGACTGTTGTATCTGGCCCATCTCAGGGTCACGAATGAGGAACAGCACTTTTATTTTGAGTCGCCTGAGGACGCGCTGGACTTTGCAAAAAGGAAAGGGCTGGTGGTGGACTGAGAACTTTTGAACTTTGCTGCAACGTTCTTGTTTTTTTTTGTTTGTTTTTCTGTTCTTTAAAAAAAAAGTTTCTCGTTTTTTGTTTTGTGGAAGCTGTTTGTAATCCCATTTGCATTGATTTGGGACCAGCGGTAGAGCTGAGTGAGTTAAGGTTTTCATTTGCACTGTTGGGGGCTGGAGGTGTGCTTGTTTAGATCTTGGTGTTTTTCTGTCGGGCAATTGTGTGGGGATTTTTTGACGTTGGAGTATGTTTGTATGAGCGGCGGGGCGGGAGACTATCCGGCGCCAGGGATGGGGGGCCACCAAGCTAGCTGGGCGGGCTAGCTCACGGAAGCGCAGTGGGGGGGGGGGGGGGGGGGGGGGGGGGGGATGCATATCTTTGGTTTATCAAAGGGGTTGGGTTACAGAGTGTTGTTACTAGGGGGGCGAGGGGGGTAAATGTTCTGCTGACGATGGAGGGACTTGGGCTAAGGGACAGAGAGAAGGTTGGGGGCAGAGGCTGCCTGTCGGCGAACGGGTGGAGGCGCCAGAGCATGGGCTGGCGCCGGCCCAAAAAAGGGGATGGCTGACCGGCAAAGGGGGGGCAATGAGCCCCCAAATATGCTGATCACCTGGAATGTTCGAGGGTTAAATGGGCCGATGAAGAAGGCACGTGTGTTCACGCATCTTAGGGGACTAAAGGTGGACGTGGTAATGTTGCAGGAGACGCACCTTAAAGTAACTGACCAGATTAGATTGAGGAAAGGCTGGGACAGTCAGGTCTTTCACTCGGGACTGGACTCAAAGACTAGAGCGGTTGCGATCCTGATCAATAAGTGGGTGGTGTTTGAGGCGGGTAGAATAGTCTCGGATGTGGGAGGTCGGTACATTATGGTCAGTGGGAAACTGGAGGGGGTGCAGGTGGTATTAGTAAATGTGTATGCACCAAATTGGGATGATGTGGAGTTTATAAAGAGGATGCTGGGGAAGATACCGACCTGGACTCCCACAGGTTGGTCATGGGAGGGGACTTTGACACAGTTATTGACCCTGGCTTGGACTGGTCAAGCTCGAAAACGGGCAGGACGCCAGAAATGGCAAAGGAACTAAAAGGATTCATGGAGCAGATGGGGAGGGGGTGGATCCATGGAGATTTGGGCAGCCGAGGGTGAAGGAGTTCTCCTTCTTCTCCCACGTGCATAAAGTGGACTCCAATCGCGGGCCAAGCCACCGTGGGAGCACCCCACGGGGTCCGATAGCCCCGCACCCCCCCAGGACCCCTTGGGACGGCTCGCGCCGCCGGCACCAGAGGTGCTCCAATTCCCGTTGGCTGGAGAGGCCTATCAGCGGCGGGACTTCGGCCCATCGCAGGCCGGAGAATCGCAGCTGGGGGCACGCCGATCGGCGGGGCGTGATTCCCGCTCCCGCCAATTCCCGGGTGGTGGAGAATTCCGGCCACGGTGGGGGCGGGATTTACGCCAGCCCCGGGCGATTCCCCAACCCTGCGGGGGGTCGGAGAATTCCGCCCTAGATGTGGGACTTTTGGCCGACGAAGGGGTGTGCAAGCGGCTGAGGAAATGTATTCAGAACTACCTGCAGGTCAACGACACGGGGGAAATTTCAGCAGCGGTGGTCTAGGAAACACTGAAGGCGGTGGTTAGAGGGGAGCTGATCTCGATATGGGCCCATATGGAGAAGGTGGACAGGGCAGAGACGGACCGACTGGTAAAGGAGATACTACATATCGATAGGAAGTACGCAGAGACCCCAGAGGCAGGGCTTTTAAGGGAACGGCGGAGGCTACAGGCGGAGTTCGGCTTGTTAACCACAGGGAGGGCGGTGGAGCAGCTGAGAAAGGCGAGGGGGGCGATCTATGAGCATAGAGAGGCGGCCAGCAGAATGCTTGCACAGCGGGGCCGGAGGGGATGAGGCACTTCTTGGAGGGGCTGAATTTCCCAAAGGTGGACGGGGAGCTGATAGAAGGGCTGGGGGCCCCGATCTGGTTGGAAGAGATAGTGGAGGGTCTGAAGGCCATGCAGTCGGGAAAAGCCCCGGAGCCGGATGGGTACCCAGTGGAGTTTTATAAAAAGTTCTGTGGGATATTGGGCCGGTGTTGATGAGGATGTTCAATGAGGCAAGGGAAAGAGGGGTGCTGCCCCCGACGATGTCACAGGCCATGATTTCGCTGATTCTGATGCGGGGCAAGAACCCGGAGCTGTGTGGGTCCTCCAGGCCGATATCCCTGTTGAATGTGGCTGCTAAATTGCTGGCCAAAATTTTGTCCTCCAGGACTGAGGATTGTCTTCAGGACGTTATTGGGGAGGACCAGACGGTGTTTGTTAAGGATAGGCAGTTGGTGGCCAATGTAAAAAGGTTGTTAAACGTGATCATGATGCCCCTGCAAGGTAGGGAGGTGGAGGTAGTGATCGCAATGGATGCAGAAAAGGCTTTTGATTGGGTAGAATGGGATTATCTGTGGGAGGTATTGGGTTGGTTAGGATTTGGGCAGGGCTTTATTGACTGGGTCAGGTTGCTGTATCAGGCTCCTGTGGCAAGCGTACGGATGAATAGGACAACATCGGACTATTTTAGACTGCACCGGGGGACGAGACAGGGATGCCCCCTCTCCCCACTGTTGTTCGCGCTAGCTATAGAGCCGTTGGCAATTGTTCTGAGAGCCCCAAGGGGCTGGAATGGTGGTGGGGGGGCACAGAGTCTCACTCTATGCAGACGACCTGCTTCTGTATGTATCGGACCCAACAGAGGGGATGGAAGAAATCATGAGGAATTTAGGGGAATTTGGCCGGTTTTCAGGGTATAAGCTAAATATGGGTAAAGTGAGATGTTTCCGGTCCAGTCGAGGGGACAGGAGAGGCGACTGGGGGAGCTGCCGTTTAGATTAGTAGGGGGAAGCTTTAGGTACCTAGGCATTCAAGTGGCACAGGAATGGGACCGGCTGCATAAACTAAATCTGGCCCGACTCGTAGACCAAATGAAGGATGATTTTCGGAGATGGGATGGGCTTCCGTTGTCACTGGCTGGGAGGGTGCAGACGGTGATGATGACGGTCCTCCTCGAGATTCCTGCTTGGATTTCAGTATCTCCCCATCTTTATTCCGCGGTCCTTCTTTAAACGGGTCAACAAAGTGATCACTGGCTTTGTTTGGGCGGGCAAAACCCCGCGAGTAAGGAAGGTAATGCTTGAGCGGAGTCGGGGAGAGGGCGGGCTGGCACACCCAAATTTTAGTAACAATTACTGGGCGGCGAATATAGCCATGATCAGGAAGTGGGTGGTGGGGGAGGGGTCGGCATGGGAGCGTATGGAGGCGGCTTCATGCAAAGGCACCAGTCTGGGGGCGTTGGTAACTGCGCCTCTGCCGTTCCCGCCGGCACGGTACTCCACCAGCCCCGTGGTGGTGGCGGCCCCCGAGAGTCCGGGGGCAATGGAGGAGACATGTGGGAGCAGAGGGAGCATCGGTCTGGTCCCAAATCTGTAATAATCACCGGTTTCCCCCGGGAAGTACGGATGGGGAGGTTCCGGATATGGCGGAGAGCAGGGTTTGAGAGGATGGGGGATATGTTTATAGAGGGGAGCTTTCCGATTATGAGGGCGCTTGAGGAGAAGTTTGGGTTGGCGAGGGGAAACAAATTCAGGTATCTGCAGCTGCGGGACTTCCTACGTAAAGAGGCGTCAATCTTCCCACTCCTACCGTTAAGAGGAATTCTGGACAGGGTAGTTTCCAGAGGATGGGTCGGAGAAGGGAACGTTTCAGACATTTACAAGGAACTTATGGTGTCAGAGGAGACGCAGACCGAGGAGCTGAAGTGCAAGTAGGAAGAGGAGTTGGGACGAGAGATAGAGGATGGTTTACGGACAGACGTGTTGAGTAGAGTCAACGCGTCCGCAGCACGTGCCAGGCTCAACCTGATACAATTCAAGGTCGTTTATCGGGCTCACATGACAGTGGCCCGGCTGAGCAGATTCTTTGGGGTGGAAGACAGATGCTCAAAATGTGCGGGAGGACCAGCGAACCATGTCCACATGTTCTGGACATGTCCGAAGCTTAGGGGATTTTGGCAGGGGTTTGCAGATGTCATGTCCACGGTGTTAAAAACAAGGGTGGCACTGAATCCAAAGGTGATGATTTTCAGGGTGTCGGAAGACCCGGAAGCCAGGAAGAGAAAGAGGCAGATGTTCTGGCCTTTGCTTCCCTGGTAGCCCGGAGACGGATACTATTAGCTTGAAGGGACTCAAAGCCCCCGAAGTCGGAGACCTGGCTATCGGACATGGCAAGCTTTCTCTGTTTGGAGAAAATCAAGTTCGCCTTGAGAGGGTCACTGTTAGGCTTGGCGCTTATTTCATTTTCACATTTGGCAGAACAGTTTGTTTAATGCCCAAATAATGTCCAGGTAACATTATACTCAGATTTAAATAAGTTTAAACTCCCATAGAGTGTCAGTAATAATTTGTGTGCGCCCATAGGCTGACAATATATACATCAAAAATAACACTCAGACACGGCGCCGAGATCCCAGGTTCGATCCCAACCCTGGGTCACTGTCCGTGTGGAGTGTGCACATTCTCTCCGTGTTTGCGTGGGTTTCACCCCCACAACCCAAAGATGTGCAGTGGATTGGCCACGCTAAATTGCCCCTTAATTGGAAAAAATGAATTGGATACTCTAAATTTTAAAAAAATATATCTTTCAGCAACAGGGCCAGGGGAAAGAGACATTTGGATTCTCATTCCACCAAAGGCCAATCACCATTGTGACAGAGGGCATTTTAAGCCAGTATTTTTGGATGCATATATTGACTCAAATGAATGCAAAAGGGGTAGCTACAAGCAGTTTACAAATTGAGTGATTTGGTTAGTCTTACAGTTGTTGGCTTCTTCTCAAATTGGAAATGGTAGCAATCAGATGTCAGGAAAAAATAGAAATGGTTTACTGAGCAACTTCTGATTATTTAAGCTGGTCATTCAAATGTGGCACATTTAAACTGCGGAAGTGGTGACATAGTGCTATTGCCACTGGAGTAAACCAGAGACCCAGAGAAATGCTCCAGAAATACCCAGCTTCAAATCCCTGCCACTGCAAATTTATCACAGGGCTAATTCACTGGCTTTGAAAGCAGACCAAGGCAGGCCAGCAGCACGGTTCAATTCCCGTAACAGCCTCCCCGAACAGGCACCGGAATTTGGCGACTAAGGGCTTTTCACAGTAACTTCATTTGAAGCCTACTTGTGACAATAAGCGATTTTCATTTCATTTCATTTCAGATGTTGAAATTTGAATTTTTAAAAAAAATCTGGAATTAAAAGTCTAATGATGACCATAAAACCATTGCCAATTGTCGTAAAAACCCATCTGGTTCATTATGTCCTTTAGGAAAGGAGATCTGCAATCTTTAGCTTGTCTGGCTGGCCTACATGTGGCTTCATATCCACAGCAATGTGGTTGACCCTCGAGGGCAATTAGGGATGAGCAATAAATGCTGGCCCAGCCTGCATCACCGCTGGCCCAGCCTGCATCACCTGCATCCCATGAACAAATTTTTTAAAATCCAGTTAAGCGTACATTTAATATGCAACATGTATGTGATCAGTTTCACGAGGACCACGGTGGAGGGGGTCACTCACTGATTGATCTCCCAGCGGGCTTCATAGAATACATAGGGGCAGCACGGTAGCATGGTGGTTAGCATAAATGCTTCACAGCTCCAGGGTCCCAGGTTCGATTCCGGCTTGGATCACTGTCTGTGCGGAGTCTGCACGTCCTCCCCGTGTGTACGTGGGTTTCCTCCGGGTGCTCCGGTTTCCTCCCACAGTCCAAAGATGTGCGGGTTAGGTGGATTGGCCATGCTAAATTGCCCGTAGTGTCCTGTAAGGTTAAGGGGGGGGGGGGGGGGTTGTTGGGTTACGGGTATAGGGTGGATACGTGGGTTTGAGTAGGGTGATCATTGCTCGGCACAACATCGAGGGCCGAAGGGCCTGTTCTGTGCTGTACTGTTCTATGTTCTATGTTCTAATACAAGTTCCTATGGTAAGCAGGCAGAAGCCCGCCAAGCTGGGACTCGTTCGCGGGACCTTTTCAGTTTAAAATAAACCAACTCGGCCTCTCATGCTGCGCCTCTTGGAATTATTGCGCACGATGTGGGCCATCATGAACGCTTCAAGTGTATTCAGTTGCAAAAGCTCACCAAACGCATGGATAGGATGGAGCAGCAGCTGGAAGCAATGAGGAGCACACAATTAGCTGAAATTGTGATAGATAATAGCTTCAGAGATGTGGCCCAAGGTACAGGAAGGTAGATGGGTAACCGCCAGACGGGCTAGGCAGACAATGCAGGGGTCCCCTATGGCTGTCCCCTTATCTAACAAGTATGCCGTTTTGGATACTGATGAGGGTGAAGGTCCATTAAGAGACAGCAGCAGCAGTGGCCAGAGCGAAGGCACCAGGAATAGCCCTACTGCACAGGCGAGGGTTACAAAGTGTAGAAAAGCAATAGTGGTTGGGGATTCAATAGTCAGGGGCACAGATAGGCGCTTCTGTGGCTGCAAAAAGGACTCCAGGATGGTCATTTGCTTCCCTGGTGCCAGAGTCCTGGATGTCTCTGGCAAAGCATTCTAAAACGGGAGGGAAATCAGAGAGGTCATTGTCCACCTTGGGGCGAATGACATGGGTAGAAAGAGTGGCGAAGTCCTGCAATGGCAATTTAGGGAGCTAGGTAGAAGATTAAAATGTAGGACCTCTAGGGTAGTAATCTCAGAATTATTTCCCGTGCCACGTGCTAGCTAGGCTAGCAACACGGATATAGTGCAGTTGAACATGTGGCTAAACAACTGGTGCAGGAGGGAGGGCTTCAGTTTTTTGGAATCACTGGGATGTCTATCAGGGAAGGTGAGGCCTGTACAAGAAGGATGGGTTACACCTGAACTGGAGGGGCACAAAGATCCTGGCTGGGAGTTTACTAGTATGGTTTGGGTGGGTTTAAACTAATTTGCGGGGTGGGAATTAGGACAGTAAGGGGGGTGGGAATCAGGACAGTAAGCCAGCAAGTGTTGAGACTGGGGATGAGCATGGTACCAGGTTCAGGCTGGCTAAGAGGAAGGGTAGGCTGATGGAGGTCGAACTCAGTAGGCCTGGAGGTCTGGAGTGTATCTTCTTCAATGCAGGGAGTATAACAGGCAAGACAGATGAACTTAGAGCATTGATTCACTCGCGGAACCTGGATGTGGTTGCTGTAACGGAGATTTGGTTAAAAAAGGGACAGGACTGGCAGCTAAATATTCCAGGATATAGGTGTTTTAGGCGAGACAGGGAGGAAGGTAAAACAGGTGGGGGAGTTGCAATACTGGTTAGAGAACATATTACAGCTGATCAGAGGGAGGACACCATGGAAGAATCAAGTAATGAAGCACTGTGGGTAGAGCTCAGAAACAGAAAGGGGGCAGTCACTAAGATGGGGGTATACTATAGGCCTCTCAACAGCCCACGGGAAGTTGAAGAATAGATATGTAAGCAGATTCTGGATAGATGCAGAAATGATAGGGTTGTTGTAGTGGGAGACTTTAATTTTCCTCATATTGACTGGAAATCCCTTAGTGTCTGGATGATGAGGAATTTGTTAAGTGTGTCCAAGAAGGGTTTTTGGAACAATATGTAGATCGTCAGACTAGAGAGGGGGCTATACTGGACCTAGTACTAGGGAACAAACCCGGCTAGGTTATCAAAGTTGCAGTGGGAGAACACGTAGTGAACAGTGACCACAATTTCGTACGCTTTTGGATACTCATGGAAAAGGACGAGTGTTGTCATAGGGTTAAGGTGCTAAATTGGGGGAAGGCTAACTACAATCAGATTGGGCAGGATTTGGAGGCTGTTGTTTGGGACAGGCTGTTTGAGGGCAAATCCACATTTGGCATGTGGGAGTCTTTTAAGGAGCAGTTGATGGGAGTGGAGGACAGGCATGTGCTGGTAAAATGACAGGAAAGGCAGGATTCGGGAACCATGGATGACCAGGGAAATTGAGAATCTTGTCAAAAAGAAAAAAATATGCAAATGTGAGGTACAGTTAACTAAAAACAGATAAAGCACTTGAGGAATACAAGGAAAGCAGAAAAGCTCAAGCAGGGAGTTAGGAGGGCAAAAAGAGTCACGAAATGTCCTTGGCAGACAAGATTAAGGAGAATCCCAAGGTATTTTATACGTATATTAGGAACAAGAGGATAGCTAGAGAAAGAGTTGGTCCATTCAAGGACAAAGGAGGGAAATTATGTGTAGAACCAGAGGAAGTAGGTGAGGTCCTTAATGAGTATTTTCATCGATATTCACAAAGGAGAGGGGCATGTTGATTGGTGGCGTCTCAGAGGGACGTGTAAACACTTCAGAACAGGTCATTATTACGAGGGAGGAAGCATTAGGTGTGTTAAAAAGCATGACGGTAAACAAATCCCCAGGGCCAGATGGCATCTATCCCAGATTATGGAGGGAGACAAGAGATGAAATCGCCGGGCCTCTGACAGAAATCTTTGTGTCCTCATTGGCCACAGGTGAGATCCCAGAGGATTGGAGGATAGACAATTTTGTAACATTATTTAAGAAGGGTTGCAAGGATAATCCGGGTATTATAGGCCAGTGAGCTTGATGTCAGTGATAGTGAAATTGTTGGAAAAGACTCTCAGAGATAGGATCTATGCACATTTGGAAGTTAATGGTCTTATTAGTGACAGACAGCATGGTTTTGTACGAGGAAGGTCATGTCTCACTAATTTGATTGAATCTTTTGAGGAGGTGACAAAAATGATTAACGAGGGAAGGATTGTGGATGTTGTCTATATGGACTTTAGTAAAGCATTTGATAAGGTCCCTCATGGCAGGCTGGTGCAAAAGATTAGATCACATGGAGTCAGGGGTGAACTAGATGGATGGATTTAGAACTGGCTTGGCCATAGAAGACAGAGGGTAGCAGTGGAAGGGTATTTTTCCAAATGGAGTTCTGTTACTAGTGGTATTCCGCAGGGAACAGTACTGGGTCCTCTGCTCTTTGTAATATATATATAAATGACTGTGAAGAAAACGTAGCGGGTCTGATTAGCAAGTTTGCGGATGATACTAAGATTGCGGATAGTGATGAAGATTGTCAGAGAATACAACAGGATATACATAGGCTGCAAAATTGGGCAGAGAAATGGCAGATGGAGTTTAACCCAGGCAAATGTGAGGTGATGCATTTTGGTAAATCCAAGGTGGGAGATATAAAATAAATGGCAAAACCATCAGGAGCATAGAGATCTGGGTGTGCAAGTCCACAGATCCTTAAAAGTGGCAGAACAGGTGGAAATGGTGGTAAAGAAAGCATATGGCATGCTTGCCTTCATAGGATGGGGTATAGAGTATAAAAGCTCGAAAATTATGTTACAATTATATAGACCGTTGGTTAGGCCAGATTTGAATAGTGTGTCCAATTCTAGTCACCACACAACCAGAAGGACGTAGAGGCTTTGGAGAGAGTACAGGAAATGTTTACCCGGATGTTGTCTGGTATGGAGGGTATTAGCTATCAGAGATTGAATAAACTAGGATTGTTCTCCCTAGAGAGACGGAGGCTGAGAGGCGACCTGATAGAAGTTTATAAAGTTATTAGGGATATAGATAGGGTGAACAGTTGGAGGCTTTTTCCCAGGGCGGAAAATACAATTACATGGGGGCACGAGTTTCAAGGTGAGGGGGGTTAGGTTCAGTGGAGATGTACGGGGGAAGTTTTTTGTTTACACAGAGGGTGGTGGTGGCCTGGAATGCACTGCCAAGTGAGGTGGTTGAGGAAGATACGTTAGCGACCTTTAAGACTTTTCTGGATAGGCACATGAACAGATGGGGTACAGAAGGATATAGGCAGTTGGTCTAGATAGGACACGTGATCAGGGCAGGCTTGGAGGGCCGAAGGGCCTGCTCTTGTGCTGTATTGTTCTTTGTATTACAATGTACCTACACAAGGTTTGGGGGGGAAAAAACACAAACACACTTCATGTCTGGTATATTAGATGACATCTAACCCTGGAAATTACAGGCCAGTTAGTCTTACTTCGGTGGTAGGCAAAGTAATGGAAAGGGTACTGAGGGATAGGATTTCTGAGCATCTGGAAAGGAACTGCTTGATTAGGGATAGTCAGCATGGATTTGTGAGGGGTAGGTCTTGCCTTACAAGTCTTATTGACTTCTTTGAGGAGGTGACCAAGCATGTGGATGAAGGTAAAGCAGTGGATGTAATGTACATGGATTTTAGTAAGGCATTTGATAAGGTTCCTCATTGTAGGCTTGTGCAGAAAGTAAGGAGGCATGGGATAGTGGGAAATTTGGCCAGTTGGATAACAAACTGGCTAACCAATAGAAGCAGAGAGTGGTGGTGGATGGCAAATATTCAACCTGGAGCCCAGTTATCAGTGGTGTACCGCAGGGATCAGTTCTGGGTCCTCTGCTGTTTGTGATTTTCATTAACAACTTGGATGAGGGAGTTGAAGCGTGGGTCAGTAAATTTGCAGATGATACGAAGATTGGTGGAGTTGTGGATAGTGAGGAGGGCTGTTGTCGGCTTCAAAGAGACATGGATAGAATGCAGAGCTGGGCTGAGAAGTGGCAGATGGAGTTTAACCCTGCCAAGTGTGAGGTTGTCCATTTTGGAAGGACAAATATGAATGCGGAATACAGGGTTAACGGTAGGGTTCTTGGCAATGTGGAGGAGCAAAGAGATCTTGGGGTCTATGTTCATAGATCTTTGAAAGTTGCCACTCAAGTGGATAGAGCTGTGAAGGAGGCCTATGGTGTGCTAGCGTTCATTAGCAGAGGGATTGAATTTAAGAGCCGTGAGGTGATGATGCAGCTGTACAAAACCTTGGTCAGGCCACATTTGGAGTACTGTGTGCAGTTCTGGTCGCCTCATTTTAGGAAGGATGTGGAAGCTTTGGAAAAGGTGCAAAGGAGATTTACCAGGATGTTGCCTGGAATGGAGAGGTCAGTCATACGAGGAAAGGTTGAGGGTGCTAGGCCTTTTCTCATTAGAACGGAGAAGGATGAGGGGAGCCTTGATAGAGGTTTATAAGATGATTAGGGGAATAGATAGAGTAGATAGTCAGAGACTTTTTCCCCGGGTGGAACACACCATTACAAGAGGACATAAATTTAAGATAAATGGTGGAAGATATAGAGGGGATGTCAGAGGTAGGTTCTTTACCCAGAGAGTAGTGGGGGCATGGAATGCACTGCCTGTGGAAGTAGTTGAGTCGGAAATGTTAGGGATCTTCAAACGGCTATTGGATAGGTACATGGATTAGGGTCGAATAATGGAGTGTAGGTTAACTTCTTAAGGGCAGCACGGTAGCATAGAACAGTACAGCACAGAACAGGCCCTTCGGCCCTCAATGTTGTGCCGAGCCATGATCACCCTACTCAAACCCACATATCCACCCTATACCCATAACCCAACAACCCCCCCCCCTTAACCTTACTTTTATTAGGACACTACGGGCAATTTAGCATGGCCAATCCACCTAACCCGCACATCTTTGGACTGTGGGAGGAAACCGGAGCACCCGGAGGAAACCCACGCACACAGGGGGAGGACGTGCAGACTCCACACAGACAGTGACCCAGCCGGGAATCGAACCTGGGACCCTGGAGCTGTGAAGCATTTATGCTAACCACCATGCTACCCTGCTGCCCGTTATCTGCCCATTAGCATTGTGGATAGCACAATTACTTCACAGCTCCAGGGTCCCAAGTTCGATTTCGACTTGGGTCACTGTCTGTGTGGAGTCTGCGCATCCTCCCCGTGACTGCGTGGGTTTCCTCCGGGTACTCCGGTTTCCTCCCACAGTCCAAAGATGTGCAGGTTGGGTGGATTGGCCATGAAAATTTGTCCAAAATTCTTTGATTAACCTAGGACAAAAGTTCGGCGCAACATCGTGGGCCGAAGGGCCTGTTCTGTGCTGTATTTCTCTATCTATCTATCTATCAAGCGTGCCAAGTTTGTGTCCAAGTTTGCAGATGACACTAAGATGAGTGGTAAAGCGAAAAGTGCAGAGGATACTGGAAGTCTGCAGAGGGATTTGGATAGGTTAAGTGAATGGGCTAGAGTCTGGCAGATGGAATACAATGTTGACAAATGTGAGGTTATCCATTTTGGCAGGAATAACAGCAAACAGGATTATTATTTAAACGATAAAATATTAAAGCATGCCGCTGTGCAGAGAGACTTGGGTGTGCTAGTGCATGAGTCACAGAAGGTTGGTTTACAGGTGCAACAGGTGATTAAGAAGGCAAATGGAATGTTGTCCTTCATTGCTAGAGGGATGGAGTTTAAGACTAGGGAGGTTATGTTGCAATTGTATACGGTGTTAGTGAGGCCACACCTGGAGTATTGCGTTCAGTTTTGGTCTCCTTACTTGAAAAAGGACGTACTGGAACTGGAGGGTGTGCAGAGGAGATTCACTAGGTTAATCCCAGAGCTGAAGGGGTTGGATTATGAGGAGAGGTTGAGTAGACTGGGACTGTACTCTTTGGAATTTAGAAGGATATGGGGGGGATCTTATAGAAACATATAAAATTATGAAGGGAATAGATAGGATAAATGCGGGCAGGTTGCTTCCATTGTTGGTTGAAAGCAGAACTAGGGGGCACAGCCTCAAAATAAGGGGAAGTATATTTAGGACTAAGTTTAGGAGGAACCTCTTCACCCAAAGGGTTGTGAATCTATGGAATTCCTTGCCCAGTGAAGCAGTTGAGGCTCCTTCATTACATGTTTTTAAGGTAAAGATAGATAGTTTTTTGAAGAATAAAGGGATTAAGGGTTATGGTGTTCGGGCCGGAAAGTGGAGCTGAATCCACAAAAGATCAGCCATGATCTCATTGAATGGCGGAGCAGGCTCGAGGGGCCAGATGGCCTACTCCTGCTCCTAGTTCTTATGTTCTTATATTAAAGAACCAAAACGATGTGCTACGGAATCAGCGCACCTGTACAAGTATCATGCTACTGTACAAGGATAAGAAAATGTTCTCAAAATTCTCACAGGAATTTTCCACAATGGCAGCCTGAATGTATTCCTGTGGGGCAAGAAAAATATTTAAGGAAAAATTATTTTCATTTGAAATTTCACAATGAATTGGCCACAAAATATATGCTCGTGCGGAAATACGGTTGTGCAGATAGATCTGTGAAGATGACTACAGTGACACCAATCTTTGAATAGCGGGGGGGAATTTAAGCAGTTTCAAGGTCATCATAAAATCCCCCTTTTCCTGTCAGACAAATACATCTCAAAAATCTCAATATCAATGAGATTGAAAAGGAACATCAAATATAGGAGATGAGATTTCACTAGACAAGGTCAATATTCTAATAGTATCTCAAGAAAATTGTTCAGCTGAGTCAATAGCTGGGCGTTTAGGAACACTGGCCATGCCAGTGATGTCCACGTCCATGAAATAATAAATTAATCAAAATCACCTTGTTTGAAGTTACTTCCAATACTACTGTTAATTGAGACAAGATTCATTTTTGAAGTATACAAGGATACAACCAAACAAGGTCTTTTGCCAGCACATATAGAATAATCCTTTAGAAACTGGTTTTAAGTCTGTTGGTGTGGTGTGCTATTTTTATACAATTCATATTGTATGTTTTACATCATTTTCCAATATAGACGTTTCTCACAGAAAATCATTATTCCTATTTGAGTCTGTAATGAACTCTCTGCAGCTTAAGTATTATGTTGGGCTGTCCTATTGCCACTTATTAATTACATGAGCAGCGGCTTGGGTCCCTTATTGACCCCATCAATCACATTTTGGTTGAATGTTTTAAGTTTCCCTTTAAGGGACTGTCCCTTCAAATTTGTGCCTCAGTTCATTTGATTTAGTTTACTTGGTTATTTATGTGAATCAACATAGTGAGAAAGAAACAGGGATATATATTGCTCAGATTTCTTGTATAAACTAAGCAAAAATCCACAAATTGACTTTTGAAGGGAAATCCCAAGAAAACTTTAGTCAAAACAGGTTTTTAGATAGAAATCAAACATTTAATGCATATTTAAAGCAAGTCTCAAATTAAAAATAAAACTACTTTGAAACCAGCAGCTGAAAAATGTTGCATGTTCCGAAATGAAAGAAAATACTCTAAATCGGTCATTAAACTTTGCAAGTTGCTTATTTAGCTCTGAAAACTCTTTCATGAAGGATTAGATTGATAAACATAGTTCTGGAAGCTAAAATACAATATAAAATTTAATTTATGATGTAACTAATTTGGCCTTTCTTAAAAACTGAAAATGCAACAAAAATTGAAATGCTTTTCACTTTTTGTTGATTTCTTCACATTGAGTTTGTGAGAACACAAGGTGGAGGTTGGGGTAAAATCAAGAATAAACTTAATTGATAAAGAACATATCAAACTGTAATAAACAGAATTTCAAAGCTCAAAATCTTTTACTAATTAATCTGCAGGTAAAAAAAAAATCACTCGACAGTTCCTAGCAGAGTAAATCCCCAACTGATCATAGAACCTGTCTAATTTATATTCCATACATATAGAAAGAATGAAAATGGAGGCAAATTTTATAATGGGCAGCCAACCTGTCTTGGCAATGAAAACAAAAATAAGCAACTCTTCAACCAACTACATTATAACTGAAATACAAACATTAATCCATTCATTTGTTATGTGTGCATGCATTTTTTAATGTTTGGCCATTCCCTGAGACAGTCCACTGAGTTCCAAAGACAGCGAAACTTTAGGGAGTAATTATTATTGCTAATCTCGATTAACTGGACCACACTCGAAGAAGCTTAAGGGCAACACTTGACATACAAGGCCAATTGCTTATCATCTAGCTGTACAGTTTTAACAGCTGTGGCTGCGTAGAGATTCCCTGTAGTGGCGTCAGATTATTAGCAAAGTATATTTAGCATTGCCTGTGACTGAGCGCAACCTGCGGCTGGTATGGTGTCAACTTTCACCGTAGCAGCAGCCTTCACCTATAATTAACCCAGATTATTCTTATAGCTGAGCAACAGCTGCAATCTCTTTGCGCTGGTATGATCAATGTTAGCCATTTGGTGGAGATGGGAACTTTGTGATATGAGATAGCGCAATAGAATCATTCCAATTCGACTAACCTTTTGATTAAGAGAGTATTTATCCATTTATAGTCCATACAGTATACTCTCATATCTCTCAGAATAGATATGCCATTTCGCAAACTATTACAACCTATGATTTCATAACATTTCATACTAGCTCAGAAAGAAAAGCTTGCATCTGTATAATGGCTTCCCTCTCATCCTTCAGGTACCATGCTTGAAGAGGGTGTTGGCGACCAAGGACTCTATTGGATCAGTCCATGATTATGCTTGGCAAAGTATTGCAGTGGTTTGGTCATTGCCTTCTGCAGGATGGCTGACAAGGAAACTCTCCCATTCTTAATGCCTGCATCAGATGAATTGTTGGGATTTATAAGCTGATGATCAACCTGTATGAACGCCCCTTCTGTAGCCATCAGATCCTTAAGTGAAACTTAAAGCCAGAGCTTCGGGTCCAGAGACAATCAGCAATTCAGGTGCCTGGATGACTGAGGTCATGGGCATTATTGAGAGGCAGAAAAGGTCAGAATCCAAGGAATGGGAATTGAGGGGAGTATGGAGGAGGGGATTTGGATTGGAGGGGGATACAGCAATAAGAAGGGGCAAGGCAACAATGGAATTTAAACATTGGCTGTGATCAAATCGGCAAGAGTGAAACCACCTCCATATTCGGCAGGAATGGAAATCGGATTGAGGAAAAGCAGAGATATGGATATATGCAGACTTGGTTGAATACAGCTTCCATTTGAGTCTCAATAAAATTAAAATAGAAAGTTTGAATTAATATGCTACTTCAGCTTTGGAAAATTAAATACATAGCAACAAGGTTGCAATTTTCTCCATTCAAGTGAAGAAATTTAAGAACACAATTATGTCAGAGAATACACAGGGAAAAAGGGATTAAATGATTGCCAATTGCGAAATGTATTTCTGGGAACATGGATTTTTCATTGACAATGCACATTAATCACCTTTCAAGTTCTAGCACATTTACATTTTACTCATTCCTTGCGGAAAATGCAGGAGGGTACTCCCTGTACAGCTATGTATTTTCTTAACTGTACATTAATCAAACAGACAAAGGTTTGGTTCTCTTAACTTTTCAATATGGAAAGCATAAGGTATCCAAAATTAGAAATGTTGCCTTGTCCCAACATTATTAAACAAAAAGCAGAATAAAATGCAGCCTTAATAATAAGAAACGGTCAAAATTTAATATACAATCAGTTATAAGCTGCCCGAAAGGGCTTTGAAATCAGTTCATATTTAAAATAACGTAAAATATGTGTTTCTTAAATTTACACAAATGTGGTAAACTACAGATAAACTTCTAAAACGGAGGGCAGACTATCGATTGCAGGTTTGTGTTTAGCATATTTACACTTAACTCTTTTATCTGCATGAGCGCATGCTTGTACATGTAAACTTGACACAGGCACTTTTGATTTTTTTTGAAGAATATGGGAAGCCCTACTCAGAGGCAAAATGAATCACCTCTCCAGAATTACTGTAAGACTCAGAAATCAATTGCAGGACAGGGCAAACAGTAGATTGGAAGCTGCCCAGACTCTTTCAAGTACAGAATTAATAGAGTAAAAGTGGGCAGAATGTGGAATTAGAATTTGGGAGACTGTAGACTCTGGAATAATAATCCAGAGGCCCAGGCTAATCCCGGAGGACATGGGTTCTAATCCTACCATGGCAGCTGGTGCACCATGAAATGGCAACCATGAAACTTTCAACAATGGTCATAAAAACCCATTTGGTTCACTAATATCATTTAGTGAAGGAAATTTGCCATCCTTACCTGGTATGGCCGATATGCGACTCCAGACCCACAATAATATTGTTGATTCTTAACTGCACTAGTAACCACTCAGTTCAAGGGCAAATGCTGGCTTCCCAATCAGGGAACCATCCTTTCTACATCTACTCCGTCGATCCCTGTAAGTATTTTGTCTCAATGATGTCACCTATCATTCTTCTAAACTCTATATAGGACAGGGCCTGCATTCTCTCAAGTAGGAAGGATAGATGCAGGAAGGATGTTTCCCCTAGCTGGGGTGTCTATAACCAGGTAGACCATTTAGGACTGAGATGAGGAACAATTCTTTCACTCAGAGGGTGGTGAACCTTTGGAATTCTCTACTCCAGAGGGTCAGTCATTGAGTATGTACAAGACAGATGGATTTCTAGTCATTAAAGATATGAAGAAAGTGTGGAAAAATGCTGTTATTAGAAGATCAGTCATGATCTAGTTGAATGAAAGGGTTGAAGAGGCAGAAATGCCTATTCCTGCTCCAATTTCACATTCCTAAAGAATAAAAAATTTGAAAAAGAGACAATATTTTGGGGTGTCTATTAAAGCACAATAGCCATTTTAACGTGTAGCAACGCTACTTTGAAATCTTCATTTAATTGGTATCACACGCAACAGCAAAGCAAATTAGCAGGATGGGCTCTGTTGGAAGTTGAAAGACCCGACATTCTAAAAAGTATAATAACTGTATCATTTACTTTTGCCCAGTGCAAAAAAAGGGAATTAAAAATACCCATACATGTTCCCTCCCCTTTTAGTAAAAATACAGGAGCTTGCCATATTTGTGCAAATTAGGTTCAGACCATTCAGAAATAAATATCCCCTGTTTACAATGGAATTATACAAGTGATTTTACAAGAAACAAATTCCTTCCAGCTTAGTGGTTCGGTTGAACGAAGAAGCACTTAATTTCATTTCTGACTGAAGAAAACGTTCAAAAACCTAAACCATGGTAGAATTCGCACAACCCCCCCCCCCCCCCCCCCCCCCCCCCCAAACGGGTTCATTCAATGGCAGGCAAGAAGGAAGAGTTCAGTGGGAGACCAAGAAATCAAGTTTTTTTTAAGAATCCCAATAATAGAATCCCTACAGCGCAGGAGGCGGCCATTTGGCCCATCGAGTCTGCACTGACCCACCGAAAGGATACTCTACCTAGGCACACTCCTCCACCCAATACCCGTAAACTACCCTACACATCATTGGACATCAAGGGGAAATTTAGCATGACTAATCTACCTAACCTGTACATATTTGGACTGTGGGAGGAAGCCAGAGCACCTGAAGGAATCCCACACAGACACGGGGAGAATGTGAAAACTCCTCATAGTCGGGTCCCTGGTGCTGTGAGGCAGCAGTGCTAGCCATTGAGTCAGCATGCTGCCCTGCCTCTGAAAATGGCGCAAAGCACCCAGTTGCATAATTAAAAAGGTCGGGGAAAGAAGATTTGGCATGTTTCCCAATTGGTCTCTGGGGCGGGAAACAGTTTACATTCCCAGTCTGTCATGGAACTTAGTCCCAGGATGGGAGAATTCTGCCCCCACATTAAAAAAGATCAATGCTTTATTAAAAATGATTCTCATAGGCAAAATATTAATAATAGTACCTTTCCTATGTTTACATCATATTACTCTTATTGCAAATTTCCGTTTTGTTACTCAGCATGCAGTTATTTAATTAGAAATTATATAAGTGAAACCTGACTACATAATCAAACGCATATAGTGCTACATAATTATTAAGTTATAATTTAAATTCATTCTAAGTCTAGCAGCAAACAGAGATGGGTTACAGACTTTGCCATCTGATAGTTATAACTCAAGTTTGAGTAAAAATAGTGTATATTCTAAAACTTTAAGAAACAGGTATCTATGAAAATATATTGATGACTGACAATGTTCTTTCATTTACGTACTACAGCTTATACATTGTGAAAAGATTAGTTTTGTACTCTAATACATTGTAGACATGAGGATTAACTTTCTTTTATGTATCTTCCTCCTTCCTTCCTCTCATATAGTTGTTTGCTTGCCATTGGCCTAGGTGTAATCTGCTATATGTTAGTGATTGTAGGGGACATCATAGATTACACCAGACCAGATCTGGCATCCCAGTGTCTGCATGTGCTCCAGTTTCCTCCCACAAGTCCCGAAAGATGTGCTGTTAGGCAATTTGGACATTCTGAATTCTCCCTCAGTGTACCCGAACAGACGCCGGAGTGTGGCACCTAGGGGATTTTCACAGTAACTTCATTGCAGTGTTAAGGTAAGCCTACTTGTGACAATAATAAAGATTATTATTATTAGATCTGCATTTCAAGCAGGGGTCAAATGATCAAAAGCAGAAATGCTGACCAGTTAGAACCATAGAATTCCTATGTTTCTTTTCTTACTCTGGAACTTACTCATTGAACAGTTTATAAAATATGGAGAATTGTAAGGAATTTGTCTGTACTTCTATAACACAAAACATTTCTCTTATCATTAGGAGGTGTTATATTGACACATCAGTCCATCTTTGGGTTCCTCACTAGATTCTTTTTGTCAGGCCTCTTAGTTTTCAGTTCTCCCAAGTTATACACAAGTCAGTGCAGCTATTTGCCCTCAGTTGGGAGTTTGGTTGAGTGCCAGAGTGTGTCCACATGCTAAAAGGCCTGTACACCGCATGTCCAGGAGCCAAACCTTTTCAGAGTTCCTTTGATGGTTTAGCCTGGGGCCGTGAGGGACCCAATTTCCACATGTCACCACGAGGAGACACAGCTGAAGACCTGCAGATGTACAGGCTATATATATATATATATATATACTGACAGGGAGATATATATATACATATTTGGCACCCTTTTGTTTTTTAAAATTGCTGCCAGCCAGCAGTGTAGGTTGAAAATGATACAAATTAGCAGACAAAAGTGATACCGATGTCAACTCTCTTCACCCACACACTGGACACATCACATTGACCTTTTGGACATGTCTAAATATGTAATCTTTGTGGAAACTCCTGAAATCATGCCTGTGGCAAATATAGTGCTTTGCATTCCTTTGAACCCATCTGGGAAGCCTAATATTTGGCCAGCCCAGGATGTGCATAATGTTTGTCTAGATTCAGACCCTGGAGAGGGCACTCCAGCTCCACTGCAGAGCATTAACATAATACAGGAGACATCATTTTATGAGAAATAAGCCCAACTTGATTGGCGTAGTAAATGGCTGCTATGGGCCATCTCTGACGGTGGAAAGGAACATCATAACCCACTGGTCAGCCACTGCCTACCTCCAGTCAGGCAGCCCCTGACACGAAATATGCTGACCCAACATGGTCCATTAGCTTCAATGGGTGCTTGGAGTTTAAGAGACTCTGCTCAACAAGTGGATATAATCCATCACATGAGGCAAACAAACAAAAAGAAAGAATGTGCCAACTCTTCGATTGGCAAGCTGGAATGTCAGGACCATCTGCACAGGTTTGACAGATGGTTTGCAGCTGGTCGATAATACCCGTAAGACAGCTTCAATTGATAGACTGAGCATCGTCATAGAGTCAAGAGACCAGGCTACAAGAGACCAGGCTCGCTGAGATTACTGAAAGAAAAACATTACTTATTCAACTGGAAGGGGGAAGTGCTCAGATGAAATGCGTGAGCGGGATTTAGGCTTTGCTGCAAGAAACTCGCTACTCTCGATGATAGAACCCCGCTTAAATGGTTTAGAACATTTTATCTCCATCCACCTTTCAAGTCAAACAGGATCAGTTAACCTTACGAGTATCTATACTCCAACAACGTGTTCCAGTACAGAGGCAAAAAGTTCTGAGGAGCTTGACATTACTTTCAGCAGAATTCCCGTCAGAACACTTTGACCTACTGGAGGATTTCAACGCAAGTGGGGAGCATGAGGCTTGGCTCTCCTCAACCATCACCACCTGGGAAATATAAATGAGAAAGGACAGAGACTATACGAGCTTTGTGTACTTAACAGTCTTTCAGAACAAACCATTCTACAAGGTATCCTGGAGACATCCAAATTCAGTGCATTAGCACCAGTTGGATCAGATCATGAACAGACGTAACTCTCTGAACAGCATTCTCAGCACACGCCATGTATTCCCTGATATACACTGACATTTTTCATTCAAAGCAATAATGCTATCCTTGTACCAATATCAGCCATACTGCCTATTCAGATAGAAACCAACAGTTCCATGACTTGATTAAACAAGCGCTCTTCACAGCACTACCACACAAACTTCAAAGCGAAATGGAACATGCTTCACAATACTGTCTGTGATATCACACTCTCAACACATGGAAAAGAGCAAAAAAATGCTGACTGGTTCAAGGCTAATATAACTGTGATGGAACTTGTCATTGAAGCCAAGTGTTCCACTCTTATTAATTATAAGAGAGATCTGATCAAGAAAACTACGCATGCACGAAGAGCCGTTTGATGTAAAGTCCAACAGGCTGCAAGGTGGTCAGCCAATGGCTACTCGTTATAACTCTGCCAGTCCAAAGATATACAGGTTAGATGAATTGACCATTCTAAATTGCCTCTTATTGTCCAAAGGTTAGGTGGGGTTACGGGGATAGGGCGGACGTATGGGCCTAGGTAGGGTGCTCTTGCAGAGGGTTGGTGCAGACTCAATGGGCCGAATGACCTCCTTCTGCACTGCAGGGATTCTATGAATATCCAGTTGTCCTTCAACACAGGGAATATCAAGGCAGGTATGAAGGGATCAAAAAAGGCAACAAGTCCATCAAAAAAGAAAAAAAATGACCCCACTGCAGTTCATCACTGGCTGCAACAAACTGCTGGAGGGCTTGCTGGAACACTATGGGCGGCACGGTGGCGCAGTGGTAAGCACTGCTGCCTCACGGCTCCAGGGTACTGGGTTCAATTCCAGCCTCGGGTGACTGTGCAAATTCCGCACAATCTCCCCGTGTCTGCGTAGGTTTCCTCCAGGTGCTCCGGTTTCCTCCCACAGTCCAAAGATGTACACGTTAGGTAGATTGGCCGATATAAATTGCCCCTTAGAGTCCAAAAGATTAGATGGGGTTACTGGGTTACGGGGACAGGGTAGAGATATGGGCTTGAGTGGGGTGCTCTTTCCAAGGGCCGGTGCAGCCTCGATTGGCCGCATGGCCTCCTTCTGCACTGTAAATTCTATGATTCTATGACTACCTTAAATTGTATTCTGGGGAGAAGATCACCAAAGAAGCTCCATACATCCTACCTTCATGGCAGAGCTGGAAATCAAACTCAGAGTGGAGTTTACCAAAACTAATGACTAGTTTACCATAAGCAAAGCTCTAGATGTAGATGCTACACTGCTTGAATTTATTAATGTGGATATGCCGGAGTTGGACTGGGTTGAGCACTGTAAGAAGTCTTACAACATCAGGTTAAAGTCCAACAAGTTTGTTTCGAATCACTAGCTTTCGGAGCACTGCTCCTTCCTCAGGTGAACCACGTGAGGAAGGAGCAGTGCTCCGAAAGCTAGTGATCCGAAGCAAACCTGTTGGACTTTAACCTGGTGCTGTAAGACTTCTCACTGAATTCATTAAGCACAGGAAACCTGCACTCCTGTAACATCTGCACAAGCTCCTCGGTCTCTGTTGGAGGGCGGAGGCAGTGCCCCAGGAATTGTGGGACTCAAAGATTGTGACCCTGCACAACATCAAGAGTGACCACAACAATTGCAACAACCATCAAGGTATTTCCCTGCTGAGCATCGTGGGACAAGTATTTGCCTTTGTCGGACCACAGATCTTGACTGAATGGATCTATCCTAAGTCCTAGTGTGGTTTCAGAACAGCAAAATTTAGAATTGATATGCTATTCTCATTCCAGCAGCTGCAAGAGAAATTCTGTGAACAAAGGAGGACACAATATATTGTCTTCATTAATCTCACTAAAACATTTGACCATGAGTAGAGGCAGTCTATTTAAGCTGCTGGAGGAAACTGGCTATCTGCTGAAGCTGCTCATTGTGATCTCTGCTTTCCATGACAACATGACGGGGTAAGATCAGACATGATCTTATACCAAGAGATGCTGAGGATATGTTTGAGGCAGCAAAGTTGGAAACTATTTAGCCGTTTCTCCTGCCTAGCATATGTTCTCCAGGTCTCACTGCTGTAGAGGTGTATGAGGGGGATACATTGTAACTTTGTGAGATCCACAGTGGGGTCGAGAGGCTGGTGTTCTGGCACCGACACTCTTTCGCATATTCTTTTCTTTACTACGGTCATGTGCCTTCACGTCTGTCTCTATCCATACCAGACAGAGGGAAAGCCGTCAGCTTTTCTCCCCAAAGATCCAAGACGAAACCGTGCCAAGTTATAATCAGAGTTGGTCTACTCTCACAATCTCTCACTCAAAATCCATACTGAGGAATACCTGCACTGGCAAATGGACCTTCTCTCACGTCTGTAAGAGTTCGCTTTGACGATCATCATCAGAAGACAAATATCATGGTCCAGGATGTTGCCAGATTACTATCTACAAGCATTGCTAATGCAATGTTGGAGATTGTCAATAGCTTCACGTGTCTAGGCTCGATAATCACCAGCAATCCATCATAGTGCTGAAATCAGCACAATCGCAGTTGTTATGTCCAGGCTGAGTAAGAATGTGGAATAACAGCAATCTGACAAAGAACATCAAACTGCAAATCTACTAATCTTGCATCCTCAGTACACTCCTCTACAGCGGTAAGACCTGGAGAACATATGCTAGGCAGGAGAAATGGCTAAATAGTTTGCAACTTTGCTGCCTCAAACATATCCTCAGCATTTCTTGGTAGGACAGGTCACCAATTCAGAGGTCCTGGAGAGTTCGAATTCAATCAGCATACACTCATTGATAAGCCAACAACATCTGTGTTGGCTTGGCCATGTTCAATAAGTGGATGACAGCTGCATACCCAAGGAGCATCTGTGTGGCGAACTGGTCACTGAGACACAACCTGAAAGCGAGATATGAAAATGGTGGATGTTGATATTGACAACTGGTGTTAAGTAATGGGTTAAGAGACATTGCAATTAGTTGTCTCATTTATGTTAAGTGTTCAATGATTGTCTCATTTATGTTAAGTGTTCAATGATTGACACTGATATGTAAAGGGGCTTCAGGTGGCCTCTGGATCAGGTGATGTGCAGAGTTCTGTTGGAACAAATAAAAGTGGTTTGATGAACCAGCAGCAGAACTTTTGCCTCTTCATACCACAACATCGAATACGTCTAACAACTGGGAGACAATTTCTGACAGCATTCACCTCTGGAAGCTATGAGGTGCTTAACAAAGTGTTGACTCAAACCAATGTCTTAAGAGATAGATGGCTGTCACAGACTATGGGGCCAGGGGTAGGTGAATTTTAAAAGTTGAACTTTTATATTTTAATGTATCAAAGGTATGAATTTTTATAGCTTATATGACAAAATATTTTTGGTCAATTTGTGAATCAATGAGTAGCTGATCAGGACATCTGCGCCCATGATCATGAAAATTAAACATCTGTGGGAAGCTGGTGCTCTACACTACTGAAACTTCAAAAATACTAAGCACATTTGCATAAAACCGCAATTAATTATCAATCACTAACTGGCAATTAGTTATTTTAAGATTTCTGCATTTGAAATGAGAGACATTAAAAGCTGGTTATAATTGTACAGCATTTTTTTAAAAACTTAACCTACTAGAATGAAGCAAAAGACTTCCTTCAACTGCAGGTGGATTCCAACCACATATTCACATCATTACTGGTACTGACTATTTCCACATGGGTAATGTCACGCGACTCAGGCCCTGCCTTAGTTCATCTGCTGCTGAAAACTTCATCCAAGTCCCATTCACCCGTGCTCATTGGTTTCTGGTTAAGCCATATCTCTATTTTAAGATTTTCATCCTAATTCCTCCGTGGCCTTGCCTCTACCTGTCTCTGTAATTTCAAGTCCTACAACCCTCCAAAGTATCTACACTTCTCTACTTCTAATCTCTTCAGCACCCTTGATTTTAATCTCACCACCATTGGTGGCCATGCCTTCAGCTGGCAAAACTCCAAGGCTCTGGAATTTTTTTTTTTATCATTCGCTCATGGGACATGGTGTCGCAGGCTGGGCCAACATTTATTGCACACCCCTAATTGCCCTTGATGAGGGCAACCCACACATTAGTGAACCAGATGGGTTTTTAAGACAATGGTTTCATGGCCATCATTAGACTTTTAATTCCAGATTTTTATTGAATTTAAATTTCACCATCTGCAGTGGTGGGATTTATACCTGGATCCATAGAGCATTTCTCTGGGTCTCTTATTTACTAGTGCAGTGACAATACCACTCTGTCACCCCCTCTCCTAAATTCGCTCTCTAGACCTGGAATTCACACCCTAGGCCTCTGTCCAGCTTTTAAGGTGTGCCATGCAGACCTTCAATCAGCATCTGGTCATCTGCAGTAATATCGCCTCTGTGGTTCAATGTCAAATTTTAATTTACAATGTTCCTAAGAAGCTCCTTGGGGCATTTTATTATGTTAATGATCCTATATAAATACAAATTGTTATTAGATCTCCGCTTGCACTAAATTTGGAGTTGCGATGTCTTACTAAATAAGTTAATTCAAATAACTGCAGCTGCTGGTAAACTTGCAGTCAATTCGAGAGAAACTATGACAAATTTCTGATTCTCAGTCTGAAGAAACAGGAAGAAAATATTTACTTTTCTTTCAACTTTTTGTTTTAAAAACAGTATAACAAGGGAATTTCAGGGTAACAAAAATACATCAGCTGTTTTCATACATATTTGCAAAGCTCCAATAGTGATAGTCACCTTGAGTTATCAAAATAGGGGCAGCACGGTGGTACAGTGGTTAGCACTGCTGCCTCACGACGCCAAGGACCCGGGTTCAATCCCGGCCGCCGGTTACTGTCCATGTGGAGTTTGCACATTCTTCCCGTGTCTGCATGGGTCTCACCCCCACAATGCACAGGGTAGGTGGATTGGCGATGCTAAATTGCCCCTTAATTGGAAAAAATAATTGGCTACTCAACTTTATCAAAATAGAACTGTCATACCGTGAGATATGTTATATATTACCAGGGCTCATAATTACTGAATAAATCAAATTCCACCTATGTAACAAGGAACTATGAAATTATTACATCAGTGCTTAGAGCATCAACCATTTATAGTTGTGAAAAACTGCTAATCAGATTATAGATTCCTTTACCCACACATTTAATCTTTATTTTAATTTTAATAAAGTCCAGGTGACACAAAAGGTTGGCAGGCAGTGTGCAGGGAACTATAGGTATAAATTTAGCAGCCAAGGTAGTGGTTATTTAGCAGCATTTTTCTGTGGTTCTGGAGAATGATAACAGTAGGGGAGTTATGGGCTTGGTTGTACCAGGAAAGGACTGGAGAGATTGATAGCTCTGTATGGTTGGACTTTGTAGTTTGAGTAGATTCCTGAGGTGTCACTGGAAGGAAGGGGCTGGTGGTCCAGGGTCAGCAGCTTTGGGGGGTGGGGGCGGAGGGTGGAAAGAGTGCTGGAGTGCCTGAAGATCAATGTTTGGCCCAATATTTCCTTTCCTTTCGGTTTACAGTGTAGTGTTAGGAACCAAACACATATATTAGAATCATAGAATTTACAGTGCAGAAGGAAGCCATTCAGCCTATCGAGTCTTCACCGGCCCTTGGAAAGTGCACCCTATCTAAACCCACACCGCGAACCTATCCCAGTAACCCCACCTAACATTTTTCGGGCACCAAGGGCAATTTAGCATAGCCAATCCACCTAACCGCCACATCTTTGGACTGTGGGAGGAAACTAGAACACCCGGAGGAAACCCACGCAGACACAGGGAGAACATGCAGACTCCACACAGATAGTGACCCAAGCCGGGAATTGAACCTGGGACCCTGGATCTTTGAAGCAAATGTGCTACCCACTGTGCTACCGTGCTGCTGTATTATTTTAAAAACATGGAAGTTGGCCTTGAGGCCAGTAGTGAAGAAGGGCTTTAAATGTTTACATCACAATGACACAGCTCAATATTTGAATATTTACAACAACCGCCGGCACTGAGATTTGAGCTTCCAAGTAGATTTGTTTTTGTTTTAAATAGTGTCTCTGAACAAAACTATTGCATGGAGGTGATCCAAAGGCACATTAACCATTCTGAAACTCTGAAGTTTCCAAAATGGCATCTGTAGATTAATGCAATTTTACAAAACCAAAGTGGCTTAAGTGGATGTGATTGTAAACTTAAGTAAAACTTGAATGAGACAGAGTACAGTCATTAGGCTGAAATTTTTGTTTTGAGTGAGGCACCAAAGCAAGACAGGCCAAAAATAATTAACCCAGTTACAAAGGTTCCCCCTTCCAGTGTAAAGCTTTCACAATTTATTAAATACACGCAAAGGAATCTGGAGTTTGAAGTATTGGTCTTTCCTGGCTCATAAAATATTTAATATCTCATTTCAAGTGAAGTAAATCCATTTAATCAACTGTTCAGAGAAAAATCTCAACATCTGAGCGGTATTTGACTCGGTATGGCACCAAGGAGCTCAAGCAAAACACAAGTAACTGAGGATCCTAACCATCCAATGGCTGAAGTCATGTTATACAGAATAAGACAGTTGCAGTTGTCAGAGGCCAATGAATGCCAAGGATGTCACTGCAGTGGTTTCACCTCAACCCAACAATCTGTAACTGCTTCTTCAATTACCTTTCTTCTATCGCAAGCCAAGGAGCAGGGATCTTCAGCATGGATTCCACACTGTTCAACTGCCTGCAGCAAAACTTGGAAAAGTAGCACAGAAGGTTTATGGCACTCTAGTGTCAGATCATGAATCTGTTAGTCAAGAGAAACCCCTGTCATGTCCTTTGACCTTCAATTACTATTTCTTTAGCCAGCAACATCTTGGGGGTCATCATTAAATAGCGCAGAGCCTGGGGACTTCAATAAGTGGCTCACATCCTGGATCCTCAAAGTTTCTCCTTTAGAAAGCTCAAGTCAGAGTGTTATTGAACATTCACTACATGCATTGAAGGGTGGAGCTGTAACATTTAAGAAGCTCAACACCAAGCAGGTTGAGAAAAAATAGAAAACGTCAGGCAGAATTTGTAAAGAAAAGAGAATTTTGACCCTTCATCAGCACTGCGCACAGCGGTTTTCTTGATCAATGCCATTGCCACTAGACTGGATGACAGGGTAGTTGGTGGTTAGCTTAGCACTGTTATTTCATAGCTCCAGGGTCCCATGTTTGACTCCCCGCTTGGGCCATTGTCTGTGCAGAGTCTGCACGTTCTCCCTGTGTCTGCGTGGGTTTCTTCCAGGAGCTCCAGTTTCCTCCCACTGCCCAAAAACGTGCAGGTTAGGATTAACCAGGATTGGCCATGCTAAAATGAGGTTGGGTGGGGCTGCTGTGTTACGGGCATGGGGCGGATCTGTAGGCTTGAGTGGAGTGCTCTTCCAAGGGCCGGATGGCCTCCTTCTGCACTGTAAATTCTATGTCTATTTTTATGACTCTCCTCTACCACTTTGGCACTGTGACAATAGTATGTATGAACTACAGGATGCACTGCAGTAAGGTTACTTTAATAATACTTTCCCTCCTCTGTGACCTCTACGCCAAGAAGGAAAAGAGCAGCAATTTACAGAAACAACACCAGCTCCATGTCACACACAGTTCTGAGTTGGAGCTATATCACTTTTCCTTCATCATCAGTGGACCAATATCATGCGGGTTCCATCCAAAGGCTTTTTACCATTTATAAGGCTCATGTCAGGAATGTTGGAAAACCGAACACTTTCACAACAAGCAGCTCAACATCACCAGGACAGAACTATTCATTTCACTCACATCTATGACACTGGATTAAATATCTACCCTTTCTACACTGTGGTTCCAGTAAGTATGATGAGCAAGATGCACTACAAGGTTACTTTGACAACACCTCCTTCCACTGCAACCAAGAGCAGCAAACGTAGCAAAGTTGTGGGAATATCCTCACCTCTACAAGTTCCCTTCAAAATCAAACGCCAAACTTGACATATCACTTTCCTTGATTTTTTTTCCTTGATTATCACTGGCCTGAAATATCCTAGCTACTACCGCTGTCGAAGCACCAACATCACAGGAACTCCCAAAATTCAAGGCGGCCAACCACCACCTTCTCAGAGCAACTAGGAATAGGCCTTAAAGGGACATGGCCAGCATCTGAGTAAAGTAAAATCAACTTTTCAAAATATAAATCTTTCTCAGTTTTCAGACAAACCATTTCCATTGATAAATATTACAAAGCAAAAAAAAAAGAATATTGTTAGATTTGTGGAATAAAAAATATTTTAAATTCATGTTTTTGGTCGAGAAATGTACCACAGTCATTAAAGGATTAAGAGCAATCCTAAATTCCAATAACGAGCAAGCTTAATTTTTCCGCAATTTTACTGCTCGCCAAGAATATTCTGTCATTAGTTTGAATGCGGTTTCTTTCTTTTGAATAAATGTGGTGTATCCAATTTTTGTTTCCAATTAAGGGGCATTTAGCCTGGCCAATTCACCTACCCTGCACATTATTTGGGGTTGTGGGGGTGAGACCCACGCAGTCACGGGGAGAATGTGAAAGCTTCACACTGAGTGACCCGGGGCCGGGATCCTCAGTGCCGTTAAGCAGCAGTGCTAACCACTACACCACCATGCTGCCCTTACTTCAGGGGTTTCTAAAGTGCCAACAAAATGTATGGAATTCAGTGCCTTCCTCGGGTGGTCCTAACTCCTTTGAATTTGTATCACAACCAAAAGGGGAAGCGCAGTGGTTAGCACTGCTACTTCACGGTACTGAGGACCCGGGTTAGATCCCGGCCCCGGGTCACTCTCCGTATGGAGTTTGCACATTCTCCCCATGTCTGCGTGGGTCTCACCCCAGCAACCCAAGGATGTGCAGGGTAGGTGGATTAGCCACGCTAAATTTCTCCTTAATTGGGGGAAAAAAGAATTGGGTACTTAAAATGTTTTTTTTTAAATAACACCAATAGCTTACTCTAATCATAACAATTTCTTATTTTTATGGAACAAGGAATGTGAAGGTGCTAAATATATGCTTGTCTTAAAATTACCCCTTGAAGTCTTTATAGTGTTGACATTATTTGTAATGTTATTGCAACTTCAATTAGAGATACATTATAACTCATGAATTTTCTTTACCAAGTAGCTATCATAGAAGTAGAAATTATTCCTGACGTTTTGTGGAAATGCAACATGGTTGATGACTACAATCTGTAACAACTTTGGATATGAGTTTTCTTAGTTTATTTTTCACCTTTCTAAATTTCTGACTCGTTTGCCAGAATTTGTGTACTATTTGGAACTGCCCATTGTCCAACAAATCAGGATAAGACCAATATACACTAGCATTAAACAATGGAGAAATCAAATCCGTTTTAAGTCTGCAGTACAAGGTATTGAAGGATCAGACTCTGTTATAGTTCATAGAAAGAAAGGAGACATTATTTATTGCATTGTATATGTTTCACCTCAGCTTGAGCTGCAGGAAAATGAGTAACAAATTGCTCTAATCATCTCCTCCCCCATGAAACATTATGGAGAAATGTTGACCAAAAAAAAACTGCAAACCAGTAAAACCCTCAGTGAAGAACAGTTAATTATATATCAAATTGTGTTTCGATGTGGGCAGGTAGGAGGCGTTAGCCAGGGATCCACTTGTGCTCTGATAAATGGACACTGACCTAATCTGTGGCTGCTAGTTTAAGAACTTGTTTGCATCCTGTAACTGTAAATATATGCTTATAAAAGGGTATAAAGATTGGCTCCAGTAATATCCTTCACCAACTGGCTTTCTATATTACTACATACACCACCAGAATATCTTTCTCGCAAACCTTGCTCAAAAATAATCAAAACCAATGCATATGTTTATAGAATAGAACAGTACAGCACAGAACAGGCCCTTCGGCCCTCGATGTTGTGCCGAGCAATGATCACCCTACTCAAACCCACGTATCCACCCTATACCCGTAACCCAACAACCCCCCCCTTAACCTTACTTTTTAGGACACTACGGGCAATTTAGCATGGCCAATCCACCTAACCCGCACATCTTTGGACTGTGGGAGGAAACCGGAGCACCCGGAGGAAACCCACGCACACACTGGGAGGACGTGCAGACTCCGCACAGACAGTGACCCAGCCGGGAATCGACTAATTCTATATGGTTCCTTTAAAAAGCAACTCTTGTTCCAATTTGGCAATTCTGTGATTCATCATAAAGTGTAAACAATTACTAATGACAATCAGCAAAGGTTCCTTAGGCAGCACCTTCCAAACCCATGGCCATTACCATCTAGAAGGACAAGAGCAGCAGATACCTGGGAACATCACCACCTAGAGGTCTCCCCACAAGTCACGCATTACTCTGACTTGGAAATATATCACCATTACTTCACTGTCGCTAGGGCAACATCCTGGAACTCCCTCCCTCCCTAATAGCACAGTGGGTGAGCTGCACGTCGTGGACTGCAGCGGTTTAGAAGGAAACCCACCACCACCTTCTAAAGGGCAACTTGGAAAGGGCAATAAATGTTGGCCTAACAAATGACGCCCAATTCCCAGGAATTTTTTTTTTTTTTAAATCCGCAGTTCCCATTTTCTTCAGCAAGTGCTGGCAACGGCTTTGGTTTTATCATCTACATCTCCTCTCTACCCAAGTATTTTTTCTTCATTTATCTCATTACCACCTGCTATTGCCTTGCACCATCATCCCTTTTGTAATTTAAGCCCTCATGCCTTCCATCCTATCTCAGATCTTTCTATTTCTTCTTTCCTCCCCTCCCACTTTTTTCTGTCTCTGGGCATGCTTAAAACCGTTCTCCAACATGTTTCAAAGCTGATGAAAGATCATCAAGTTGAAAGATTAATGCTATTTCACTCTCCACAGATGCTGTCTGAGCTGCTGAATATTTCCAGCATTTTGTTTTTTATTATTACATTAGTAATGTTTTTCTTGACCAATAACCTCGCTCTTGATGACACATGATCCTGATGTTCCGAGGATTTCATCTTTAGTGAAAAATTTACCATCTTCCTAGTCAACATAACAGATACAAAATATTTAAAATAGGCATTTCAACTTGGTAGCTAATTAAAAGGATGTGTTTGGTTTGCGTAGGTGGGGACGAAAAAAATCATGATAAAAGATAACATCTGTGTTTCTGTCAACAGTTAACATTTCTAGAATTGCACTTAACCAAAGAGTACAATTTCAAGAAGTTATGCATTAGTAGCTGTTCAGAAAAATCACTATCTTATTTTTCATTTTTTTCATATACGTTTCCTAAATTTAGGTATTAATCCTTTGATAATATCCTTTTCAACGATAAAATTAAAAGTTACTTGAATTACTTACCATCATCAAGTGTGATATCCTGCAGACCAATAGCCTGAAAAGGCAACTCACTATCCTCTGGTTCTTGTTTAATATTCATTGATGCTCTTTCTGGTGTTGGAAATGGCAATGGATCACACACATTGTGATGCGTCAATGGAGGAGGTGCTGACAGACCTCCTAAACTCGTACTATGTAGCTGTGGTGAGTTTTGTCCAGAGTGTGGAGAATGTCCCAAAGGGTGAGCTGCTGTTGGAGATGGTGAAGCTGGACCTGAATTCGGAGAACAGTACATTTGCTGCATTTGCTGACATCCAAGGTTGATTTGAAGTGGACCAGCTACATCAGGCTGATAGGATAATTTATCATATCTCTGGCTAGAAACAGAGTTCATGGGAAGACCTGCCTGCCCATTGTACATCATGTTAGATTGCATAGGCTGATAAGAAGGCCTGATAGGTGGAGCTGGTGTTGGGAAGGACTGGCAACTCATGGAAGGTATAATGGGACATTCTGAACCTGGGCTAATGCTTCTTCCGGATAGGTGTGACATACACGCTACTGATGGAGAAATCATTGGTGCATACGTTTGCTGCATTGGAGGGCCGAGGTTCCTCTGTGAAGCAGATGCCAAATTTTCATGATGGTGGCCCGTATCTGTGGAAGGCAGCTGAGATCCAACTTGATGTAGACCAGATGTTGCAGTGTGTGCAACAGACATTGGAAGGGCTGGAATGGTGGGCAATTCTAACTCGTCTGTGAGCTCCCGTTTGATTAAAACTGTGAAGAAAAAGAAAAGACAGAATAAGTCCAGATGGAGTGAATAATATATACCATTAATACATCAATGCATCCACTTTCATACCTTTTTTGCTGATACCATGGTGTCAGGTTGCCGAATGTTCAACTCATCTGAGTTGGCGAATGCCAAACTCAAAAAAGGTTGTGGGCTCAAACTTTATTGCTGGATTAGAATACATAATCTGATGCTTCAGTGCAATACTGAAATGAGAAATGCATTTCCAAATGTGCAATTATAGATAGTCAGAGGCCCTATCTGACTACTCTGGTGGTTCACAAGGACAAGATGATCACATGACACTATTCTATGAGGAGCAAATATTTCTCCTCTGAAACAACAAACTAACAGAACAATTAGCATTAATTTCACTCTTATTTCGGAATCTAGCTACTTACAGTATGACTGCCACATTGACTGAGGCAACATCACTTCAAAAGATGAATTCTTGGATGTGAAAAATGTCATCATGTGCTGTATAAAGACAATCATTTTTTCTGACTCTGGCAGTCCCGAGAACCAAATCCAATTGGCCATTTAGTATAAGCGGTCGTAGACCATGAGAATTCTTTATTCCCGTCTGATTTTTCTCTTCCTTAGCCCAGCACCACTAAGGCAAACACTCTTTTATTCTGATCAGGGAACTCAGCACAAACCTGGGGCTAAATCTTTTGATCTGTAGCGCTGGATCATACAAGGGTAGAACTTTTACCCACCAAGTCATCAATGGTGAAATCTTAACATTCTGAGCATAATAATATAACCTACACTACTTAAGTAGAACTTTAGGGGGATACTTTTCCTCCTTCGGAAACAGATGTAAAAGTCTGAAATTACATTTACTACAATTACTGTTTGGCTCCTGCAGTCTAATCAAAAGTGTAGCTCAGCAGTAGTGCTCACTCCATAAGAAGACATCTGCTTAATACATGCACACTGCAGCAGAATGCACCTGCTTTTCACACCAACTCAGTCACACAATTTATGAATATAATCTTAATCTGGGACCACACAATTCCAAGCAATTCCCATCTAATTGCATAACACACATATATTTACAATCTGTAAGAAAACCAGGTAAAAAAATTAACAATGTTAAGACATTTTTAAAAATGCACTTATCTATCTTTTTTTTTTAAGACTATTGTTTACATATCCCCATGACAGAACTGCAAACTGCCAAGTACACATGGAAGATTCAAGGGGATGAAAGGTTGCATCTAAAGCTGCTTATAGTTGGGCTTATTGATGAGTTTTTAAAGATGTATGTTAAAATCATTCCATAATCATGGTTCTTTGACTAATCTTTTTTGAGTGGAATTAATCCATTGGTAAAGGAATAAAATAGCTATAGTCAGTTCGAAAAATTCTGAATAAAGTCAAGATTTTGCAGTGCAGCCAGATGCATCACAAAACTTGGAACATGGGTAGTTTTGTCTCCATTTAAAGATATGGAATAGTTTGTGACAAATGTTAACAGCTACTTTCAACATCTCCACTCAACTTTGAAGACCAAGTACAATCACTTATACCACTTCTACTGCTCTATTTAACAGTTTCAATTTCAAATTCACTAGAAGTTTAACTGTTTTGAGATTTTAAAATGAAGGACCTTGTTCACATTTAAGAATCTACATTTAGAGTTGAATATAAGTCTTTTATAAACAAACGTGTTTCCTGTTTCACTGAAATGTAAATAGAAGTTCACAATTATCATTTCCTATTTTTTTGAAAAGCACACCAATGGATCTTCCATGGCATTGCTCATTTGATTGGAGGATATATTTTGTTATAATGACAGGAAGGTTGCAACATATTATGCACAACACCAACTGTGCACAAGGAAGGAAAATCGGTCTCTATTCCTATCATTTCAAAGTAAGTCGGTACATGGTCCAATTCTCATCCAGTCATGCACTTGGAAAATCATCTGGCAAACCTTGGTCTCTTGCATCCATAAACTGCATATTTCAAACTAAATTATTTGTCTTTGTTTTAAACCTCCTGTCAAAAAGATTTGTAAATTACTCTCCTGGCTACCAACTCTAATCCTTTGATTACATATATGCCAAGTACTCAAGAAAGACAATACAGTAGCTGTTATACTTTTGTAAGATGGTAAAATACCATAAAACAAGCTATTTTACAGGTTTCCAAAATTTGGGTATCAAAACACTTTCGCCATGCTCCGCCCCTCCAAAACGGCGTACCCGCAGAGTACACCACGCGCCACATTGACGGCCTCAAGATGTTGCCTGAAGGCCACCCCCCAATGCTCCGCCCCTGACCGGCTGAGTTCCCGACGGTATCGTTCACATGTGGTAGCATCCATTGAGAACTTGGCGTGGCAGTTGCGGACTCCATCCAGCGCCGCCACAGTCAGGGGAGGGCCGACTTTGTCAGGGGCTAGGGGCACTATTGGGGTATGGTTTGGGGCTTGCGAGCCGGCCAAAGTGGTGGCACTATTTCATAGGCCGGGTCCGCGAGCAGCCACCGCCATGTTGCATGGCACGGCCACTGCAGGCTGCCGGTGTACACCCACAGACCCAACAATTCTCCGGGTGCATCGGCAGCTAGAGCCGGGTGCTCTACGCTGCTCGGCTGCCATCCCACAGCCAAACGGAGGATCGGTGGCCGTTTTGCTCCGTAGTTTAGCTTGTAAAATGCCACTGTTCCCACACCAGCGTGGGAACATAGACTCAAAATCTGAGAATCCAACCCTTAGTGTTGATGCTGGAGCAGGATTGGTCGACTTGCACTTTTTTTTTTGCGTTTTAAAAAAAAAAAATTTAGAGTACCCAATTATTTTTTCTTTTCCAATTAAGGGATAATTTTAGTGTGGCCAATCACCTAACTTTTACATCTTTGGATTGTGGGGGTGAGACCCACACAAACAGAAAAAATGTGCAAACTCCACACAGACAGCGACCGGGGTCGGGATCGAACATGGGTCCTCAGCGCTGTAGGCAGCAGTGTTAACCACTGCAACACAAACCTTCACAACAGTAAAACGGGTGCCGAACCTGTACCAATTTAGCAACTGTAGAGGGGCTAGCATCGGTGCCATGTGGAACACAATCGATTTCAATGAAAAACAATGCAGGATTCGCTGGCTCCGTGATTGACACTCTGAAGCTGTCGAGCTGCAGCTGCATATACACATTACAATCCGCGCACACAGTCATCCCAGCCAACAAGGTGGCATTGGTTGAGCAGGAGCATGGCCATTCCACTGACGGGTCAGCTGGGGCCAAAGGGTACCTAGGGGAATGTCCTGGGGGAACACTGTACGACATGTGATCCGAAATTCACAGTGGGCAGTCAGCCGCATGCGCAGCTGCATGGCTGTCCGGCCGGCCTCTGCAATGGTGCTCTGTGCCCATCCACCCCGACCTCTAAGCCCACCTCCTGGCCACCCCACTGCTACTCCCCCAGACCTGGCAGAAGCCTCCCGGCCAGCGACACCACTGCCAACAAACTATGGCGATGTTGGGCACTTTCCGTATCCCCTCTCCCTCAGCAGCCAGAACTTCGGTTTCACGATTTTTAAAAGCACAAGTGAAATTCTCCATTGGGAATTCAGCGCACGATGTTGTGCCGAACTTTTGTCCTAGATTAAGAACAAATTAATCTACACCCCATCATTCTACCATAATCCATGTACCTATCCAATAGCCGCTTGAAGATCCCTAACGTTTCCGACTCAACTACTTCCACAGGCAGTGCATTCCATGCCCCCGCTACTCTCTGGGTAAAGAACCTACCTCTGACATCCCCTCTATATCTTCCACCATTCATCTTAAATCTATGTCCCCTTGTAATGGTTTGTTCCACCCGGGGAAAAAGTCTCCAACTGTCTACGCTATCTATTCACCTGATCATCTTATCAACCTCTATCAAGTCGCCCCTCATCCTTCTCCGTTCTAATGAGAAAAGGCCTAGCACCCTCAACCTTTCCTCGTAAGACCTACACTCCATTCCAGGCAACATCCTGGTAAATCTCCTTTGCACCTTTTCCGAAGTTTCCACATCCTTCCTAAAATGGGATGACCAGAACTGTACACACTACTCCAAATGTGGCCTTACCAAGGTTTTGTACAGCTGCATCATCACCTCACGGCTCATAAATTCAATCCCTCTGCTAATGAACGCTAGCACACCATAGGCCTTCTTCACAGCTCTATCCACTTGAGTGGCAACTTTCAAAGATCTATGAACATAGACCCCAAGATCTCTCTGCTCCTCCACATTGCCAAGAACTCTACCGTTAACCCTGTATTCCGCATTCATATTTGCCCTTCCAAAATGGACAACCTCGCTCTTTTAAGTGTTAAACTCCATCTGCCACTTCTCAGCCTAGCTCTACATCCGATCTATGTCTCTTTGCAGCCGATAACAGCCTTCCTCACTATCCACAACACCACAAATCTTCGTATCGTCTGAAAATTTACTGACCCACCCTTCAACTCCCTCATCCAAGTCGTTAATGAAAATCACAAACAGCAGAGGACCCAGAACTGATCCCTGCGGTACGCCACTGGTAACTGGGCTCCAAGCTGAATATTTGCCATCCACCACCACTCTCTGACTTCTATCGGTTAGCCAGTTCGTTATCCAACTGGCCAGATTTCCCACTATCCCCTGCCTCCTTACTTTCTGCATAAGCCTACAATGGGGAACCTGATCAATTGCCTTACTAAAATCCATGTACACCCCATCCACTGCTTTACCTTCATCCACATGCTTGGTCACCTCCTCAAAGAATTCAATAAGATTTGTGAGGCAAGACCTACCCCTCACAAATCCGTGCTGACTATCCCTAATCAAGCAGTGTCTTTCCAGATGGTCAGAAATCCTATCCCTCAGTACCCTTTCCATTACTTTGCCTACCACTGAAGAAAGGCTAACTGGCCTGTAATTCCCAGGGTTATCCCTGTTCCCTTTTTTGAACAGGGGCACGACATTTACCACTCTCCAATTCCCTGGTACCACCCCTGATGACAGTGAGGACGAAAAGATCATTGCCAACAGCTCTGCAATTTCATCTCTTGCTTCCCATAAAATCCTTGGATATATCCCTTCAGTATGAAAGAGGACACTAATTTTGTCGTATCAATTTTAACCAGTTTCTAAAATAAACCAATTCTTAAAACCGATGATTTGAGACAAGTAACCAAAAAGATTGGTTGCTTTGCTTCAAATGCTCAGATGACAGCTCAAGCCTACACATTTCACACTGCTTTCCCAATGCTTTGGGTGCCATACGCCCACACGTGTACTGTTGTTAGCGACAAACAATTTGTGACAAGTTCAAGCCTCAGCTTCTGCCAGTTTAGCAGACGACCGTGGTTTACAGATAATAACTGGTTGCTGCTTAGCAGTACAACAAGCCACTTCCTGCCAACACCTGTCCTGATCCATCATTGGTCCACTGAACATTTCATGCAATGAAAACAGGAAACATATCAAGTAGGCTGTGTTACGAGCACTCAACTTTGATATAATATTTCATTATTTTACAGCTCTATGGCAGCACTATAGCTAAACATTACACAAACAAACAGACATAACAGGGGATTTAAATTCGCAGCTCTTGGCCGGATAGGAGTACAGCTAAAATTGAGTTCTCCATTTGCTGCTATTTCCCTGCTTCTGTTGCTGGTTCAAGTAGAAGGTGAGAGGCTCCTGCTGGAGCCTCAGTATAAATTTAAATTTTAGCCCCATAACTTACATATGGTCTCAATGGCATCTTTACTCATTCCTTGGACTAAAACAGGGGAACTCCTCCAGGGCCCGACACCAAAGTCCAGGCTTCTTCATTACTAGACACCCTACTTCCCAGATGCAATATCATCGCAACACTCCTCCCACCCTATCCTCTGCGATATTAGTTCACTGGGCTAATCTGCACCCCCTCCAATTACTTACATTTTTCAATATTTCAACCTTGCTCAAATTGCGATAAGTTTAATACTAATAATCTTATCTTACTATTCAGAAGTTATGTTGTCCATTGAGAATAGCAAAAGGTCGGAAAACAGCAATATGACCGTGAGACATAGGAGCAGAATTCGGCTATTTGGCCCATCAAATCCATTCCGCCAATCAGGGCAGCATGGTGGTGCAGTGGTTAGCTCTGCTGCCTCACGGCGCCACGGTCCCAGGTTCGATCCCGGTTCTGGCTAACTGTCCGAGTGGAGTTTGCACATTCTCCCCACGTTTGCATGGGTTTCGCCCCCACAACCCAAAGATGTGCAGAGAGGTGGATTGTCCCTTAATTGGAAAAAATTAATTGGGTACTTTACATTTTTTTTTTAAAAGTCTGTCCCGCCATTCAATCATGGCTGATATGTTTCTCATCCAAATTCTCCTGCCTTCTCCCCATTGTCCCTGATCCCCTTATTAATCAAGAACTATCTAGCTCTGTCTTAAAGACTCGGTGATTTGGCTTCCACAGGCTTCTGTGGCAAAGAGTTCCATAGATTCACCACCCTCTGGCTGAAAGAATTCCTCATCAGACCAGTTTTAAAGGATCGTCCCTTCAGTCTGAGGCTGTGCCCTCAGGTTCTGGTTTTTCCTACCAGTGGAAACATCCTCTCCACGCCCACTCTATCTAGGCCTGTTAGTATCCTGTAAGTTTCAATAAGATCCCCCCCTCATCCTTCTATGCTCCACGAGTATAGGCCCTCAACTGCTCCATTTATGGCAAGTTCATTTCAGGGATAATTCTTGTGAACCTCCTCTGGACCCTTTCCAAGGCCAGCACATCCTTCCTTGGATAAGGGGCCCAAAACGGCTCACAATACTCCAAATGGGGTCTGACCAGATCCTGTCCTGTCCCGACCTGACCAGAGCCTTATACAACCTCAGAAGTACATCACTGCTCTTGTATTCTAGCCCACTCGACATGAATGCTAACATTGCATTTGATTCTTAACTGCCAACTGAACCTGCACGTTAATCTTGAGAATCTTCAACTAGGACTCCTAAGTCCCCTTGTGCTTCTGATAAGGCAATATAATCAAGGAGCTCTGATATTCACGCTAGAAGAGCAAAGCTGAAACTGTTACAAAATCCAACCTTTTTTTTTATTTGATACATTTTGATTTCTTTCTTTCCCCACAGGGGAACCTTCCCAATTAACTTTATATCTCTTTAGGTTTTGCTGTGCGACATGAAAATGTCAATACCAGAGTTTTGGGAAGAAATTTTTTTAAATATAAATTTAGTACACCCAATTCTTTTTTTCCCCAATTAAGGGGCAATTTACTGTGGCCAATCAACCTACCCTGCCCATATTGGGTTGTGGGGGAGAGACCCACGCAGATATGGAGAGAATGTGCAAACTCCACGGAGAGTGACCCAGGGCCGGGATCAAACCCAGGTCTTCGGCGCCGTGAGGTATCAGTGTGTAAAACATTTTTAGAAGGATATTCATTGTGGCATGCAACTTTTCACAAATTGAAAAGAGCTCTCAGAATGACACTGAGTTTATCGTAAGTGACACTGATCAAGGAACTATATTTATTGAGTTTGAACCTTAGTATCTACCAAGTTAGTTAATTTCAGCAGGAACAATCGTGGGAGTGGTAATGGATTCAATGTTTTTGCATGATGGTAGAGGAAAATTGATAACTGGTCAGTATGATTGCTTCTGTTCCCTATCCATTTTTAAAAATTTGTTCATGGGATATTGGTATCGCTGGCTGGACCAGCATTTGTTGCCCGTCCCTAAAGGCCCTTGAATTAAGTGGCTTGCTCAGCCATTTCAGAGAGCATTTAAGAATCAACCATATTGCTGTCGATCTGGAGTCACGTGTAGGTCAGACCAGGTAAGGACGGCAGATTTCCTTCCCAAAAGGATGGTAGTGAACCAGATGGGTTTTTACGACAATAGAGAATGGTTTCATGGTCATCATTAGACTTTTAATTCCAGATTTTTTATTGAATTCAAATTTGACCATCTGTCATGGTGGGATTTAATTCCAGGTCCTCAGAGCATTACCCTGGGTCTCTGGATTACTGGTCCAATGACAATACCACCAAGCCATTGCCTCCTATTGTAAAATCTGGCTTGGCACTGAGGTTCCCGGCCTACCCACTGGTCAAAGGCCTACTGACATTTCCTATTACAATTTCTTCATGAATAATATTTGCCTGCCACTCCTCTATACCTTGTCAAATGTCTAAACACGAGCAAATAATTAATGCTCGGATGCCTAAGGGAAAATTTGACAAGAAAAATATAGGATCTTCCAGTCACTTTATCTTCCAACTGCACCACCAATAAAGGTGAGAATAAGATACTGATTTAAAAGAACAGTTCAGCTAGACCCTCAAAATCTAGCCTACCACTAAATGGGAAATACTTTTTAATTGCTCAGATTTGATAAAATGGAGAAAAACTAAACCACAACATCAAAAGTAAAAATAAAAGCTAGTGATGGCCATTTAACTGTTAGGTACAACCATTTTTATCTCCCTCCTCCCCTCCCTGTATATATTTAACCCATAACACCAATTCTTTTATAACAGAATTGTGCATGAGAAGGCAAGATACAATGTGGTCAGCTGGACTTTTAAACATCTAAGAAAACTTGCTGCACTATTATTTATCCAACTTGCACATGCCCAGGTCCTCGGTGCCGTGAGGCAGCAGTGCTAACGACTCCGCCACTGTGCTGCCAAAAATAAAGATTGTTTGATAGTAAACAAGTAGTTAAAGGCGACAAGCCCTAAAATTATTAGTTTAGCCCACATCTATATCAAATCACTACTGGCACTTCACACAATAAATCTGAATGGGAAGCCAGACAGAAATGCTGTGTTTATGTAGCTTATGACAGAGTGGGTCATCTCAGACGTTCAGATTTTTGGGTTTAACTGTGCATCTGTATTTGCCTCGAGTTACTTTCCATTTTGCGCATAATTGATAGTGAACACCATCAGTCTGTTATTTTAATGGTAAATTCCAGCCCAATCCATTGAAGAAGTAACTACATTGTCCAGTATAAGCAAAAACTCTAATGTCATATGCCAATCATTTCTTAAAAATTCTCTTTGGGTCATATTTTATTGCTTGAAAGTAGCAGCAACTCCCATTTCACATGTCATAACTCAAGCGGTTGCTGCCAAACCAAACAGTCTATCTGCCAGCACATAGAGAAATCATATTCCAAATTGTAGGATAGAAAGAAAAATAGCCACATATGCTGGAAATCATTGGGACATTTTATTTCTGCTGAACTCTTTGCCCTCGTATATTTTGCTTCATACTTGGGTTTGCATGACTGAATTAGTTTTCCCTCACCCTTATCATTCTCGGCTTTTCCTGATTATATTCTCCAAGCATGTTTTCCCAACATCTGCACTGAATCATCAATGAATATGTTTTCCTTAAGAGAACTGTAACTACCCCTAGATTGCAAAGCTATTCTAATTTTCAGACATTGAACTGCTGGGCAGGGGAGGTCAATGTTTGTTACAACCCATCATACTCTGTTTCTTAGGTAACTAAATGAAAGAACAATGATTCTGATTTGAAGACCAAGTCCAAATGCAGTACTGAAATAAAAATGCATATTTCGTTAAAAATGCATTTCATTGTAATTTTACTAAGAGAAAATACAATTCCCCTTGTATTTGCAGTAAAAATTAGACCAACTGAATGAAATGATTTACCTGGCATGTAAGTGAAGCGTTGGGACTGACTTCTTTTTCTCTTTCCATTACAAACATAAAATTGAACTTGAACTGCAGACGTTATATTTTTATTATGGTATGGAGGGACTTCAACAACAAGATTAACCTGAAAGAAGACAACTTCAAAGAATAAGCTCATGCACAATTGACTTTACAATATTTAAAGTAAAAAAAAAGTAAATTTTGTCCATGATCAAGGTGGCTTTTGAATATTGAACAGCAAATTAAGATCAGCTACAATAAAACTGCAACAACAGTTCTTGGTATCTTTCAAGTTTCTTTCAACTCAACAATGAAAAGAAAAACAGATTTAGGAGATGCTCTGGGGATCAAAACCTTAAAATAATGAAATATCTGCCAAATATGCAAATAGTTCCAAATTTAAAATATTAATGGCATCCAAGAAACAGGTTTCCATAAAACTTGAACAAAATTTTCCAACCAGAAAGCAAAGGCTTCCAATTACAAGTAGAATAATGGCACACAATGGAATTTGACTGATTTTAACAGGCATAGTAACTCTGCCACAAGACCATATTTCTAAGCCAGATTAATATTTTGAAGTCAGTAGCCAATTTCGAATTTTGAGCTAAAATACTAATATGATTTACTTGCAAAAATACTATGATTAAGATGTGTGTGAGAATTTGTAGAATTCTCCAATGCTACTTATTTTGCACATAATTCAAAAAAACTATTTTCAAGATGAATTTTCTTTTGCTCAAAATTAGTTGAAATGAAAATCAACTTTGTAATCGGGTTTCATTCTCTTAGCCCAAATGGCAGTAAACAGCATTAGAAAAAAAGTCAAAAAGACTAAGGCCGGAATTCTCTTCCCGTTGGGATTCTCTGTTCCCACCGGCAGTACACCCCCACCCGTGGTTTCCCGGCAGTGTGGGGTGGCTTCAAAGGCGAATCCCATTGACAAATTGCTGGAGTAGAGAAACCCGCCACCATCAAATGACATGCTACCAAGAAACACACGGCTGGGGGACCAGATAATCCTGCCCCAAAACTTTCATTCCTCAAGTCAACATAGATAAGAGGAGAAATTGATCAAGATTGCTTTTCATCTTCACAGTTCATGCAACTCAGCATTATTTGGACAAAACTTGAAAAAATGTACTTTAATCTTCTAATGTTCATCTAATGTGATGAGCAGCCACTCAAGACATATACAAGACTGTCTAAATATTACCACCTGGAATAAGATTAAAAATGAAAATTAAATATCTTACCCCTTGAAATTTCTCCCTGATAATTTTTCCTTCTACCTCCCATTGAGGGCGTCCATCTGTAGAACATATTAGAGCCATCTAAATATTTGCTGACAAAAATGACATTGTATCTGTGCAACTGATAAGGACCTGCAATACTGAGTCATGTGAACACAATTCTAAATACCACCACAGTTCCTGAGGGCCGGAGGGTGCTCTCCCGTTCGAGAGCTCACTGGTAGTGATTTAACCCTTATTAGTAAGTTTGCGAGTGACACTAAGGTTGGTGGAGTGGCAGATAGTGTTGAGGATTATCAGAAGATGTTTAATCTGGACAAATGTGAGGTAATGGACATAATTTTGGACATGGGGGGAAATATACCGTAAATGGCCAAACTCTTAGGAATATAGAAAGTCAGAGATCTGGGTATGCAGGTCCACAGATCTTTGAAGGTGGTAACAAAAGTGGACAAGGTAGTCAAGAAAGCATACGGAATGCTTGCTGTCATTGGATGGGGCATAGAGTATAAAAACTGGCAAGTCATGCTGCAGTTGTATAGAACCTTGGGACAGCCGCACTTGGAATATGGCGCACAATTCGGGTCGGCATACTACCAGAAGGATAGGAGGCTTTGGAAAGGGTGTAGAGGAGTTTAGCAAGCTGTTACCTGGTCTGCAAGGTGTTAGCTATGTGGAGAGGCTGACTAGACTGTTTTCATTAGAAAGACGGAGGTTGAGGGGTGACCTGATAGAGGTCTATAAGATTTTGAGGGGCATGGAGAGAGTGGAGGGGTCAGTCACCAGGAGGCATAGGTTTAAGGTCCATGGGGCAACGTTTATGTGCGAAGCAGGTTTTTTTACGCAGAGGGTGGTGAGTGCCTGGAAAGCGTTGCCAGGGGAGGTTGTGGTAATGGCGTTCAAAAGGCAACTTGACAAACACATGGATAGGATGGGTATAGAGGGATACAGCACAAGGAATTGCTGAGGGTTTTGGCAAAGGTTGGTATCGTGACCGATACAGGCTTGGAGGGCCAAAGAACATGTTCCTGTGCTGTATTGTTCGTTGTTCTTTGTTGGGTCACCACACCTCAAGCAAGAGGCTAAGTTGAGATGGCAGGGCCTTCATGAATAACCTCAGTTAGTATAGGAATCGAACCCACCCTGTTGTCGTCTCTCCATATAACGAACCAGCCGTCCAACCAACTGAGATAACTCGACCCCCAACTCTCAGCCCTCTGAATCATCTTTGTGACCATTATTCATGTGCACTCACACAGGATTCTGATCTTGTAAACAGCTAAAATTCTCTTTTCCTCAAGGTGGCTGGCCAGAAGTGAGGGAAGTACTTGAATTTTTACATTGTACATGGACACATACTTGCGTATGCTAGAAATGTGTATCTCTGTCCAGCATGCGTATCCCGACACATGCATCCAAGCTTGCATTTAAACAGTATGTTATACCAAATTTCTCACCATTATTTAGTACATAGTGATATCTCAGGACAAAACTATTTAATGAATGAATACTAAATTTCTTGGTAATGCTAGTTGAATGGTAACCACTGAGCACAGTGCAGGGAGATTTTCATCTCGAAGTAGGGCAAAAGAATCTTTAATGGCCATCTGAACAGGCTTTGGTTTAATGCCTCATTGGAAGAATGTCACTTCCTAAATCACATAAATCCACAAGAAGGTTTGAATCAAAAATCTTCCGAATCCAGAGCCATCTATTATCAATTGAGACAGACATGGTCACACAATTACAGGATCGGTTAACTCAGTCCAGACAAGGGATCAAAATGGGATTCTCCTGATTTAGAAGAGTCATTGCCACACATAGATAGAATGAGGTCACAATGACATACATAACCTTTTATATTATCTCTTTTTTTTCATAAAAATACCATTTGTTTTCTTTACACTGCTTTTAAAGTACTATCGTCATTCAGTACTCAAAATAAAATCTAGATAGTTACAACCTGTTGGCAAGTTTTAATAATACACAAAATTCAACATTTATGGAAGCTGAAGTACCTGCAAATTTACTTTAAAGAAAGCAGCAGAGTGTGACATAGTTGGAAGCCTGAGAGTTCAGCGAGTACTTGCAGAAGAAGCCACGGAAATGGGAAAACGTTCAGTCTTTAGCTTATACTTTCAAAACATTTTAAAGCAAGTAAAGTTCCTCGATCATCTGAGTCTTCAAAGGCATTTCATAATACAGTTCAGGGGCATCCGGAGAAGTTTTCTCCCGTAAGTGGTGTAGGCTGAAAATTCAATTCACTACTTTTTTTTAAATTTAGAGTACCCAATTGATTTTTTTTTCAATTAAGGGGCAATTTAGCATGGCCAATCCACCTAGCCTGCACATCTTTGGGTTGCTGGGGCGAAACCCATGCAGACACGGGGAGAATGTGCAAACTCTACACTGACAGTGACCCAGAGCCGGTATCGAACCTGGGACCTTGGTGCCATGAGGCCGAAGTGCTAACCCACTGCACCACCGTGCTGCCCTTATTCACTACTTATGACTAGGATTATAAATTAATCCTACGATAGGCTTTCACTACATTATACAACTAGTCTTCTGCACAAATCATTGCAGAATCTTGTGTACGCCTCAATTCTTGTAAAAAGATTCTAGACAGTCAGAATCGTTATGATATTTTAATTTTCCCGTTCACATTCAATGTTGATTTGGTCTTTTTTTTTTACTCGATTACAACATTATAATGAAATTTAGTTTAAACTCAGCAGCATTTTCAACACCACACTTTCTACAATTTTGATACCGGGGGGGGAGGGGAAAGAAGGGAGACCCCCGGCGTTTGGGGGGGGGGGGGGGGGGGAGAGAGGAGAACGACCCGGCGTTTGTTGGGGGGGGGGGGTTGCGGAGAGCGAGAGAGAGAGGGGTTACGGCGTTGAGAGGAGGGGGGAGGGGGGGGTACCGGCATTGGAGGGGGTAGGGGTGGTGAGGGGGGGTTGAGGTAGGGGGCAGTGGCGTGCAGAGGGGGGGGGGGGCGCGACGGATGGCCGGGACCAACGCACCGTCGCCCCTTCTGCACGCCGCTGCCCCCTACCGCAACCGCCCCCTACCGCAACCCCCCCTCACCACCCCTACCCCCCTCCAACGCCGCCCCCCTCTCTCTCAACGCCGCACCCCCCCCCCACTAACGCCGCACCCCCCCCCCCCACTAACGGAGGAAGGAATGGGGGGAGGAGGAAGGAGGGGGGAGGAGGAGAGAGGGTGGGTGTGTGGGTACCGGCCTTCAGAGGGAGGGGGGGGGGTACCGGCCTTCAGAGGGAGGGGGGGGGTACCGGCCTTCAGACGGAGGGGGGGGGGGGGGGGGGGTACCGGCCTTCAGAGGGGGGGGTGTGTGTGTGTGTACCGGAGGAGGGGGGGGGAACCCTGCGTTGAGAGGGGGGGGAACCCTGCGTTGAGAGGGGGGGGAACCCTGCGTTGAGAGGGGGGGGAACCCTGCGTTGAGAGGGGGGGGAACCCTGCGTTGAGAGGGGGGGGAACCCTGCGTTGAGAGGGGGGGGAACCCTGCGTTGAGAGGGGGGGAAACCCTGCGTTGAGAGGGGGGGGTGGGTTGCGGCGTTGAGAGGGGGGTAGGGGTGGTGGGGAGGGGGGTCGGGGTGGTGAGGGGGGGGGTGGTTGGGGTAGGGGCAGCGGCGTGCAGAGGGGGGGCGACGGTGCGTTGGCCCCGGCCATCCGTCGCCACCCCTCTCTCTGCATGCCGCTGCCCCCAAACCCCCCCCCGCACTCGCCCCCGGACACTGAACGGCGTCAACCATCATCAATGGTTGACGCCGTTTTAAAGCTACTCTGTTTTTCGCCAACGTGACCCGTGGCCACGTCGGCGGGACTTCGGCCCATCCGGGCCGGAGATTTGTTGAAACAAAAATATAATGAAATCCCGCCGGCGCCAGCTGTTTTCAGAGGCTGCCGGCGGGATTTGCACAACGCCGGTTTTTGGCCGGTCAGAGAATAAAAAACCCTGCGGGAGCGGGATTAACGCCGCTGCCGGCCGATTCTCCGACCCTGCGTGGGGTCAGAGAATTTCGCCCCTGAGACCAGATGATCAAATGCTTGGTGAAAGTGTTGGGTTTTAAACAGCTTCTTAAAGGTGGAAAGGAAAAGATGGAGAAGTTATAGGAAGGCGTTTCAGAGCAAAGCACATTGCAGTTGAAAGCACAGCTACCAAAGGTAGACAGTTAAAATCAGGGATGTTCAAGAGGCTGGAATTTGAATGCAGTTGTCTCTGGAGTGCTGTGGAGCTGGAGGAGATTACTTACATATGGAGAGATCCGGTCATGGAAGGATTTGAAAACCAGGATGAACATTTAAAAAAAAAAAAAATAGGAGTATTGCTTAACTGAGAGTTAATGTCAATGAACACAGAGCTAGTGGCCAAAAGCACTGGGAAATCAGAAGATTGGGAAGGCTACAAAAACAAACAGAGGTTAACAAAGAGACAAATAAGGAAGGAGAGGATCAAATATGAAGGCAGGCTAGCCAGTAATATAAGAAATGATAGTAAAAGTTTCTTTCAATACATAAGAAACAAACGACAGGCCAAAGTAGACATTGGGCCAATTCAAACTGATTCCGGAAGGCTAGTGATGGGAGACAAGGAAATGGCTGGAGAACTTAATAAGTACTTTGCGTCTGTCTTCACAGTGGAAGACATGAGTAATAGCCCAAAAATTATAGAGTGTCAGGGGGCTGAGTTGAGTATGGTTGCCATTACAAAAGAGATGGTGCTAAAAAAGCTAAAAGGTCTTAAAATTGACAAATCTCCTGGCCCCGATGGGCTACATCCTAGAGTTCTGAGGGAGGTGGCTGAAGAAATAGCGGAAGCGTTGGTTGAGATCTTTCATAAATCACTGGAGTCAGGGGAAAGTCCCGGACGATTGGAAGATCGCTGTTGTAACCCCCTTTTTCAAGAAAGGATCAAGACAAAAGATGGAAAATTATAGGCCAATTAGCCTAACCTCGGTCGTTGGTAAAATTCTAGAATCGATCGTTAAGGATGAGATTTCTAAATTCTTGGAAGAGCAGGGTCGGATTAGAACAAGTCAACATGGATTTAGTAAGGGGAGGTCGTGCCTGACGAACCTGTTAGAATTCTTTGAGGAGGTGACAAGTAGGTTAGACCAGGGAAACCCAGTGGATGTGGTCTATCTGGATTTCCAAAAGGCCTTTGATAAGGTGCCACACAGGAGGCTGCTGAGTAAGGTGAGGGCCCATGGTGTTCGAGGTGAGCTACTGGCATGGGTTGAGGATTGGCTGTCTGACAGAAGGCAGAGAGTTGGGATAAAAGGTTCTTTTTCGGAATGGCAGCCGGTGACCAGCGGTGTCCCACAGGGTTCAGTATTGGGGCCGCAGCTGTTCACCATATATATTAATGATCTGGATGAAGGGACTGGGGGCATTCTAGCGAAGTTTGCCGATGATACAAAGTTAGGTGGTCAGGCAGGTAGTGCTGAGGACGTGGGGAGGCTGCAGAAGGATCTAGACCGTTTGGGAGAGTGGTGCAGGAAATGGCTGATGCAATTCAACGTGAGAAAATGTGAGGTCTTGCACTTTGGAAAAAAGAATCCAAGCATAGACTACTTTCTAAACGGTGAGAAAATTCATAAAGCCAAAGTACAAAGGGATCTGGGAGTGCTAGTCGCGGATTCCCTAAAGGTAAACATGCAGGTTGAATCTGTGATTAAGAAAGCGAATGCAATGTTGTCATTTATCTCAAGAGGGTTGGAATATAAAAGCAGCGATGTGCTACTGAGCCTTTATAAGGCTCTGGTTAGGCCCCATTTGGAGTACTGTGTCCAGTTTTGGGCCCCACATCTCAGGAAGGACATACTGGCACTGGAGCGTGTCCAGCGGAGATTCACACGGATGATCCCTGGAATGGCGGGTCTAACATATGATGAACGGCTGAGGATCCTGGGATTGTATTCATTGGAGTTTAGAAGGTTAAGGGGAGATCTAATAGAAACTTACAAGATAATACATGGCTTAGAAAGGGTGGACGCAAAGAAACTGTTTCCGTTAGGCGAGGAGACGAGGACCCGTGGGCACAGCCTTAGAATTAGAGGGGGTAAATTCAGAACAGAAATGCGGAGACATTTCTTCAGCCAGAGAGTAGTGGGCCTGTGGAATTCATTGCCGCGGAGTGCAGTGGAGGCCGGGACGCTAAATGGCTTCAAGGCAGAGATAGATAAATTCTTGATGTCGCGAGGAATTAAGGGCTACGGGGAGAATGCTGGTAGGTGGAGTTGAAATGCCCATCAGCCATGATTGAATGGCGGAGTGGACTCGATGGGCCGAATGACCTTACTTCCACTCCTATGTCTTATGGTCTTATGGGATTTGGTAAGAACACAGCAGCAGAATTTTGGATGACCAAAGGTTATGGAGGTTAGAATGCTGGAGATCACCCAGGTTGCCTTCAAATAATCAAGTCTAGAGGCAGCATGGATGAGGGTTTCAGCAACAGATGAGCTAAGGCAGGGGCAGAGACAGACAACGTAACAGAGGCAGAAACTGGTGGTCTTTATAATGACATAGATATGTAGCTGGAAGATCATCTTTGGGTCTGGCACTAAGTTTGCAAACTGCCTGGGCTAGGCTTATCAGTATATAGCAGGACCGGAGACAATAGCAACTCAGGAATTAATTTTCTTATTACTGCATCATGTACTGTGGCAAATTAGAATATTTTCTGAGCAAAATAAAAATTGAAGCTGCCATTTAATGTCAAGTTATTCTCAGTTTGTATGCTCTATTTTCCAATTAGGACATTCATGTTAATGTTATCTAAGCTTTACACATTTTCAATATCATTTCCTTATTAGATAAAGCAAATTGTATTTCTTGCTCTCAACTTTAACCTCATTGGATTGTCTTCCAAACAACTGAATGTTTTTAATTCAATTTCGCAACTTGTAAAAGTGGGATTTGTCTATAAAACCACCGGTTTCTTCATTGATCAACATCTAAGCAGGTAACCAATAACACAATGTGACTGACTCTAGTCTGTGTCCACGGTCAGCATTTGAGTATCTTATTAACAGATCTACTCATCCCCACTTGCACATATCAATCCCCCTCAGTGATACCAAAAGATCAAACTCTCCCCAGACATCATGAGGCTGAGAATATTTTCAGTCAATTACTTAAATATTCTCGAATGGTGAAAATAAATAGATTTTTGCTGTCCCCGCCCACCTGCCATTTTTCAGTTTTCAATTTGAAGTCAAGAGTTTTCCATCTGAAGTCACAGTATGCTCTCGTAATTCTGGTTTCACGGGAGCAATTTAAGAATTTTAAGGTCTTTGATTGAACTTTACCTTGACACAAGCAGACAAAACTTGCCCACAGTAACTGGCAATTACATAGAATTACATAGAATTTACAGTGCAGAAGGAGGCCATTCGGCCCATCGAGCCTGCACCGGCTCTTGGAAAGAGCACACTACCCCCTACCCAAGGTCAACACCTCCACCCTATCCCCATAACTCAGTAACCCCATCCAACACTAAGGGAAATTTTGGACACTCAGGGCAATTTATCATGGCCAATCCACCTAACCTGCACATCTTTGGACTGTGGGAGGAAACCCACGCACACACGGGGAGGATGTGCAGACTCCGCACAGACAGTGACCCAAGCCGGAATCGAACCTGGGACCCTGGAGCTGTGAAGCGATTGTGCTATCCACAATGCTACCGTGCTGCCCCACTTACGCACATGTGAAATTTTCAATAAGCTCTTGATAAAGAAGGATATTTGGTGAAATTAGTTGATCATTACACAGCCAAAATAATGGATGAGTTCCGTGATTAATCATACCATAGAATCCCTACAGTGCAGAATACGGCCATTTGGCCCATCGAGTCTGCACTGACCCTGTGAAAGAGCATCCTAACCAGCCTCCCTGCCACCCCATATCCCCACCTAAACTACACTTCACTGGACTCTAATGGACAATTTTAGCATGGCCTATCCACCTAACCTGTACATTTTTGGGCTGTGGGAGGAAAACAGAGCACCTGGAGAAAACACAAACTGACACGAGGAGAACATGCAAACTCCACACAAGCCAGAATGGAGCCCAGATCCTTAATGCTATGAGGCAGCAAAACCAACCACTGTGCTACCGTGTCGCCCAAATTAACTGTATGATTTGTCGTCTTACTTTGAGTTGGATGCACTCATCTGATCTAAGCCAATTCCGAATTTCAATATAAATGAGAAATACTTTAGGACAATTTTGAAGTAGGCTGCAATAATCCAAATATGATCAGCCGAATTCTCCATTTGGGAGACTAAGTGTGGACGCCGAGGCTGAATCACGAGTATTCTATGTGGATAAAAGCAGCGCCAGTCCCAGAGATATTCCGATCCCATTAATGGGCCAGCACCAGTACCACATAGAATTCATAGGCCGACCCTCATCCCAGCCAGGATGATGGCACTGGTTGCGCTGGAGCACGCTCATCTCCACTGCCCACCTCCTGGCTGCCCCACTACATTCCCAGCCCTGGCAGAACCTCCCTCCCCTCCAGCCAGTGGCTCAACTGCCAGCACAGTATAGCGATGTTGGGCACTTTTCATATCCCCACTCTTTCCTTCAACAACCACGGTGCCAATGTTCCGATTTGAAATACCACAAGTGAACCTCACCGTCGGCAATTCCTCCTGGCAGAGCTGGGAGAATGCGGCCTTAACCTGGCCATGCATATTTAAATGAGCCTAATGGATGGATCATTTAAATATTACCTGGATCACGGCCGGTGACGGTGTGGTCTTGATCACGCTATGCACCACAGGTTGAGTGACCCGCGCGCAGTTTTGCACCCAGTGTAAAGTCCGATTTGGGCCTCTCCCATGATGCACCTGACATGCCGAGATTAGCGCCAGCCACAACACGGTGGGAAACCAGTCATGTCAAATGGGGTTTCACCCACAACTGTGGTTGACAGAGCCCTTAACTGTGTCCAACCCATCTCTGCCCCCACTCATTTCCCAACCTCCCAGAAGCATGACAGGGTGCCTCTTGTTTCACTTTTCACCCCACCAGCCTCCACATTCAGAGGATTATCCTCTGCCTTTTCCGCCAATTCCAGCATGACACCACCACTAAGGGTGGTTTAGCTCAGTTGGCTAGACAGCTGGTTCACGATGCAGAGCAAAGCCAGCAGTACGGGTTGAATTGCCATACCGGCGAAGGTTATTCACGAAGACCTTACTTCTCAACCTTGCCCCTCACCCGAGGTGGTGATCCTCGGGTTAAACCACCACCAGTCAGCTCTCCCCATCAAAGGAGAAAGCAGACTATGGTCACCTGGGACTATGACAACTTTACCTTTGCCACCACTAAACACACCTACAGTCTACCCCTCCCCATCCACCTATTCCGCTGCGACCACTCCCTGGTCTACTCCTCTTTTCCCCAATCCTTCATCCCCTTCTAGCAGCACCTTTCATGCCGCTGCCACCACTCCCTGGTCTACTCCTCTTTTCCCCAATCTTTCATCCCCTTCTCGCAGCACCTTTCATGCCATCACAGAAAGTGCAACATCTGGTCCTCGGCTTCCTCATTGTCCAAGGCCCCATACACCTTTCAGGTAATGCAGTATTTCACTCGCACGTCCTCCAATTTGGTCTACTGTATTCGCTGTTCCCAATGCTAAATGTAGACTGGGTGACCACTTTGTGGAAGACCTTCTCTCCGTCCGCAAGCATGACCCCAACCTTCCGATTGCTTGCTGTTTCAGCTAAACACCCTGTTCTCATGTCCACTTGTCCGTCCTTGGCCTGCTGCAATGCTCCAGTGAAGTCCAATGTAAAGTGGAAGAACAACACCTCATCTTATAATTAGGTGCGTTACAGCCTTTTGGACTGAACATTAAATTCAACAGCTTTAGACTGTGAACTTTACCCTCCATTTTGACCACCCGCTTTATTTTCTGTTATTCAGTTCCCCTGGCATGTCTCCCCCCCCCCCCCCCACCACCACCACCACACACACACACACACACACACACACACACACACACACACACACACGGCTGCTGACCTTTGTTGGTCAGCTTTTCTCCCACTGAGCAATATCCTATGTTCCCCTACATTTTGCTTTGTCTTTTTTCCAACTTTAGCACGATTAACACTCTTCAATCCCTAATGACACTATCAACAACCCCCTTTCTCATGTCCCATGACATATTTGTCAATCTCTCCTTAACTCCAGCCTATCACTGACTTTCCATTCTGCGCCATCCCCTCTCCTAGCATAAAATTAATCACATTTCTATCCCTTTTCAGTTCTGTAGAGCTTCATATGGAGGGGACGCATTAACAATGAGCACGATCGGAAGGCCACGCTGTGCCTGAAAAGCAGCGCGCCGAGGCACAACGTGGCCGATAGAAGCTGGGAGACCCCACTCCGGGGATCTACCCGGCTCTCTTCGCCTTGCGAGATCTAACGCGATCTTGAGATGGTCAAATGTGCGGGATCACTTTTTGGCAAATCTGCATTTTACATCGAGACAGTTAGTCTCACTGTAATGTGCAGTTTCCTGAGGCGTTGGGATCGATCCCCTTCACCTTAGAAACGTCGGGAGAGCACAGTCAGTACTGGTCTTCACAAACGGGACCAGGCAGAACGGCACTCGTGGGGGTCTCCCAGGGCATTGGAGGCCCCCAGGTGCATGCCCTTTGGGCAGGGCTGCACCTTAATATTGCTGGTGTCACCTGGGCAACCTGGCACTGCCAGCCTGGCGGTTCCACCTGGGTGCCAACCTGACACCGCCAGATGGCAGGGCTCTGCCAGGGTACCAGGCTGGCAATGCCAAGGTGCCAAGCTGGTATTTTTTGCACGACAGTGATCGGGTCGGGGGTCTCCAGAGATCAGAACGCTATTTCCGCTACACTGAGGAGTTCCGGCGAATAGAGCTTCTCAATGCAGAAAACGGAGCTGCGTGCGGCCTCGGCCATGCGTTCCCCGCTGAGGCCCCCTATCTAACCCGAGTGCCTTTCGATAGCATTGTGTGTCTTGGCGCTGTGAGCTGCTGAGTTTATCCAGCATTTTGTTTTATTTCAGATTTTCAGCATCCGTAGTATTTTGCTTCTATTTGAGAGTTTGATTTATTGAGGGTTATTTGCAGTGTCTGTAAATTCCCAAAAGCAAGTCAAAAAGAAAAATCGAATAACTACCAAACATTTTTCCCCTCGTATTTTAGATCTTTGACAGATTCTGTTAAAACATCTACACAGAGCAGCTCACCTCGATGGCTGCGGAAATTGGGCTAATGAGAGATCGTCAGAAGAGGCTACAGGACAAAATGGATGACCTGGATAGATCGTGCAGGCAGAATTTGAGGATCGTGGGCCTGTCGGAGGTCAGTGAGGGAGTGGACACCGATGCATATATAGCATGAATGTTTGAGAAGGTGCTCGGTGAAGGAGCGTTTGCTCGGCCCTTGGAGGTGGACAGGGCACGTGAGGAAGCCGCAGAGAAATGAGCCGATGGTGGTGCGAATGCACCAGTTCTTGGATTGGCCAGGCTGACGAGGCACTGTACATGGGAAGGCAGCGAGCTACGTGTCTACCAGGACTTGGGTGCGGAGCTGGCAAAAAGGAGGGTGAGCTTTAACGAGGTTAAATCAGCCCTCTTTAAGAAGGGGGTGAAGTTTTGCATGTTGTACCCGACGTGTCAGTGGGTAACGTACGAGGGCCAGTAACTCTACTTTGGATCGCCAGAGGAGGCGATGGTCTATATCAGAGACAATGGACTGGCAGGACAAGGGGAACATTGAATTCTGGAGGGAGTGTTTATATTTTGTATTTTTATTTTCTTCTGGTTTGTATGAACCACATTTGCACTATGTTTGGGACATTGCTCTGTTTTGTTTTTGGGTCTTGTTTTGTTCTTAATGGCGGATGGTGGGCTGCTTTTTATTCTGTGTGTTTGTTGGGGATTGTAAAGTTTGTCCACAAAGGATGGTCGAGCATGGAGGGGGGGGAAATCAGTGGAGGGATAGGTTCATTGGCACCATGGATGGGAGCCACCAGGCAGTGGGAGGCGAGCAGGTGATAAATTTGTTGATGGGGGTTGGGATTGTTAATTTGCTATGGGGTGGGGGGCTGGAGGGGCAGAGAGGGAGGGGGGGCAGAAGTCTGCTGACAGGGAGGGAATCCCCGACCTGAAAGCGCATCGGCTGATTGTGTAAGGGGGACTTTAATACGGTCAGAGATTGGATCAATCGAGTTTGAGGACAGGGAGGGTGTCAGCGGCTGCGAAGGAACAAAAGGCGTTTATGGAACAGATGGAGGGGGAGATCCGTGGACGTTTGGGTGGCCGAGATCAAAGGAGTTTTCTTTTTTCTCCCATGTACACAGTGTACTCCCGGATTGACTTTCTCATTATGGATGGGACGTTGTTTGCGGGGGTGGGGGATGCCAAGTATTTGGCGATTGTAGTGTGGGAATATGCCCCACACTAGGTGGATTTACAGGTGAATAAGGAGGGGGGGCAGGGCCTGCACTCGAGATTAGATCTGGGACTATTAGCGGATGAAGGAGGTGTGTGTGCAGGTGAGGGAGGCCATTCGGAGATATGTAGAGCTAAACGATAGGGGGGAGGTTTCGACAACTACAGAATGGGAGACGTTGAATGCAGTGGTGAGGGGGGTGTTTATCTCGATACAGGGAGAAGGTCAAGCGGGTGGAAATGGATACAGTAATTAAGGAGATTCTTCAGGTTGACAAGAGGTATTAGGAGGTCTCGGAGGAGGGGTTGTTGAAGGAGCAGCAGAAGCTGCAGATGAATGGAGTTGTTATCTACAGGGAAGGAGTGGTGCAATTGAGAAAAGCGAGAGGGGCGGTGTATGAATATGGGGAGAAAGCCAGTAGGATGTTAGCACACATGTTTGCAGATGACTATTTGCAGGTCAAATAGACCAATCTCCCTTCTGAATGTGGAAGCCAAAATGCTGGTGAAGATCTTGGCATCGAGAAGAGAGAATTGTGTGCCAGGGTAATAGGGGATGATCAGACGGATTTGCGAAAGGGAGGCAGTTAACAGATCAGAAGGCTCTTATGACACCCTTTGAGGGAAGGGAGGTGGAAGTGGTGGGCACCATGGATGTGGAGAAGGCCTTTGATCGGGTGGAGTGGGAGTACCTGTGGGAGATCCTGGGGCTGTTTGGGGTTTGGGCACGGTTTTGTGGACTGGGTCCGGTTGCTGTACCAGGTTCCAGTCGTGAGCATGCGGAAAAAAACGAGTGAGCTTGGTTTATTTTAGGCTGCACCAGGGGACGAGGCAGGGGTTACCACTCTCCCCATTGTTGTTTGCCTTGGCCATAGAGCCACTGGCGGTGGCACTGAAAGCATCAAAGGGCTGGCAGGGGATAGTGCTGGGGGTGGGGGGGGGGGGTGGTAGTAAAGAAGGTGCTGCTGGAGCGGGACCAAGGGGGTGCAGGTCCTACTGAATTTCAGGAACTACTATTGGGCAGCAAACATAGCAATGATCAGGAAGTTGGTAGTGGGGAGGAGTCGGTGTGGGGGCAGGTGGAGGTGGCATCGTGTCAGGGCACAAGTTTAGGGGCACTGGTAGCGGCACCTCTGCCATTCTCGCCAGCTCGGTACTCCGCAAGCCCGGTGGTGGTGGCGGCTTTGAGGGTGTGGGAAGCATGAGAGTGGAGGGAGCTTCGGTATGGACTCCAATTTGTGGCAATCATTGGTTTGAGCTGAAAGCAGATACAAAAAAGGGGGGCGGATGGTTGAGGCGAGGTTAGCAAGTGGAGGAGGGGGACTGGGGAATTGTGCATGTAGACCATGTTGGCTGGGTGTGATTGTTGGTTGGGTGGGTGTTACTTACTTTGTTGTGTTTTCTCTTGAAATTGTTGCTAAAAATTTACAAATGCCTTATTAAAAGGTTTTTTTTTAAAAAAACTTCTACACAGCTAGATATAAACGGCAAAGCAACGACCTCATCCTTCACAAATTGTATGATCGCTATGCTAACGAGGAAAGTCAGGAAACATTTACCTTGAAAATTTTGCCAGACACATGGCTGTGAGCTACTTGTTCATATTACTTACAACAGTCAATCATATGTGGCCAGAAGGAGCAAATTTAAATAGGAGCATTTATAAGAATGCAGGAAATTGCTGCAGGAGTAGGCCCCATAAATCTGCTCCACCTTTCAACAAGACTGTGGTTAAGTTTCTATATTAACTCCATTTTCTCACCCAAATTCTAGACCACTTGATTACCTTACTGCCCAAAAATCTAAATCAATCTCAATGTCAAACTTGAAACACTCATTAACTGACCATCCACAGTCCTGAGGTACATAATTTCAAAGATTAACAACCCTCAGTGAATAAATTTGTCATCTTAGTCCTAAATGACTGAACCCTTGTCCTGCGATAATGAGCTTCAATTATAGACTTTAGTCAGGGAAAACGGGCTCTCAGCATCTACCCTATCAAACACCAACGCATTGTGACAGCCGTGTGTACCATCTACAAGATGCATTGCAATAACTCAAGGTTCCTTACCTTCCAAACCCACAACCACTACCATCTAGAAGAACAAGAGCAGCAGATACCTGGAAACCCCACCACCTGGAGGTTCTCCTCCAAGTCATTCACCACCCCGACTTGGAAATACATCGCCATTCCTTCACTGTTGCTGGGTTAAAATCCTGGAAATCCCTCCCTAACAGCACTGTGGGTGTACCTACACTTCAGGAACTGCAGCGGTTAATGAAGGCAGCTCACCCTATGCAACAACCTCTTGGGTGGCACCTTATCGAATGTCTCCTCAAAATCCAAATATATTATAAACGTGTCCACAGTTTTTCCCTCATTTACCCTCCTAATTTTACCCTCAAAACTCTTGTGCATTTGTCAAACACTATTGCTCTTTTATAAAACCAAACTAACTCTACCTAATCATATTGTGATTTGAAGTGCTTTGTCATCATATTCCTAACTATAGATTATAAGAGCATAGGAAATAGGAGCACCATCTGTGCCTTTAAAACAATATTTCTTTCAGTTTCATTTTGACCACTACCGATGTATCATAGAATATACAGTTAAACGAGCTGGCCATGTTTTCTTTCTTTCTTCCTTTATATTTTCTATCACTGACAATTCCAGAATTTAGGAAATTCTGGAAGATGAAGCCACCAGCTCTGCAGCAAACCCTTTTAAAACTCAAATGATGTAGACCATTAGATCCAGGATGTCAGTTTTTAGCCACAGTTTTTTTTTTAAAGTATATTTTTTTTCCCTAATTATTTTTGAATTTCTCACTCCCCACAATTTTTGATATGTCCTATGTCTCATCTTCTGTAAGGCAAGACACAAAATATTAGTTTGTTTCTCATTCCATTATTGTCCATTATAATTTGCTGTAATACTGCCTCTAAGGGACCTATGATTTATTTAATTAATTTCTCCCTTTTTACATTCTTTTAGGGGCTGTTATAATCCATTTTTCTATTACTTGCTAGTTTACTGTCATATTCTATTTCACTCTTCTTTATCAATTTCTTGGCTATCCTTTGCTGATTACTAAAACACCCCTAATCCTCAAGCTTACAACTTTTTTTGACAACAGAGTAAACATCTCCTTTTGATTTAACTTCTAGTTAGGCACTTTTCCACAAGAACTCAAAAAAAGAGTAGACCATATGGCCTGTTCTGCCATTCAATACGATCATGGCTGATCCTGGACTTCAACTTCATTTTCCGGCCCGTTCCCCATATCCTCTCGATTTCCTGAGACACCAAACACCTGCCTATCCCAGCCGTAAATGTATGCAACAATGGAGGATCCGTAACCCTGTGGGGCAGAGAATTCCAAACATTCACGAATGACGTTATTTCTTGTCATCTTAATCCTATATAATTGACCCTTATCCTGAGACTGTGCCCAATGTTTTAGCTTTTCCTACCAGCAGAAACAATCTTTTTCAGAGTCGACGCTATCAAGCACCTTCAGAATTAGTGGGCGAGATTCTTCGCAAATGCGGAGAGTCGTAAAGGCTGCCGTAAAACTGGCCGTGTTTCACGGCAGCCTTCACGCCCGTTCTCAGGACCCGATTCCCTCTCTTTCCCCCCCCCCCCCCCCCCCATCGGGGCTAGGAGCGGGACCCGGGAATCACGGCTTCGCGGCCTTAACGACCATCTTTAAGGCCGCGCGCCAAGATGACGCACGGCCGGCTCCAACCCGCACATGCGCGGGTGACGTCATCACGCCATTGACGGAACCCACGCATGCGCGGTTCTGCATTTCTCCACCGCCGCCCGACAAGATGTGGCGGCTTGATCTTGTCGGGCGGCGGAGGGGAAATAGTGCGTCCCTTTTGGACGCAGGCCTGACAATCGGTGGGCACTGATCGCGGGCCTGTCCCCTCCCGAGCACAACGGTGGTGCTCCCGCCCCAAACGGGCCTCTGGATGCCCCAAACGGGCATCCAGCGCCCGTTTTTACGACGGCAGCAGACAGTGTGCTTGCTGCCGTGAAAAAACGGGCATAAAGACTTGGCCCATCGGCCTGCGGAGAATCACCGCTCGCCGTAAAAAACGGTGAGCGGCGATTTGTGACGTGGATCGGGCGAGGCGGGGGGGGGGGGGGGGGGGGGGGGAATAGCGGGAGGGCGCAAAAAATGTCGGGAGGCCCTCCCGCTATTCTACCAACCGGCGTCCAGTATGTTTCAATGAGATCACTTTCATTTTCTAAACTAAAATAGATCTAATTTGCTCAGCCTCTTGTCAAAGGTCAACTCCCTCATCCCAGGACCAATTTTGAAAACCTTTGCTGTGCTACCTACATGCAGGTACATCTTTTCTCAAAAATGGAGACTAAATCCAAAACAACTCTAACAAAGTCTCTATTCCTGTACTCCAGTCCCCTTGCAATAAAGGCCCATATGCTATTTGCCTTCCTAGTTGCTTGCTGTACCTATGTTAACTTATGTTCCATGTGCAAGCACATCCAAGTCACTATGAACATCAATACTTGGAGGTTTCACACCTTGTAAAAATATTTACCTAGAACATAGAACAGTACAGCACAGAACAGGCCCTTCGGCCCTCGATGTTGTGCCGAGCCATGATCACCCTACTCAAACCCACGTATCCACCTATACCCGTAACCCAACAACCCCCCCTTAACCTTACTTTTTAGGACACTACGGGCAATTTAGCATGGCCAATCCACCTAACCCGCACATCTTTGGACTGTGGGAGGAAACCGGAGCACCCGGAGGAAACCCACGCACACAGGGGGAGGACGTGCAGACTCCACACAGACAGTGACCCAGCCGGGAATCGAACCTGGGACCCTGGAGCTGTGAAGCATTGATGCTAACCACCATGCTACCCTGCTGCCCCAGATTCTATTCCTCTTCTATTTTTTTGACCAAAGTGAATAGCTTCACACTTCCCTACATTATAATTCATCTGCCTCTTATTACTCACTCACTTAAGCTCTTTATATCTCTTTGCAGCCAGCACAGGTGGCAGGGTTTCACAGTGGTTAGCACTGCTGCTTCACAGTGCCAGGTTCGATTCTGGCCTTGGCTGATTGTCCATATGGAATTCACCTGGTTTCCTCCTACAGTTCAAATATGTACAGATTTGGTGGATTGGCCATGATCAATGTGAGGGGTTACAGGGCTAGGGCGGGGAGTGGGCCTATGGAGTGCTCTTTCGGGCGGCGCAGTGTCACAGCGATGGCACTTCTGCCTCACAGCGCCAAGGACCCAGGTTAAATTACGTCCTTGGGTGACTGTATGGAGTTTGCACTTTCTCCGCGTCTCTGCATGGGTGTCCTCTGGATGCTCTGGTTTCCTCACACAATCCAAATATGTGCAGGTGAGGTGAATTGGCCATGCTAAATTGCCCCTTAGTGTCCAGGGATGTGCAGGTTGGGTGGGGTCCTCTTTCAGAGAGTCAGTGCTGACTCAGTGGGCTAAATGGCCGCCTTCTGCACTGTGGGAATTCTAGTCTAATTATATGCTGTTGTGTGGCCCCTTATGGAAAACCTCTTGGAAATCCAGCTTTACTATATCTACTGGTCCCCCTTTATCTACCATACTAGTTAAATCTTCAAATAATTCCAATAAGGGATGGCATGCGGCTCAATGGTTAGCACTGCTGCCGACAGTGCTGAGGACCCTGGTTCGATCCCGGCTCCGGGTTACTGTCTGTATGGAGTTTTCATATTCTCCGCATGTCTGCGTGATTTCATGCCCACAACCCAACGATGTGTAGGTTAGGTGGGGTGGGCTTGCTAAATTGCCCCTTAATTGGAACAACAAATATTTGGGAACTCTAAATTTATTTGAAAAAAAGAAACAAAAATTTCAATGTTGACTTGTTTCAATCATTCTATGCTTTTCTAAGTGCATTATTCACAGTTCCTTGATAATAGATTCCAGCATTTTCCCAACAACTGATATTAGGTTAACGGTCCTGGAATTCACTGTTTTTTCCCTCCCTCCTATCTTGGAAAGCAGAGTAAAATTTGCCAATTTCAATCTGTTGGGACAATTTCCGAATCCAGTGAATTCTAGAAAATCACAGCCAATTCATCCATTACCTATGCAGCTATATCCTGTAGAATTCTAGGCAGTAGACCAGCAGGCCCCAGGTAATTGTTGGATTTTAGTCCTTTTAGTTACTCCAGTACTTTTTCTCATTACAATATCCTCTGTCTCTGATTCTAACTTTAGCTACTGGCTTCCTTTATATACTTATAAAAGCTCTCACAATGTATTTACATAACTGGCTAGTTTACTCACATTTGTTTCCCTTTTTATCCACTTTTTGGATGCCCTTCCAGTGGTTTCTAAAACATTCTCAATCCACAGACTTTTTTTTTACAATATTGTAAGCCCTTCTATTAATCTAATACTATCCCTAACTTCCTGTGTGAGACACTACCTTGCTGCATTTTTCATTTTCTATAGAGTGTATTTTTGTCGGACTTTCTTTTGTTACAAAGTGATTTTTAAAAGTATTTCTTTACGTGTCTCTCACTGTTCCTTTACCGACCTACCTTTTAATCTATTTACCTTCGCAAGTTCTCCCCTCATACCTATGTAATTGTCTTTTTATTAAGTTTATGATTCTTGTTTGTAATTGGAGTACCTTATTTTCAAATTTAATCTGGAATTCAATCATGTTATGATCACTGTTTTCCAGTGGATCTTTTATTACAAAATTACTAATTAACCCAGCTTCATTACACAATGCTAGGTCTAAGAAAGCTTCATCCATAGTTGGTTCCAAAATGTCTTGGTCCAAGAAACTGTCACAAAAATATTTCACAAATTCATCTCCTGGGCCACTATTCTCAATTTGATTGCCTGAGTCTGAGTCTATCTGAAGGTTAAAGTCCCTCACAAATATTACATTGCTTTTGTTACAAGCTCGAATAATTCCTAATTGAACACTCTGTCCAACAGTATAATTACTATTAGGGGCCTATAGCTACTCCATTAGTATTTTCTGATTCTTGTTATTTCTAATTTCTACGCATATTGACTCTACATCGTGGTCTTCTGAGGCCAGCAACGGTCTTTCTAAACGTCCAGTGGACTTAAAAAGCAATGTATGCTTGTTGACAATTATGAATTAATAAAAACTTATTTGCCATTGCTTATCTACTTAACTCTAATTTCCTAATCTACCTCCGCTAACTCAACCTTCATGCCTCCATAATTGACCCAATATCATTCTTGAAAGTAATTTGAAATTCTCTCCTAGTGTCTTCATAGATCTAAAATATCCTGTTCCCTAGTTAGTTCCTTGACTAGTGTTGAAAGGCCATCAACCTGCTTTGTTAACTTTACTTTTCTCCATCGATACTGTCTGGCTTGCTGAGTATTTCCAGCATTTTCAGTTATTTCAGATTTCCAGGATATGCAGTATTTTTGCTTTTTTATTTCCAGTTATCTGCATCATTAATTCATCTATCTTGCTTTGTGCATTCAGAAACAGTCTGTAGTTTTAACATATTACTATTTTCCCTGATGTAACCTTGCTCGCTCATGTAATTTTATTATAAAACCCTCTATACTTTCCCGACACAATCTGCTTGATTTTATCTAAAACACTGCTCTGTTCTACAGTCTTGACTGTTCTATTCATACTTGTAAACCACTTGCCAACCTAGAACCTTCTGACCTGGCAATTAAGAGCATTACAATTATGTCAATCCAACACACAAGGTCGGATAGGCCAGAATGAGATGGCCGCAAGAAAGCCAATGCTCTTTGATCAGCAGTTTAAAGAAATACCCAAAAGTACTGTTTCATTGATTAATAATGCACTAAGGCTATGACTTCACAAATGCAGCAACAGCACATAATTTAGTCTTTACTAAGGATTGCTCTAGTCACTGTAGTGAAATACTCTACAATCCACTGGCTAATGACTAACCAGCGATTATTCTGCCCAGTCAAAATCTCTCCAGAATCTAAAAGTTACAACAATATCTGGAAATAACTGATCAATTTCAAAGGTGTCAAACAATCTATCACTGGGATTACAATGGTTTTTGGTTATTTGAATTTGAGTATCAGAAGCAGACTTATTAAGAATCAATGGGCTTGATTCAATTAAATGGTAACAAGGTCCCATAGCGAGCATGTTTAGCCACGTGTTTCCTGGTACTTGTAGTGATGAGAAACACATGGCTATACAATGCAACTCGCGTTGTACATGGGGTCTCAGCGGGGAACGTGTGGCCGAGGTTACACACAGCCCCATTTTTTACACTGGGGAGCTCCCGATCTCCAAGGGCCCCGAAACGATCCCCGACACCCCCAACCTGAATGCACTAGGGTCTTCCCCATGCGCCCCCACCCCCCCAAACAACAACTGATCGCACGTGCAAAAAGCGGCAGCATGGCACTTTGGCAGTGCCAATGTGGCACTGCCCATGTCAGCTGTCAATGCCACCTGGGCACCTTCGCAGTGCAAGGCTGGCACAAATGTGGTACTGCCAGGGTGCATAGGGGCATCACACTGCCAAAAGGGCATGCGGCTGGGTGCCTCAGATCCTCTGGGAGATCTCGGACAAGTGCCATTCATGTGGTCCCGGTTTGTGGGGACCAGTGCTGAACTGCGCTCGTCCTCGATCTCCGAGATGAAGGGTATTAATCCCAAAGCCTCAGGTACCTTGGGAATCTAATATGCAGATTTGCCAAAACATGATCCCACCCACAGCGAGCCTGATTTACATCGCAATGTCTCGAGAGATCGTGTTGGATCTCGCAAGACGTTGTGGGCCGGGTAGATCCTGCCTGCAGGATCTCCTGGCTTTTATCAGCCATGCTGTACCGCAATGAGCTGCTTTTCAAGCACAGAGCAGCCATTGGATCGCACCCAGTGACTTGAACTGATTGAATTTGAATCTCTAAAATGTTCCTCAGAGGGCTACAAAACGTAAGGCAATTCAAAATTAAGCACCTAAAGATGACATCCTGTCTTTGCCTAAGAAAAATTGTTCTTCCATCTGAAAATCAGTTCATACTCAGTTTCTAAGCATAACTGCACATACAAGAACAGGTTTTGCAGACTGTCCACCTGTGGATGGGCAGCTAACAAAGATAGCTATCTAGTAAAACATGGGAACTGCTATTTGCTTAAAGAGGCTACTAAATAGGCTCTAAATTGATAGGTAGAAAACCGACCAGACGCTGTGGGCTGACTTTCCCCAGCTCTTGGAGATGGCCCGGGAAGCGTGGCAATATGGCAGAAAAAAAAGTCAGGAGAGAAATGCCCCGGCAACCTCCTGGCAGGTCTCTGGGAACGGGGCTCTCGTTTATAGATGGAGAGAGGTTCTCACAGTGGGCCCCCTTCAGTAGCAATGGTTTCCACTGCAGCAGCAGCATCATTGCTACCCCACGACACCACCCCCCTCACCCACCGCTGATCATTGAAACCTGTCTTCCTGTCCCGGCTCTCTGATGAACTTACCTGCTCTTTCAGGGCATCGCTAGTAGTGGCGCTGTGGAAACTGCTGAGCAATTTCCTTCTGATTATGCCAGCAGCAGATCTGGGGTGCCATTGTCAACTGTATGACAGCCCCCGCACCATGCAGTTAATTAGCTGCATGGCTGCCGTCAAGAGCATGTTTTACCAGGTCCCTGCCCCACGATTTTCAGCTGAGAGCAGATCCCTGATATGGAGATGCCGGCGTTGGACTGGGGTGAGCACAGTAAGAAGTCTTACAACACCAGGTTAAAGTCCAACAGGTTTGTTTCAAACACTAGCTTTCGGAGCACTGCTCCTTCCTCAGGCGAATCACCTGAGTGAGGAAGGAACAGTGCTCCGAAAGCTAGTGTTTGAAACAAACCAGCAGATCCCTATAATGGCCAAATTCACCCCTATATCTGAGAACATAACTGCACACTCTATCGCAACTTGTTTATATAGCACGTTCAGCACAAGATGTTCCAAGGTGCTTCACATTAGATGTACAAAGCTAAACTTAAAACAAGCCATATTAGACCATGATGTGGAGATGCCAGTGTTGGACTGGGGTGAGCACAGTAAGAAGTCTTACACCACCAGGTTAAAGTCCAACAGGACCTCTTACTGTGCTCACCCCAGTCCAACGGCGGCATCTGCACATCATGGTGATTCGAAACAAACCTGTTGGACTTTAACCTGGTGTTCTAAGACTTCTTACTATATTAGACCATGTTAGAGCACACAATCAAAAATTTGAAGCAAATTTCAAGTAGGGTTTAAAAATAAGAAAGAGTATCAGAGGGGAGAAGTTTGGGAGGAAACTGTGAACCTTAGGGTAGAAGCAACTGAATGCAAGGTCACCTCCACCAATGGTGAAGCAATAAAAATCATGTCACAGTTAGATGAGCACAGCTACGGTTGTGGGACTGGTGCAGATTACAAAAATAGGGAAGGGCAAAGCAATGGAAGGATCTGAAAAAGAGGATGAGAATTTTTAAAAATAGAGCAGGTGCTTAACCTAGAGGTCAGTAATTACAGGGGTTAATTGGACATGGTGTAAGTCAGGACATGGCAACAGAGTTTTGAATAGCCTTGCCTCAAGTTTACAGAGGGTAGAATGGCGGAGGCCAGCCAAGACATATTTGAACAGTCACATCTAGAGGCAATGAAGAGATGGATGAGGTCTTCAGCAGCAGATGAGAGACGCTGGGCAGAATCAAGCCAAGTGACACACTGGTAGAATCAAGCCAGTTACAGATGTGGAAACATGTGGGCTTCTTGATGACATGGATGCGAGTTGGCAAGTTCAGCTTTAGGTCAAGTATGTCACCAAGGTTGCAAACTAAGGTTACACAAATCGAATAATGATAAATAGGAGAAAAGTAACTAGACACACGAGAGCACAGCCAACATAGAGCCGGAAATAAAAATGTATTATTCAAATTTCTCCATCTGATATGCCGATTTCAACCAAGTAAAGGATAACAAGGAAAATAAAACAAAATTTGCATGCAAGCAAAGCTGCATTTGAGGTGAAAATCACAACTGACTTTTTTCCAAAATAAAGATAATTCTAGACAGCCAACAACTTAAAATGGCATTCAGTGCAGCTAACTGCACAATTCTTTACCTGGGCCCTTTTCAAGGAAGACAATCTTAGATTCCGGAAGAAAATTGAAGCCATTAACGATCATTTCTTCTCCACCATTGACAGTGCATGAATTGATGCTGTACTTTTCAATCTGAGGAAGTTCCTGAGCTGAACGCTGGGCTGTATTAATCAAGTAACAAGGATTACTGATAATAAAAACCTGACCAAGTACATATTTATTATATCATCGATTCTTCGCCAATTCAACACAATATGTTAAGAGTTATATGAAATGCTCAAAAAGAGCATAGTACATAAGAATCACAAACACAAACCATACAAATATTACAAAGTCAAATTTTGAAAATGTGCAGGTGCATTTGCTTCAGTTCTGCTTTACCTGCTCAAAGGATGTGTCTGCTCTGCCCAAATATGCATTCTATGCTAGCCCTCTCTAATGCAATTTTGTACATTCTCAATATTGAAATAGCATTTAGCAGCTAATATCAAGGACAGCTAAGAAAGATCCAAAACATTCAAGTAATGTCTCAAATTAAATTCTGACGATATTTCCAGATGATTGAGATGACAGGATAGCTACGAAAGTACAAAATGTTCACATAGTCTGTCTGATTTAGATAGTAGCCGATGTGTTCATTTTTAAACAAAGGAATCCACAACAGTAGTGAAATCAACAATTCGGTGAATTTCAGCATTTAATTAATTTTGTGATATAACAATATTCTGGTCACATGAAAGGAAAATACATTCTGCATCTGAAATATTTCATTACTGAGACAATAAGAAGTTTGTGTCCGTGCATATGTGCGTTTCTGCTTGGGTTCCAGAGTGTGAAGAATAAACAATATTAAAAACAAGTTAGCAAAACTATCTGACATACTGAACAGCACCAAAGTACATTAACTCATGGTAGCACTGCCCGCATTCAACCCATAATATTCCACATGATGAATCCCACTACCAAATACTCAGTAAATTACAACTTGAGAACATTTCCCAACTTCCTTAATCTTTCCTCACACATGCCAAAAACCAGGACTATCAATGAGTGTTATCTAAATAAATTGGGGCACAAGAGCACTGAAAGTAGGAGCAGACCATATGGCCCATCAAGCCAGCTCTGACGTTCAATAAAATTAAGGCTGATAGAACCATAGAAATGATACCGCAGAATAGAACCATAGAAATTATACTGCAGAATAGGAGGCCATTTGGCCCTTCCTATCCATGCCAAGAAAAACCCAGGTGCTCTTTCTAATCCCATCTTCCTGCACAAAGCCCATAGCCCTTCAGCTTACAGCGCTTAAGGTGCAGATCCAGGTTTTATTTTTAAAAAGAGAGTTTAGGGTCTCTGCCTCCACAACTAACTCAGCAATTCCAGACAGCCACCATCCTCTGCGTAAAAAAATTTTCTTCGTGTCCCCTCTAATCCTTCTGCCATTTACCTTGAATCTGTGGCCCTGGTTCTTGAACTCTCTGCCAAGGGAAACGGGTTCCTCCTGTCTACTCTATCTCTACCTCTTACAATTTTGTATACTTCAATCATGTCACCCCTCAGCCCTCTTGGGCTTCAAGTCAATGGCAGCACGGTAGCATGGTGGTTAGCATAAATGCTTCACAGCTCCAGGGTCCCAGGTTCGGTTCCCGGCTGGGTCACTATCTGTGCGGAGTCTGCACGTCCTCCCTGTGTGTGCGTGGGTTTCCTCCGGGTGCTCCGGTTTCCTCCCACAGTCCAAAGATGTGCGGGTTAGGTGGATTGGCCATGCTAAAATTGCCCGTAGTGTCCTAAAAAGTAAGGTTAAGGGGGGGTTGTTGGGTTACGGGTATAGGGTGGATACGTGGGTTTGAGTAGGGTGATCATTGCTCGGCACAACATCGAGGGCCGAAGGGCCTGTTCTGTTCTAAGTCCATTTTCCCACCTGCTCCCCAGATCCCTTAATTCCCTGACAGAACAAATATCTGTCTATCCCAGCCTTAAGTGAAGCATTCAGAATCCTCTGGGGTAGAGAATTCCAAAGATTCACAACATTTGAGTGAATAAATTTCTCCTCATCTTAGTCCCAAATGATCGGCCCCTTATCCTGAGACTGTTGCCCTGTGAAATGAGATGACAGGTGCATGTCAAATTTTACTATAACCTTACATACCACAATCTAAACATATAGTGCCTGACAACAACTAGTGGGAGGCACAGTATCTAGACATCAACACCCGGCCAAATAAAACAAGTCACTAAAGCAGCAATCTCTGTGGGAAGATATGGAAACATGAAGAAAAAAATGTAGGAAAATAAAGTTTGATGAATGTGAATTTAATACTAACAGCATTCAACTGGAATGGAAGCTGCTTGCAGTGAGACAACTTTTCCATTGGGCTGTGGGATGTGCACACGGAAAACAAGGCGAACTCTTGTATTTTTTCTACCAATGTCAGTTTCACCCTTGCGAAGTTCAATATCAGAGTTGCGTAGTTTCAAAATTCCTGCACAGTCAATGCTAGAAAGAAACAACAAAACAGATTTGTAAGAAATGCATGTTACATGAACCTAAATGGGACACTTTAAAAAGTTGTTTAATTTTAAATAGATTTTAAATAAAACTTGAGCAATCAGCTGTCTCATATTAAAACAGAAACAACATTTTTTTTTTTTAAAAACAGGCTAATACTAAGCCACACTAATTAGTTTGCTCCATGATTAATATAAACCAACATTCTGATTTTCACACATTTAGTCTGGGGTGCTAAAAAGGTAAATGTACGGTCAAGGTATCTTAATTTTTTGCTCAGTTTAGTAACATGAATTTTGAAGCATGGACACAATGATACCTGCTCCTGCAATTCAATAAAACTCATGAGAATCCTGCTATTTGTAAGGCGAAGCACATAAAACTGTAAATGGCCAATCAGATTTGATGTTTTAAAGTAGTAGTAAAAAGCTGCAACACTCACAGCAGGGATAAAATGCACCAGGCAATTTCCTAGAAACTGGTTTCCACCCATCGATCCCTTCAGGATAAAATAAAGCTACAAGCCTTGCTCGCAACTCTTACTTCCCTTGCTCAATCAAACACTCACAACTGATCAACATTTCTGTTCTGCAGCCAATCAATCGACATTAAATGTTTCTATGTGAAATTTAGCAATCGGTTCTAGTTAAGGCCTGCAACTAAGATAGAAATGAATCAACCCCAATTTGAAGTGCCATTCGCGTTGCTTCACAGTGCCAGGGACCCGGATTCGATTCCCGGCTTGGGTCACTGTCTGTGCGGAGTCTGCACGTTCTCCCAGCATCTACGTGGGTTTTCTCCGGGTGCTCCGGTTTCCGCTCAAGTCCCAAAAGACATACTTTCAGGATTAGACATTCTGAATTCTCCCTCAGTGAAACCAAACAGGCGCCATAGTGTGGCGACGAGGGGTTTTTCACAGTAACTTCATTGCAGTGTTAATGTAAGCCTACTTGTGACACTAATAAAAGATTATTATTATTATAGGTATTCAGCCATGTAATTTGTTTCTGCCAAGAATAAATAAATTGTGGTGGTAATCAGCTGGCAAGTTATCCGAACCCTGTAAAAGAAACATAGTTTTATGATTATGACTGAGATAGTGAAGAAGTGCTTTGCACCCATCTTCACAAAAGAGGACGTTGCCAATATCACAATGAAGAAAGATTGGACAGAATTAAAATAATAATAAAAGAAAATTACTGCGGATGCTGAAATCTGAAACGAATGAGAAAATGCTGGAAAATCTCAGCAGGGCTGACAGCATCTGTAGGGAGAGAAAAGAGCTAACGTTTCAAGTCCGATGACTCTTTGTCAAAGCTTTATAAAATAATAGTAATCTTTATTGTCACAAGTAGAATTAAATTAATACCGCAATAAAGATACTGTGAAAAGCCCCTAGTCGCGACATTCCGGTGCCTGTCCGGGTACTCAGAGGGAGAATTCAGAATATCCAATTCACCTAACTGCACGTTATTCAGGACATGTGGGAGGAAACCGAAGCACCCGGAGGAACCCACGCAGGCAAGGGGAGAACGTGCAAACTGCACACAGACATTGACCCAAGCTGGGAATTGAACCTGGGACCCTGGAGCTGTGAAGCAACTGTGCTACCCACTGTGCTACCATGCCGCCCAAATAGTTCAAGAGCACATACTCCCAGCAATAGTACCGAAGACTTCTGCTCCAGAACTTGCCGCACCACTAGCCAAGCTGTTAAGAGTACAGCCACAACACTGACATCTAGCCAGCAATGTGGAAAATTGTCCAGCTGTGCCATTTTCACAAGAAACAGGACAAATCCAACTCGGCCAATGACCACCCTATGAGTCTACTCTCCATCATCAGCAAAGTTATGGAAGGGGTCATCAACAGTGCTATCAATAATGGCGTCTCTGCCGTTCTTGCCGGCCAGGTACTCCACAAGCCTGGCAGTAGTGGCTGCCTCGAGGGTATGAGGACAGTGCAGCACATGAGGGGGGGGGGGCATTGGTGTGGGCACCAATCTGTGGTAACCACTGGTTTGTTCTGGAATGATAGGGTGGGGGCTTCCAGGGGTGGCAGCGGGCGGGGATCGAGCGGTTTGGGGATTTGTTTATTGTCGGCAGCTTTTCATGTTTGGAGGAGTTTGAGCTGGCTGGTGGTAATGGGTTCCGCTACCTGCAGGTGAGGGACTGGTGCAGAGGCAGGTCCCGACTTTCCCGCACCTACCGCCCCAGGGGCTACAGGATAAGGTATTGACGAAAATGGGAGTCAGGGAGGGGAAGGTATCGGAGATTTATAAGGAGCTGATGGAATGGGAGGGAGCCCTGATAGGGGAGGTGAAGCAAAAGTGAGGAGAGAGCTAGGTTGGGAGCTGGAGGCTGGGTTGTGCCCTGAGGCAAGCCAGGCTTATGTCAGGCTTAGCCTGATACAATTTAAGGTGGTCCACAGGGTGCGTATGACTGTGGCGCAGATCAGAAGGTTCTTTGAAGGGGCGGAGGATAGGTGCGGGCGGTGTGCCTGTGGGACTGCGAATCATGTCCACATGTTTTGGGCATGTCCGAAGCTTAGGGGATTCTGGCAGGAGTTTGCTGACGTCATGTCGGAGGTACTGAAGTGTGTGTGTGTGTGTGTGTGTGTGTGTGTGTGTGTGTGTGTGTGTGTGTGGGGGGTTGGGGGGGGGGGGGCTTTCAAGCGGCACTTACTCAGCAATAACCTGCTTACGGATGCTCAGTTTGGGTATCACCAGGTTCACTCAGCTCCTGATCTCATTACAGTTTTGGTTCAAACATGGACAAAAGAGATGAATGCCTGAGGTGAGGTGAGAATGACTGCCCTTGACATCAGGGCAGCATTTGACAGAGTATGGCATCAAGGAGTCAATGGGAATCAGGGGGGAAACTCTCCGCTAGTTGGAGTCATATCTGGCACAAAGGAAGATGGTTGTGGTGGTTGGAGAGCAATCATCTCAGCTCCAGGACATCACTGCAGGGGTTCCTCAGGGTAGTGTCCTAGCCCCAATCATCTTCAGCTGCTTCAGCACCCTTCCATCATAAGATCAGAAGTGGGCATGTTTGCGGATGACTGCACAATGTTCAGTACCATTTGCGACTCCTCAGATAATGAAGCAGTCCGTGTCCAAATGCAGCAGGACCTGGACAATATCCAGGCTTGGGCTGACAAGTGGCAAGTTATATTCGCGTCACAAGTGTCAGGCAATGACCATCTCCTACAAGAGAGGATCTAACCACTGCCCCATGACATTCAATGGCATTACCATCGCTAAATCCCCACAAACAACATCCTGGGGAGTTACCATTCAGCAGAAACTGAACTGGACTAGCCACATTAATACTGTGGCTATCAGGGCAGGTCAAAGGCTAGGAATCCTACAGCCAGTAACTCGCCTCCTGACCCCCCAAAGTCTGTCCACCATCTGCAAGGCACGAGTTTAATGGAATACTCTCCATTTGCCTGGATGAATGCAGCCCCAACAACACTCAAGAAGCTCAACAATATCCAGGACAAAGCAGCCCGCTTGATTGCTCCCCCTTCCACAAACATTCAAACCCTCCACCACCAACGAAATGTGGCAGCAGTGTGTACCATCTACAATATGTACTGCAGTAACTCACCAAGGTTCCTTAGATAACAGCTTCCAAACTCACGACCATCTAAGAAGGACAAGAGCAGGAGATACCCGGGAACCCCACCACCTTCCCCTCCAAGTCACCCACCACCCTGACTTGGAAATATATCACTGCTCCTTCATTGTTGCAACATCCTGGAACTCCCTCCCTAGTAGCACAGTGGGTGTGCCTACACCTCGAGGACTGCAGCGGTTCAAGAAGGCAACTCACCACCACCTTCTGAAGGGCAACTAGAGATGGGCAATGAATGCTGGCCTAACCAGCGACGCCCACATCCCGTAAATGAATCTTTAAAAATGGGCCTATTTCCAGTGTTGTAACGATTCTTTGGCAGAAATCTTGGAGCTGCAATTGATTCGGCCTAACATTTTCAAATAGAGGAGAAGCTGCAAAAGGTCTTCCAGTATGTATGCATTTCTCTGTCAAACCCATTAGTGCTTTAATTCACAACCCTTCGAGTGCAGAAATTTCTCATGTCAGTCCTAAATGATCGGTCCCTTATTCTGAGATAATGCCCTTCTGTTCTAGATGCCCCACCCAGAGGAAACAATCTCTCAGTATCTATCCTGTCAAGCCCCATCAGAATCATATATGCTTCAATGAGATCTAATCTCATTCTTAAAAAATTCAATGGATATCGCCCCAATTTTCTCAGCCTCTCATCATAGGACAACCCTCTCAGCTCAGGCACTAAACTAGTAAACCTTCCATCACAACTCGTATACCTACTGAGCTTTATATCATTAGCCACTTTAGATATATTACACTCTTCATCCAAGTCATTAATATAGATTGTAAATAACTGAATACACCAATTCTTTCAGGACTTCACTAGACACAGTCTTCCAACTTGAAAATGCCCACTTTATCCCAACTCTTTTACTTTCCGATAATTCTCTATCCATGTTAATATATTACCTCCAATTCCATGAGCCCCTGATCTGGTGTAGTAACCTTTGTGTGTGGTACCTTATTAAATGTCTTTTGGAAATTCATATTGAATGCCTTTTGGAAATGCAGGTATACCACATCTACTGGTTCCCCTTTATCTACCCTACTGGTTACATCCTCAAAAATCTCTTAACAAATTTGTCAAACACAATTTCCCTTTCATAAGCCATGTTGACTTTGTCTGATCATACAATGATTTTCCAAGTGCGTTGTTAAGACTTTCTTAACAACAGATTACAGCACTTTTCCAATGACCGTCCAGCTAACTGACCTGATATGGAATTTGGGTTTCTCCCTCCCTCCTTTCTTGCATAGCGGACTTAAATGTGTTAACTTCTAATCCACTGGGACCATTCTAGAATCTACAGAATTTCAGAAAATCATACACAGCATATCCATCATCTCTGCAGCTATCTATTTTAAAGCACTAGGATGCAAACCATCAGGTTCCAAATATTTGTCAAATTTTAGTCCTTAATCTTTCTCCATGCTTTTTCTCTGTTGGTATTAATTACCTTAATTTCTTTACTCTTATTAACCCCTAAATTGCCTTCTATTTCTGGTATATAACTTGTAACCTCTGAGATGACAAAAAATGTTTGTTCAATTTCTACCATTTCCTCATTCATCATGATATTTCTCCTGTCTCTGCCTCTAAGAGACCAACAATGCAGTAGCCACTCTCCTTTTTATATACTTGCAAAAGCTCCTCCTGGCTAGTTTACTTTCATATCTTTTTTTTTAAACCTTTAAATCGTCTTTTTGTTGGCCCTTTGCTGGTTTCTAAAATATTCATAAACCCAAGATTTATTACTAATTCTTTGGAATATTATGAACCTCTTCTTTCAATCTAACACCATCCTTAATCTCCTTAGTCAGTCACAGATGGATCTTTCTTGCTGAGCTTCTGTTTTTCAATGGAATGTAATTTTGTTGAACACTTTGAATTGTTTCATTAATGTTTGCCATTGTTAATTCACTGCCATATCTTTTAGTCTATTTACCTAATCAACCTTAGCCAGCTCTCCCCTCATAACCTTGTGTAATTGGCTTTGTTTACATTTAAGATTCTTGCTTGTTATTGGAATATCGCCTTTTCAAAATGGAATTCAATTGTATTATGATCACTATTTCCCAGCGGGTCTTTTATTATGAGTTTAATAATTAACTCTGCCTATGCACACTTCGAGATCTAAAATTGCTTTATCCCTAGTTGATTTCACAGTATGTTGCTCCAGGAAACAGTCACAAAGGCGTTCTCCTTCTTGTCCACCTATGCTAATTTGATTTGTCCAGTCTCTATGAAGGATAAAGTTTCCCACAATAACATTCTCTTTGTTACAAATTCTTGCAATTTCTTGTTTGATGCTCCTAATTTTCATCCACACTGATTCGACTTCCTGATCTTGTGAACGAAGATCCTTAATCACTAAATGTCCTATGCCACCCTTTACTATGAGGGCCACCTCTTCTCCGTTTCCAATCTGTCCGTCTTGTCAAAATGTTGTGAACCTTAGAATACTTATTTCCCAACCTTAGTCACCTTGTAAACATGCATCCGTAATGGTGATTAGGTCTAAACCATTTATCTCTACCCGGGCCACTCGTTAACCTATTTTACTTCTCACATTCAAATAAAGAGCTTTTATTTATACTTTTACGACTATACTTTGCATATGCCTTATTCGCAAAAGTACTATTGCCATTAAACTCAGTTTTTTCCTGCCCAATTCTGCTCATCTTTACCCAAATCGGTACAACATTTCATGGTCTTAATTTTTCTCTTTGGATTTCTAAATCTCTCGATACTCAAATTCTCCTGTACTCTGTTAAGTTAGAGCTCTACCCACAACACTGGTCACACAATTCCTCAGGATCCCGGTTCCAGGCCGGTTTAAGTCGACTCCATCCCAACGGAGCAGCTTCCCTTTCTTGAAAACTGATTCCAGTACCCCCGGAACCTATACCCCTTCAACCCATACTATCTGAGCCTTATGTATAATTCTCTAATCTTCTGGACTCTTATGTCAATTGACGCGTGGCTCAGGTAACAATTCAGAGATGATTACCTTTGAGGGTATTTTTTAAAATTTTGACACTCGGGTAAACTCTCTTAGCAGAACATTCCTAGTTCTACATGTGCCAATAGTTCCCCCATCCAGTCCAAGTTTGTTTCCAGCCATTATGAGATGTCCTTAACCCTGGAACTGGGAAGCCATCACAACCTTCAGTGCTCCTGGCTACAGAGAATAGAGTCTATCAAAGACTGTACTGTCCCCTATTACTACAACATTTTCTTCCCCCCATCCCCAACCACCTCCCAACTTCTTGAATGGCACCCTGCCCTTTGCCCCGGACCTGCAATTTGTTTCTCTTTGGGTGCTTATCCATTTCCCCCCTTAAAGCCATGATCTGCCTCCACCAAATCCCAGGTAGTGCACTAAAGTCCTGTAGCTGTGCAGTAGCCATGTAAAAAGTTTTTCTTGTTGCCTTTGTCAATCGCCTTAAATCAGGGTCCTCTGATTCTCAATCATTCCACTACTGGGAATAGTTTATCCCTATCTACTCTGTCTAGACCCCTCAAATTTTGAACAGTTGTTTCATTCTCCTCTCAACCCTCTCTTGTGACCAGCTCTGAAAAATACTCTCCTTTGGTTCAATGTTAAGAAAACAATATTTAAAAATATATCAGTTGCATCAAGATGTTCACCACCAATACTTCAGCTCATCTATAATCATATGTAATCCCCATCTACTGGAAGCATCCCAATATTCCACAAATAACCTAACACTGGGCTAAATAGCTGGCTTTTAAAGTAGACCAAGGCAGGGTGGCAGCACGGTTTAATTCCCGTACCAGCCTCCCCGAACAGGTGCCGGAATGTGGCAACTAGGGGCTTTTCATAGTAACTTAATTTGAAGCCTACTTGTGACAATAAGCGATTTTCATTTCATTTCATTTTTCATTTGTAGAGGGTTTGCCATGGATGAACATTTAGTGGGGTCTTCATCTTAACGCAGGAAGAAAAATCTTTAAAAATTGTTCCAACAGAAAATACTCCTTGCAGAAAAGAATACATTATGTCAAGAATTCAATCAAAATATGTACAATCCCATCCAAGTTGCTTTTTAAGTTTGTTATACTCTAGGGCAGGAGTCCCTTGCTGGTGGCCGTTTTATACTGGAATCTAGTTACAGAAGCATGACATTTCTTCACTTCGATTTCCTGTTACATCCAATACAGAAAATGATCAGAACTAAGAAATCTAATTTCTAGAAATAGAGTTATGAATAACACCTTGAAGAGACGGACATGGATTTTTTCTTGCAGTTTATACTGTGTAATTTATTTTCTGAATAATCAAGGTCAAGAGTTTTGTGACATCTTATCCTGGAATATTATTTGAATAAGATAACAGTCTCTCTCTCTCTCTCTCTCTCTCTCCACCCTGTGTAAAAATGCATTTTCAGAAATTTAATTATTGGGACTGCAGCTTCATATTAGATGGAACTAACAAACGTTTTAATAAAGTTCCAATGCCTTCTGCAGTTATGGGGTTACACTATCAAGTTTTCATCGCTCAAGCGTGAAAGGATTCAAACAGCAGAGATCATGAAAAGATAAATACCATTACATTGAGGGATTTGGTTAAGTACCTGGCAGTTCCTTGTCGTGTGCGAGGTGAAACCGCATCCAGTTTAAAGTGGTGCATAGGGGCCACGTGATGGTGGGGAGGATGAGCAGGTATTTTGCAGGGGTGGAAGACAGGTGTGGGCAGTGTGCGGGGCCACGAATCACGTCCACATGTTCTGGGTGTGTCAAAGACGGAGGGCCGGTATGGATGAGCAACCTGGCAGAATTCCTGAGGTTGGAGAAATTTGGGAGATTTGTGGCTGTGTGTTTAGGTTGATGTGTTGCTCTTCTGGTATTTTATGTATATATGTAAAAAGCCTTGAATAAAAATATTTTTTAAAAAAGTACCTGGCAGTCATATTGTTTTCAGGCAGAAGAGGAATTTCAAGAACCTTTGTACTGGTTACTATAATCTCCTGGCTAGCTGTAGCAACGGTCTTCCCAGTGATTCTGTGCACCTGGTAGAATGCATGTGGTCTTAAATAGCGATCATCAGCAGTTCCAATAAACATCTGCAGGTTGATTGGTTTTTCATTGTAACCTTGAAGCTGCAAAACACAACATGTTTACAGTAAGCAAAAGCAACTAGATTTTCTGGAGAGAAAGAACAGGAAATGATCACCAAAAGATGAATCAGGTTTTCGTCAATGAGAGGAGCAGACCATCTTCAAAACCCCCAAGTTATCTTTTAAAACTGGAGACTTCCCTTTAGCAACACAGCATTAATAAGTGAGAGTTATTTTTCTCCCCTCACAACTTTACATCTTTTCTTCTCAGTTTTTTCTGGTTCAACATGGAAGGTAATTTCAAAATACAGCAATCGTCAATCAGAAATACTATCGTAAAACTGCCTACTCATTATTACAGCGTTCTATAATCATTCACCACATTGGTAACAAACATACTGCAAATCCAAAAAGAAACAATTGTACAGTGTGGAAAATGTCATATTGCATGGAAAAAGGACACTTAAATTTCATAGTCAAGAACTTTGCTCAATCATGGAAACAGTAATGCAGTGTTTCGAGTTTGATTATTGCAACTTTATAATTAGCACTACATTGGCTTCTGCCCATTACATGCTCCTGACTTCCATCAGAAATAAATGAAATTATGCAGCAATTTACAAAGGCACAGAAAAAAAACCATAATGGAAGTCAAAAAGTAAAATACCGCAGGTGCGAGAAATCGGAAGTAGAAATAGAAAAATCTGGAAATACTCGGCAGGCCAATAAGCCTCTGTGGGCAGCAAAAGAGAATTAAAGTTTCACATTGATGCCATTTCATCGGAAGTGCATATGTTAAAGCTGCAACTGGTTTTATCCGCCCGGGGGGGGGGGACAAAATAGGCTGGAAGGCACAAAATGGTAATGGGGCAAGTAGTCTGCAAACTGCATGGTTATTATTAATTTTAATAAAGAAAATTGAATAATTTACTGTTGAAAAAGAAAAGCAGAAATTAATTTCCAACCACGTTCAAAGCCTCATTTTGTTTCCTGATTTTAAAGTTAGATTTTAAAACTATACCTATTGAAGCTTCAGGAGTGTACTCAGATTGACACTTTGAGGGTCAAAGTATGAAAACATCAATCAAGAAAATACCTCAGATGGGGCAGAACAGTCTTCCCACTATAAAGGTTCAGATGGTTTTGGTGTACAAAACTCTTTGCTGTTTAAAATCTCTTCAATGATGCATGTGAAATTGAAAACTCCTGCCAAAGTCAGGAGTTTGCCAGATAAAAAAAGATCTTTCATTCATTGTTCCCTAATTTTTGTACACCAGAGAATCAATATTGTGCCCAGTGTGCTTAGGTGGGGCAGTGGGGTCGAAGGTGGATGTCAAGGACATCTCTCTCTGTCTCAATGAATGTACAGTGACAACCATTACATATTGGGAAAAATTTGTCTCAATTGTGTTTAGGTAGCACAATGGTTAGCACTGTTGCTTCACAACACCAGGGACCCGAGTTCGAATCTCGGCTTGGGTCACTGTCTGTGCGGAGTCTGCACGTTCTCCCAGTGTCTGCGTGGGTTTCCTCTGGGTGCTCTGGTTTCCTCCCACAAGTCCCAAAAGACGTATTTGTTAGGTAAATTGGACATTCTGAATTCGCCCTCAGTGTACCCGAACAGGTGCCGGAGTGTGGTGACTAGGGGGTTTTTGCAGTAACTTCAATTGCAGTGTTAATGTGAGGCTACATGTGACACTAATATAGGTTATTATTAAATTTACAAACCTGGTGGCTGTAATTATTGGTCAGTTAAGGGCCACAGGATATTTTTCTAAGAATTATTGGTTAATTTAATTGTGTTACGACTCGGTCAAGGGGGGGCTGGAATTGACCATGCCCTAGTTCAGGGTGCTGTAACAGCACTGACACACCACATTAAAATTTAGAGAGCCATTATCAGTTAAAGAAAACCACTGGCCAGCAAAAATAGGAAGTTATGGCTTTTCAATACAACAAGGTAAAACTATCTAGCACTTCCAAACTGGGTTGACAGGATAAGTAACAAAGTTTTAATGTAATTTTACTAATTTCCCCTTGAGGCTGAAATTCATTACCATTTTGTAGTTGATCTGATAAGAGGGTGTTTAAGCAAGATTAGGAATTGGGAGGAGCCTCCATGAGCTAGAGGGTACAATAACTAGCACTGGCGGGAAAGACCCTTAGATGTTTCTTACATCTTTTTTTCTGAGAGGATCGTAGGTCTATGGAATTCTCTTCCCAATGCCCGCAATGGATACATAAAAACATAGAAAATAGGAGTAGGCCATTCAAGCCTGCTCCTCTATTCATCATGATTATGGATGATCATACAACTCAGTAACCTGCTCCCGCTTTGATCTTTCGCCCCAAGAGCTATATCTAACTTCTTCTTTAAAACATACGTTTTGGCCTCAACTGCTTTCTGTGGTAGAGAATTCCACAGGCTCACCACGGTCTCGGGTGGAGAAATTTTTCCTCCACTCGGTCTTACATTGTCTACCCCGTATCCTCAGACTGTGACTCCTGGTTGTGGACTCCCACGCAATTGGGAACATCCTTCCTGCATCTACGCTGCCTAGTCCTGTTGGATGTCTATAGGTTTCTATGTGAACCCCCTTCATTCTTCTAAACTACAGCAAATATAATCCGAATCGACTCAATCTCTCCTCATGTCAGTTACGCTATCCCAGGAATCAGCCTGGTAACCCTTGCTGCACACCCACCATAGCAGAAACATCCTTTCTCAGATAACGAGCCAAAATTGCCATAATATTCCAGGTGTGGTCTCACCAAGGCCCTGTATAATTGCAACAAGTCATCCCTACTCCTGTACCCGAATCCTCTCGCTATGAAGGCCAACATACTATTTTCCTTCTTCGCCACCTGCTGCACCTGCATGATTACTTTCAGCGACTGGTGTACAAAGACACCTAGGTCTCGTTAAACATTCCCCTCTCTCAATTTGTAGCCATTCATACAATTATCTGGCTTCCTGTTTTTGCTAACAAAGGGATAACCTCACATATATCCACATTATGCTGCATCTGCCTTGCATTTGCTCACTCACTCAGCTTGTCCAAATCACAATGAAGCATCTCTGCATCACCCTCGCAGTTCATCCTCCCACCCAGCTTGGTCTCATCTGCAAATTTGAAGATATTACACTTAGTTTTCACATCTAAATCATGAATATATATATATTTTGAATAGCTGACGTCCTAGCACTGATCCCTGCGGTATCCCAGCAGTCACTGCCAGCCACTTGGTAAGACTGGCTTGTTCCTACTCTTTGTTTCCTTTTCTCCAACTAGTTTTCTATCCACCTCAATACACTGCCCCAATCCAATGCGTTTCAATTTTACACACTAATCTCTTAAATGGGATCTTATTGAAAGCCTTCTGAAAGTCCAAGTAACCCACATCACCCTGGCTCCTCATTAATTCTACTAGTTACATCCTCAAAGAATTCCAGTAGATTCTTTGAGCATGATTTCCCCTTTCAGTAGTTAGTGGTGTCCCTCAGGGATCAGTGTTGGGCCCACAATTGTTCACAATTTACGTAGATGATTTGGAGTTGGGGACCAAGGGCAATGTGTCCAAATTTGCAGACAACACTAAGATGAGTGGTAAAGCAAAAAGTGCAGAGGATACTGGAAGTCTGCAGAGGGATTTGGATAGGTTAAGTGAGTGGGCTAGGGTCTGGCAGATGGAATACAATGTTGACAAATGTGAGGTTATCCATTTTGGTGGGAATAACAGCAAAAAGGATTATTATTTAAATGGAAAAATATTAAAACATGCTGCTGTGCAGAGAGACCTGGGTGTGCTAGTGCATGAATCGCAAAAAGTTGGTTTACAGGTGCAACAGGTGGTTAAGGCGGCAAATGGAATTTTGTCCTTCATTGCTGGAGGGATGGAGTTTAAGATTAGGGAGGTTATGCTGCAATTGTATAAGGTGTTAGTGAGGCCACACCTGGGGTATTGTGTTCCGTTTTGGTCTCCTTACCTGAGAAAGGATGTACTGGCGCAGGAGGGTGTGCAGAGGAGATTCACTAGGTTAGTCCCAGAGCTGAAGGGGTTGGATTATGAAGAGAGGTTGAGTAGACTGGGACTGTACTCGTTGGAATTTAGAAGGATGAGGGGGAATCTTATAGAAACATATAAAATTATGAAGGGAATAGATAGGATAAATGCGGGCAGGTTGCTTCCATTGGTGGGTGAAAGCAGAACTAGGGGGCACAGCCTCAAAATAAGGGGAAGTATATTTAGGACTAAGTTTAGGAGGAACTTCTTTACCCAAAGGGTTGTGAATCTATGGAATTCCTTGCCCAGTGAAGCAGTTGAGGCTCCTTCATTAAATGTTTTTACGATAAAGACAGATAGTTTTTTGAAGAATAAAGGGATTCAGGGTTATGGTGTTCAGGCCGGAAAGTGGAGCTGAGTCCACAAAAGATCAGCCATGATCTCATTGAATAGCGGAGCAGGCTCGAGGGGCCAGATGACCTACTCCTGCTCCTAATTCTTGTGTTCTTGTGTTCATAAAGCCACGCTGACTCTGTCCGAACCTGCCACTGTTTTTCAAGTCCACTGCTATTAAATCTTTTATAATAGACTCTAGAATTTCACCACTACAGACATCAGGCTGACTGGTCTATAATTCCCCGTTTTCTATTTACCTTTCTTTTTAAATAGTGGGATTACTTTAGCTATCCTCCTATCCGTAGGAACTGTTCCAGAGTCTACAGAATCTTGGAAGGTGACCACCAATGCATCCATTATTTCTAGGGCCACTCTCTCAAGCACTCTGGGATGTAGATAATCAGGCCCCGGGGATTGACAAGGGAGTCAAAGCGTTTGGTGTGGACAGAAAAGTAGAGTAAGACAACAATCAGATTAGCCTTGATATTAACAAACAGCAGAGCTGGCTTGAGGGCCAGGAACTCCTGTTCCTGATATGTATGTTAACATGTCTCTATTGTCTTGAGAGTGGGGACCCTCTACTGGCAGCGGTAAATGCCGGCCAGACACCCCCTGCAATCCAAGCTGATCTTGGCCATGATAAATTGCCCTTAGTGTCCAAAATTGCCCTTAGTGTTGGGTGGGGTTACTGGGTTATGGGGATAGGGTGGAGGTGTTGACCTTGGGTAGGGTGCTCTTTCCAAGAGCCGGTGCAGACTCGATAGGCCGAGTGGCCTTCTTCTACACTGTAAATTCTATAACCTCACACCATGAACCTAATTTGCTGGTGTTAGAAGGACATCAGTGAACACTTCCATAAAAAAAAAGAACTTGAAATCAGTCAAGGAAAGTTAGTAAAAGCCATGTGGTACTCTGTAGTCATCCAAGCAGTGCCGTGGTTCAAAATAAACCAAAGTCTCCACAGATAGAGATGTTACATCAAGTATATCTTGTGCTCAACAGTAATATATTTGTTCTTTGCGCAGTAAATATTTAATATATCCCTTCTTCTACCTATCCTGCATTTATTGACCAAGAATAGCAGAAAAAACCTCCTATTTTAACTCCAATTTTACCTGGTAGGCCGATAGAGCTAAGGCGAGCACAGGGCAGGATGGTGGCGCAAAGGTTAGCACAGCTGTCTCACGGCGCCGAGGACATGGCTTCGATCTAGGTCCCAAGTCATTGTCCGTGTGAAGTTTGCACATTCTCCCCGTGTCTGAGCGGGTATCAACCCCACAATTCAAAGATATGCAGGGTATGTGAATTGGCCACACTAAATTGCCACTTAACTGGAAAAAAAAATTGGGTACTCTTCCATTTTTAAAAAAAGGCAAGCACCAACATCTGCTTGAGACACGAGTGTGATTTTAACTACGGAGTATTTTTTTTTTTTTAAGTGGTGACCCCCAAAGAAGCCGGAAGTGGCAGCCAGTAGCCGAGATAAAAGGAATGGTCTTTGGCACTGGGATAAGTTTCAGGAAGGACATTTCGATGGGAGCTTCTGATTGAGAAAGGAGGGAATCTGAGGATCTATGCAGACGGTGATCCCACTGTTACATTAAATTTGTTGAGCCCTTTTTGTAGGCATTCCAAACAGATACCCAAAACATGCATTCATTAATATGCAAGTTTGTGCACCTGCTAAAGAACCCCTTTCCAAAACCTGTCTGCAATGATTGAGAAAGATGTGGACAGCTCATGCTCATTAAAAAACTAATCATTTGTTTTCTTAAAAGACATAAATTGCTTTTTTGAAATAATCGCCCTGATATTACAGAAGTGTACTTGTTCTTCACCAGCCTGCTCTAATCCCCACACGTGATATACCCGTGTTCTGCTGTTGTTAGTCAGGTGGTCTGATAATTATGCAGATCTTGTGAAGGCATGACCAGTGCTGGTGGCATTTCATCCCAAATATACCAACAAGAGTCCGATTGGCAGAGACAAGCTTGTTGCACAACTGGGTGCCTATGCCCAAACTAAGTTTTAGGTCTATATCTTGCACAAAACCCAAGGTGCACTTACTTATCCAATCTTTTGAGTAGATGGATTGAAATACTTTAGTGAGATGAAACCATATATTAAGTTGTTTTATTTTATCGACAGACAGTAAACATACTGAAAGTGATGTCATGATCAAAACTTACTCACTTCATGTCTCTTCGTCACAGATAGGAAATTAGTAAACGATGTCACACCTAACCCACACAAGAACATAGAACATAGAACATAGAACACTACAGCGCAGTACGGGCCCTTCGGCCCTCGATGTTGCGCCGACCTGTGAAACCATCTGAAGCCTATCTGACCTACACTATTCCATTTTCATCCATATGTCTATCCAGTGACCACTTAAATACCCTTAAAGTTGGCGAGTCTACTACTATTGCAGGCAGGGCGTTCCACACCCCTACTACTCTCTGAGTAAAGAAACTGCCTCTGACATCTGTCCTATATCTCTCACCCCTCAATTTAAAGCTATGTCCCCTCGTGTTGGTCATCACCATCCGAGGAAAAAGACTCTCACTGTCCACCCTATCTAACCCTCTGACTATCTTATATGTCTCTATTAAGTCACCTCTCAGCCTTCTCCTCTCTAACGAAAACAACCTCAATTCCCTGAGCCTTTCCTCGTAAGATCTTCCCTCCATACCAGGCAACATCCTAGTAAATCTCCTCTGAACCCTTTCCAAAGCTTCCACATCCTTCCTATAATGTGGTGACCAAAACTGCACGCAGTACTCCAGGTGTGGCCGCACCAGAGTTATGTACAGCTGCAGCATGACCTTGTGGTTCCGAAACTCAATCCCCCTGCTTATAAAGGCTAGCACACCATATGCCTTCTTAACAGCCCTATTAACCTGGGTGGCAACTTTCAGGGATTTATGTACCTGGATGCCGAGATCTCTCTGTTCATCTACACTACCAAGAATCTTGCCATTAGCCCAGTACTCTGCATTCCTGTTACTCCTTCCAAAGTGAACCACCTCACACTTTTCCGCATTAAACTCCATCTGCCACCTCTCAGCCCAGCTCTGCAGCTTATCTATGTCCCTCTGTATCCTATAACATCCTTCAGCACTATCCACAACTCCACCGACCTTCGTGTCATCTGCAAATTTACTAACCCATCCTTCTACACCCTCTTCCAGGTCATTTATAAAAATTACAAACAGCAGTGGCCCCAAAACAGATCCTTGCGGTACACCACTAGTAACTGAACTCCAGGATGAACATTTGCCATCAACCACCACCCTCTGTCTTCTTTCAGCTAGCCAATTACTGATCCAAACCGCTAAATCACCTTCAATTCCATACTTCCTTATTTTCTGCAATAGCCTACCGTGGGGAACCTTATCAAACGCCTTACTGAAATCCATATACACCACATCAACAGCTTTACCCTGATCCACCTGTTTGGTCACCTTCTCAAAAAACTCAATAAGGTTTGTGAGACATGACCTACCCTTCACAAAACCGTGTTGAGTATCGCTAATCAACTTGTTCTTTTCAAGATGATTATAAACCCTATCTCTTATAACCTTTTCCAACATTTTACCCACAACCGAAGTAAGGCTCACAGGTCTATAATTACCAGGGTTGTCTCTACTCCCCTTCTTGAACAAGGGGACAACATTTGCTATCCTCCAGTCTTCCGGCACTATTCCTGTCGACAAAGACGACATAAAGATCAAGGACAAAGGCTCAGCAATCTCCTCCCTGGCTTCCCAGAGAATCCTAGGATAAATCCCATCTGGCCCAGGAGACTTATCTATTTTGACATTTTCTAAAATTGCTAACACCTCCTCCTTTTGAACCTCAATTCCATCTAGCCTCGTCGACTGAACCTGAGTGTTCTCCTCGACAACATTGTCTTTCTCCAGTGTAAACACTGACGAAAAATATCCATTTAATGCTTCCCCTATCTCCTCTGATTCCACACACAACTTTCCACTACTATCCTTGATTGGCCCTAATCTTACTCGAGTCATTCTTTTGTTCCTGATATACCTATAGAAAGCCTTAGGGTTTTCCTTGATCCTATCCGCCAACGACTTTTCGTGTCCTCTCCTCGCTCTTCTTAACTCTCCCTTTAGGTCCTTCCTGGCTAACTTGTAACTCTCAAGTGCCCTAACTGAGCCTTCATGTCTCATCCTAACATAAGCCTTCTTCTTCCTCTTGACAAGTGCTTCAACTTCCTTAGTAAACCACGGCTCCCTTGCTCGACAACTTCCTCCCTGCCTGACAGGTACATACTTATCAAGGACACGCAGTAGCTGTTCCTTGAAAAAGCTCCACATTTCGATTGTACCCATCCCCTGCAGTTTCCTTCCCCATCCTATACCTCCTAAATCTTGCCGAATAGCATCATAATTGCCTTTCCCCCAGCTATAATTCTTGCCTTGCGGTATATACCTATCCCTGCCCATTGCTAAAGTAAACATAACCGAGTTGTGATCACTATCACCAAAGTGCTCACCTACATCTAAATCTAACACCTGGCCGGGTTCATTACCCAGTACCAAATCCAATGTGGCCTCGCCCCTTGTTGGCCTGTCTACATACTGTGTCAGAAAACCCTCCTGCACACACTGCACAAAAACTGACCCATCTATAGTACTCGAACTATAGTATTTCCAGTCAATATTTGGAAAGTTAAAGTCCCCCATAACAACTACCCTGTTACTCTCGCTCCTGTCAAGAATCATCTTTGCAATCCTTTCCTCTACATCTCTGGGACTATTCGGAGGTCTATAGACAACTCCCAACAGGGTGACCTCTCCTCTACTGTTCCTAACATCGGCCCATACTGCCTCAGTAGACGAGTCCTCAAGCGTCCTTTCTACCGCCGTAATACTTTCCTTGATTAACAATGCCACACCCCCCCCTCTTTTACTATCTTCTCTGTTCTTACAGAAACATCTAAATCCTGGAACCTGCAACAACCATTCCTGTCCCTGCTCTACCCATGTCTCCGAAATCGCCACAACATCGAGATCCCAGGTACCAACCCATGCTGCAAGCTCACCCACCTTATTCCGGATGCTCCTGGCGTTGAAGTAGACACACTTCAAACCAGCGTCCTGCTTGCCGGTGCCCTCTTTCGAACTTTTAACCCTATCCCTGACCTCACTACTCTCAACATCCTGTACACTGGGTCTACAATTTAGGTTCCCATCCCCCTGCTGAAGATTAACCTTTTTTGGTCATCTTTCCAGTGATGACCTGAAGACAAGTGAGTTTTCCCTCATTAGGTCAAGCTCCTTTCCCAGGCCTAACTGGACTGGCTGATTTGAATACATATTTTTTCCTCTCCTTTTCTTTAAGTTATTTCAGCTTCAGAAGCCTAGCCCAAGATTTCAACAAACCATTTGCAGAGCCCTTCACTACAATATTACTGTACATTCAGCAAACATAAACGCTAATGATGTATTTAATTTCAAATAAGATGGTCTCATGATGATTTAAAACTTGACAACAAGTAAAGATGAAAGCCCAGAAGCATTATGAAATCAAAATATGAAAGACAGGTCAATTCGCAGACTAGATTTTCTTTGGAAAACCTATACCTACAATGATTAGAAAACATTAATTTTCAAATTAAAATGCCAAATATTAGTGCAACTAAACCAGTAACTCAAATGCTTATTTCTAAAATTCGTGATGCTCAGAAGATAGATGTGTGGAAACAATACTTATACTGTAAACCACTTGGCAACTATTAACACCAAACAAAATGATTTATACAAAATAAATTTGCTTCCAAAATATTTCACAACAAATTAATGTTGGATCCAAGTGAATAAAATGTAATATTTTGCAAACAACAACTATAAGGCTCAATAGTATAAATTATACATCCTTAACTACCAACCAGAAATTGAAGGAATTAGAGTCCAATTTTTCAGTCATTCAAATCTACCAACCGAATCAGAATGAGCTGTGTCAGTTCCTGACCAGGACTTAATATGTCTATTCACTCGCATTCATTTTGTCCCTCCTTTGTTCAAGCCAATAACTTCCTCACTGGCCCAGATTCTACCATACATAAACTTTTGATTCATCCAAAGCTTTATTGCCCACATCCCATAAGACATAACATCCTACTCCCATCATAGCCCTGTGTTCAATGACCTCCATTAGCTTCCCATTCCTCATCAAATCAAACTTCAAATTCCTTGGCTGGAACTTCCAGCTGTTCATGCTGGCAGGATCTTCCAGTCCCTCCAATGCTGCACCCCTGCGGTGGGTTTCCCAGCAGCGAGGGTGCATTTAACAGAAACCCGATTGACAATGGCAGCACCAGAAGATCATGCCGCCGGCCAATGGAGAGCTGCTACTGCTGCTGAGAAACACACAGCGGGCTGTGTTGAAAATCCCACCCCTCAACGTCATCACTAAACCCTCAATAGTCTCATTACCAAACTCTGCAACCTCCTGTAGCCCTTCCACTATTCCAACTCTTGTCTACCAGACATTTCTCAACCCTTCATATTTCCATCAGTAACCTTCAGTCATTTAACTCAACACTATCTCCCAAAACCTGCCTAACCTTACTACGTCTCTCTACAGTGCACCTCTTCAGCTTGTTCCCCTAATTTCCCCCTATTCAATTCCAGCCCTCTACTGTAAAACATAGGATGTTTTGTTATGTTAAACGGAATGCATAAGTAAATTTTGTTCTGAAGCATCTGATTCGTATCAAGGAGGAAAGATGGAACTTGCACTTTTATAAGCGCTTTTCACATCCTCAGGATGTCTCAAAGTGCTTTACAGCCAATTTAATTATGAAAAGCAGTTGTTATTTGAATGTAGGGAAACATAGCAGACAACTTGCGCACTGCAGGGTCTCACAAACTGCAAGGAGCAATGATTAGATAATGATTTTGGTTGAGGGATAAATTGTGGCCAATACATCTGAAGAACATCCCTGCTTTTCTTTAAAAGAAAATGCCATTGCAGAGCCTTGGAAAAGCTGGTAACTTTGACAGTGCAAAACTTCCTTCAAACTGGATTGAAGTCCAAGCCTAGGGTGGGACTTTAATCCATTGCCTTCTGACACAGAGGCAGGATTGTTACCACTGAGCCACGGCCCACACTACACATAAATTAGATAAGGAAACTGAAGAAACCCTTCACGCATCGTTTGAAGACTCAAATTCTACTCTGCAAAGTATTTAGATGAACAAAAAGACTTTCAGTTTTCTAATTCAAGCATTGCGGTTTTGGAATATTCCATTTAAGCTCCCAAGCTGTGGACATAATTATTCTCCGCAAAATAAAGTTAATTAATAAGACAATTGTGAAATGCATTCAAATTAACGTAAACAAATTAGAAGCAAGAGACATATTTAAATGGTATGCAAATATATCAGATGATAGCTGCATGGCCATTTGGATTTGGAAAATGTCTCTGAACTACTTTCTCCCTCCCCTTTTCTTTGTAAATCATACACTCATCTCCATCTTTTGATGTCCTGGCCCCCAGGAAAATCCTTGCTGTTCATGCTACATCCTCCCATTCTTTGCCACCCAAGACATGCCAAGGTTACCCAATCCCACCCAGCCCTAGACTTCCTTCATTTTATTTTCTCTCACTTTGTTGAGAAACAGAGCAAAGAAGGATTTCATATGAAATGGTTCACTGTATTAGTCATTAGTGCCTATAAGGGATCCTCTGCTGTGCTTCCCCTTCTGGTGGAATTCATTTAGAGAATGTATTTGATTGAAATTAAACTGTATAGTTTGTCTATATATGGGCTGAAAGATATGCTCATTTATTTGTTCACAAGAAGTGGGCATTGCTGGCCTGGCCATGATTTACTGCCCATCCCCAATTGACCTTGAGAAGGTGGTGGTGAGCCACCTTCTTAAATGGCTGCAGTCCATGGGTACAGGCATCCCCCCCCAAAAAAGTTGCTGGGAAGTTACAGAATTTTAACCCCGCAACAGTGAAAGACCGGAGATATATTTCCAAGTCAAAATGTTTACGGCTTGGAGGGGAACCTGCAGGTTGTGATGTTCCCATCTATCTGCCATCCTTGTCCTTCGAACTGGTAGAGGTAATGAGTTTGGAAGATGTTGTCTAAGGATCCTTAGTGAGTGGCTGCAGTACATAGATTGTACACCTATTGACACTGCGCATCGTAGGTGGAGGTAGAGAATGTTTAAACTGGTGGATGGACTGCCAACCAAGCTGGATAGTGTCAAGCTTTGTAAATGTTGTTTGGAGGTCATCCAGGCAAGTGGCAAGTATTCCATCACACTCCTGACTTGTGTCTTGCAGATGGTGGGCAGACTATGGGGGGTAGCCGGTCTGATTAGTAAGTTCGCGGATGATACCAAGGTTGGTGGAGTGGCAGATAGTGTTGAGGATCGTCAGAAGATACAGCAGGACTTAGATAGGTTGGAGAATTGGGCAGAGAAATGGCAAATTAAGTTTAATCCAGATAAACGTGAGGTACTGCATTTTGGTAGGTCTAACAGAGAGGGGACATATACCGTAAATGGCAAAACGCTTAGGAATATAGAAAGTCAGAGAGATCTGGGCGTGCAGGTCCATAGATCTTCGAAGGTGGCAACACAAGTGGACACGGTAGTCAAGAAAGCATACGGAAGGCTTGCCTTCATTGGACGGGCCATCACGTATAAAAACTGGCAAGTCATGTTACAGTTGTATAGAACCTTGGTATGGCTGCATTTGGAATATTGTACACAATTCTGGTGGCCACACTACCAGAGGGACTGGTTTAGCACAGTGGGCTAAATAGCTGGCTAAATAGCTTGTAATGCAGAACAATGCCAGCAGCGCGGGTTCAATTCCCGTACCAGCCTCCCCCAACAGGGGCCAGAATGTGGTGAGTACGGGCTTTTCACAATAGCTTCATTGAAGCCTACTTGTGACAATAAGCGATTATTATTATTATTATGAGGAGGCTTTGGAGAGGGTGCAGAGGAAGTTTACAAGGATGTTGCCCGATCTGGAGTGTGTTACTTATCTGGAGAGGTTGAATCGACTTGGACTGTTTTCATTAGAAAAATGGAGGTTGAGGGGTGACCCGATAATGGTCTACAAGTGTATGAGGGGCATGGATAGAGTGAATGGGCAGGCACTCTTTCCTAGGGTGGAGGGGTCAGTCACCATGGGGCATAGGTTTAAGGTCCGTGGGGCAAAGTTTAGAGGAAATGTGCGAGACAGGTTTTTTTACGCAGAGGGTAGGGTGTGCCTGGAACGCGCTGCCAGGGGAGATTGTGGAAGCAGGTACATTAACAGGGTTCAAAACGCATCAATCACTGTTTGTCAATGTACCATTTGTCAACGTACTCTGTCGATTATTCTTTTTTGTCTACTATATACGTACTGTGTACATTCCATTGGCAGCAGAAATATACTTTTCACTGTACTTCGGTACATGGGACAATAAATCAAATCTTGACAAACACATGGATAGGATGGGTAGAGAGGTATACGGCACAAGGAAATGCTGAGGGTTTTGGCAAAGATTGGTATTATGATGGGTGCAGGCTTGGAGGGCCGAAGGGCCTGTTCCTGCACTGTACTGTTCTTTGTTCTGATTTGCTACCACATCCTCTTCCGCAGCTGATGAATCGGTTTTTCTCCACATTGAACACCAATTGAAGGAATACACCAAGGGTAGCAAGGGCACAGAATGTACTCTGAATGGAGGACTTCAATGTCCAAGCCTCAAAGGGCGCTAGGCTGGGTCTGCGGCAGGTGATGAGGGAATCAACAAAAGGAAAAAACCTACCCGACTTTGTTCTCACCAGTCTACCTGTCGCAGATGTCTCGGTCCATGACAATATTGATTTGTGACCACTGCACAGATATTGTGGAAACAAAGTCCCATCTTCTCATGGAGAATACCCTCCAACATTCTCAATGTAAATAAATTTTGAACACATATAGTAACTCAAAACTGGGGATCAACGAGGTACTGTGGGCAAACATCAGCAGCAAAATTGTTTTAAACCTCATGGCCCAGCATATCCCCAATCTACCATTGTCATCCAATTAGGAGGATCAACCTTGTTTCATTGAAGAGTGCAGGAAGGCACACCAGCAGCAGCAACAGGCATACCTAAAAATAGGAACTAACCTGAAGACACAACATAAGATCACTTTGCATGTCAAAGAGCATAAGCAGCATGCAATACATGAGCTATGCAGTCCCACAACCAACGGATCAGATTTAAACTCTGCAGTCCTGCCATATCCAGTCGTGAATGACGGTGGAAAGTTAAACTAGCTGATGGAGGAGGCTCCACAAGTAGCCCCATCTTCAGTAATGGCAGAGCCCAGTACAATAGGCAAGGCTGCAACATTTGCAAGGATTTTCAGCCAGAAGTGCCACGTAGATGATCCATCCCTCCTGAAGTCCCCAGCATCACAGGTGCCAGTCTTCAGCTCATCATTTTACTCCACAAGATATCAAGAAGCCGAACGCACTGGATACATTAAGGCTTTGGGCCCTGATGATATTCCAGCGATAGTATTGAAGAGTTGTACTCCAGAACTAGCCACACCCCTAGCCAAGCTGTTCCAGTACAACTATAACACTGGCATGTACCTAACAAAATTGAAAATTACCCCAGTATGTCCTTAGCTATAAACAGCAGGTTGAATCAAACCCAGTCAATTCACCCCATCAGACTGCTCTCAATCATCAGCAAAGTAATGGAAGGGGTCATCAACAGTGCTATTAAGTGGCACTTACTCAGCGACAACATACTCCCTGATGCTCAGCTTGGGTTCCACCAGGGCCACTCAACTCCTAACCCCAGAATATCCTTGGTTGAAATGTGGACAAAAGAGCACAGAGATAAACTCAAGAGGTGAATTAAAGATGGTTGTGGTTGTTGAAGGTCAATCATTTCAGTCCTGGGACGTCAGTGCAGAAGTTCCTCAGAGTAGTGTTCTTGGACTAACCATCTTCAGCTACTTAATCAATAACCTTCCTTCTATCATGTCAGAAGTTGGACGTTCAGTGATGATGCCACCTGTACTGCATGGATTGCAATGGTTCAAGGCGGCCGCTCACCTCCACCTTCAAGAGCGATTAAGGATGAGCAATAAATGGTAGCCTAGTCAGCGACACCCACATCCCTTAATTGCCACAAGGGTTAAAATTGAGCAGTAATTTACATTTTAAGTCTGAAACTGACCTTCCTGAGAATTCAATTTACGACATATTTCAAAGTCATCTGGGATAAACAAAAACTCTTCATTCTCACAGAACGAGGAAATCCCAATTCCTATCTATCATTTAAACAAACTATTTATGCAAACTGAACATGCTTAGAACGAATGAATGTGGTTGGTAAATCCTTTGAAAATATATCCTGATATGGCTCTGTACTTTTGAGACATTGAGGCCTTGAAGTAAAAATATTACAAGGGTATTAAAAAGGATTATTCAATTGGGAAACTTGATTGTGAACTAGCTGGCCATCATAATGAATGCAGACAAAACATTGGTTAGGCAGTAATTAAGGATACTGTGTAAAGTTTTGGTTGCTTCATTGCAGAAAGGAAATTGAAGTTATAGCCAACATAGATTCATCAGAATGATGCCAGAGATGAACGACTATAGTTATGAGGAGAGAGTTAAGATAAGGTATCATCTTCACTGCAGAGTCCTTAAAAGAGATAAGGATCATGTTGAGGGTTGTGAAAAGGTTCTGATATGGTGAATAGGGACGGACCACTTCCGCTTACTTAGAGGTCCGTAAGAAGTGGCCATCAATTTATAATGTCACAGAGTGAACAGGCATAGATTGATAGCATACACCAAGTATGCACCGATCCTCCGAAAGGTGGGCTTCCCTGCCCACCCCACCTTATCTCCGTAACCTAATCTGCACATCCCTGGACACTAGGGGGAAATTTAGCATGACCAATCCACCAAACCTGCATACCTTTGGACTGTTAGAGGAACCAGCGCGCCCAAAGAAAACCCACACAAACAAGGGGAGAACATACAAACTCCACACAGTCACCCAAGACCAAAATGGAACCCGGGTACCTGGCGCTGTGCCACAGTGCTAACTTGCTAACCACTCTGCCACTAGGCAGGTGATGAGCACTTTTTTCCTACAGACTATGGCATTGCACTCAAGGGAACAGTAGATTAGCATTTGAGGCAAAGGAAAATATAGAACTGTGTGGAGGACGCAAAGTTGTGGAATTAGTTTTAGATTGCTCTAGCAAACTGCCAGCTGAATGACCTCCTGCACTGTTAACATCCATTATGCTATGCATTTAAAGATAAAATTAATATTCAGAACAGCCAACTTTGAAACATTAATGCTGCTTAGCTCTCCACAGGTGTTGCCAGATGCGCTGAGTATATCTAGCATTGCTTTTATTTTGGCTTTCTAACATCCACAGTATTTTGCTTTTGGCAAAAATTATCACTGCAGTTACCAAATGCATTTACTGTTTGTGAAACAGCTTTTGACTCTTTTCTCAGTAGGCTAAGCATTAACTTCCATTCCACTCCAATTACACATTCATGCAATATTACTCAGTTCTCTTCCATGATTTAACTTCCTGCCTATACAGCTTTTGATCTTCCCCAGCCCGGTATCTTGTCCCTCTTGATGCCTTCCTAGAATCGCTCTACTTTTTCCCCCATTAGACCTCTAGCCGAGCACATGCAATGATACTAGCCATGCCGCCAATGTTGAGGCGTAGCTACTGTCTCGACTTTCAGTACATAATGCCACAGGGGATCATGATTACTGTAATGTTCAAGAGCCCAAGCTACGCTTCTGATTCAGTACTTAGGAGAATTTATTTTATGAACTTGGATAAAATTCATTATACAATAAATTGAATTAAAATTAATGTTCACGTAGGTTACAAATCTCAAGTCTGAGATTATTTTGTTTTCATGTATTATAAATAAAAATAAAATAGAGTCTCTAATATGCTGAGATACACATAGGCTTAATGCCAAAAACGTTTAGTGGGCAGAAAGGAAGACTGGGATATTTACATTTCATCTTGTGATAAAAGCACAACGCTTTTTACCTCATAAAATATCCATGAATAGGAGGACAATATTGGAGTATTGCTCTCTTAAAACGCACCTGCCATTCTTTCATCAATCACATACCAAATTTCAATTGGCAAGTACGGATCAAACACACCATGTTGCAGGGAAGAATGCAATGTCTGCAGGGTTCATGGTTATTTAATCTAACAAGACCTCAGCCGACCAGCTGTTACACATCACAACTCAAGCATATGAATTCTGAGTTATATTAAAGTACTGACATTTATACCTTCCAGATCAGTAAAACCACCACATGCCCTTTCTGCAGAGATAGTAAACAGAAACTAAAATAAAACTGCTGTATAATATTACATATGTTGATCATCTAATTTAAGGACACTTTATTTTGGTCTCCATCTGTTCCATCAACACTCTCCAGTAATAGCAAAAGAAATCAGCTTATAAACACTGCAAAAATTAAATTCTCTTCAAGAACTTAAAAACATGGTAAAGTTAAAAATTAAATGTCATCCTTGGGTTACTTTAGTGGTCTATTATATATGACACAATGCCAGCCAGCAGTGAGGCCTATTCCCCCACCCATGTAACATTACACCTTAACTGACACCCATTGCTTGTACAGGGAACCATTGCCAAGTTGTTTCTTTATGTTTCTCTTGTGTTTCCATGGCAAAGGTCAGTGTGCGCGTAAATAAAATTGCAGTGAAGGGGCTAACACCAAAGGTCACTGCAGGATAAAAAGCAATCCAAAGCAACTGTGCAATTACAATCATTGTGGCTGTTCTAGGTCATACACTAAACTAAATAAATGACAAAGCAGAGTAAAATCATTTGAAAAGTCAAATTATACAGTTGAAAAGCAAAATACATAGCTATGATATTTTAACTTGGAATCTTCAGTGACCTTTAAAATCAACAAGTACAATAGTGTACTAATCACACAAAATCAGCTCATGCACAAGTACAAGAGAGCCAACTAGCCCATGTGTAAAAACATAACACGGAAGTATGAATTGGGTTCAGTTAATAAATTAACTTCTAACTGAATAGTTTATTGGAGAGCTATAGCAAGTAATGCCTTTTTGCATCCCTGGGTAAAAGAAACAAGAAACCAACACTGTAGGTTGATCACGCCCTCCAATCTGTTATCTCGGTTCTTTACAGCCACAGCACAATATGACTATAAAGGTGCAATATACCCATCACAACACAATGTGACTATGAAGATACAATATACCAATCACCCACTGCACCATGGCAAACTGCCTTTCCTTTGCATCCCTCCCGTAATATGTTTTCAAAATCAGACGGAAACATACAATGAAATACAAAACCATCTCAACTTTTCCTTTACCATGTAGCAGAAACCTTCTGTTACCCGAATATCCAGGAATTCCCATGTGAAATCCCTCCCCCTCAACTCAACACCTTTCACCAACACACATATGCCCACACAGTTGGGGATCAATGTATTTCAGTGCGGTTGAGCAACACAACCAATAAATTTCAGTAGCACTCACATTTCCTCAATATGTGAGAAGTGATTTCTTTCAATTTATACATCAATTGCTGGATAGAGAATCAGAAAAGCAGTTCAGAGGTAGAGTGGGTCCCATTGGGGGCAAAAAGGGGATATTTACTTATAGGCGAAGGGCAAGGCTGGAATGCTTAATGAGTGCTTTACATTGGTGTTTACTAAGAGAAATCTAACAAAATACCAGTGGAAGCAGAGCTAATTAATTAATAATCTTTACTGTCACAAGTAGGCTTACATTAACACTGCAATTAAGGACACAGGTACACAGAGAGAATTCAGAATGTCCAAATTACCTAACTGCACGTCATTCGGGACTTGTGGGAGGAAACCAGAGCACCCGGAGGAAACCCACGCAGACATGGGCAGAACGTTCAGACTCCGCACAGTGACCCAAGTCGGGAATCAAACCTGGGACCCTGCAGCTGTGAAGCAACAGTGCTACCCACTATGCTACCGTGCTGCAGTGGTGGCAATGGATAGTATGAAAATTAAAAGGAAAGAAGTACTGGAAAGGCTGACCATGCTGAGGGCAGATAGGTCACTTGATCTGGATGGCTTGCATCCCAGGTTCCTATACGAAGAGGGGCTGGAGACAGCAGAAGGACTTGCCTTAATTTGTCAACCTTCCTTAGCTTTTGGGATGGTGCCAGAGGGCTGGGATAAAAAAAAGTGACTCAAGGGCAGAAAGCACCGAATTGTGGTAGATAGCTGTCTTTTTAGGACTGGGAGTGTAAACAGCTGTGTTCCCAGGGGTCATTGCTAGGACCATTGTTTTTTTTTAAATATATAAATGATTTGGATTGGTAATATTGAGCGAAACTTCAAAATTTGCTGATGATACCGAGTGGCAAACAGTCAGCAGGATATGAATTGCCTGCATCAGAACATAGATAGGGCAGACAACTCACAGATAGAATTTAATATAGAGAGGTGTGAGGTGACCAATTTTGGCAGAAAGGATGGGGGGAGGTAAAACAGGCCTAATGGCATAATTCTAAAGATGTGCAGGAATACGGCACAGTGGTTAGCATTGCTGTTTCACAGCACCAGGGATCCGGGTTCAATTCCAACCTCGGGTGACTGTTTGTATGGCGTTTGCACATTCTCCGTGCCTACATGGGTTTCCTCCGGGTGTTCCAGCTTTCTCCCACAGACCAAAAATGTGCAGATTAGGTGGATTGGCCATGCTAAATTGCCCCAGGTGGGGTTACAGGGATAGGGCGAGGGATTGGGCCTAGAAAGGATGCTCTTTCAGATGACTGCTGCAGACTTGATATGCTGAATTGCCTCTTTCTGCACTGCAAGAATTCTAGAGGAACATAGGAATTAGGAGCAGAAGTCAGCAATTCAGTCCTTCGAGCCTGCTCCGCCATTCAATCAGATCATGGCTGATCTTTTCCTGATCTGAAATCCACCTCTCCACATGTTCCCCATATCCTTTTAACCCGTTTTTTACATCAGAAATATATCGATCTCCTTCTGGAAACCATTTAATGTCTCTGATTCCACCGCACTATGGGGAAGTGAGTTCCACAAATTCGCCACCCTATGTGAGAAGTAGTTTGTCCTCGTCTCAATTCTAAATCTACCACTTCTCAACCCATATCTATGACCTCTCGTTCTAGATTGTCCCACGAGGGGGAACTGTTGGTCTACGTCTACTTTATCAATCCCTTTTAGTCTTTTATTAGCATTGTGGATAGCACAGTGGCTTCACAGCTGCAGGGTCCCAGGTTCGATTCCGGCTTGGGTCACTGTCTGTGCGGAGTCTGCACATCCTCCCCGTGTGTGTGTGGGTTTCCTCCGGGTGCTCCGGTTTCCTCCCACAGTCCAAAGATGTGCAGGTTAGGTGGATTGGCCATGATAAATTGCCCTTAGTGTCCAAAATTGCCCTTGTGTTGGGTGGGGTTACTGGGTTATGGGGATAGGGTGGAGGTGTTGACCTTGGGTAGGGTGCTCTTTCCAAGAGCCGGTGCAGACTCGATGGGCCGAATGGCCTCCTTCTGCACTGTAAATTCTATGATATCTATGATATACCTCAATCAGATCCTCTCTCATCCTATGACGTACTGAGCAAATGGCTAGCAAACCTTATGGGATCTTGGGCTTCACAAAAAGAGGCATTGCGTACAAAAACAGGCAAGTTATCCGTAACCTAGAAAAAGCTCTGGTTGGGCCCCAACGTGAGTATTGCATCCAGCTTTGGACACCACAATTTAGGAAAGATGGGACGGTCCTTGTGATAGTCAGAAGCGATTTACTAGAATGGCTCCAGGAATGGGCAAGGGGTTTAGCTATAAGGTTAGGTTGGAAAGGACGAGGTTGTTCTCCTTGGGACAAAGGAGATTGAGGAAGATTATGAAAAGGTTAGTTAAGGCAGACAAGGAAACATTCCTCCCATTAACTGATTGTACACAAGGACTGGGGGACACAGATTCAAGATTTTGGGTAAGAGATGCAAGAAGTACGCAGTGAATGGTAATGACCTGAACTCACTGCTCACAAAGGTAATGAATACAAAAACAATCAATGATTTTTAAAGGAAATTGGATGGACATATGAGGAAATAAACTTGCAGGACTGTGGTGATAGTGCATGGGAATATGACTATTTCTCCACAGAGGCTGGCATAGACCTGGATGGGCTGAATGGCTTTCTTTGGTGCCTTAAATGACTGTTATTCCTTTTAACACTAATCTCCAACACATCCATAATTTGCAATCAAAAATATTAATAAACAAAGTGGTGTAAATTTGTTATACAAGGATAGCTTCTTACACAAATAAACTTATCACCCCTCCAGCACAAGCAAGGTTCTAATGTAACAAAGTCTCAATCCACCAGGAAAAGACATTCTCTTCAAAATGCTAGTCACTGGTACAGTGGGGCTGAAAGGAAGTTTCCAAATTGGCTTCAATGGTCTTCCTCACGGAACCAAGTCCACCTTTGTTGCACATCCATAATTTCTGGAGATTTGGGTGGGGTTTTTGGGGGGGGGGGGGGGGGGGGGGGGGGGGGGGGGGGGGTTGTAATTTATATCTGAATTTGCATATAGCTAAATTACAGGTCGGACACTTGAGACCTCCATTGTTCATTCACTCAAATCTAGCTGGTAAATTATTCAGGTGGCACATGTCTCATTACAAAATGAAACACGAACTACAAGCTTTCAAACTTTAAAAAAATATTCAGTTTAAAAAGGAATACTCTCAAGAAATGGAGAATGAAGTTAAAATGTGCCAAAATACAACAACCTTTACACCAAAACTTATTACAAATGATCAGTGATTAAAGTAGAAACATTCCAATTAAAACTGGTAAACAGACCAAAAAAAATGAATAAAAAGAATGTGGTCAAATAATAGAACTGGCCCCAATTGTCCCAATATTCTGATTAATACTGTACAACACAAAGCAAGCTACAGCATTGGGCTCTCCACCTGCCTGAACTGAATTGGTGCCATAAAGTATAGAACTTGCAAACAAAATGGATGATTCTCTGATCAATGCTGAGTAAACCCATCTCTGTCAGATCAATTGTGGATACCATCATAGAATCCAGATAATGCAGAGGCCATTCGGTCCACCTGGGCCCAATACCCCACCTAGAGACAATTTATCATGGCCGATCCAGCAAACCGGCACATCTTTGGACTGTGGGAGAAAACCAGAGTACCCAGAGGCAATCCACGCCAACACGGGGAATATGTGCAAACTCCACACAATCACCCATGTTCGAAATTGAACCGGAGTCCCTGGTGTTGTGAGGCAGCAGTGCTACCCATTGTGCCGCCCATGAAAGGAATAAAGGGTGTGAAAAGGGAACAGTTTGTGTGTTACGATCCCAGTGGGGAGTCAAATTTAATGAAGAACCCTTGGGTGGAGAAATTGCCAGGCAAACTTCAATTTTTGTAATTTTACTTTTAACATGAATCAGAATCATGCAAAGTAAACAGGCAAGTCACAGTCACAATCTATGAAGTACACATGGGATAGCAGATACAATAAAGCCTATCAGAGGTAATAGGCAGTCCCATTCCATCTTTATTGTCCCAGTTTCAGCCGCGTAGTTCAAGGCAGAATTCCAGTCCCTTCCCTTGGTCTCTCTGCTCGTGTTCGTCACATGCCTTCAATATTTTAACTTCTTTTCTGTTGGTGCTGCTTTGGTCAAGGCTCGCCAGGTCACATGGACCTGTATTTCTTACTATCCAAAAATAAGTTTGCTACGAACATTTCTGAAAAAATAATTACATATGCCCAAAATATTTTTAAAGCAATTGCAAATTTTCCTTAACATTACTGATTCCGGGTCAAAGGCAGTCACAGGAGGCCATAAAGAACCACACAAGGCATTTTGGCAAAGCATTAAAGTGTACTGATATAACAGGGTCTCTTTATAGATATTCATAACGTAAGTACATATGTATTCATGGCAGAAGACATCCAAAATTATGGAACTGACATTGCAAGTGCCTATCTATGAAATTACTGAAACATACAAGTGTAAAATAAGACTTTTAAATTTGAGTTGCAATTCACTGTGCTTTCGTTTTCACATTGATCCAAATGCAAAGTTATCTCTCCATCATTACTCGGTAAAAACATATAGCGATGTCCTGATAAATTGTGCTCTAGGCTGCTCAGGGAGGTGAAGGAGGAGACTGCAAGGGGCTCAGATCCAGATTTTTAATTCCTCTCTGTCTTGGTCCACCCACGTCGACGCTATGACCAAGAAAGTATAACAGCACCTATACTTCCTCATGAAATTCAGCATGTCCACATTGACTCTTACCAACTTTTACAGGTGCACCATAGAAAGTATCCTATCTGGCTGCATCATATGGCAACTGCTTGGCCCAAGATCGCAAACTTCAAATTTGTGAACACCGCCAAGTCCATCACATGAACCCGCCTCCCATTCATTGACTCTATCTGCACCTCCCGCTGCCTTGGGAAAGCAGGCAGCATAATCAAAGATCCATCCCATACGGCTTACTCACTCTTTCAACGTCTTCCATCGGGCAGGAAATACAAAAGTTCTGAGAACGCACACGAACAGATTCAAAAACAGCTTCTTCCCCGCTGTTACCAGACTCTTAAATGATCCTCTTGTGGACTGATCTGATTAATACAACACTCCTGTATGCTTCACCCAATGCCGGTGTCTAGGTATATACATTGTGTATCTTGTGTTGCCCTGTTACATATTTTCTTTTCATGTACTAAATGATCTGTTTGAGCTGCACGCAGAAAAATACTTAATACGGAATAACACGTAATAACAATCAAGGCTATGGGTGCTGACAAATGGGATCAAGTAGGTAGGTCAGGTGTTTTTCATGCATTGGTGCAGACTCGATGGGCCGAAAGGTCTCTTCTGCACTGTATTTTCCATGATTTTGGGAGGTGTAGTGATCCTCAGGTTAAATCACCACCAGTCAGCTCTCCCGCTCAAAGGAGAAAGTAGTAGTCTATTGTCATCTGGGACATAGAGACTTTTCTACTACAACTAGTATCTCAATCTGCAAAGACAACCAGTGGAAAAGAAATCAAAGCAAATCTACATATCTAATTCCAAACAACTATATGTGGTGGGACGATAAATAAACTCTTATTTGGACTTTATGTTTATTTTAATATTTTCTGTTGCAGTTCCATACCTCTTCTAGGTGACAACTAACTAGCAGGTGGCTTCCTCATCCTTACAGCATTCAGATTTGATTGCCAAACATACTTAGGGCACTTGTACTTATTTAAATGCTAAGGTAACAAACCCAATTCATATCATATTGACGCCTGGGAATCGTGACTGACACAGCTGCCCAACTGACTATTTCAGTCATATGCTCCCTAGACAATATTAATGTTTACATTACATTAGGCATTCTCTGCCAATGCCATTCAAGCTGGTTCCCACAAAGGTGCACAAGCAAATTCCCCTTCCTCTCAGTGGAAAGCACCTCATCTCTATTTGAACCACTTTGCACAACAAGAATTTCACAGAAAACAAAGACACCAGTTCGGCAAGGACAATATAGTTCACATTTACTGTAAGATAGATGATATTTTTTATAATTACCGCCCTCACAAGACAAACAGCATTGCTCATTTGCAACTTCAACTCTACAGCTATCTTCAGAAAAAAAAATTAAAATTTCTACCAAGGTTTTCTAAACAGAACCATTCTTTCAACTTGCTCGGGAATGTCCACATGCAGGTGGGCCCGCACATTGCATGTCTTGGGGCCAAACCCCCTAAGAGTTCCTCGGAAACTTTAGCTTGAAGCCACAAGGGACCCACGTTTCCATGTGTTGCCATAAGAAGACAGCGGAGAGGATGGAGAGGCTGTGCACTGACAGAAAAACCTGCACATTTAACTTTTTTAAAATATTGCTGCTTTTGGAGCGGAGTCCAAAGGTAGACGGATGTATAAATATGTAATCTTTCCAGCAATTCTTGCAACCAAGCCGGTGGCAAATGTAGTGCTTTGTATTCCTTTCAACCTAACTGGGGAGGTCGGAGGGGGTCCCTGATATTTGGGCAGCTCAGGTTCTTCATAAATCTTTCCCAGGTTTGTGCCAAGAAAAGGACATCCCAGTTTCACTGCAGAGAATTAACACCAATATGTACAGCAGTAGTAATGTGTGATAGCCCAACTACATTAGTGTGTTGAATGGGTGCTAGGGCTGCCTCCAATGGCGGGATGGGCTCGTGTGTCCCACTGCCCACCTCAAATCAAGCAGCAAAGTGCAAACCTGCCACAGTCCATTTGTTTCAATGGGTGTTTGGAGCTTAAGAGTCTCCATTGCAACAGGTAAACTAATGAAACGAGCAAAAAGATGCCACGCTTCAACTGGCAAGTTGGAACGCCAGGACTACATGTGCACAGGACTCACACATGAGGTTACAGCTTGTCGAATACGTGGACAAGATAGTTGTGATCGACGTGGAATTTAATTGACTGAACATTGACACAGCTTCCAAACAAAGCTCGCCGAAAGTCGATCACTGAAAGAAAAACATTACATGTTCAGCGGGATGAGTTCAGAGGAAACTAATGCGCAGGTGTAGATTTTGTACAAAAACTCGCTGCTGTCAATGACAGAACTCCCTAAAATGTTTCAGAATATGTTCTCTCCATCTGCCTCTTAGCTCAACCAAGGCCAGTTAACCTCATGGGTAGCGATGCTTCAAAGCTGTGCTCCACTACGGAGGGCAAGGACCAGTTCTATGAGGAGGTTGACACTATTATCAGCAAAATTCCCAAGTCAGAACATCTTTACCTATTATTTCCCTGGTCAGACTGCAGATCCTGGCTGAATACATCTACCCAGAATGGTTTTGGAATTGGAAGATCTACAAGTGACATGATTTCTCAGTCCAGCAGCTGCAAGAGAATTGTTGTGAACAAGGGGGACCACTAGATATTGCCTTCAACAGTCTCACCAAGGCATTCAACCATGTGAGCAGAGGCAGTTTGTTTAATTTGCTGGAGAAAACTGGCTACCTGCCAAAACTGCTAAGTGTGGTCTCCTCTTTCTATGACGACATGATGGGCAAGGTCAGCTTTGTTGGGGCAACATCATAACATTTTGAGATCCACAGTGGGGATTTGCATTGATTACATTGGTCGATTATATGCACAAGAGAGCTGTGATCAACGTGGAATTTGATTGACTGAACACTGACATCTTCCACACAAAGTTCGCCGTAAGTTGATCACTGAAAAGAAAATATTGCATGTTCACCTGGAAGAGTGCCAGTTAACTTCATGGGTAGTTATTCTTCAATGCTGTGCTAGATTACAAAGGGGAAGGACCAGTTCTATGAGGAGGTTGCCACTGGTATCAGCAGATTCCCCAAGTCAAAACAGCAGGGTTGTACTCTAGCAGTGACACTCTTTGACAAATTTTCTGTTAAATGCCTTCATATCATACACTGAGACGTACTTGCATACACTGAGACGTACTTGCATACCACTATTGATCGAAAACTGGTCAGCCTTACATCACCGAGTTCCAATACAACGGTGCGCCCGTCCACATTAGAGAGCTGCTCCACGCTAATAATGCCACACTAGCATTCCATATCAACAAACATTTCCAGCAGCAAATGGCCATATTTTCTACAGCGTGTAAAGAATTTGGTTTGACCACCAGGAAGAAAAATGTCATGGCTCAGGACATTACTGATGAACAGTGATATGGCACTGACAATGTGAGGCTGCAGGTTGCGAATAACTTTGCACATCTACAATCACCAGCAATCTATCACTTGAAAAGATTTAACAAGCTATTCAAAATCATGAGGGGTCTGCACAGAGTGGATAAAGAAACTGCTCCTGTCCATGAAAAGACCAAGATAGAGCAGACACAGATTTAAAATAAATAGAAGCAAGAGTGTTAAGAAAAACTCTTTTACGCAGCGACATGCTAGGTTTTGAAATGTATTGCTTGAGAGTGTGATAACAATTGATAGCAATGAGCGTATGCAAATAGATTAGCATGCTCTCGGACTTCCGAGTTGGTGGCCATATCCTGCCAAAAGATGCTGAGGATATATCAGAGACAGCAAAGGCAGTGGAGGCAGTTCAAATGTAGCATTCAAAAGATGAATGAGACTGTTATCTGAAAAGGATGAATGTGCAGGATTACGGGGAGAAGGCAGAAAAATGGTATTGGGAGAGTTGCTCATTCAAGAGCCAGTTCAGACACGGGATCAAATGGCCTCTTTTCTGCACCATGACAATTCTGTGATTATGAAGTTAACATACACATCATAACAACTGCATGTGTTATGTCCAAGCTGAGTAAGAGTGCGAAGCAACAGCAAACTAACCAAGAAAACCAACGGCAAGTCCACCAAAGCCTGCATACTTTCCTATAAAGTCGAAGACCTGAACAACATATACTGGGTAGGAGAAAAAGCTAAACAGTTTGGGCTTTTTTAGTCTCCGATGTATCTTCAGCATCTCTTGTCAGGATAAGGTCACCAACTCAAGAGGGTCTAGGGTGTGATAATTCCATCAACATACATTCATTGTTATCTCTGCTGACTCGGCCACAGGCATCGAATTCAGGGCAGCCAAATACCCAAAGTCCAGGATCACTACATAGATACATGGAAGATAGGAGGAGGCCTTTTGGCCCTTCGAGCCTGCTCCAAAATTCATCACTATCATCCACCTCAATACCTAATCCTGCTTTCTCCCCATAATCTTTGGGCGAAATTCTCCCAAAACGGGAGAAATCGTCAAACTGCCGTAAAACCCGGGCGGGTTTTACGGCATCGCGCCCCTTCCCGACGGGGGACCGATTCTGGTCCCCCGTCGGGGCTAGCAGCCCGACGTCGGAGGCCCCGACAAGTCGGGCTTAACGAAAATCGTTAAGCCCGCTTGTCGGACTTAGCGCCGGCTGACGCGTCATATGACGTCAGCCGCGCATGCGCAGGTGGGAAGACTCCACCCACGCATGCGCGGGTGACGTCATCGCGTTTTTGCGCGAAACCCGCGCATGCGCGGTCCGGGTTGCCCCTCAGCCGCCCCGCGTATTGATACTGCGGGGCGGCGGAAGGACAAATAGTGCGCGGGCATCGGGCCCGCTGCCCGCGATCGGTGGGCACCGATCGCGGGCCCATGGCACCCTTGGCACGGCCGTGGTACTGCCGTGCCAATCGGTGCCATGGTTATTTTTTTCCAGGTGGTCACGACGTTTTTACGAATGGCAGGACCAGGTGTGTTTGCCGTTCGGAGAAAGGTCGTAAAGGGCTGGTACTTCGGCCCTTCTAACAGCTGTGAATCGCTGCCGGCCGTAAAAAAACGGCGGCAGCGATTCGTGTCGGGATTTCGGCGGGGGGGGGGGAGAATAGCGGGAGGGCGTCAAAAAAGTCGGGAAGGCCCTCCCGCTATTCTCCCACCCGTCGTGGGGGGGGGAGAATTTCGCCCAGAGATCCCATTCTCCCCGGGTGCTGTATCTAGCCGCCTCTTGAATATATTCAAAGTTTTAGCATCAACTACTTCCTGTGGTAATGAATTCCACAGGCTCACCACTGTGTGTGTGAAGAAATGTCTTCTTATCTCTGTCCGGAATGGTTTATCCTGAGTCCTCAGGCTGTGACCCGTGGTTCTGGACACACCCATTATTAGTAACTTCCCCCCTGCATCTACTGTGCAGAAGGAGGCCATTCAGCCCATCAAGTGGCCACCAACCCTCTGAAAGAGCACCCTATCTAGACCCATGCCCCCACCCTATTCCTGTAACCCCCCCCCCCCCACTAGTCTTTTGCACACTAAGGAGCAATTTAGCATGGTTAATCCACTGCAAATCTCTGGACTGTGGGAGGAAATTGGAGCACCTAGAGGAAACCCAGACAGGGGGAGAACGTACAGACAGTGACCCGATCCAAAGCTGGAATTGAATCCGGGTCGCTGACGCTGTGAAGCAACAGTGCTAACCATTGTGCTGCCCCACTGAATCGAGATCTCCTAGGTGTCCACACCTCCACGACAAGGAAACCTGCAACAATATATGAAGACAGCAGGCATTGACAGTCACCAACAGCTGATACCTTTGTGTGGTAGACACTGGAAGAGACAAGAAAAACAGGAAGATCAGCTGGCCACAAAAAGGACCAGTCAATCTAGCACATTCTCAGCCACTGTCTTCCTCTGCAGAAAATGAGGCAGAGATGGCCATGTCAGAGGGGCTCCTGAGCCATACCAGACAACACTCAATACTTAGCTGACCATTATGACGCATACCAGTGTCTCACAAGAGAAGGCTGTCAACAACACTTTCAAAGGTAAATTAAACATGAAACAGCTACAGACCTTTCACTAGGTAGGTAGTATTCTACCAATTGTAAAAATGGTTGTGGTATCATGCAGAAGCAAAAATTGTACAGGTTTACAAAGCATCAATAAGGACTATGTGTTCAGCTTTTCCATTACATACAGAACTGGAATACAGAGCTGCACATAAATTTCTAAATATAAATAGAGCCATTTGACTTATCATATTTAATAGGTGTTACGTGAAATTTGATAAATCCTCCCAAGAAAAAGGAGAGGTTATCATAGGGCAATCTACAGGTTTTAACATTTTCACAATTTTCATTCACAAAGGGGCGGCAAGGTGGCACACTAGTTAGAACTGCTGCCTCACAGCACCAGGTACCCAACTTCATTTGCAGTCTTGGATGACCGACTGTGCGGAGTTTGTCCCTTCGCCCCGTGTTTGAGTGGGTTTCCTCCGGATGCTCCGGTTTCATCCCACGGTCCAAAGATGAGCAGGTTAAGTGCTTGTCCATGCTAAATTGCATCTTATTGTCCAAAAGATGTGTAGGTTAGTTTGAGGAGATACTGGGATAGGGCGGGCGAGTGGGCTTGGGTGGAATCCTCTTTCAGAGGATCAGTGCAGACTTGATGGGTCAAATGGCCTCCTTCTGCTCCGTAAGGATTCCAGATTCTAGATTTATCTTTCTTCTCACAATCTTTCTTTGTCATTTCTCACTTAAAAACTTCTCACAAAACAATGATAATTCTCTTTCTCTCCTTATCACTCATTACATGGAACTGCAGTGTAAACTTGGTACTATTCTGTAAACTTTAGTCATACAGATGAATAAGTTGCCTTCTATCTTGCTTGAACAATACATACAGGTTCTTAAAAACAAAGGAAATTACTTTCCTTAAAAAGCAAATTAATTGCAATTTGCAAACTTTTAGATATGATCTGTCCATTCCAATGGCAGCTCGAGGGTTCCACATTTTACCCCAACATGGTTTTTGTCTTGAATCAATTCTACTGCGAACAAGCGAAGTCAAGGACTTTTAGACCAGACCAGTGCTGTCCTTTACATTAGCGCCACGTGGTTAATTTGGGAATCTGATTATGAGAATGATGATGCTGATTAGCAAATTAAAAGGTCAGAATCCATGCTGTAGCACAGGGGTTTGCACCACACCAGGGGGACGTCGTGTGTGTGTGCATGTGTAGAGAGAGAGAAAGGGAGCACGCGAGAGAGAAAACAAGAGGAGTGCATGAGAGAGAAAGCGATGTGTGAGAGAGAGGGATGAGATAGAGAGAGGTGAGTGCGTGAGAGAAAGGGGTGTGAGAAGAAAAAGGGAGCACGTGAACACGAGAGGAGACTGTGCAAGAGAGAGAAAGTGATGAGAGTGTGTGTGAGAGATGAGATAGAGAGAAATGAGTGCGTGAGGGAAAGGGACTCGATGAGAGAGAGGGGAGTGCGAGAATCCAACATTCCAGCAGCACTCTTCCCATTTGAACCAAAGAAGCAGCAACACTCCTCCCATTAAAAATTACAAAATGGTATGTTTTTTTAATGAAAGAGCCTTTTAAATTATAGTAAATGGATAGATACAAGGTCTAGAAAAGACTCAAATTATATTTTTATATGTTTAACCATTGTGCGAAAACAATCTTTTTTTGTGGTTTGGCTCTTCAACGCGATAATAATTCTTAGGGGGAACCTTCAGTATTCTTGGGGGGCCAAAAGGGTTCCATAACTGGAAAAGTTTGAGAACCACCATTGTAGTACATCTTAGTGCCTTCCTAGTGAAATGTAGCCTTTAAAGGTAGCTTTCATTTGGTATTTGAAAATTCGTTTTCCTCAGCCTTACAATTAAAATTCCAAAACAATGCCTCTTTGTAAATATTTGTGACATACAGCAATTTTCCTGCAACCAAACTGTTGCATTTTTTATGTGCATTGTAAAATAGTCACTTCTGAAGATATTATTTATACAGTTAGCAATACAATTGAGCAATTGTTTGCTCCCATGGAGGGGAAAAAAAATTTTAATAACATTTTTTTTTTGCAGATCTGCACACATGATAGTGTTTTTTGCTCACAGTGATAAAAACCTTCCTGTCATCATTATAATGACCACTTTCACTTTTCACTACGGCTCCACAGGTGTCAGCAAAGGTAGGAACATAAATCGTCAAAATCTCTATTCTAAGCCAACCCATCCAAAAGTCAATGTGTCAGCTGAGCCAGTTTTGGCAATTCATCTGCCCAACCTCAAGAGATGGACTCCCAAGAGTAGCCTAGAAGAGCATTAGGAAAAGGAAAATAGCTTTCCTGCTTTTATGACATACTGTTAGAGATAGAGAAATACAGCACAGAACAGGCCCTTCGGCCCACGATGTTGCGCCGAACTTTTGTCCTAGGTTAATCATAGAATTTTGGACAATTTGTCATGGCCAATCCACCCAACCTGCACATCTTTGGACTGTGGGAGGAAACCGGAGCACCCGGAGGAAACCCACGCAGTCACGGGGAGGATGTGCAGACTCCACACAGACAGTGACCCAAGTCGAAATCGAACTTGGGACCCTGGAGCTGTGAAGCAATTGTGCTATCCACAATGCTACCGTGCTGCCCTTAAGAAGTTAACCTACACTCCCTTATTCTACCCTAATCCAAGTACCTATCCAATAGCCGCTTGAAGGTCCATAAATTTTCCGACTCAACTACTACCACAGGCAGTGCATTCCATGCCCCCACTACTCTCTGGGTAAAGAACCTACCTCTGACATCCCCTCTATATCTTCCACCATTTATCTTAAATTTATGTCCCCTTGTAATGGTGTGTTCCACCCGGGGAAAAAGTCTCTGACTGTCTACTCTATCTATTCCCCTGATCATCTTATAAACCTCTATCAAGTCGCCCCTCATCCTTCTCCGTTCTAATGAGAAAAGGCCTAACACCCTCAATCTTTCCTCGTATGACCTACTCTCCATTCCAGGCAACATCCTGGTAAATCTCCTTTGCACCTTTTCCAAAGCTTCCACATCCTTCCTAAAATGAGGTGACCAGAACTGCACACAGTACTCCAAATGTGGCCTGACCAAGGTTTTGTACAGCTGCATCATCACCTCACGGCTCTTAAATTCAATCCCTCTGCTAATGAACGCTAGCACACCATAGGCCTTCTTCACAGCTCTATCCACTTGAGTGGCAACTTTCAAAGAACAATGAACATAGACCCCAAGATCTCTCTGCTCCTCCACATTGCCAAGAACCCTACCATTAACCCTGTATTCCGCATTCAGATTTGTCCTTCCAAAATGGACAACCTCACACTTGTCAGGGTTAAACTCCATCTGCCACTTCTCAGCCCAGCTCTGCATTCTATCTATGTCTCTTTGAAGCCGACAACAGCCCTCCTCACTATCCACAACTCCACCAATCTTCGTATCATCTGCAAATTTACTGACCCACCCTTCAACTCCCTCATCCAAGTCGTTAATGAAAATCACAAACAGCAGAGGACCCAGAACTGATCCCTGCGGTACGCCACTGATAACTGGGCTCCAGGCTGAATATTTGCCATCCACCACAACTCTCTGTCTTCTATCGGTTAGCCAGTTTGTTATCCAACTGGCCAAATTTCCCACTATCCCATGCCTCCTTACTTTCTGCATAAGCCTACCATGGGGAACCTTATCAAATGCCTTACTAAAATCCATGTACACTACATCCACTGCTTTACCTTCATCCACATGCTTGGTCACCTCCTCAAAGAATTCAATAAGACTTGTAAGGCAAGACCTACCCCTCACAAATCCGTGCTGACTATCCCTAATCAAGCAATGCCTTTCCAGATGCTCAGAAATCCTATCCCTCAGTACCCTTTCCATTACTTTGCCTACCACCGAAGTAAGACTAACTGGCCTGTAATTCCCAGGGTTATCCCTATTCCCTTTTTTGAACAGGGGCACGACATTCGCCACTCTCCAATCCTCTGGTACCACCCCTGTTGACAGCGAGGACGAAAAGATCATTGCCAACGGCTCTGCAATTTCATTTCTTGCTTCCCAGAGAATCCTTGGATATATCCCGTCAGGCCCGGGGGACTTGTCTATCCTCAAGTTTTCAAAACGCGCAACACATCTTCCTTCCTGACAAGTATCTCCTCAAGCTTATCAGTCTGCTTCACGCTGTCCTCTCCAACAATATGGCCCCTCTCATTTGTAAATACTGAAGAAAAATACTTGTTCAAGACCTCTCCTATCTCTTCAGACTCAATACACAATCTCCCGCTACTGTCCTTAATTGGAAGTGATTTTTCAAATGAGAAGCTCCGGCTGCCTATACCAGTGGTTCATTAGCATTTACAATGTCATGGCATTAATTGAGGAAAATCAGAGATTTCTGGTCATGTCCCGAACAACATTCTGCCTCTGAGCTAATACAATCAAAAACAGAACCAATTACCCAGTAAAGATGCAAGTGCCCCCAGATAGATCCCAATTGTTCATGAAATCATTCTAAAACGCAAAACATTTGAAGTTTTAAACAATGGGTGGGATTCTCTGACGAGGCCGGCGTCAATCCAGCCCCCGCCGTGTCCCGAAGTCTCCGCGCAGCCCCCCCCCCCCCCCCCCCCCCCCCCCCGAGATTCGGCAGGGGCAGGAATCGCGCCGCGCCGGTCGGCGGGCCCCCCACAGTGATTCTCTGGCCCGCGATGGTCCGAAATTCCACCGCTGACAGGCCTTTCCCGCCGGCGTGGAGTAAACCACCTACCTGACTGGCGGGATTGGGGGCGCGGGCGGGCTCCCGGGTTCCATGGGGGGGGGGGGGGGGGGGGGCGATCGGACTCCGGGGGGTGCCCCCAAAGTGACCTGGCCCGCGATCGGGGCCCACCGATGTGCTGTGGGGGCACTCTTTTTTTTCCGCCTTCACCATGGCAGAGGCGGAAGAGACCCCCTCCTCTGCACATGCGTCGGTACGACGTCAGAAGCCGCTGACGCTCCGGCGCAAGCGCGGATTTATGCCGGCCGGCGAAGTCCTTTCGGCCCCGGCTGGCGTGGCGCCAAAGGCCGTTCATGCCAGCCAGCGGAGTGGGAACCACTCCGGTACAGGCCTAGCCCCTCAATGTGAGGACTTGGCCCCTAAATGTGCTGAGAATTCCGCACCTTTGGGGCGGCCCGACGCCGGGTAGGGGAGAATCCCGGCCAATGTTATTCATGAATTTGCAACATGTGCACTAAGCAACAGATTATGTTTCTTTCTCAGCCTAAACCACATAGAAGAGAAACTTAGCCAAGTGCATGCCAAAATCCATTGAAATGAATGAAATTTAAGTAATTCAGGCTGACCGTCAACATTTGCTCTCCAAATCCTCGAACATAGCGTCATCTCTCAAATATATATCCATTTCCCCCAGAATTCCATGTTTGAATCCCTCCAACCAGGTTGCCACAATGCCAAAACAGGTCTCTTCAAAGTAACAAATGGCATCCTTCATGACTGTGACAAAGGTAAACTTTCCCTCCTCATAGGCCAGCATGGCGGGGCAGTGGTTAGCACTGCTGCCTCTCAGTGGTGAGGTCCCAGGTTCGATCCCGGCTGTGGGTTATTGTCCATGTGGAGTTTGCACATTCACCACATGTTTGCGTGGGTCTCACCCCCACAACCCAAAAATGTGCAGGGTAGGTGGATTGGCCATGCTAAATTGGCCCATAATTGAATTGGGTACTCTAAAATTATTTATTTTATTTTTTTAAAACTTTTCCTCCTCCTTCTTCTTGACACAGTTAACCAAATCATCCTTCTACAACACCTCTCCACTGTCATCCAACTGGATGGATCTGCTGTCCCATGGCTCCATTCTTACTCAATCATAGCCAGAGTGTCATTTGCCATGGTTATTCTTCCTGCTCCAGTACCATTACCTCTGGTGTGCCTAGTGGTCTATCCTTGACCTCCCTCCCATTTCTCATCATCTTACTGCCCCGAGACCGCATTATTCACAATCACAGCACTGGGGGCGTCTTGACAAATACACAAATAGGATGGAAATAGAGGGATATGGACCCCGGAAGTGTAGAAAATTTTAGTTTACATGGGCAACTTGGTCGGCGCAGGCTTGGAGGGTCGAAGGGCCTATTCCTGTGCTGTACGTTTCTTTGTTCTTTTGTTTCCACATGTTTACTGACCCTAGCTCTATCACACAGTTCTTGCCCAGAAAACTGTTTGTAAGGGGGAGACCGTAGGCAATCTTTATTCAGTCTGCTATTTGTTTAGATTAAAGCATTACAACCATATCATAGAGATCACAGCATTTACAGTGCAGAAGGAGGCCATTCGACCCATCGAGTCTGCACCGGCCCTTTGAAAGACCACCCTTCCTAAGTCCACACCTCACCCTATCCCCGTAACCCCACCTAACCCAACCTTTTTGGAAACAAAGGGCAATTTAGCATAGCCAAAGCACCTAACCTGCACATCTTTGGACTGTGGGAGGAAACCGGAGCACCCGGAGGAAACCCATGCAGACACGGGGAGAACATGTAGATTCCACACAGACAGTGACCCATGCCGCGATTCGACCTGGGACCCTGGAGCTGTGAAGCAACTGTGCTACCCACTGTGTTGCCGTGCTGCCCTAACTCAACACACCACAAATTCAATAAGTGTCTCTTTTTATGTGCTCAAGTAAAAGCTTAATTAATGCCCTCCATTTGTATATAATTAAACACAATTGATATACAATTAACATTCATCACCATCCTTTTTTAAATTATTTTTTCATAGTATGTGAACGTCACTGGCAATGCCAACATTTGTCGCACATACGTAATTGCTCTTGTGAAAGTGATGGTTAGCCTATTTATTAAACTGCTACTGTCCATCTGATGTATGTACATAGAACATAGAACAGTACAGCACAGAACAGGCCCTTCGGCCCTCAATGTTGTGCCGAGCCATGATCACCCTACTCAAACCCACGTATCCACCCTATACCCGTAACCCAACAACCACCCCCTTAACCTTACTTTTATTAGGACACTACGGCCAGTTTAACATGGCCAATCCACCTAACCCGCACATCTTTGGACTGTGGGAGGAAACCGGAGCACCCGGAGGAAACCCACGCACACAGGGGGAGGACGTGCAGACTCCACACAGACAGTGACCCAGCCGGGAATCAAACCTGGGACCCTGGAGCTGTGAAGCATTTATGCTAACCACCATGCTACCCTGCTGCCCTGATGTACATCCACAATGGTGTTTGAAATGGAGTTCCAGTCTCTTGACACCACAATGATGGAAGGGTGATATTGTTCCAAGTCCGGAAGGTGCTGTTGAAGGAGCCTTGGTGAGTTGCTGCAATGGATCTTGCATATGGTACATCCTGCTGTCGCAATGCATCAGAGGTGGAGAGGTAGACGGGATGCCAATCAAGTGAGTTACAACCATATCATAGAGATCACAGCATGGTGTCAAGCATCTTCAATTCAAGCTGCAGTCATCCAAGCAAGTGGAGAACATTCCATCACACTCCTGACTTGCGTCTTTCAGCTGTTGGATAAGCTTTGGGGAGTCAAGGCGAGTTACTCGCCACAGAATTCCCAGCCTCTGTTATGCTCTTGCAGCCACAATATATATGTGGCTGGACCAGTTCAGTTTCAGGGTATTGACTGTGGGATACAAAAATGCTTACGCCAATTAATGTCATGGGAAGATGGTTCGATTATCTCTTGTTGGAGACAATCATTGTCTGGTACTTTTATGGCATAAATCTTACTTTGGGGGGGGGGGCGGTGGTGTAGTGGTATCATTGGACAAGTAACCCAGAGGCCCTGGTAATGCTCTGGGGACCCAATTTCTAATCCCAGCATGGCAGTTGGTGAAACTTGAATTCAATAAAAATCTGGAATTAACAGTCGAATGTTGACATTGAAACCATTGTTGATTGTCATAAAAGGCCATCTGGTTCACTAATGTCCTTTCGGGAAGGAAATCTGCTGTCCTTATCTGGTCTAGTCTGCATGAGACTCAAGATCCTTAGAAATGTGGTTGACTCTTAACTGTCCTTTGAACTGGTTGAGCAAGCCACGCAGTCCAAGTGCAATTAGGGATAGGCAATAAATGCTAATATTGCCAGTGATGTCTACATCCCATGAATGAATAAAATATCGGAGGAGCCACAAATGTTACAATCACCAGTATACATCTCCTCTTCGGCATCCCCGATTTTAAACTGTTCCAGTTTTGGTGGCCATGCCTTCAGCTGCCTTGGCTCAAAACTCTGGAATCCCCTCCCTGCATCTCTCATCTACATCAATTTTTTCCTTTAAGACACCCCTTACGACCTACCGCTTTGACTAAGCATTCGGTCATCTATTCTAATATTACCTTATGTGATTTGGTGTCACATTTTGTTTTATAAAGCTCCTTTGAAGCAGCTTGGGAAACTTTATAAAGTTAAAGATGCTATGTCAGGCAGCACTGCTGCCTCACAGGACCAGGGGCCCAGTGTTTGATTCCGATCTTTCAGTGACAGTGTGGAGTTTGTACATTCTCCCAGAGCTGCATGGGTTTCCTCCAGGTGCTCTAGTTTCCTCCCACATATGTGGATAGGTAAATATGTGCCGGTTAGGTGGATTGGCCATGCTAAATTGCCCCTTAGTGTCCAAAAAGGTTAGATGGGATTACAGGGATAGGGCGGCGGCACGGGTCTAGGTGGGGTGCTCTTTCAGAGGACCAACGTTGACCCAGTGAGCCGAATGGACTTCTTCTGCAACGTAGGGATTGGTTTTTTCAAAAAGTTTGTTTCGAGGTCCATTTCTCGATTGAGCGAAGCTCCCAAGATATATAAAGACCTAGTAATTGGTTTACCTTCGCGGTTTTCAAATTCTGTTTGGGGGAAGCCTGCAAATATTAACACGGTCCAACAGACCCCCCCCCCCCCCCCCCCCCCCCCCCCCCCCCCCCCCCCCCCCCCCCCCCCCCGCTCAAAGACAGTGGCTGCAGTTTAGCGGGCGCATTGGTCGTGGTCGCAAATCCCATAATGATCACTTAATCTCGCAATGGCCAGAAACAGATGAGCTGGCGAGATCTCAATTTGAGCTCTTTACTGCCACCCCCCCATGGCGGATGGGCGTGAACCTGATTTCCACAAATTAAATACATTTTAATCTAATGAATGAGCCTGATGCTGTAACATCCGCTCAGAATCTATCCTTCCCACAGGCGAGGTGATGGAATGCCGGTGCAAATTACTTCTGATTTTCAAAAACGAAACATGACCACACATGGAGGTGATTGTGGGCCCCGGGGATGAGGGATACGCCTGGACACCCAGATGGTTCACTGCCAAGGGGAACATCCAAGAGGGCACATACCAGGGTGGCAGAGTCCCAGTATCCATGGAGGGGGGGCCTTAAATTTAACTTTGAGATCAAGCTGGCGTGTTTAGGCGCCAACCCTCCATCTGGCTGCGAGACCTTCGCCTGCATTATGAAATTACACAGAGTGCTATTTAATCAGGCAAGAAAAGACGGCTATAAAGCCAACGAGTTTCACACAGCTTTTCTCACCTGATCCATCACTCAGTATTAACTACCCCAAAAGTATAGTATTGCAGAAAGTACTTAGCTTGGACATAACGGTTGCAGGTATTGCAATGTGTGTGTTGATTTCAGCATCAAGTGACAGATTGCTGTTGATTGTTCAGCCTTGATATATGAAACTAGAAGAGTTCTGAAGAGTCATGTCTGGCTTGAAATGTTAACTTGGTTTCTTGCTCCACAGACATTGCGAGACCTGCTGAGTATTTCAGGGACTTTGTCTTTACATTAGTGTTTTTCCATTTCTTGTTTTTCCAATTTTGCTTCGGTAGCACAGTAGTTAGCACAGTTGCTTCACAGCTCCAGGGTCCCAGGTTCAATTCTCGGTTTAGGTCACTGTCTGTGCGGAGTCTGCACGTTCTCCCCTTGGCCACGTGGGTTTCCTCCGGGTGCTCCGGTTTCCTCCCACAGTCCAAAGACGTGCTGATTAGGTGGATTGGCCTTGTAAAAATTGCCCTTAGGTTAGGCAGGATTGCTGGGTTACGGGGAAAGGGTGGAAGTGTGGGCTTAAGTAGGGTGCTCTTTCCAAGAGGTGGTGCAGACTCGATGGGCCAAATGGTCTCCTTGTGCACTGTAAATTCTATGATTCTATGATAGTGCAGCATTACAAATGATATCTTGAAGTATGTTCCATTTGGCTTCTGCACTGTATTAGAATGCTGAACTAAAGGGGTAGCAGGGTAGCACAGTGGGTAGCACTGCTGCTTCACAGCTCCACGGTCCCAAGTTCGATTTCTGGCTTGGGTTACTGACTGTGCGGTGTCTGCACGTTCTCCCCGTGTCTGCGTGGGTTTCCTCCGGGTGCTCCGGTTTCCTCCCACAAGTCCTGAAAGACGTGCTGTTAGGTAATTTGGACATTTTGAATTCTCCCTCTGTGTACCCGAACAGGCACCGGAATGTGGCAACTAGGGACTTTTCACAGCAACTTCATTGCCCACTAGCGACAATAAAGATTATTATTAATAAAACTGTTGGTTCTTGCCCAAGTAGGCATTGTGGCTGACATTGATATGAGAATGGTCTTTTTGTTTCAAGCACTGCATCCCACCCATGATGCACTCAATGGAGCTTTGGTTTCTTAAAAGAGTACATAATTACTGATGGAAGTTGACGGAATTTTCTCTGAAGAGGTGCCTACGGTAGTGGAGGAGAATATCTATGGTTGTTATTTATATGGACTTTCAAGAGGCATTTCATAGTTTCTCGAAAAACTTGTGATTCACAGAGGCATTTGAGTGAGTAGCAAGAGACAGAGTCGGGATAATGTGCAAGTATGCCAATTGGCAAAATGCAACTAGTGATGGACCAAAGGAATCCGTGTACGCTCTACTTTCATCTTTTGTGTTATGCAGGTGATTTAAGTGCACGGGTTCTTTACATTTTTGGCATGGCCATGCACAGGTGATAATCTAAAGAATTTTTGAAGCCTTGTTTAATCTACGCAAAGCCCTGGTTAGATGACACCTTGAGTACAGTGAGCAGTCCCATGCACCACTTCTTAGGAAGGATATACTGATCTTCGAGTGCATGCATTATTAGAAATATATTTCCTGAAATGTGGACAGTTAGGTGGTGATTTGAACAAGTTTTCAAGTTATGAAGGGGAACAGATAAAGTAAATAGAGATGAACTATTTCCACTGGTTGAGCAATCTAGGACTTGGGAGCATGGACTAAAAATCTGACCTTTCAGGAATGAAGGTAGGAAACACTTCTTCATAGAAAAGGTGGTAGAAGATTGGAATTCTTTCACAATGGGGAGATCCATGCTGATCCTTTGGGGAGAGGGGTTCCAACCGCACCATGGCTGCTGGAGGAATTTAAATTCAATTAACAAATCTAGCATTAAAAGCTAGTCTCAGTAAATGGCGATACTGAACCCATTGTTGATTGTCCCAAACATTCATCTGGTTCATTAATATCCTTTAGGGAAGGGAATCTGCTGTCCTTACCTTGCCTGGCATAAATGTGACTCCAGACCCACAGCAATGTAGCTGACTCTCAAGTGCCCTCTGCACTGTCCCAGCTAGCCACTCAGTTGTATCAAACCAATACAGGAAATCAATAAGGAATGAAAGTGGACGAGCCACCTAGAATCAACCTAGGCACCAGAAATGATAATAGCACACCCAGCCCAGTCGGCCCTGTAAGTCCACCCTAATAACATCTGGGGGCTTGTGCCAACATTGGGAGAGCTGTCCCACAGCCTGGTCAAGAAACCGCCTGACACAGTCATATTCATGGAGTCACACCTTACAATGTCCCAGATACCACTATCACCACCCCTGGGTAAGTCCTGTCCCACCAGTAGGAGACCTCACCAGAGTTAGCAGTCTAGTATAGAGTCGGCAGGGAGATGCTTTGTGAGTCCTCAGTATTGACCCCAGACCCCATGAATTATTGGCGAGTAACTCACCTCCTGACTCGCCAAAGCCTGTCCACCATCTACAAAACATTCCTGTACACTCCTCTTACCTGATTGAGTGAAGCTCCAACAACTCTCAAGGAGCTTCACACCATCCAGCAAAGCAGCGACCTGACTGGTACCTCATCTACCACCTGAACATTCACTCCCTCCACCACCAGTACACAGTGGCAGCAGTGTGTACCATCTACAAGCTGCACTGCAGTAACTCATCAAAGCTCCGTCAATAGCATCTTCCATCCCCCGGGGAACACCTTTAGGTACATGCAAGTAAGGGCGTTTGTCAGGCGGCAGGTGGCGGGGTTCCCCCTGCTGCCGCTGCGTGGGGTCCAGGACAGGGTGCTCTTGGGGGTATGGGTTGGAGAGGGGAGGATCTCGGAAGTGTACCAGGTGATGCAGGAGGTCGACGAGGCCTCGGTGGAGGAGCTCAAAGATAAATGGGAGGAGGAGCTGGATGAGGAGATTGAGATGGGGATGTGGGCGGATGCCCTAGAAAGGGTGAACTCCTCCTCTTCATGTGCGAGGCTTAGCCTCATACAGTTTAAGGTACTGCATAGGGCTCATATGACCGGGACAAGGATGAGCCGGTTTTTTGGGACCGAGGACAGGTGTATTAGGTGCTCAGGGAGCCCAGCAAACCATGTCCACATGTTCTGGGCATGCCTAGCACTGGGGGATTTTTGGAAGGATGTAGCAAGGACGGTATCGAGAGTGGTAGGATCCAGGGTCAATCCAGGCTGGGGACTCGCAATATTTGGGGTTGCAGTGGAGCCGGGCGTTAATTTATTGTTTCTCTTTTGTATTTACGGGGGGGGGGGAGGGTTCTGTTTTTTTTGTTCTTAGAATTTTCTGTTATTGTTTTCCAAACCTGCAACTCCAACCACCTCAAAGGACAAAAGGGCAACAAATGCATAAGAACACTAGCACCTACAAGTTCTGTTCCAAGCCACTCATCATCTGGTCTCGGAACTATATCACTTGCTGGTCCAAAACCCTGGAACTCCTTTCCTAACAGCATTGTGGGTGTACCTACATCACTAGACTACAGTGGTTGAGAAAGCACCATGCCACACCTTCACACCTTCGCTTTTTTAAAATAAATTTAGAGTACCCAATTCATTTTTTCCAATTAAGGGGCAATTTAGTGTGGCCAATCCGCCTACTCTGCACATCTTTGGGTTGTGGGGGCAAAACCCACGCAGACACGGGGAGAATGTGCAAACTCCACACGGACAGTGACCCAGAGCCGGGATCGAACCTGGGACCTCCGTGCCATGAGGCAGTAGCGCTAACCCACTGCGCCATCATGCTGCCCTTGCCACCACCTTCTCAAGAGAAATTAGGGTGGGGCAACAAATGCTGGCCGATCCAGCGTTAGATACCCACATCCCTTTTTTTTTTTAAATTTAGATTACCCAATTATTTTTTCCAATTAAGGGGCAATTTAGTGTGGCCAATCCACCTACTTTGCACATTTTTGGGTTGTGGGGGTGAAACCCACACAGGGACAGGGAGAATGTGCAAGCTCCACACGGACAGTGACCCAGAGTCGGGATCGAACCTGAGACCTCAGCACCGTGAGGCGGCTGTGCTAACCACCAGGCCACCATGCTGCCCTGATTCCCACATCCCTTGAAAGAATACAAAAACATTTAAAATGAATACTGGGTTAACTGTTCATTTTAAATCTGAGATTAATAGATACTTGTTAATGCAAAATTATTAGGGGATAAGGGAAAAAGCCAAATATATGGAGTCAGGCCACAAATCTGTTTTGATATAACTGAATGGCAGAACAGGCTCCAGGGGCTAAATGGCCTTCCCTATGCGAGGTTGATACCAAAATTCCTCCTGACAATGTCACTCTCTGGAAGTTTTTGATTAAATATGCACAGAAAGGGGTTTTAAAAGAGCAACTGACGTCTATCCATATGTTTGAAGAAACATCAGGAAGGAAAATGGTAAAAACATCGACGAACTAGGTTTTGTAATTATTAACTCAAAGATGATATACTATTTGCCAGCATTCCATCAATAAACACCTTACTGCTACTGCATCAGGAAGTTCTTGGTCCCATTCCCAGTCGAAGGAAGAGAGATTAATCACAGCAGGTAAGCTTTGGGGATGAGAACTATTGCTCCTCCTTGCAAACAAGCAGCACTGGAAACATCCTCAACTGCTGCAGCTTTCATTGCCTTTCAGCCGTCAGATTTTCCAGGCCCTGGGAAATCAAGCCTTCGACCACTAAATCCATGTGGCTGCTAATGTCCAAGGCACACAACCTCAATTCAGTATTATAATTTCTGATGAGTCTCTTGAAAGCAAATTAATGAAGAACAGCATGTGGCACAGTGGTTAGCACTGCTGCCTCACAGCTCCAAGGTCCCAGGTTCAATTCGAACCTCGAGTGACTGTCTGTACGGAGTTTGCACGTTCTCCCTGTGTCTGCATGGGTTTCCTAAAGGTGTTCCGGTTCCCTCACAGTCCAAAGATACGCAGATTAGATGGATTGACCATGCTAAAATTGCCCCTTAGTGTCTAAAAGGTTAGATGGGGTTACTGGGGTACAGGGATAGGGTGGCGGCATGGGCTTAAGTAGGATGATCATTCCAAGGGCCGGTGCAGACTCAATGGGCCGAATCCTTCTATGATTCTATTAAGTGAAATCCAACCCATCCTGAGTTAAGACAGAAATAGGCTCATTCTTCCTTTATTTATGATCATGACAGATGCAAATTTTAAAAGTTTAAGAATTCCTACATTTACAATATGCACTGAAGGGCATGATAGATAACTCTGATATTAAGCAGAAGGCATTGAATCACTTGGTAAAAGTGAAGGAAGTGTCTTTAAACTGCGCAATACGTTTTTGATTTAATGACTTTTTGATGGCTATAATTTAATTGCAACCTGCAAATTCCAACAGGGAAAGTGCAAGTTGTCAGCCATTTTGGTCATATTACACTTGAATGGTTCTTTAGTGGTAAGAGAGCAAATATTCTGCTAACATTCAAAACACATTATTTATTACAAGTATAAACAGTAGTGCATTTTAAATGAAAGAGAACAATTCAGCTATTTGATTTGTTCTTTCACTATAAATTTAGGATTTAAAAAAATCTGTATACTGATGTCAACACCAAAATTGCCACATTTGCTCCAATATCAAAATTGCAAAAATTAATTATTTGCACTCGGTGGGGTTGAAAGTACCCATTTAGACGATTCAATAAAATTAAATAAAAACAAATGCTTCTCAAGTAGAAATACACTATTTCCCAAGACATCCTTCCACCCAAATAGGAGCACAGCCAATACGAAAATGCTTGTATCCCATCATAATTACTTGAGATAAAAATTAACACTTGTTATCCAAATATTTCCACTGGTAAAGAGCCTCTGTGGAGAACTATATGTCCTGCATATCAACATTAGAACAGAACAGTTGATGCCCTACGGTGATATAAGCAGATGTAATACTGGCATCTACCTAACAATGGAGAAAATTGGCCAGATATGTCCAGTCCACAAAATGGGCAAATTTAACCTAGTGAATTACCACTAGCAGCCTATTCATAATCATCAGCAAAGTGATAAAAACTATCATCGGCAGTTCTATTAAGCGACACTTACTCAGCAATAACCTACACAACTCTGGGTTCCTCTAGGGGCACATGGCTCCTGATCTCATTGCAGCCTTGGTCCGAACATGGACAAAGGAGTAGAATTCTAGAGGTGAGATGTGAGTGAATGCCTTTGACACCAAGGCAGCATTTGACCCAGTGTGGCACCAGGGAGCCCGAGCAAAATTCAAGTTAATAGGAATCAGAGGTAAAACTCACCACTGGTTACAATCATACCTTGCACAAAGGGAGATAGTTGTAGTTGCTAAAGGCCAATCACTTCAGCCCAGGGCATCGCTCTAGAAGTTCCTCAGGGCAGTGTCCTTGGCCCAGCCATCTTCAGCTACTTCATCAATGACCTTTCCTCCATCATAAGGTCAGAAGCGGGATGTTTGCCGATGACTGCACAATATTCAGTACCATATGTGTCTCTACAGTTACTGAAGCAATTTATGCACAAATATAGCAAGACTTGAACAACATTGGAACTTGGGCTGATAAATGGCAAGTAACATCCGCACAGTAAGAGCCTGGCAACAACAATCTGCAACAAAAGACAATCTAGCCAACTCGCCTTGAAGTTTAACAGCACTACATTCATTGAATCTCCCACTATTAACATTCTGGCGGTTATCATCGACCAGAAACTTAAATATAAATACCGCAGCTACAACAGCAAATCAGACATTGGGAATTCTGCAGTGAGTAATTCATATCCTTACTTCCCAAAGCCTGTCGAACATGTACATGACACACATGAGAAGTATGATGAAATAATCTCATCTTGTTTAGATGAAGACCTCAAGTTAAACACCACTTTGGGCAAAACAGCCCACTTGTTCAGCACCCCATAGACCACCTTCAACATTCACTCCCTCACCACTGGTGCTCAGCAGCAGCACCTGCACCATTTATAAGATATACTGCAAACCTCCTTCAACCTTCCAAACAACCTGCACCTCTACCACCTCGAAGGTCAAACTTGGCAGATACATGGGAATAACCTTCAGATTCTGCTTCAAGCCACACACCATTCTTAATGCAAACTACATCTTCGCTCCTTCACTGCCACTGGGCCAAAAACCTGGAACACCTTTCCTCACAAAACCATGGGCGCGATTCTCCGCCCCCCCACGCCGGGTGGAAGAATAGCGGGAGGGCCTCCCGACACTTTTCACGCCCTCCCGCTATTCTTTCCCACCCCCAACCACACCCGACCCATGGCACGAATCGCCTCTCGCCGTTTTTTACGGCGAACGGCGATTCTCCGAGGCCGATGGGCCGAGCAGCCCGTTTCAACACGGCAGCAAACACACCTGCTCACTGCCGATCGCGGGCTGTGCATCCGTAACGGACGCACTCTTTTCCCTCCGCCGCCCCGCAAGATCAAGCCGCCACGTCTTGCGGGGCGGCTGAGGGAAAAGACGGCAACTGCGCATGCGCGACTGACATCATCGGCCGTGTCAGCCGGCGTGACGCTTGACGTGCGGCCTTGACGACCGTCGTCAAGTCCGTGACACACGGGGCCACGTTCCTAGCCCCGCCCGGGGTGGGGGGGGGGGGGGGGGGGAAATCGGCCCCAGAAGTGGGCGTGAAGGCTGCCGTGGGTCACAGCCTGTCCCACGGCAGCCTTTACGATTCTCCGGATTTGAGGAGAATCTCGCCCCATGTACTTCAGAGGTTCAAGGGGGCAGCAGGGTAGCATGGTGGTTAGCATAAATGCTTCACAGCTCCAGGGTCCCAGGTTCGATTCCCGGCTGGGTCACTGTCTGTGTGGAGTCTGCACGTCCTCCCCCTGTGTGCGTGGGTTTCCTCCGGGTGCTCCGGTTTCCTCCCACAGTCCAAAAGATGTGTGGGTTAGGTGGATTGGCCATGCTAAATTGCCCGTAGTGTCCTAATAAAAGTAAGGTAATGGGGGGGGGTTGTTGGGTTACGGGTATAGGGTGGATACGTGGGTTTGAGTAGGGTGATCATGGCTCGGCACAACATTGAGGGCCGAAGGGCCTGTTCTGTGCTGTACTGTTCTATGTTCTATGTAAGGTGGCAGCTCAGCACCGTCCCCTCAAGGGCACTTAGAGATGGGTAACAAATGCTGCCCTTACCAGCCCATGAATAAAAAAAACTATTACTTAAAGACCAGAGAGGAAAAATGACCAGCGCTTAGTCTGAAAATAAAAGGAATAACTCTGGCACTAGAGCTAAATAGTGGATGAGCTCAAGGATATCCTCTTGATTTATGGAATCTAAAAATATCCATTCCATTCAGTTGCTGAAATTACAAATAAGCCTCCACAAAGTACCCTTTTTAGGAAACTTTTGGGAGGATGGGCAATCTGATTTAATCCAGGGAAAAACTACCTGCAGCTTCTATTTAAGTATTAGTGAAAAAATAAACTACCACATCACGTGTCACTAGCAGTCTCATATTTCTCATACATTCTGTAAATGCACATTTCATATAAACAACTGCAAAGCTATAAGGATGGCAAAAGGGCAAAATTCTCATACATGAAAGCATTCAAAGCGGGGTAAGATTGTTATGTACAAGTACAGTATTCAAGTACAGCACTGTAAACTTGTGAATAATTTACTGAATGCTTTGTTTCCCTTTCTTGTGGCTTTCCAGAATGTAGCTAGTCACAATTACAAAATACAAATAAAAAAAAGAGGCAAAACACAATGTGGGTCATGTTTTTTTAAAAACAATACTGGATTTTTAACTGAAAGGTCAACCCAATTTCATTGAAATGTACAATCTGAATAGCACTGTTACTACAGGCATAAAACGTATATGTAGATAAGGGAAGGCACCATTTCAAACTAATGACTTAACAAGTACTTTCCCACATAAATACAACTTATTTACCAAGCCGTGTGCTATTAACAGTAACAGTGAGAAATATTTCCTTGCATGTATTAATTGTGTGTCAGGTACAGGTCCCTGGCTCCACCATTTAGTTCATGCCAGATCGATGCCTGTTATGGCTAAGCGAATAAGAAACTTCACTAACGAATTGAAATTGTAGTGACAATCAATTGTTCCTGCTGCTGTTTTCAGTGCATCAATAGGTGACGGTAGACTTGTGAACCAAACCACCTACAGTAAAAATTATTCTGCAGAATCATGAGAATAGGAAGGGATTTTCAAATTTTAGTTCAATTTCCTTATTGCCCATAAACCTCACCAATAGACATTTGCTAATATTTGACAAAGCAGGAGAAACTGGCTGCAGTCATAGTTTATTGAGTATTAAAGCACTGCTAAAATAAAATGCAGTACATGCTTTTACAAAACTGCACAAACAGAAACAAAGGAACATCACTTTTCTGACAAGGAAGTCCACCAAGGAAGAAATCTTTCACATAATTTTCTAGCATTTGTGCTTACGTGCAATATTTCTTTTTTATTCTGCATTATCAATATGGCAAGTCGAGTGACAATATTGTTAAAACATGATGCACAACGGATTCCATGCCAAAGAAACTTAAACAGGTTTGCCAGCTATACAGAAAATTTCATAATAATGAAGGAGTTTCAATAAACAAAATTTTATATGCACATAAAACACAGTTTTTGTGTATGGGTAAAATGATTTACATGTTAGGAAAACAAAGGTAGTTTTTTTTTTAAAGGGAATTATATGTGTGTTGGTAAACATTAGAAAAAAGGAATATTTTAGCTGTGGTTAGTTTAATGTCTCTGTGCCTGGAAGGGTAAATTCTATAGTTAGATTCATCCTGGACAAGAGTGTTTGTATGATTGGGGGTTGGTTAAGTTCCCACTGTGTTTCTATTGTGCTTAGAGAGGGCTAAAGTGTAAAGAATAAATAGGATCAAATTGGTACTGAGCAGTAAGAAGGTTTTCAGCGGTAACGGTTTTCCTTTGATCTTAGTTTTAACTGGAAACCGGAGCAGTTGTAGCCAGGTCACTCAGGAGTGAACAGCTCTCAACTCTGCCAGGAGAAACCAGGAAGGAAAAGGGAGTTGCAAAGATGCAGGCTTCCTAAGTAACAGGATACAGACCAAATAACCAGGAAATTGGGACAGAAAGACTGTCTAAGAATTCTGGACTGTCTAAGACCAAGGAATTGTTCAGAAGAATTCAAGGAAGAGTAAATAAAGTGTTCTGAGTTAAAGAGATAATCGCAGTGACTAGATTTAAAGTGAGACAGTAGACTTCAGAGGTAGACAAAATGCTCAATCTCATTTTAATATGGTCTGGGAATTGAAAAGTTACTGCAATTGTTAGCAGTTTGCACAGTAGTCAAGAGCAAAAAAATCCTAAAGAATGGTGTGAAATCCTGAACTGAATTCGCTGCTAAAAATGAAGTTGAAGCTTTGTTTCAATGTGTCATTTGTAAAACCTGTACCAGATTTTGGAATGCAAACTTCCCACGGGAAAGCAATATTATGAGAGAAGATTTTAAAGCATGTTTTTGGGAATAGAGTTTGGAAACTCTCGAGAGTTAATCATCTGGGGGGACTCCGAGGAGAAAACCACAGATACTAATTTGGGTTCAGAGCACAGTCTGTACATGACCATAATCAACTTGTATGCTTAAAAGGAACTTTGTGTTTTAATGAGACCAATGAACTTACGATGTACTTTGCAATGCATGTTCAACTTCAAATCTGTGTATTTGTTAAGCTAAGTGGGAAGTAAAGCTCTATTATCATCCAATTTTTTGGTGTTTAATAAATGTTTTTTCCTTGTTGTTAAAACAAATTAGTAGTCCTGTAACTCTGTTCTTCCATGTTTTATAATAAAAAAAGTTATGGTTTTTTGAGCAAGAATTTGATTCTGGGATATTCCCAGCCAGTTATATCAACAGCGATCGTAAGGTACTTGATATAGTCAATGGGTCAAAATCCTGGAACTCCCTACCTAACAGCACTGTGGGTATACTACACTACACAGACTACAGCAGTTCGGGGAAGCAGCTGATCACTACCTTCGAGGGCAATTAATCCTGACCTTGGATTGGATTTGTTTAGCCACAATTTGATGAATCAAAGAAAAAGTTGTCAGCATTTAAACAAAATGAAGTACATACCTTAACAACTGGGTGTCCTCCAGAAGATGCTTTCACAGCTCCTCGACTCCCTTCTGTCTCATAGTGAGCTCTGTGATGGGTCTTCGGCTGCATTTCAATCTTTAGTTCATACTGCAGATACTGACTTGGCAAGGGCCAGTCTAAAGAAGGCAACGATGAAGTACTGAAAGACAAAATGTAAATAATGATTCAAGTACACTTTGTGACTTGATTACATGTATTTCAAACCACAGATCACATTGAGGCTTTACATGGTGTCTTTTTACATGTGATATAAATTTTAAAAGTTTACCTTCAATGCATTTTCATTCAACATCCACAACCATTTTTGACCCTTCGAACTCAGTTGACAAAACATTACAGCCAGAAACCTTCCACCTGCCCTCAGGCAATGCCACTGTCCGAGTAGCCAAAAATAAGTGAAACAGGTCTCAGTTGCTTCACATCTCAAGAAACAGTTTAAAAGCTGGAAGCTAAATGAGGCTAATAATACTCCAATCTGAACAAAGTAATCATGCCACCTATTTGAAATGAAGACAAATAGATTGGGCGGGATTCTCCATTCCCTGACTCCTGCAAGCAGAGAATTGGGACTATGTCCTGCTGGTGCTAGGAGCGTCGCCGGGTGGCGTTTGGAGATCCGGAATTCCAGCCCGTTAATCGCATTCTAATGACACACACATCAGCTGTATGCATGTTCGCGCCAGCATGGGGCAGGAAGCTCGCTATGGTCAGCGGGGCGGGACCAAAGACTAGAGCGAGTCTTCCACCCGGTGCCAATCCAGTTTTTGGGCCGACACAGGTTTCTCCAGCCAGTTGGAATTCCCCATCTTAGTTGCTGTGATCATTCAGTATTTTCTACAATTTAATTATGGTTGTAGTTTAAAAAGGTATATCAGAAATACGAGCCACTGGTACAATATTATTGAATGCCAATGTGCTTATTCAAGTTCAATTCTCATTCTCCAGGGATCTGATCACAACCACGTGCATTGTGGCTCAACAAGAAATTGCGCCTTTTCCAAAGACAGATAGGAGAAAAACGGGACCATCGGATGGCCCAGTGCATTTTTATAATAATAATTATTATTAGCGTCACGAGTTACATTAACACTGCAATGAAGTTACTGTGAAAAGCCCCTAGTCGCCACATTCCGACGCCTGTTTGGGTACACAGATGGAGAATTCAGAATGTCCAATTTACCTAACAAGCACGTCTTTCGGGACTTGTGAGAGGAAACCGGAGCACGGGGAGAACGTGCAAACTCTGCACAAACAGTGGCCCAAGCTGGGAATCAAACCCAGGTCCCTAGCGCTGTGAAGCAACAGTGCTAAGTACTGTGCCACCATGCTGCTCAAAAACAAGCTTATAAAAGCAACCTCCTTCAAACTTATCTAACTTTTTGCTAACTCTATTATTTGGGACTCCGGCTCTAAAACACTATTTCCACTTATCTGCTCTACCTTAAAACCTTTCTTAAAACATATCTCTTTGACCTAGACTTCAGTTAACATTCCTAATCTCTCTCCCTTTGTTTGGTATCTGTTATTTTCCGTAATTTTCTGAATTACTTTGGAGGGGTTGCATGTGTTAAGTAGATATTGCACACAACTAAACACACATGGTGTTGTTGGTTCTGACTGGTAGTAGCAGAGAACATGGGGTAACTGGGATGGGAGATTTTATTTTCAATCCATAAATGAATAGAAACTCACTATTGAAGTCCAGAGGAACAGCAAATATAGGACACCAAATTTAATTGCTTTCTTTCAAAAAGCATTACAAAATTGACTCTCCCTTTAGTTTCCAACAATAAATGTTATATCCAATGAAGTGCAGAGAAACAATGATTAACGATTAACATACAGAATTCTAGGACTATAAAAAAGCATTATTTTTGACTTTAGTAATGAAATATTACTGCAATCCCCAGGAAGCTAAACCCCAAGATGAAGCAATTTATTTCACATCATTACATAATCTCTTTAACCAATTTAATTACAATGACCTTTTCACAACTCTACACAGTTCTGTGGTAAGAATAACCTCTGCTTTTTAATCAGACCACTAAAGCTGCTATTGCACATTTTTGTGCTGAAATTTCTGGACAGTTTTGAAAAAATACATCTTGTATCATTCCCAATTGCATGATGCAACTAAGAGAAAAGGATGCAAACTATGAATAAGAGGAACTTGATTCAGTTACATAATCTATACATTAATTCTCACAGCCAAAAGTGGTCGCTGAGTTAGGAATAAATATCTCCAAGAACTGTATGTTTTATTTTTAAATTGGAAGGAATTATTTGGGCACTTGGCGGATTTTTTTTTTTTTAAAAAGGTTATGTTCACTTTGGACTGTGGGCAAAAATGGTCTTTCCCAAGAAGTCATGTAACTTCAGTTAAATGACCAGCAAGGCACCACAGGAGATAAACCCTATTTGTTTACTTAAATTTTAATTGCTAAGGGAAAAATAAACTGCTGTTTTCAAGCTACAAGGCCTTTGGATTTTCTGGAACCCACCTTACTGAGGTGAGCTTTCTGTTTTGAACTTGGTTTTTTGGACTCCGTTTTAGGGAATAAAACAAAAAAGAGAAATTGCTCAACTTGCTCTCTCACTGCCTCAACTGAAGTTCAGTGTAATTATTAGTTTCCAGCGAGAAATCTTCATCTCAGTATCACATATCTGTGGGCTGGTTTAGCAGAGTGGGCTAAACAGCTGGCTTGTAATGCAGAACAAGGCAGCAGCGCGGGTTCAATTCCCGTACCGGCCTCCCCAAACATGCACCTGAATGTGGCTTTTCACAGTAACTTCATTGAAGTCTACATGTGACAATAAGCGATCATTATTATATTATTTGGAATTTTGAGAACCAGAGGTGAGAGAGAGAAATCCTAAGGACATGTATTTTGCCCTGCTCTCTTCCACACTGAAGCTCCTTTGGAAAGAACTTCCAGACAACCACTGTCACCAGCAATAAGTCTTTGGACGCAGGATCATCAGATCGACAGCATTGAAAGCCCTCTAAATTTATCCTTTTTCATTAAGTTTTCCCATTGGCCGGAAGGTGTTTTTAAAATACCAACCTCTGCAGAGATTCATTTTGTTCTTTGTTTAGGTGTGTGTACACGTGTTGGGATTTAAAGGGGTATATAATTACACTTCGGAATTGCAAATTGTACGTTAGCCACTTTTTGCAACTTGCTCTTAAAAATAAGTTTCATTGCATATTAAATCGGTCACTCTGAATTAACTGAAAGAAGCCTGGTTAGAGTCTCTTTTTTTCTGAGTTTAACTCTAGCGAAAGTACACAATTGGCCATTTTGTTAAGTGAATTAAGCATTTACACTCATGCTGTGACCTGTGGAGTAGTGGGGCTCCTCCCATACCTATTGGAATAACTGTTTTGGCTGAGATGGGGAGGAAGAGATATTTACAAAGACAAGAATGGGGAAGATAGAGACGGGGATAGGGAAAAACAGATTACGAGGGAAAAAGAAAGAGGGAACAGGAAACAGAAGAGAAGACAGTGCGAGAGAAGTGGAGTAAAGGAGGGCACAACGGCAAAGACGAGGAGAGCCAAAGACCAACACAAGCATATTGAAAATTATACTTTTGCACACAATTACTTAGCATGCTTGAAGCACTGAAGAACTTTCAGAGTCTCAGTGTGGCTCAAAGGAGCACTCTTACTTCTGAGTCAGAGGATTCAGGTGTAAACCCTACTCCACACGAGTACAGTATTTAGGAAGTGCTATATTGTTGGGATATTTCTTTGAGAAAGTATATTAAACCAAGGTTTATCTGTTTATATGGCTGTAAAATTAGAGAGAAAAAACAGCTTCTTGATGTATATATAATTCAAGGGCACTGCAGGCACAATGCAAGCTCAAGTATATGCATAACGAAACAAAATTATAAACAAAATTCTGTTTTAATATGCTCGGTTGATACAAATTCTGCTAATAAACTGCAATCCCAGATGGTTGAAAATACTTCAAAATTAAAATATGTACCCTACAATCTTCAAGTCTCCAGCAATTTTTGGTCGTAGTCTGCTGTGCATTTCGATTGAGGTTTAGGTTTGGACACCTTTCGTTAAGAATGCAATCAAGTCTCACTCCAGGATTTAAGCAGAAAAACCAAGAAAAACACTCCAATGAGTTCTAAAGAAAGGCTGTACTTCGGCAGATTGCCTTTCGATTAATCTTTGATAGCTTGGTTTGATAAGGTCCCTCATAAGTGGACAAAACACAGGGCAGCACGGTGGCCTAGTGGTTAGCACAACTGCCTCAGGGCGCTGAGGTCCCAGGTTCGATCCCGGCTCTAGGTCACTGTCCGTGTGGAGTTTGCACATTCTCCTCCTGTCTGCGTGGGTTTCGCCCCCACAACCCAAAAGAAAATGTGCAGAGTAGGTGGATTGGCCACACTAAATTGCCCCTTAATTGGAAAAAATAATTGGGTAATCTAAAATTTTAAAAAAATAAAATAAGTGGACAAAATATTCCGTGGCATTATTTCAAAGGAGACCAGGGCAGTTATCTACAGTATCTTGGCCAATATTTATCTCCCAACCAGCATCCCCAATGTAGAATATCTAGTTATTTTCACATTGCAGTTTGTGGGAACTTGCCAAGTACAAATTGGTTGCCATATTTCCCACCTTACAGTAGTAGCCAACTTGAAAGCTGCAAATTGGCTGCAAAGAGGCATTATATAAATGCAAATCTTTCTTTCTATTCACTACTTTCACAAAATAATCCGTAATTGGAACAGGTGCCAAGATTTCAAGCATTGAGTCTTTAATAACAAGGTACTACTGCCAAGCCAGGTCAGCAGAATGGTGTTAAACTTTGTGGTTATAAGGAAACTGGAGGGCATTAAATCTTATACATCATCTGTCAATAGAGGATGTTTTTCCATTGTTTTGGTAATTAAACATACAATGGGTTTCGCCCCAGGAGGATGCTCTACTCAAATAACAAATTGGTGGCAAGTGTTGACTACAGACACCTTCACACTTAGGCGATCCCTTGGGATTGAGGATGACTTGCTTCCACACCAGTTTGATGGGCTCTGAAATGGCTGATAAACCTAATGCACGATCTACAGACTCTGCCGCATATGGGGCAAGTGGTGCTGGAAGAGTTGGGTAGATGGGCTGTTTGAAGGTTTGTGCATTCCTCCCTTTGAAGCCTCAACTTCACCTCTGCATGTTCCTCAAGGATTCTCTCTCTGTGCTTGGTTCCCTTGTGATATATCTCAAAACACAGCGACTAAATTTTGATTTCAACTCTATATTCTATAGTCACATTATACAAGTAAACATTTTAACTGACTTAGAAATGAATTAATTGCTAATTTCAAATAACTCCACAAACACATTCCATTGGCACTGAAACCCCTTTAAAAATCTCAAACATTTTCTGAACTGGAGTGGAATACAGTTGGACCCAGCTTAACCTCTGGTACTCATTAAAATTAATTCTCTACATAGCATCTGTTTCAGATCCCAACTGATGGGTTAACACAAATTTTACGCAAGAGAGAACAGAGTACAAGAAATTACATTTATCATGTACACATTGATTCAGACAATACGATCTTTTAATGAGCAGAATAAGCCAATGAAGTTAATGAAGTTAAATCATCCAGGTGCTAATAATGTAGCATAGGATATTAAATGGCACTATATCTTTATATCTAATACAAGATTCATCATTATTGGCTGCACGGCGGCACAGTGGTTAGCACTGTTGTCTCAGTGCCAGAGACCCGGGTTCAATTCCTGCCTTGGATGACTGTGTAGAGTTTGCACTTCTCCCCGTGTCTGCATGGGTTTCCTCCGGGTGCTCCAGTTTCCTCCCACAGTCTAAAATTGTGCAGGTTAGGTGGATTGGCCATGATAAAATTACCCCATGATAAATTTACACAGGACCTGGTTACACATCTCAGGGTCCTCACTCCTTCCTGTCAGCTGCTACAGCAGTTGACCTGCTATACTAGTGCTGGTTAACTCAACGAGGGAACAATCATCCCCAGCTGGATGAGTCCCGTGCAGGGTTATAACATCGGGATTCTATGATTACATTAACAATAAAAATTGAGTTAAAAAACTAAATGGGTAAAAGTAAACTGGGCTAGCCTTTAGATCTCAATCATTAACTGGTGAAAGAACTTTACATTGTCCTGATGAATGCAAGACAGAAAACTTCGACAAAATGTATTTTTTTCAACAATACTCAACTTTACAGTGCTTAGAGTAATGATCAAATAATACATATTCCACTATTATCTTCAGTGACTGTTACTAAAAGTATTCACATCCTATCTGCTGTATTATAGCTGTATTATTGGAGAATAAGAGTCCATTTTAAATAAGTATCCTACAATTCACTTTAGTTTTACTAAGAATTCAGTATAGCAATTTCAACCTATTTGTTCTAGACTTATAGGCTTAAAATTCAGATAAACAATATTCTTTGACCTACCTGTATTTTTCTCCAGTATTAAAAAAAGACTATTTTTTAATCTAGCATCTAAGTTATCCACTTAGTTATTTCTATTTAGACATAACCTTCCGCAGACAAACTTTACAGACAGACAATGCATAAGGTGCTCATATTTAAACTTTGCTCAAAACATGAACATTTGGTATCATCACCAAGGCTTCCCTCTACCACTGTTAAGGAGTCCAGGATATTTTTCAGACTTTGCATTAGATTTCTAGATTTCTGAATGGTGTTCAGTTATGGATTGATCACAATACGTGCCAAAAGTAACAAGTGAATAATCATATGGCATACAGTGTTCCAATGATACAAAATGTATTTTCAAAACAGTAATAACTAACAAACTTTCTACTTTCAATTATTAAGATTATATTTTTTTCACTTATTATGATATTTTACATTATTTATAGCTCTATAATTGCTCAGTTTACTCTCAAGAGCCTCTGCAAAAGTAAAATCGTTACAAAGCTTTTAACACAAGACCCTTTTCGGTTTTAATAATCAATATAGACAAAGACCGTGCCTCACTGCTACATTAGTAGCAGCATTTTGGCATTCATGTTGCTATTTCCTTATTTTTAAAAAATGCCAACTCAGATCACTTGGGAGATCAGAAGATATGGGAACATCCTTTCAAATAGACTGTTTACAGGATAGAATGAATTCAGTTGGGATGACACTGATCTTCATCTGAATTTGATCTTTGCATTTACAATACACATATGTACCTGAAGCAGGCAATGCAGCAGTGTCAAATTACAGTCTGAATACGCATTGTGATACACCATGAGGCTGCAGATTAGCTGGGAACTACTACACCAACTTGATTCACATCGTGGTCACTTTCAAAACAAATGCAATATGAAATGAAATGAAAATCGCTTATTGTCACGAGTAGGCTTCAATGAAGTTACTGTGAAAAGCCCCTAGTCGCCACATTCCGGCGCCTGTCCTGGGAGGCTGGTACTGGAATCAAACCGTGCTGCTGGCCTGCTTGGTCTGCTTTCAAAGCCAGCGATTTAGCTCAGTGAGCTAAACCAGTATTGATACTTTTTTGAGTTTAATATTTAAATAGGGTATTGAATTTTATTGATTATCAAAACAACAAATTGCATTTGCACATCATCCTTAATAGAATAAAATGAGCCAATGCATGCAAACAGATTTAGAAGAATTAGGAGAGCTGATCAAAAAGAACCCAAAAAAAATGCTTTAAGGTTTTTAAAAGGTAGAGAGTTAAATAACAAATCATGGGTCTTAGGATGGGGGAGTTGTTCCAGGAAGGGTGGGGGGAGTTGTTCCAGGTAAGACTTGGATAACTGAAAACATCACTAATAAAATAATTGTAGGGGACATTGTAGCAGACTGGGCAGAATTCAGGTGAGAGCTGTATTTTATGGTGCAGTAGAGTTACACAAGGAGAGACATAATTCCATCATTTTAATCCAATAGCTCACAAACCTTTACAACATATTACGGTTAAAACAAGCCTATAACAGATTAACCATTTGGAATCACTTGGGACGGTGAGTATTTAATTCAAACAAATTTTAATCCTTTTTCTAAAGTAATCTTTACTGATTCCTGTAAACTAAAATTCTTGTGAAAAGTTCATTAGCTTTTGGTCCATCCCTATTAAAAATATCACTGTTACAGCAAACAAGCTGGATTACTTTGAAAATTATGGCATCAGAAACAAACTCCTGATCAATGAACATGTGCAAAGATTGAACATAAATACACTAAAAATATATATTAACTTAGAGCTACATGGTAATTTAACTATCACTTTCAAGAGGTGCTGTCAGAATTTGCCCCTTCAGCATTTTGTTCCCAAGTATCTGATTCAGTAAATAAGATTACTGATGTTACAATCTAAATTATTTAACCTTCACTTAAGTTTATTTTAGTTGCTGTTCTGCTGATTATTTCCCAAAAGGCTAGCCAGCATTCCCTTGAAATATTTCAGCAAGTAGCAAACGCTAAAAAAACACCGAGGGACTAAATCTATAACAAGCCTCGTATTTTTAGCTTCAAGGCTTCTTGAAGTTTATGTCAATATATACACTGAAGCTTGAATTTTGAATCAGTCTTTGGGGTCTCTATAGGTCTAATTTAAGAGGCAATTTTACTTGGGAGTGTATATGGAGGTTGAGTTAAATTCCTCAAGCCACACCTGTTTCAAACAATTAACACTTCAAACATTACTTTTGTTTGTGTGCTCCAAGAAACCAATTTTGGTGTTGCACCTTATGCAACAAGTCTAATGAAGTCAGCTGCAAGCACTGGGACTACATTGTTACTTGTCCCAGAACTGAGTTATCGCTCATAACTGCAAAAGCATCATTTTCTTCACTGAAATGGCTTTACAATTTCTAGTTCTAACCTCATGGGGAGTCCAGTTACTTCACCTTGAATGTATCACATATTTTGCAGTTTTACCATCAAAATATTTTCCACTGATGTCATTGAAAAATGTTGCATGGGCCAACCCCCATGGGGGATTGACATCATCTACTAGATGCAGGGTTGTTGAAGACAAATACTGTGGGGCCTCCCCTCTCATCAACAAGTCTTAAGTACAACCCTCCAGGATTGTCGCAAATTCACCAATGCAACCCTGGGGGAAACTCATAGGGCCATTTTAAAAAGTGCATGGGAGCAGAGGTGTTTCCACTTGTGGTGTTGGGAGAAAGGGGAAGGTGATCAGGAACCACTTGAGACTATTACTCAGCAGTCATTTCAAATTTAGAAAAAAGCCTGCATTGAAAAATTGACTATTCTCAAATAAATGGAAAATGAAAACCATGCATTTATTTTACTGATTCAATGCCTGAAACTATAGCCTGTCCTTCAGAAGACGTGGTCACAGAACAATATGGAGAAAAGAGGGGAGGTGAGAGGAAGGGGAGTGAGGAAAGGAGATGGAGATGGAGATGAAGAGGGGTAAGAGAGGAAAATAATTGGAGAATGTGGGACACAGTGGGTATCAAGAGGAGCAGATGGAAAGAGTGAAGGGGATGAGATGTTAAGGAAAAGCAAGAGGCCAAACTTGTGTTTATTTGAGGGCTTTCACAACCACAAAATATCTCAGTGCTTTACTGCCAATGAAATACCAAGGTAGAAAACGCCGCAGCCACTTTGAGCACAGGAAACATCCCACAACGTCCCTCAGATACGTCTCCATTTTCTTTTACACACTGAATTTGGGTGAGCAACCACTTTGACCAGGGCATCATGAGAATTCCTCTACTGTTTTCTTTCTTCGCCAACTTAGAGATTCGAAAGACAGAGCCTCTGATAATATGAACATTGCTGGAGTGGAGCTTGATCACCTTCAGCCATGAAGCCTCAACTTTTCAGTGGGGGAATTTGCAGGAATTTCTATCCACCTGACTACCAATTTGTTTTAGTGGGTAGGTGGAGGGAAAGCAAGAGTAAAAACAATTTCTCCCTCTCTTAAACAAGCCCAGCCTTTGTTCTGAAGGTCACAGGTTCCAATGTCAGTTGTTGGAAGACAGAGGCCACATGATCTAAGAGCACAGCAACAGAAATTCCAATTTAGTGCAGACAAGTAAACCACCTGCAATCTCAGGCTCTCTGTTAATGCAGCAGGATATTGAGCAACGTTAGCAATCTGGTGCAGTACAGGTTGCCAGATGACAGTTGTCAGCAGCAGTTGCGAGGCTGGAGAATTCTGGTATTCAGAAGTGAAGTAAAAGGATTTGAGTTACTGCTGTACTTCCAATTAATTATTACTCTCTTAGATGATACCAAAAGGTCTTCATAGAATAATCTGACAGCACAAAATGTAAAACTGTTCATTTATATTTTGCTTTATTTCTATTCCTAGCTTCCATTTCCCCCACACCGTCCTGGTTTCATTTTAAATACTATAACTTACACCTGCCTTTCTAATATTGTTGGGTAGAAGAGATCCTCCTGTAGGAAAACATCAACATCAACACAAATCGTGCCCAGACAACTCGTTCAAGGTTAAAAGAGGAATGAAGCCAGACAGACTTCATTCCACTCATATATTTAGTGAGAAATTCCAGAGTAATTATCAGTTTTTAAGAATGCCAATGAAAATGTTACCAACCTTTGCAGTTGGTTTTCCTGGGGGAGGGGATTAACTTTTAACAGCTCTTTTTTCGGCTAATTTTATAGAAGAGTCACAGAGATGGAGAGCTTCACCCACCAACTGCATATTGAGAAATTGACTGATTAGATGTGTTTCCACCAGCAGGAATGTCAGTAATCAGAGGACATTCAATGTAATTGACCAGTAGACAAGATTGGATATACACAATTAGTAAAATTAGCCATCATATTTTAATATTAGCGAATGCACCTTTGTCCTGAGTATTTTAGTTCCAATGTCCCTTAATGTCCTTTAGGGCAGCACAGCACAGTGGTTGGTACTGTTGCCTGAACTCCAGGGACCGGGGTTCAATTCCAGCCTTGGGTGGCTGTTTGTATGGTGTTTGTACATTCTCCCAGTGCCTGCATGGGTTTCCTCTGGGTGCTCCTCCCACAGTCCAAAAATGTGAAAGTTAGGTGAATTGGCCATGCTAAATTGCCCCTTAGTGTCCAAAAAAATGGTCAGGTGGGGTTACGGTGATAGTGTGGGGGATTGGACGCAAGTAGGGTGCTCTTTTGGAGGGTCGGTAGAGACTCGATGCGCTGAATGGCCTCCTTCTGCACTGTAAGGATTCTATCATTCCTCTAGGATCCTATGATCCCTCCAATTTTCCAGCAATTAACATGATTGGTGAGTTCAGCAAGAGTGAAGATGCTGAAAAAACAACTTATTTCACTTCTGTCTTCTATTTTTAAAAGTGTTTTTTTCTATTCCGCACCAATACACACTTACTCATTTCAGAAGTAAGCTCATCCGGGTGCTTTAACCCATGATTATCTCATTGCACTAGCAAGAATTCCAGTTCAATCAATACCCAACCTTATCTTACCAATTTATGTTGAATTGTAGAATCAATTGGAATGAGTCCAAGACTGTTCAAACTCTTTTCATACAGATACTCTAACAGGTAGCATAAACACCTTAATTGCCTAGCTTAGATTTGAGCCAATGCTCAAAACTGCGGAAACAAATGAGATTTTTGTCTTCAAGATTGTAAATTCAATGCAGCACAGTGGCGCAGTGGTTGACTGCTGCCTCACAGCGCCGAGGTCCCAGGTTCGATCCCAGCTCAGGGTCACTGTTCGTGTGGAGTTTGCACATTCTCCCCGTGTTTGCGTGGGTAGGGGCAGCACGGTGGCGCAGTGGTTAGCATTGCTGCCTACGGCACTGAGGACCCGGGTTCGAATCCCGGCCCTGGGTCACTGCCCGTGTGGAGTTTGCACATTCTCCCAGTGTCTGCATGGTTTCACCCCCACAACCCAAAAGATGTGGATAGGTGGATTGGCCACACTAAATTGCCCCTTAATTGGAAAAAAAAAATTATTGGGTACTCTAAATTTATTTTTTAAAAGCGTTTGCGTAGGTTTTGCCCCCACAACACAAAAGATGTGCAGGCTAGGTGGATTGGCCACGCTAAATTGCCCCTTAATTGGAAAAAATGAATTGGTTACACTAAAAAAAATTTTTTAATTGTAGATTCCTGTCTTTGACACATCTTATGGCCACTTTTCCATTGGTTAACTGTCAATAGTTCTTATTAGCGCACACTAAATTAATGAATCAAGAATAGTTACAGCAGAGGAAGTCACTTGGCCTGTCCTGTCTGTGCCAACACTCCAGTCCCACTCCCTCACCTTTTACCCCAGAGTCCTGCAAGTGTTCCCTCTTCAGACAATTATCAAATTCCCTTTTAAAAGGCACAACTCATTTTGCCTCCACCATAATCTATTGCAGTGCATTCCAGATCCTAACCATGTGCAGCATAAAAATGTTTGTTCCCATGTTGTCTTTGTTCTTTTGCCAATTCACCTTAAAATTGGTTTCTTCTGGTTATTCAATGGGAATAATTTCTCCCTATATACTCTGTCCAGACCTCTTATGATCTTGAAGATTTGTATCAAATCTCCACCACTCAACATTCACCTCTTGAATGGAACAGCCCCAGATTCTCCAATCTATCCAGTTATAGTCGCACATCCCTAGAACCATGCTAACATGGAACATACAGTGCAGAAGGAGGCTATTCGGCCCATCAAGTTTGCACCGACCCACTTAAGCCCTCACTTCCACCCTATCCCCGTAACCCCTCCTAACCTTTTTGGTCACTAAGGGCAATTTATCATGGCCAATCCACCTAACATGCACGTCTTTGGACTGTGGGAGGAAACCGGAGCACCCGGAGGAAACCCACGCAGACACGGGGAAAACATGCAGACTCCGCACAGACAGTGACCCAGCGGGGAATTGAACCTGGGACCCTGATGCTGTGAAGCCACAGTGCTATCCACTTGTGCTACTGCGCTGCTGAAATGTGAATATCGAATGTGAAAGAAATGTAGAATGCTGTAGATCGCCATGAATAAAATCAGAATGTACATAAACAAGATGTCTAGAGGAGGTGTTTTGTGCTGTTATGTCTTGCCTAACCCACCGTACACTGCAAGCCAGTGCAACATGAGACTGCAGAATCCATGCTGTTAGCCAGCTCGGCCGCTCCATCACTTCAGCACCCAATGTCAAAGACCACATGCCAATCCAGAGCATTTGACGAAGCAACTGACAGACCCAAATTAAGTATCTTCTTTGGTAGTTTCTTCTACATATCTATAATCCCCTATGATTTTTTTCACTTATGTCCCTATGTTCGTTTTCCAAATTATTTAATATTCATTTCATCAATATTTTGTAGTAACAAAAATGGTCAGTTACTTATTAGAAGCACTTCTTTCCCTTAAATCTTTTTTGAACCCTCTCTAATGTCTTTACATCCTTTCTAAAGTGTGGTACCCAGAACTGAAGCAAAACCAGCATTTTATAAAAGTTCATCATAACCTCCTTGATTTTGTACACTATGGGTGGAATTCTCCCACCCCGCCCATGATGAGGACTTACGATGTCAGGCAGAGGACAAAATGATGAACAATGGAAGTCAGAGGGAAGACTGAGGGGAGGGAAGCTAGACTCTGACAAGCCTGCATGAGAACTCACAAACAAGGGTTTCAAAGGAATACCATATTGTTTACTGGAAAGGGATGAGGGTTGTTGTTAGTGGTTCTTCACACACATACACTGTTCTTGACCCTTTGGGGCATAGTTGGGGAAGTGGTGGAAGGATTTCCAAGCTAATAGGCAGCCCGTTGAACCATATTGAATGCTCCTTCCATGGCCAACAAGTCCTGGTGTTGGACTCAAACCCAGGGCTTCTGGGCCAGCAATAGGGACACTACCACTGCGTCACAAGGCCTCCACAGGGGATGAATAAAGACGTGGAACATGGATGCCTCACAGGTGATGGGCTCGGTGGTTTAATTGAGGAACAGATATCTTGAAGCTGCTAGCCTTTTCCCTCTGGGCTGCTGACATATTGCAGAGTTTGGTGAAAAGTGGGCTGGAGAAAGTGATGTGAATGTGCTGGACTGGCTTTTTAAAAATGGCAGAGACCTCTGAACCCATCAGTTGAGGGCAGGCAGATGAATCAGCTGCCAAAGTACCAGGAGAGTCAGAGGGTAACTCACCTGTGCATAATTAATAGATTCAAAGTGCAGAATCTGGCGTGGGTTCCAGGTAATCTGGGCAGCGGGAAAGGCTCCGCCAGATCCACCCACCACCACACTCAGTCTCAGAATGGGAGACGTCCACTCTTCATCTCTAGTTATAAAGCCCCGGGATCCCTTGTACCCTGTTAAAAGCCTTCTCAACCTGCCCTACCAACTTAAATGAATTTTGCAGATATCCCCCAGTCTCTGCTCTGGCACTGCCTTTAGAGTTGTACCCTTTGTTTTATATTGCCTCTCCTTATTCTTCCTGCCAAAAAGCATAATTTCAATCTTCTCAACATTAAATTTCACCTGCCATGTGCCCGGCCATTCCAGCAGCTTATGTCCTCATGAAGTCTATCATTTTCTTCCTTGCAATTCATAAATTCTGTGCCGTCTGAAAATTTAGAAATTGCGCCCCAAACATCCAAGAAAAGATCATTAATAGAGAGCAGGAAAGGTTTTGGTCATTAATATCAACCTCTGGGGCACTAATTCTAAAAATCATGCAACAACAAAAACTTGCATTTATATAACCCCTCTAGTTCAGTAAAACATGCCACGATGCATCACAGAAGCATTAAAAGACAAAGTTTGACACTGAGTTGCACAAGAGATATTAGGGCAGGAAGGAAGATAGGAACATTAATAATCCATTCAACCATTCAAGCCGCTTTGGCCATTCAATTGTATCAAGGCTATCCTGTTCCATAACCCTTGATGCCTTTGCTTAACAAAATTAAAAGCAATTTGGTTTGGAAATTTTCAATTGCCCTAGACCCCTTTGGGAATTCCAGATATCCAAAAGCATGGTCAAAGATATTGTTTTTAAAGACCATGTTAAAAGAAAGAGACGGAGGCGAAGAGAGGTTTGAGGAGAAAATTCTAGAACTTGGGTCCGAGAGTCCCGAGAGCACAATCATCAAAGGTGAAAACTCTAGGATGTACAAAAAAGCAAAACAACAGAAACGCAGAGTTCTCAAAGAATTGTAGGGTTGTTGGTTGCAGAGAAAGGGAGGGATGAATCAATGGAAAAATTTGAACACAACAGGGAGAATTTTAAACACTCGGCATTGCTGGATCAGGAGTAAATGCAAGTCAGTAAGCACAGAAATAATGGGAGAATGGGATGATAAGAGTTAGGATACAGGTAGCAGGTTTTTGGACGAATATAAATTTGCGAAGGGTAGAAAATGGGAGGTCAGTCAGCAGACCAATGGAGTAGTCAAATCCAGGTGAGTCATTCCTCTATCTTAAGTAACATAGGTAAAGGCTACTGTTGTTTGGAGTTATATATTATGTGCTCTTTCAGACAAAATAATCTACCCTAAATACAGCAATTTCACGTGAGATAAAACCATATAACAAGAACAATTTTCACTTTAAATTGTGCATCACTATTGTAACTTATTTATTTATTTTATGCTCCAAGGCACAAACTATTTGCTTGCCAAATATATTTATTTGTTTTCAGGTCGAAACATTTCAAATGCTGATCATACTCAATCAATTTGAAGCACTGGAACTGAACAATTTAAAAGCTCGCCGCATTTCTATTCTAATCAGAACAACACTGATTCTTTCCAGTTGAGGCATTATTTTCAAAATGTAATTATTTCGTAGTCAATTTTCAAAAAACACACACTACTGTAACAGGATTTAAACTAATAACATTCGCTGTCTTATTTTAACTTCTGGATATGGCTTTTAAAAGGGCAACACTATTCCAAGGGAATTTTCATCTTTTTCAGCCACAAAGTCCTTGAATTAAATTTTGGCAATTATGTACAAGAAAAGAAGAATGCATTACTAATGGTACAACTACCTGGAGACGTCCTTAGCTCAATAGAATTTTAATTTTTATTTCCTTTTACTTTTAGAAAAAAAATCTTAAAAGGCATTATATTAAAACAAGTGCTGACTTACCGAAAAATTGGTGTATGGCCACCAGGTTTTGGTTTGTTCCAAGTGAAATGTGAAGGAACAGAAAGAAACTGTTCACTTGACAAATCTTTCTTTAAATGATGTGGAGAGCCACAAAGATCATCGACTGGAGATTCAAGTGAAGGTGACAAACTTCCCTGATCTTCTGAAGTCAAATCTATTTTTCCTGACACTGTAGCAGCCTGATCCTGAGAAGTCTTCCTTGATTTTAAAGGGATGTCAGTCTCTGGGGGACAACACTGAAAAGGTATGAGCCCAGGACTTAGACTAGAGGCACCTTGAAGAGCAGTATTACCAAGCCATGTATCCTCTGTGACACTTCCTCTTGGGGAATGGCCTGGAGATGGTGTTGGTGAATGATGGGGTGAAAGTGAACCTGCATAACAGATCTCTGCACTTGAATGTCGCCGCTTCCCCCAAGGAGAAGTGGGCCTAGAAGATGGCCTTGAAGTTGGGCGAGGGCTGAGCCAGTTTTCATCAGTAACACTAGCTCTAGGTGAATGGCAAGGCGATTGTCGAGGTGATAGAGATTGTGCAAATGAGTAATTTGGCTGCCAGGTCTCATCTGCTGGGCAACATCTAGGTGACCCACTAGGAGAGCCAAGTGTAAAACGAGCAGCAGCTTCATTCAATTCAGAGTCTACATCATCGTATATATGAGAGAAAGATTCGCAAGAAGAAGCATCTGAAAACCAGCTCCTGGAAGAAATGCTGCTAGCTGGACTTGGACTCAGTGATGCATCCCTGTAATAAGCAGGATCAAGAGGAAGATATAGATGGTCCCTGGATGGTCTTTCCATGTAGTCATTATCTGTGCCATTTGCATGCACTTCTTCATTATGCCCTATCCCTTGCTGACAACTGGGAGAAATAGAGGTGATTTGAATACTAGGGCATTCAAATGCTTTTGGACCACCAATGGGATTATATTTAGAGTCCTGGATATTAGAGGTCTGCAGCCGATGTGGTGATGAAAATGTTGCAGTATGTGTCTGTGTTTCATGGTGATGAACACCTATTGGTTGGATTATACTTGATTGAAGATGGCCTTCATTAAAGATGTAAAATGATGCAGAATCATCTGGCTCTGTATCTGAAAGAAAAATAAAACAGATGAGCTAAACCTTTCATTTACCGTGCATTCGTAGAAACTTTCATTATACTACACAAGATTTGTCGATTTCGCTAATATAAAGTAAAAGTGCACTACCCTTCCCTTTACATTTTTGTTTCTATTACATAAAAATGTGTACCGAATACTCCAGGCTCAGCTGCAGAAAGGTGTGCAGGTAACTAGTGCACTTATATTCAGTTGTGCCAATTATCCTAATTTATCCAAGATCAAATTTACTTGCTATAGATTTCTCCAATTCTCTTGGTTGCAGGCACTCAGCAACGATCGATGCGGAATTAAACTTCAGGAGCAGCAAACATCCCAAACTATCTTCTATGCCTTAACCCATCTTTTAATGTTATATCAGTATAAATTTAACTCAGTTATTATCATTCATGAGTTAAGCTGTTGGTTCAAGCTCACCCCAGGATTTATAGAACACAATGCAGGCTAGCCCTTCTGTGCAGTACGCAAAAATGAGAGCAACATGGTAAGAGGTGCTATCCTTCAGGTGAGATCTTTAACTGAGGTTCCATGCTGCTGCTCATGTGATATAGGTGTAAATGTCAAAGATCCAATGGTACTAAGAGAAGCAGAGAGTTATTGGTGGTATGTGGATAGCATCCACTGCAGTTGATAGGACTTTGTGGTTCACAATATGGCTTCCATTTTTTTTTTTACTGTACTTACAATATATTTCATTGTATGTGAAGTATTTGAGATGCAAGGTTCTAACAATTCTCTCTTTGTAGATCTGAAATTCCCTATAAAAACTACAAACATCAGAAGCTTTCCTTAAAAAATGTTACAACAGCTTTACACATAATATTGTATTGCTGAGAGACCACAATAGCATGCAGTCAAGAGTTTACGAGTTTCCTCCGAGTGCTCCGGTTTCTTCCCACAGTCCAAAGATGTGCAGGTTAGGTGGATTGGCCATGCTAAATTGCCCCTCAATATCCAGGTATGTGCAGATTAGGTTATGAGATTACAGGGAGAGGGTGGGGTGGACACTCGTAAATGGGCAGACTAGTCATTCGACGGGTTGGGGCAGACTAAATAGCCTCCTTCAGCACTGTTGGGATTCTATGATTAGTATAAAATTAAAACATAATATATACGCCAAGATATTGGTGCAAAAATGCATTGCGACATGTTGCCACTCAAGCCACGATCCACTAACCTGATATGTTCATTTGAAAAAAACAACTGAAAAGTGTTAAGCTCCGACGGCAACTCAATAATAAGAACTAGGAAGCAAGTCGCGACTTCTTAAACTCTGTTTGTGTTCAGTAATCACTTCAACAACAAAACAGAACCACCTGTATCCCCTTTATATATTTTGGCGCAGTCTATTAAACAATAAGTGCAATCCATTAAACATTAAAGCCCCAATTCAAACTTCAGTACTGGGGAAATCTTTCCTAACAAAAAGGCGATCAAGGAGTGCAAAGATTGTATAATTGCAATTTAAGTCTGAATTTGACCAAATATGTTTCCGCAAGCATACCAAGAACATAAATGAACATTTTCATGGAATTCGTCAAACCCTTAGAATTATGAAAAATTTAAGTATTGCAAGTTTTAGTCCAATGGTTACCCCAAAGCTATTTGCTTATGGATTCAGGTACTGCACATGTGCAGATAACCGCCACAGAAGTTTTCATATAATCAAGTATATTTCATAATCTTCACTCAACACCACTTGACTAAACAATTTACTGTAAACCGCTAGCAAAATGCATTTGAGTTTTGAAACAATGAACAGAACTCTCAGCTACGCAGAGGTAGATACATACAAACATGAGCAAGGAGTGGATCATTCAGCCCCTCAGGTCTGCTCTGTCATTTAATATCATGGCTGATCTGATAGCAACCTTAAGCTGCACCCCACTTACCCCCGAAAACCTATCATTCCCTTATGTAAAAGAGGCAGCCACAAATCAGTCATCCATTATGCAACCTGGTCAATTTTCCAAAAGGCAGGCATGCTGTAAAATATGTTGCTGATTGTTACACCCTACAGATGAAAATTTCACAAAATATAAAACAGCAGAAGGTAACCCATACTAACAGGTGCTGTAAATGTTGCATTGGGGCAATAATTTAAAACTTTGAAAGCACTTTAGGCAGTATTGTCCATTAAAATGTCAAATATCGGCTCAACTGATTCATTATGTTAGCAGCCTGCATTATGTAAGAGCTTTTGAGTAACAGTCAATCTGACTACATATAGATAACAAAATGGTACTCTTGCAATGTCCAAATGCATTTAAAAACTTGTGTATTTCTCTCTGGGATCTATAAATAGATAGCAATCCAGGGCAGTTTTCATTTGTCAACGTGGTTATAAATTCTACCAACTGACATTCAATAACTCAAATAAAATAATTCTAACGGCCATCATAGCCATTGCCAATTTAAGAAAGTTAACTCTAATCACTTTATTTTTGGTTCATAGAATTTACAGTGCTGAAGGAGGCCATTGGGCCAATTGAGTCTCCACCGGCTCTTGGAAAGAGCACCCTACACAAGCCCACAACCCCACCCTATCCCCATAACCCAGTAACCCCACCCAACACTAAGGGCAATTTTGGATACTAAGGGCAATTTAGCATGGCCAATCCACCTAACCTGCACATCTTTGGACTGTGGGAGGAAACCGGAGCACCCGGAGGAAACCCACGCACACACGGAGAGAACATGCAGACTCTGCACAGACAGTGACCCAGGCAGGGAATCAAACCTGGGATCCTGGAGCTGTGAATCAATTATGCTAACCACAATGCTACCGTGCTGCCCACATATTTCTCAGAGTTTTAAGCAGAAATGAACTATATCTGTAACTCAGTCCAAGTTCTCTAGAGTTCCATCAACTTGTAGGACTCAGATCGGAGGTGCAATACAAAGTCTTTTACAAAATTAACCTGTAGTTTTACACAAGGAAAATAGCTAAGAGTATGTCATTTTTGGTAGAGTAGATGAAATGTTGTTGATCAATGTAAAGATCAGACCTGTGGAGTGAAACATGTTTTTCAATTTCTGTCACAAGTTCTCAAAAATTTTCATATCACAGCAAGCTGCCCAGTAAATCTCTCTCTACGTAAATCCTAATTATTTGCCCTAACACAAGAAGAATGAATGCTTCATACCGAAATTTCCAATTTCCACACAGGCACTTCTCCTAACTGAATTGTATTGTCAATTAACCTGCAATTTCCACAAGGCACTGGGTTCAGACTATCCAAATGCACTAACACAGAGAACTGTTACAGACAATAACAAAGGAAACTTTCATTTACTAAATTAAGTTGCATTCAAAAGTTTACCTTTCTGATGGTGCGAACGAAAGTTACCAATTGGAACAATAAATGTAGAAAATGAAATTATGGCGAGTATCATTTGACAGACAAAAGTGAACTAAGTAGTTGGTGAAAGATAAGCTTTTGCTAAAGAGGCCTTTCCTTTTCTTTATAAATATTTGTGTCCAAAAGGTTTAAAGGAACTGGTTTCAATATTTTGTTAGTTGATTTTGGAAATACAAGACAATTCCATCACTATATGTGCTACTTCCTTACTAAAACAGATCATATCCAGGAATGAATGCAGTCTTCTTCACTATCTGATCCGTAGAGAATGATCCACAGATAATTTGTACCTGGTGGGCCAATATAAACAGCAGCACCAACAAGGGACAACTGAAGATATGAGTGTTTCATATAAATGTACAATGTACATGAACCGATGACTGCTGATGCCATCCTTGTGAGAATCAAAGAGAATAGTTCCCGAGACTGAAGGGCGAAACAATTTATTAGCATCTGTAGGAAGTCTATTATGGCAAACTGATTCAACGGTGTGTTAATTCAGCTCCCACTTACAATCATATTTTAATTGAATCAGCCTGCCTTCATGACTGCATTTAATTTTCTTCCCTCACATTTTTGAATTCAGTAACATCTGTAAAATGAGTTTCATCCAGCAGCGTCACTAGCCTTTATCATGTTTGAAAGATAGATGCAAGAGAAAGGTCAATTTTAAAGGGCCCCAATGGTGAGACACCTAAATTGCTAAAGGGAACCAAATTTCAAAGCAGTTTTTTTGAAATTGTCAGTTTTATTTCATTTTTAGAGGAAATCGGAGGGCAGGGAAATGCAATGAGCAGGAAATATGCATTAGAGATGACATAACCACAAGTGTCCTACGGTGCTGATATTACAAATCATTGATGATGTAAACACAACAATAATCATCTGCCATAACAGTGCGGATATATGTCCCTTTATGGCTAATTTATATTAAGCAAACACTGAGTGAGTTCATTCAAAGGTTAATTGATATTCAGGCTGGAGATCAGGATCCGGGTTTTACTTGTGAATTATCAGCTAAAAACTTGCAATGTACAGGAGTGCAGTTATCCATGTGGTTAACAGGGAAACCAGGTGCATCTAACTACTTTTGATTAGTAAATTTAAAAATGAATAGGTACAGGTATTGGGCATATAATCTTAATAATCATACAAAAAGATGGTTTGCATGTATTTGCGAGCTTGTTGATAAATGGGGAAAAAATAAAAGCAGAACGTGCAAGTATTTTGATCAATGTGAATGCTTTACTTCCTTGGTTACTAACTAAAATGGTGTGTGACACGGACAAAAAAAACTATATTTAAACAACTTGGAAACACCAGGAAAATGGTGTGGAGCGAGGAACAATCATAATCGAATGGACCAATAAGATTGTTCACACCAGGCCTCCAGCAGGAAGCCAGGTAACCAACAAACAAAGTTTTGGATGAACAGCAGGAATGGGTCTTTTGCACCTCAATGCAAAGAATGTCGACTTGGACAACTATTCTGGTGAAGTCAAAGCACTGCTTTCAGCTGCTGAACAAAAATCTAGAAGCTGCACCAGGATATGCATATATTTGTGCGAGAATTTTGAACATTGGTCAGAAAGACTGCAAATCACCACACTGAATAGTGATAGATCTGTTAAGCAAGTGTGCACTTGAAATTATGAAAGATGTTTTCTATTAAGACTAGTATATGTGGTTAAAAAAACTGTCACAATTCCTAATTAAGTCATTTCGGCTTGTCAACGCTGCTCCAGTATTGCATGTTTCAGAGGAGCTTTTTTGGTCATTTCATATTACAGCCTTTATTTACACTTCTAAGAAAAATGAGACAGCAATTTGCATTTTGTGTGAAGACTGAATTGTGACAAATTTTAGGAGACAGGACTTTTCATACAACATATAGACAAACAACACAGGACAAAGCAGCCTGCTTGATTGTAACCCACTCTACCACTTTAAACATTCACGCCCTCCACCACTGTGCACTACATACAAGATGCACTTCAGCAATTCGGCAAGGTTTCTACAACCTTACCTTCTAAACATGCAACCTCTACCACTTCAGCAGGATAAGGGCAGCAGATGCATGGAAACACCACCATCTGCAAATCCATCCCTCCCCCCCAGTCACCCACTATCCTGACTTGAAATTAGAATGGTGTTCCTTTACTGTCACTGGGTCAAAATTCTGGAACTCTCTTCCCAACAGAACTGTAGGTGTACCTCCCCTGCACCAAATGGACTGCAGTGGTTCAAGAGAGCTCACTATTATCTTCTAGAGGACAATTAGGGATGGGCAATAAATATCACATCCCATGAATTAATAGGAAAAAAATGTGGATCTCATGTAAAATGGTTTCCGCCGGCGTATTTGATGGCAGGGTATGATGGGAGAACTTCTACTGGTTCCCACGATGACTGGTCAGAAAACCTGCCGGAGGCTGACATGAAACACTTGCATCCTGTTAATGGGATCACAGTATGATCATAGAATCCAAACAGTGCAAGAAGCCATTTGGCCCACTGAGTCTGCACCGACCCACTGAAAGAGCACCCGACTTAGGTCCACACCCATAGGCATCCTGCCCTATTCCTGTAACCTAACCTGCATATCCCAGGACCCAAAGGGGCAATTTAGCCTGGGTGTGAGCGTGCTGCATCCTTGTCACTGTTCTCTTCTGGAACTTGATTGGCGTTCCTTGGGGAGAGGGGAGGAGGAGGAGTATCATAGGGGTTTCCCTAAATTCTTCAGGGAAGAATTATTGTTTGTAACCTGGACTCCTATTGGTCGCACACCCAACTAAACCGACCAATAAGGCAGCCCCACTCATCCACCCCACTACGCGCGTTTTTATCGTTGACTCGGCCAGGCTGTGCTTCTGTCAGTGTTAAGGATCAGCACAAGCAACTTGACACCTGATTTCAACAAACTGGTAAATGACTGCAGTCAGATGCATCATTCTCATTGACATTGTTCTGTTACTTACTGAGTTACTTTGTTTTTCAAATAAATGTGCTTTTTTTTCTTTAAAGACCTTTTATTTTGGCTATTTAAAATATTAATTATTTTACTTAATATACTATGCGGCCCTTTAGAATTGTGAATTTCTGAATGTGGCCCTTGCACGGAAAAGTTTGCCCACCCCTGGTCTACCCTGTCAAGCCCCGTCAGAATCTTATACATTTCAATCTCATCTCATTCTTCTAAACTCTAAATGAGTATAGAGAGGCTCAACCAACTCAAACATCTGCTTCCCAATAAAGATGTTTGCCTTTGAGACCAATAATTTACTGTTTTCCCAAGTTCTTCGCAAACATCCTCAGGAACCAACGGGAAATTAGAGATAGGCAACAAATGCTAGCTGTGCCAGCAACACTCACATTCCATGAAGTACAACTGAGGACACATCCCTTAACAGGAGTATGCAAGAACATTTTCCAGCTCTAAATTTGTGAAATTTGTGTATGTGTAGAACAGTGTGTGGAACACTGTTCCTCAGTGAATAGGGTCATTAAATATTTTTATGACTGAGTTAGATAAATTCGTAATGGCAAGGTAGTCAAAGAATATAGGATTAGACAGGAAAACAGTTGAGGCCCCAATCAGATCAGCCATGATATCATCAAATGACAGAGCAGGTTCAAGGGGCCAAATGGCCTATTCCTACTTGAATATTAATATGCATCAATTAATTTTAAAATATATCTTTTTCGGGCTTTACGCTGATAATGATTTAGAGCTGTGCTCACACATATACACATAAATTTCACATGTATACTAGCAAACCACAACTCAAATTCCTCACCCCTTCCGAAGAGAATGTAACAGTTGAGCTCCCATCACATGATACTGCGCACTTCAAATTTGAAGCAATGCCCTCGGTCATACTAGAAATGCTCAACCTTCATTGTACACTCAGCACAAATACTGCCTCGAAAAAAGACTAATTATATAAAATAAATATTTGGAGTACAATACAATCTCTGTGTGCAGAAGGTGACAAACCTCACTTTCATTTGAACCCTCTTAGGAGAAGATACAAACTCTATTTGCTATGTGCTATGATAGCTACAGCATTTCTATTATAAGCTCAACAGTTAATCATTTTCATTGGGAACTCGTAATCCACAGAATGTATCCAGCAATTTCTGTCTTATTTCACTAAAATCCTATTACTGAGTTAAAGATAAACTATTTTAATTGTCAGAGTTAGAAATGAAAAGGTGCAAGCAATTTCAGGAGTCAACTCAAAATACAATGCCATAATTCTCACTTTCCTTTTAAAAAGAGCTAACAGCCGACAATATAAAACCTACACATCAATTTAAAGGTAAATTACACAATCACTACTTTCTCAAAATTTAGCAGCTTACAAGTGAAAGATCCTGCTATCCTGCACCAAAATGTAAATTATTACCCAACAAGGAAACATCATTACATATGCATCTAAAGAACAAAGTAAAATGTAAAATATTAATATAAAGACATTCAGGAAATTGAGAGTGAGCATTGTAAAGAATCTGACATTAACTAGCAGGATTTTTCTGCAGTTTGTTCAACTGAGAACAGTTGTTTTTGTAAACACAGCTGTAGATATCATTTGGCAAAGGCAAATGACAGTTCGAACACTAGCTCCGTAATTCTCAATAGTAAACAAATAACATGCTTGCAATGAATAAATGTCACTGTTTGCGATTATTAATGCGGCATTGCAACCAATGTCGTCAAGGCAAAATAAAATAGCAGCACGCTCTACCCCAATAATAAACAATAAGACCACAAGCTAAAAACCCTGACATGTAGCTGAAGCCATAGTTGATTAGCCCACTCAGGAAAGACTCAAGCAACTCTACTGTCAACACAACACTGATGCACTACATCAAAATACCAGTGCTATAATTAGTAGCCACCTACGCAAGACTTACACAAGGCCGAAACATTCCTATTGATGCACAGAGTTCCACTTTTATTATATCACAACTTGGTGCTGACTGATAAAATTTAAAAATATTACACAGACAGGAAACTCAAAATTGAAATTTGAGTGAAGTCAAAATGAGGCCTTTTCCGCAATCCACCAAGCACACATGGCAGTTATCAATCAAGGCTGAATGACTGCACAGTTATTATACCTTGTATTCTGCACAAATAAACAAATGGCTACCAAAAGAATATCATAATTTGCAAGATCCTAATCAATGTTTTCTACAGCCTAAACTACATTAAATTCTTGATACCCATCGCTTTCACTACCAAAGAGAACAGAAAAACGAGACCATTAGTGCACTTGTTGCACAGTATGAGCATATTTTAGTCATTTTCAACCCTTGCGCCACCTTCCCCTCCCCAAAGACTTGTGTATTAATTAAGATGTATATTGTCAAAGAGGGAGGAGGGGTTATCAGTGTTTCATACTATTTGCTTCTCTGTGGTTCTGTTCTCTTGGGTAGTAAATGAGATGGGTACTTTAAGACTTTTCAACATATTGACGATATTGCCTCCATCTCCCAAGTTTATAGTTTGTGAATTGATTTCCTGCAAAATATTTTTTTTTAAACTTATGTACCCCTATGCATTAACATTGCAAGACAATTAAACACCTACTTAAACTGCAAATTACAGTCAGTTACCTCTGCCATTTCCCACTTAATAAAAGATTAGAGTTAAGCACACCTCCCTCTCCTTCCAGTGTCTTTTCCTCCATTAGCATAAACACATGCATGTAATGACTGTGCTATCAATCAAATTATAGGTCCATTCTTCATGATTTTTAGTCCTGCCCAGTATAGCTTTAGAAATGTTTGCATCTTCCACGCTTTTCTGCTGCATCTGAAATCTATCAGCAATATCGCACAATCAAAATAATTCCTTGGGGTATCCCACCTCAGTCATGAGTGTGTACACCGAATTTGAGCTATGTGGACAGCTTGCACTTTTCTGGCTTACAAAATCAGAACAAAAGATTAAAAGCACAGTGGTATATGGCTATTTAAATTATATATTCTGTTCAATAGATTTGTCAAAGAAACTTGGTGATCGCTGGGAGGGGAAGAACCAAGACAATTTTAAACTTGCACTTTTAATTCTAGAGTTACAAAGAGTAGGTTGATGTAATTACATTTCAGTAACTATATTCTGCATTACTAAGAACAAGCCATGTCACTGCACTACTATAGTTACTATTGCACTAAATTTAAACTACTGAAATACCACACATAGCTATCTGATCTCTACTCCATGGAAACAAATCTTCTGCTCGTTATTTAACAAAACACATAGTACCTAGAACTTAAACTAGCCAATGTAGATAGTTCAGAAATCCCTTCCTTGAAACTTGTGTAACAAATATAATCAAAAATAGAAAAAAAATGTATAATACTGAAAGTACTTTTTGGGACAAAACTGTTGAACTTCGTTGAAATTTTCCAAGAAGCTGTAAAAGCCAACATAGTAACAGTAGCTTCAATTTTGATCAAACCAAAATCATTAAAACAATGTCAACAACTGATCCAGCTCAAATTATGCCCCCCAAAAATGCTCATTCAGAAATTGCTGCTCACCTGCTGATGTGGCACAAAGCATCATATACTTCGTAGTCCTGGCACTGCACAAAGTAAACCTGAAGTCTCAAAGAAACGTGCACCTACAAAGTTTAGAAACCGTGATAGTCCTCTGACAGCAAAGTCAGTCTGATATTTAATTATAATTAACCAGAAGGCCGATGAAATTACAGTCGTCCAATCACGCGGACACTATAGTAACTCGCAAACCACTTTCTTTTTTGAGTCTCGTACTGTCAGTGTCCCCCTCAAACCCGGAGATCACGTTAAAGAGGAATAACGATGTTTGGAGAAAGTAAATAGGTGAGTATATGACATCTGCCAACATTAGCGATCAGGTCTGGTAGCAGATTGCTACTCTGCTATAGGCTGCTGGAAGTGGATCTACCTTGCTGATCACTTCCCTCGTCTTAAATTCCACTGTCATCTGAACTGCACATGGCGTGTCTAGGCAAATTTGATGACTTGGATGTTGGGCTAGCTTCCAAGTCTACTTTAGTCTATTCCCACGTCCCATAAGGACTCGCAGAGATACAACACCTACCCTTATTTACGTTTTGTAGCGCGTAGTTTGATAGGGTAGCAAAAAAAATAGAGATTTAAACAAAAACTTTGCCAAACCAGTTTTAAAACAAGAGTGAAGAAGAAAAAAAGCTAACGTGGTCAGTTCCCGGCCATAAATTAAATGCTGCGGCAGATTAAAATTTACAAGCGAAAGTATTCCCCAATACTGTAATTCGTGCCAAACTGAAAATGCTGCAAGTGCATGAATCCGTTTCTCTGGAGAAAAATAATTAAAGCAGGAAATTTTTAAATAGAGAGAGACAGCCGATGACCTCTACATAGAATCAATGTGTACAGAACACTAATCCTCAGCAAAGCAAAACATAAACAGCACCCAGTTGTGTGTGTAAATACTCCAATTTATCGACATACGTCTCAAGCAGTCTAGCCTGCGCGATCACAAATCGGATGAGTACAAAAGCTAAAATGTGAAACCTGCCCCTTTGGCTTTTCATATTTACATCAAAATAACAATATAAGAAGAACGCCCGCAATCTCAACATTTAAATTCTGGGTTCAACAAAAACATTTTCTTTTTTTTAAAAATCCTATTTGAACATGAACAGATTGCAACTTTTTTTTCTTGTTGTTTTAATCCCCTCCATCTGGAAGCGCCCCCCCCCCCCCCCCCTCCTCTCATACAAACCTGCAGGGCCTAGTCCAGGCTGCGGACCGTCTTCACCAAATATCAGTCTAAAGTCAAACTCGTCATTGCCACTGTTTACAGTAGTCATCGGTTAGCAGTTTCCCTTTCCCCCACTTGTTTAATAAAGTTCATAACAGAATGTGGGGGGGAATCCCGGCTCACTCCGCCAACTTTTCCAGGCTTGTTTTATTTTTTTTTCCGCTCGCCTCTCTGCTGTCCTGTTTGGAAACAGTTAATCAGACCCCCCCACCCCTGCTCTCCTCGCTGCGCCTCTCAAACTTTGCCGAGCCTCATCCCCCGCGCCTGCTCGCTGACTCGCGCTCAGCTTCCCCCTCGCCCCGCCCTCTTGAAACCTCGTTGACGGCAGCCACGGCCGTGCCCCCTGTCCCTCCTTCATCGCGGCCACGCCCCTTCTCCCTCACCCCGCCTTCTCACTCCCTCACCGCGGCCACGCCCCCTCCCTCATCGTGACCACGCCCCCTCTCCTTCACCACGCCCTTTCTCTCACCCCGCCCCCTCTCTCACCCCGCCCCCTCTCTCTCACCCCGCCCCCTCTCTCTCACCCCGCCCCCTCTCACACCTTCCCGCGGCCGCTACCCCTTGTCCCTCCCCGCGACCCCTCTAACCCTCACTGCGGACACGCCCCCCTCAGTGCCTCAGCGCAGTCACGCCCCCTCTCTCTCACCCGGCCGCGCCCCCTCAGTCCCTCGCCGCGGCCACGCCCCCCTCTCCCACACCGTGATCGCGCGTCCTCTTGTCCTCGCCTGGCCACCACTTCGCACTCTCCCGTGGAGCCTATCCAACCCCCACCCCCACCCCGTGCACCCGACGGCCATCTTTTGAAACTTTGCCCACTACGCATGTACCACCCGCCCCTTGACTCATGGGAGTTGTAGTTCTCTCTGCTCTATTTGGAAACAAACTGTCATCTGGCATTCCCCAGTCGCTTTTAGTCCTTGGACAAGTTCAAATTCCCCAACAACAAGACTTGAGGGTAAAAGTGTGTATGTTTTTCTTTAATATTTACACATCACTCCACAGAATTAAGTGGAAAAGCAGATTGTGCTTTTTTCTAAATTCAGTGTTCTAATGTGGAAATATTAAGCGGGTATTTGTTGGCCATTCCTTATTGCCCTTAAGATTGCATTTTATATAAGCGGCTTCAACACATTAAAACTTTGCAAGGTACTACACAAAGTGTTATCAAACAAAATTTGACACAACCATATGAGCATGAACCATATGGGCAGCAGGGTAGCATGGTGGTTAGCATAAATGCTTCACAGCTCCAGGGTCCCAGGTTCGATTCCTGGCAGGGTCACTGTCTGTGTGGAGTCTGCACGTCCTCCCCCTGTGTGCGTGGGTTTCCTCCAGGTGCTCCAGTTTCCTCCCACAGTCCAAAGATGTGCGGGTTAGGTGGATTGGCCATGCTAAATTGCCCGTAGTGTCCTAATAAAAGTAAGGTTAAGGGGGGGGGGTTGTTGGGTTATGGGTATAGGGTGGATACGTGGGTTTGAGTAGAGTGATCATGGCTTGGCACAACATTGAGGGCCGAAGGGCCTGTTCTGTGCTGTACTGTTCTATGTTCTATGAGTTTATATACTAGGACATGGTCAAAGAGCTATGTTACAAGCAGCATCTGAAATGAGGCAAGAGGGCAGAGAGGTGGAAATGTTTGGGGAACAATTCCAAAGTTTAGGGCATTAGCAGCTGAAGGCACAGCGACCAATGGAAGAGCATTTAAAATCAGGCACACACAACTGCTAGAAATTGGAGGATTTCAGATAGCTCTTAGGCTTACAGGGCTGCCAGAGATTACTGAGCCTAGGCGAAGAGTGGCGAGGCTGTGAAGGTATTTGAAAACCAGGATGAAAATGGTTTGTTAATCACTTTGCTCAACTGCAAGTCAATGTCGGACAGTGAGCACAGGAGTGATGGATCAACAGGACTTGGTGCAAGTTAGGATCAGGCAGCAAAGTTTTGGATAAGATCACATTTATGGAGGATGGAAGATATGAGGCGGGCCAGGAGAATATTGTAATATTCACATGTGGAGATATCAAAGATATGGATGAGGGTTTCACCAGCTGACGAGCTGAGAGCCAGGTGGCATTGGACGGTGTTATGGATTTCAAAGTCTGCAGTTTTAGTGATGGGGTAGATATGTGGTCAGAAAATCATTGCAAAATTAAATATGACACCAAGGTTGCCAAGCTTCAGGCCAGGTAAAGGTCATAAGACCATAAGACATAAGCTCAGGATTAGGCCATTCAGACCATCAAGTCTGCTCCGCCATTCAGTCATGGCTGATATATTTCTAATCCCCATTCTCCTGCCTTCTCCCCATAACCTTTGATCCCCTTATTAATCAAGAACATATCTATTTCTGTCTTAAAGACACAAAGTGATTTGACCTCCAAAGTCTTCTGCGGCAAAGAGTTCCACAGATTCACCACCCTCTGGCTGAAGAAATTCCTCCTCATCTCAGTTTTAAAGGATTGTCCATTCAGTCTGATGTTGTGCCCTTGAGTTCTAGTTTTTCATACTAGTTTTTGATACTATCCTCTCCATTTCCACTCTATCTAGGCCTCTAAGTATCCTGTAAATTTCAATAAGATCCCCCCCTCATCCTTCTAAATTCTAATGAGTACAGACCAAGTCCTCATCCGCTCCTCATATGACAAGCTCTTCATTCCAGGGATCATTGTTGCAAAGGGATGGAGTTGGTGACTAGGGAATGGAATTTGTGGTGGTGACCAAAGGCAATGACTTTGATCTTCTCAGTATTTATTGGAGGAAATTTCTGCACATACAGTACAGTACGTCTGACTAATCAGAAACGGTGGAAGAAATCATAGAATTTACAGTACAGAAGGAGGCCATTTGGCCCATCGAGTCTGCACCGGCTCCTGGAAAGAGCACCCTACCCAAGGTCAACACCTCCACCCGATCCCCATAACCCAGTAACCCCACCCAACACTAGGGGCAATTTTGGACACTAAGAGCAATTTATCATGGCCAATCCACCTAACCTGCACATCTTTGGACTGTGGGAGGAAACCGGAGCACCCGGAGGAAACCCACGCACACACGGGGAGGATGTACAGACTCTGCACAGACAGTGACCCAAGCCGGAGTCGAACCTGGGACCCTAGAGCGATTGTGCTATCCACAATGCTGCCATGCTGACAGACGTCGTGAGAGGGAGAGCTTGAGTGTAGTCAGCATATATGTGGAACCTGTCAGGTGACATTGTCAAAAGGCAGCGTTTAGATGAGAAATACAGAGATTATTGGTAGACTGCAGAAGTAAACGTGCAAGAGTATGAAGAAAAGCCAATGCAGGAGGTTTTCTGGATATGTAAGAATTGAACCAGGAAAGGGTAGCTTCATCGAACAGGATGATGGAGCATATGTGATTGGAAGATGATGGTGGGGTCAACTGGATCAAAGGCTGCAGATGGGTCGAGAAGCTTACATGATCCAACCTGACCAGTTTTACTCATTTATGATGAATAGAGGATTTTAGGATTATAGGTATTGGGCAATTAAAGCGTTGAAATCCCTGAGTTGGTGTGTGTTTGACTGTAGTGGTCATGTTTTTAAAAAGGATTTTGTTTTGCAGGGCCTGGGAGGTTTTAGGAGCCAGGAGGTGAAATTGACCAGAGGAATGTGTTTTTCAGTCTGGGCTAATGCACTGTAGTTTGACTGGGGACAGTCTCTGGGGATTTAATGGGCTTTCAGCCTGGAAAGATATTTTCTTTCGGCTCAGGGAGATGATGTCATTGCTGGGTGGAGCTAAGGGATTCAGAGACATTTTGAGAAAGATTTTGAGAGGAGGCGACACAGTGGCGTAGTGGTTAACACTGATGCCTCACAGCGCTCAGGACCCAGGTTCAATCCCAGCCCCGGGTCACTGTCCGTGAGGAATTTGCACATTCTCCTCGTGTCTGCTTGGGTATTATCCCCATAACACAAAAGATGCGCGGGGTAGGTGGATTGGCCACACTAAATTGCCCCTTAAAAAAAGATTTGGAGAGGAGTTGAAGTCTGATCTGGCAACACTTGTTTTGACCACAAGTAAAGCACAAGGGTAGTTTAAAAAAGAGTAATAATAGTTAAAGCAGAGCAGTCTTGTCTGAAGACAAGGAAGAGGCTGAAATAGCCCAGTTGAAGCAACTATTTGAAGGTATTCAGCCAGAATCTGTAGGGTTCTAACAGGAGCCAAAATCTATTCTGTAAAGCAAGTATTACTCTATGCCATGCTGATTTAAAACATGGATTGAGAGCTGTATGTTTCTTTTCTTGCTGTTTATTATGAAATTGATTATCATTGTTTAAGGGTTAATTGTAAGCTGTTCTTTTTAGGTGTCAAGTTAAAGAGTTTAATATTGCATTCATAATAAAGTTTTGTTTTAAAATACCAAATTCCCATTTTTTCATGTAATCACTCCTGGAGTGAATCATTCTTTCCACACAGTCCTACAAAATAAACTCAAATGTCAGAGTCTAGTCTGCGATCATAATACAATCCCAGGCCAGACAGTCATTGACAGTCATTTGGTCTTCTTGCTCGTGCACCATTCCCAAAGGGCTGGTCCGTTGGTTGCATTTGTTTCCCAGGATCAGGAGAAGGTGTTCGACAGAGTAAATCATGAATACCTAATTTTGGACTCTGCAAGCTTTCAGGTTTGAGGCAAATTTCATGACTCGATCTGACTTCTGTATAATAATCTTTATTAGTGTCACAAGTAAGCTTGCATTAACACTGCAATGAAGTTACTGTGAAAATCCCCTCATCGCCACATCTGAGCGCCTGCTCAGATACAGTGAGGGAGAATTCAGAATGTCCAATTCACCTAACAAGCACGTCTTTCGGGACTTGCAGGAGGAAACCGAAGCACCCGGAGGAAACCCATGCAGACACGGAGAGAATGTTCAGACTCTATACAGAGAGTGACCCAAACCGGGAATCAAACCCGGTTCCCTGGTGCTGTGAAGCAACAGTGCTACCCACTGTGCTACTGTGCCACCCTCTGTGGAGTGTCTTAAGGTTAATGGGTCCATGACTGTGCCGTTTCACTTTAAGAAAGGGTGTTCCATGTCTTGCCAGTTATGTTCTCCTTGTGCAGGCTGTGGATGGCAGTGCCTCATCACATGCATGATGTGGATCAGTCCTCCCAGTTATGCCAACAATATGGTCGCCATTGTCACGGATCCCATTGACCTGCAGAGCGGACATGAAAATATGTGGGTTTCCTCCGACATGAGGATCAGTATTCCGGATGCCTGGTACTTCATTAGTGGCTGGCCTCCCTGCCGGAGGAGTTCAGAGCAGGAACAACACCAACCTTCTCTTCCTGGGATTCGATTTTTAGCCTTGTCAAGGAAGCCTTGTGGATGAACTGACAACAAAACAGCTGGAGGCCAAAGTCACCACTCAACTAGGGTGTTGTCCCACAGTGATCAAGGTTAGCACTGCTGTCTGAAAGCGCCACAGACCCGGGTTCAATTCCGGCATTAGGTAACTGCCTCTGTGGAGTTTGCATGTTTTCCCCGTGTCTGCATGGGTTTCCTCCAGGTGCTCCGGTTTCCTCCCACAGTGGAAAGATGTGCAAGTTATGTGGATTGGCCATGCTAAATTTCTCCTTAGTGTTCAAGATGTGCAGGTTAGCTGCGGTTATGGGGATAAGGCCTAGGTAGGGTGTTCTTTCAGAGAGTCAGTGCAGACTCAATGGGCCAAATGGCCTCCTTCTTCGTGTAGGGATTCTTTGGATTCTAAGCACTGGCTACACACCAATTGGTAGCTGCTATGCTTCCTCTCCCTGAATTTGTCACCAAGATACAGAGGAAGCTCATCAACGTCCCCTCAGACATTAGGGTGCACTGGGTATCTGCTAAAGTTCAGATTCTCCCCACTTCGGGAGGGTGGTCAGATGCGGGTGTGGCTTCCATCCTGGCAGGTATACCTATATGTCAAGCCTTCTCCTAGATGATGTAGGCTGGCAACATTTTCCTTCTGCCAGCTGCATGGCCTCAATTAGGGCACACTGATGCTATTGATATACCCTGGGGGTCTAAGCCCCTCCTTACTGAAGCTGCCTCTCTTCAGCCTGGACCTCAACAAGGTCTTGAACCCAGTCACCTCTAGCCAGATCCCTCTCCCACTGTTAAAAAATCTACATTTCCATCAGTATGGCTGTCTGGAGAGAGTATAGGAGTCTGGCCGACAAAGTGAACAGAGTCCAGGATGTACTAGTTTGCAGAAGAGTGGGGTCGATGTTACCAGAAGAGGTGGCACAATGTGGGTCCCTGGATGCCTCCAGCTCATCATCGAAACTATCAAGAATCCTAAATTCTCAAGAACCTTGAGAATCGAGAGCGGAGTGCACAGGGTGTCAAAGCGTCTCAGGAACGTGGAGTACTCCCATCTAAACTGATTCCTGTCCAGATAGAATTTCTCATTAGTGTCAGGCCATGCAACCTCTCTCAGGACGCTTGACCCCCACAACCTGAGTTGTCTCTCGGAAATCGCCTCCATGCCATTCCAATCTGCAACGAGAATTTCCTTACACATCCATCACTTCCTCACCTTTGATAGCCTCCAGACACAATGTGGCATTCTATCCCAACATACAGGGGAGTCAGGATTCCGTGGTGGAAGATTACCTACACATGAGTCATCCCTTTGTCAATCGGGATTTGGCATGGAGGATGCTGTCCGTGGTGGACCATGAAATAGTCTGTTCGGTTGATTCACTAATCTCCAAGGGTACCTGGAATTTCTGCAACCTGGAGGAGTCAGTGTTTCACATATATGTGGGATGTCAGATGTCGCAGCTACTCTTCCATTATCTGAGGGAGCTGCTCCTCAATTTTTGGCTGCATTTCAGACCCATATTCTTGACCCTTTTCCACCAGGGTAGGTGACGGCATAGTGGTATTGTCACTGGACTAGCGTAATCCTCTGGGGGACTGAGGTTCAAATCCCACCATGGCAGATGGTGAAATTTGCATTAAAAAGTCTAATGATGACCATCTTGACTTGCCAACATCCAATTTAATGCGACCGTTCCTGAATCTAAGGAATTTTGAAAATTTATATCGAGCCCATCCACTATATCTGCAGCTATCTGTTTTAGAACCTTTGGATGTAGGTCATCGGGTTGCTGATGATTTGTCAGACTTAATCCCTTACTTTCCTCCAATACTTTTTCTCTGATGATATTAACTTCCTCACTCTTTATAGCCCCTAGGTTATTGCCAAATTCTGGAATGAAACTTTTGTCTTCTACTGTGAAGACAGTTACAAAAGAATTGTACAATGCCTCCACCATTTTCTCATTCCTCCTGCCCCTGTTTCTAAGGTGCCAATGTTTACTTTAGCTACTCTTTACCTATTTATATACAAATAAAAGCTCTTATATTCTATTTTTTCCCTCTTTATCAACTTTTGGGTGGCTCTTTATTGATTTCTAAAATGTTCCCAATCCTCAGGCTTGCTACCATTTTTTGCAAGATTATAAGCCTCTTCTTTCAACCTAATTCTTAACTTCCTGAGTGAGCCATGGATGAACCTTTCTTGCTGAGTTTTTGTTTTTCAATGGAATATCTTTTTGTTGGACAGTTTGAATTGTTTCTTTAAACATTTCCCTCTGTTCATTTTCCATCATATCTTCTAGTCTATTTACACAATTAACCGTCGCCAGTTCTCCCCTCATACCCACCTAATTGGCTTTGTTTAAGTTTGAGATTCTTGTCTGCGATTGAAGTATGTCACTTTCAAATTTAACATGGAATTCAATGGGATTATGATCACGGTTTCTCAGTGGATCTTTTACTATGACATTACGAATTAATCTTTCTTCATCACGCAATATTAGATCTAAGATAGCTTTATCCCTAGACAGTTCCACTGCTCCAAGAAACTGTAACAAGAACGTACTACAAACTCATCTTCCTGCCACTCTTGCCAATTTGATTGTCCTAGTCTATATAAAGATTAAAATCCCCCACTATTATCACATTGTCTTTTTTACAAGCTCCAATAATTTATTGTTTAATGCTGTCGAACAGTATAACTACTGTTGCATCTAGATTGTATTCGAGATCTCAATGATGCAACATTTTAGATGGTATTCTGATTTCAGGATTGACTCAACAATACATTTCTTTGCTAGCCGAGGTAAATGTGCAAAAGGCCCATGCACTTGTGTATTGTTCAGTCTCTTGAAGTATGATTGATTTCTCAATTGTATTTTTTTTTGGGAGTGAAATGATAAGTCGGGACTGAGCCTTATTATAGATTACATTATTTTCACAATATCCAAATCTGTGTTTAATAGCTTTAAAATGCTCTCCTTCATACTACAAAGCTCTCCATGGTACTATTTTGAAGTGATTGAGGTCAAGCTGTTGAATGGACTGAATGGAGTTTTACAAGGCCATCCCAGTGAATTGTATTGTTATTTGTACGTGGGTTTATAGGGGCTGGTTTAGCTCACTCGGCTAAATCACTGGCTTTTAAAGCAGACCAAGCAGGTCAGCAGCATGGTTCAATTCCCGTACCAGCCTCCCTGGACAGGTGCCGGAATGTGGCGACTAGGGGCTTTTCACAGTAACTTTGTTGAAGTCTACTCGTGACAATAAGCGATTTTCATTTCATTTCAGTTATTGACTTACACCCGACAACAATTAAGCAAAACAAGAGTTAATTCTTCACCACATGCATTATTCGCAATCTCATCCTCCTACTTACCAACCTTAACTGTGCTCTTATTAATATTCTTGAATCATCTTTGTTGCCAAAATATTGTGTCTGTTTTTATAAATACTGATTATTTATTGACAGGATGATTAGGGATGGGCAATAAATACGGGCCTAGCCAGTGACATCCTGTGAAAGAATATAAAAACAAAGGAAACTTCTTTGGATGTTCCCAGTTAATCAAATGACATCATTGCTCCTCGTTCCAGCAGAAAAGCCCTTAGTTTCCTTTTACTGTCTGTACAAATACAATACAGCTAATGCTGCTTAGCACAGCAAGTATTGTGATAGATAGCACAGCTGCACAAAGCAAGCCACAGAAAAGATTGAAAAAAAATCTTGCTTTTATATAATGGTTTTCATACAGTCTCAGAATATTTTTCAGTCACTGCTGTACTTCTGAAGTGTAGTGACTGTTGTAATGAAGAGAAAGCCAGCAGCCAATTTGAGCATAGTAAGATCCCACAAACAGCAACAAAATAAACGATTGGATAATTTGTATTATTGATACTGGTTAAAGAGTAACTGCTGACCAGGACATCAGGAGAACTCTGTTGTTCTGCCCCACAAACAGTGTCTTGGAACCTTTTTAGCTCACCTGAGAGGACAGATGGAGCTTCATCGTAATGTCTCATCTGAAAATAACCATAAATATTTTTATGAGTTATTACATTTTTATCCGCTCTCATTAAAGTCACTGACCAGCTCAGTCACACTTTCACCACCACATTTGATGTCCTTGTCAGCGTTAAAATTATTACTCTCTTACACCCTAGTCCTTTCCTCAAATCAGCCCTGATCTCCACTCCCTTGAGGAGCCTGCAGACTTGACTGTCAGTGACAGGCCACTTGACCATCATTTGGCTCAAAAACATAAAACATGGTCTGATCCTCCTCTCTTCTGCCAAAGCAGCTTACTGGCCCACTGCCAGAGTTATACATTACACACAAACTCCTTCTAAACCAAAAATCACAGTTCTAATATATGTCTCCTTCAATCTTTATTGACCCAGCAGGAAGATTGGCAATAAAGAAGAACTAACGGCCACTTTAGAATGGGGCTCCATTAATACACTGTAACAAAAGCTTAGTTAATCAAATTGAGGCGATATTTTTGAGGGTGATAATGCACTCCAGCCCACTTGGTGTCTACCGGTTGTGGAAGATTCCAAGCATATTGGAGGATATTGTGCACTTCTTCTCTAGCGACATCCAAACATAGACTCCCCTGGACCATCCCATGAGGAAGGCCTCCAATTTGCCCATTCTCCTCCTTACCGGATTTTTACAAAAATCTTTAATGGGATGTAGGTGTCGCTAGCGGGTTCAGCATTCATTGTCCATCTCTAACTTAAGAGTCAACCACATTGCTGTGGGTCTGGGGTCATGTGTAGACCAGACCAGATAAGGATGGCAGAGTTCCTTCTCTAAAGGACATTAGTGAACCAGATAGGTGTTTAACAAATGGTTTCACGGTCATCATTAGACTTTTAATTTTATTTTTTTAAAAATTGAATTCAGAGTGCACAATCTGCCACAGTGGGATTTGAACCTGGGTTCCCCAGAGAATTACCCAGTGTCCCTAGATTACCAGTACAGTGACAGTACCACTATGCCACTGCCTCACCTTAAGCATGTAACAGTGATTTTATAGGTTTGTAGATCTTGAGAGTATCATAGCTGAAACAGGAACAGCTAAGTTGATGCTTTCATTGACAAACAATAACTAAACAAAAAACGCACTGACTTGTGGAAGAATACATAAAAGGAATTGTGTAAAATCTACAGTTCACCAGTGTTCAGCATATGTTCCCATGCTACAGGGAGAATGCTGTTTAAAAAAGGTGTCAGAAGTAACCTCAATATATCTTACAGGGTAGATTATATATAAGATATTAAGAACTCAATGGAACATGTTTAGCCTCAAATCAGACGTAAGTCAATACACAAAAAGGAAAGAATACAATCCCCCAAAATAGGTCATTAGGACTGGGAGCAGTTAGTGGAAGAAAGAGCAGAGGTTACCAAAACAAACAGTGAAATAGATACCCCTGTAAGGAAATAAATCATCTGGCAGCCTGAGGTTTGAGACTGTGTCATGGAAAAGGATTTGCCTTGGATAAATGTGAGCCAGATACATATCCCACAAGTGTGCAGTGACTGAATAAGGTGCCAATGGATGATGGTCCAATGGACCTCCAGCAATGCATGAAATCCTGAATTGTCATTAACTCTAAAAAGTGTAAAGGATACAGATTTCCCTCACTCTTACTTTTAGTCTGCTGTGCAATTGCTGCTGTTAATGAAGGGAGATGTGCCTTAAAATATGTGGCAGGTGAAACAAACCAAAAATGATCCCGATCTCCAGTGCCTAGAAGAACTGGGAGTGAATATTGGAAAATGATACACCATGTGAGCCTTAATTTCTGATACGCACTCCCAGTGGACGAGGCACAAAATTAGAAAATGATCCCTTGAACTTTTGGCACGGATGTTAGCACAAAATTCTGAAACCGGTCTCCATTTGCAATCATTTTGAGATTGTATTGGAAGAACTGCTCCTAACTAACCCCCAACTAATTCTGCTTATCTTTCTCTGACTTGGGCTGCAAATTCATGCCATTCATGGAAGAAGATTTGTGCTGTTGATGTGCAATAGCACTCCCATGGAATCAGGCTGCTTGCATTATTTTTATGTGACCTGAATGTGTGAAAAATAGGAAACTTTCATGGAATCTAAATTGAATGTGAGTGCAGGTGGCAAGGATGAATGAGTCATGCTCTAATTCACCATGCCAAAAGATCCCAAAAGTATTTCCTTAAAGAAAGTAGAAAGCCTTCTTATATCTACATACACAAATCTTTTGGTCAATTTGATAAGATCTTTTTCTAGAGGCTTGGTAGTACAGAGTAACTTCAGCTCATAGTTATTGAGCTGGAGGCTGAGCTGCAGACACTGCAACACATCAGGGAGGGGGCAACAAGGGGGCACAGTGGTTAGCACTGCTGCCTCACTGCGCCAAGGACTCGGGTTCGATCCCAGTCCCAGGTCACTGTCCGTGTGCAATTTGCACATTCTCCCCGTGTCTGCGTGTGTCTCATCCCCACAACCCAAAAAGATGTGCAAGGTCGGTGGATTGGCCACTCTGAATTGCCCCTTAATTGGAAAATTAGAATTGGGTACACTAAATTTAAAAAATATTATTTTAAAAACACATCAGGGAGGAAGAGAGTAACCTGGATGCTTTGTTTCTGGAGGTGGTCACACCCCTTAGGATCAGGCCTTCTGGTTGGATGTGGCTAGGGACAAGTGTGTTTACTGCAGCAGAGGCAGCTAAAGGAACCCAGAAGACAGGAGGGCAGGCGTATCAGTGTCTGCAATTGTCCAACAGGTTTGAGGTTCACCAACATTACCGTCGTGGAACTCACCGCCAAACCCATCCAAAACCGGTCTTTAACTTGGGTCCGCTGAATCGCGCCAATAATCTTTTATTTTATACTTTGTCCTACCATGTAGTTTCAATTAGGGCTTATTGTTAGATTATGAGGGGGGGGGGGGGGGGGGGGAGACGGGTTGGGGCCCAAGAGGGGGACCTTTAAGGAGGCATTGGAGAGGCCTGAATAGAGGGGGGCCCCTGGGATCTGATAGCAGGGAGTCCTTACTTGGGGGGGTGAGGTAATGCCCATATGTGTGGGGGTGACATTGCCCATGGGTGGGGGCTGTGGGGAACCCAGGAGCTCACTTAGAGATTGGGGTATGTTTCAAAATGGCGGGCCAATCTCTGAGTTCCCCCATGCTGAAAACAATTCCAAGTGTGGGCTAAACCAGTGACACACTTCCCAAGTGACCGAGGGCGCAAACTTCCTAAAAGGGAACAAAGTCCCCAAACAAGCGCGTTCAGCCGTGTGTTTTCCGGCACTCGCAGTGTGGAGAAACACATGGCTATTCAAGGCAACTCGGTTTGAATGAGAGGCCTGAACAGGGTACGCGTGGCTAAGGCTGCACACAGCCCTGCTTTGTACAATGGGGGCCTCTGCTCGCCAGAAATCCCCGCCGTAGCGAGAGATTGGGAACGCCATTTCTAAATCATGTCCCAATCTCCGAAGCCCCCAAAAGAATCCCCAAACTCCCCACCCCAGCCCAAACACAACATGAAAGGGTCCCCCGGGCCTCCCACCCCGGCAAAACCTATTCCTGCTCCTAATTTGAATGTTCATATCGAACTATTACTGAAAAAAGAGAAGTGTGCAGATGGGATGGGAGGACAAGATGAAACTTGTAGGAGTCCAGCAACCCTAATTCTAAATCCTTTGGTGGTGAACTGAAAAGAATCCCAATTACAAAATACCCTCAACTACATTAAGTGGTTAGCTTTTCTTTCACCGCCATTTTGAAATATCCGTCATAGTTAGAACTATTGTGACATCCATTAAAGATATCTTTGGCAGGTTATGTTTTGTTTCAGTGCTCCTGCCATTTACCAAATATGGCTACTTAGAAATTCCATGGGACGGATTCTCCGACCTCCCGCCGGGTCAGAGAATCCTCGAGGAGCGGTGGAAATCCCGGCCCGCCGCCCCGACGCTGGCTGCCGTATTCCCCGGCGCCAGTTTTCGGGCGGGAACGGGGTTCATGTCACGCCAGTCGGGGGCCGTTGGCAGCGCCACCCCCCCCCCCCCCCCTCCCCGGCAATTCTCCGGGCCCTGATGGGCCGAGCAGCCATCCGTTTTTGGCCAGTCCCACCGGCGTGGGTTACGCATGGTCCCACACGGCAGGACCTGGCAGGTAAGTTGGCTGGGGCAGTCCTCGGGAGGGGGATCCTGCGGTGGTTCTGATCGTGGGAGATGCTCTGAACAGCCATTTTCGGCTTTTACATGGATAATTGCAGCTGCTGCCGCCTTTTTAATGGAGATGTCGATTAGGCTGGGTGGAATCCTTCGGCCAGAAGCAGCAGCAGTGAGGTGACGTGCCCTGCACGTAGAATTGACATAAAGTGCCATCAAGGGATGTTTCAATTTTACAGCAGCTGACAAGCAAGGCAAGTGAACTGTGGAGGTTAATGATTCTTTTTCAGAGTAAGAGATGGTCAGAGACGCAAATAGGCAGTTTACGTATTGGAGAGGGTCTCACAACAGAATCTGCTGGAGAGAGCTGACAGGAGAGTCCAGGACAGACAGAGCAGTGGTAGTGATAAGAGCTTCAGGGCCTCTGGTTAACAACCCTGAAAAAATAGACTTAACTTGGAACAAAGAAGTATAAAGATAATTTCTTGAGATATGGCTTTGTAAATTGTGACAATGCAAATAAGGATGCAAAGTCAATACACGTTATATGCAGTGAAGTACTGGCAAATAAAAGAAGTTTCAAAATTTGAAAAGGAAGCGGTGGGGGAAAATCTCCTTTTGAGGTTGAGACACCAGAGTCGGTTATTATCTTCGAGCTGACTCCAAATGAAAAGACTATGCTGCTGTACCTGACCTGTAATAGCAGATTAAAAACACGGCAAAAGCGCCAGCATTCTGGAGTTGTATCTCCTAGGAGTATCCAGTGCTGAGTAAAACAAGCGTTTTGTTGCCATTGTCCTTCACGCCAACCTACATGTGCGAAGTTGGATTTTCTGTTTTCGTAAAGTTGAAGACGGCACAAAGGAATCAGCTAAAATCAGCACCTGATATACACATTGCTCTCTCCTCCTGTGGACTTGCTTCGAGTGAGATCATGAGGATCAAGTAGGCTCCCCCTTGACATTGAAAGGTAAATGAACAGGGTGATTATCACGAAGGCCGGTCTGCATGTGTCATGAAGGTTGGTCAGCGTGGGTCGCACAGGTCAGCCAGTTGTCAAAAGTAGGTCCCAGGAGAAAAGATTTGACAAACACTTGTCTTAATACATTCCATCCCGCACTCAAACTCACTTCTGAGGTGGAGCAGACTAACACGTTTCCTTTCTCGGTGTGTGTTGTTTTCTTTTTTTTCAGTTTAGAGTACTACTGACTGCCCACCATGGCCCATGGTCGTGCAGAGTGACACCAGCCGTATAGGTGTCCCCATCCCACCATCCCCGCACTCCACCACTCCACCCTCCACCCCACCAACCCAGCACCCCAGCCCCCACCCTGCACCCCATCAACTCCACCACCCCCCCAACCCCCCACAACCAGCCGCCACTCACCAGCGGGGCAGCATGCGCCCCACCCAAGGGTAATGTCCACAGTAGCCCCTGCAGGACAGCGCTCGAAGGAAACTGCAGAGCGTACCGCTGGCCTGGGTAGCACCAGCAAATGGTACCCCTGGTAGCAGGGATGGGTGCCAGGGCTGGAAGCACCCAGGGTGCTGGGCACTGATGGGGCCAGGGAGAGCAGAGTGCAAGGGGGGACCGGCCACCAGTGGGTTTGGGATGGGGGAGAAGGGGAGGGGGGGTCTTGTGGGTACAGGGTCCGATGTGCAGACTGGGGCCACCGTGCAGGCTGGTGGACCTGGTTCTGCACGGGATTGCGCACCATAATAACACGTCTGACTTTCGCCACTGTTGACAATGGCTATCAGAATCCAACCAGGAATGGTGGCCTTCATCCTGGCCGCCACAGCCCTGGGGGATGCACTGAGGCTGTAAGAGCAGGAGCTGCTCGGGGAGGGTCCTGCAGCAGCGGAGCCTGCCCCAGACGAACAGGGGGCTGGTGAGGATGGAGAGCCAAACAGACTGAGGAGGAGGTGGGAAGGAGGCACCGCATGAGGCCTCGTGTGTACCGGCAGTGCCTGTCATTCGTGGACCTGCAAGACCAGCCTTCTCATCGAAGACTCCAGCTGAGCAGGGGGATTGTGCGATGTATCTGCCAAATCGTGGTGTACCTGACACCGCGGGGCAATGGGGAGGAGACCCTCTCCTGCTGGCAGTCAAGGTGATGGTCACGCAGAACCGGGGTCCTTCCAGATGCCCAGTCAGAACCTGCCTGAGATCTCACAGAGCTCGGTGCACAGGTGCATCTGCGCCATAACAGAGGCCCTATATGCCCTGTCGGCACAATACATCCATTTCAATGTGGATCGAACCCACCAGGATGCCCGGATAGTGGGGTTCGTCGTCATCACCGAGATGCCGCAGGTCCAGGTGTGATCGACATGTCGCCCTACGAGCACAAACCGGAAGGGGTTCCACTCAATGAACGTGCAGTTGGTGTGTGACTATGAGATGTACATCATGCACGTCTGCGCCCAATACCTGGGCAGTGTGCACAACGTCTTCATTTGGCACACTTGACGGTTCCTGACCTCTTCGAGGCGCACAGCATGGTGAGGGATTAGCTCCTGGGCGACAGGCGTTATCCACTGCGGTTGTGACTGATGACGCCCATCTGGAGGCCACAAACCGACGGGGAGACCCGTTACAACGAAGCCAATGCAGCGATGTGGGGCGTGATCAATGGTGCTTCGGCAACCTGAAGATGAGGTTCAGGTGCTTGGACCGCTCTGGATGGCCCTCCAGTATAGCGCTAGGAGAGTCTCCCATATCAAGGTGGCCTGCTCCGTTCTCCACAACATCACGCAGCAGAGGAGCGACGTGCTGGAGGAGGGTGCTGTGTTAGGCAGGTTGGTTCGACGTTGACTGCAACTGGATGCAGGGAAGCTAGAAACAAACGTCTGACACCGGAGATGATCCAACACAGTTTTATTTAACTATGAACTGCTGTACATGTTCAGCTGTGGGTTGACACTCTACCAATCCAACCGATGACCTCTTACTGGCTTGACCAGACTTACTAGCTACCGCATGGTGATAGTGCTGACTACCTTGTGCACTCTGACTGTCTCAGTAGCTGGGTCCTGAGAGAGGGAGAGTCTTAATGCCCTGTGGGCTTTATAGTGGTGGTGTCCTGTCTGGTGATTGGTTGTTCTGTGTTGTGTATTCATTGATTATCCTGTGTGTCAATCACTGCCTGTCTGCATCTCATTATATACATGAGTGGCTATTACGTCAGAGGGTATGAACAGTAGACCTCATCCGACAAGGAGGACGTGAGGAAGGGCGAGGATGGGCAGGACATGGGGCCCATGCAGGCACAGGAGGCCACACAATGTGTGCGCCTGGGTCTCAGTGCATGAGACGCTCTAACCGCCTCCAGGTTCACCAATTAGGGGGCCTGGCCAGCGTAATGGACATCCCATCCCACCCCCACAACACTCCCCCCCCGTCAACCATCCATCCATGAGCACACTCCCAATGCCAGCACCCCTCCCCCTTGCTAGTCCCTCTGTATTTCCTACCTGACCCATTGTAGGGTGCGGGCACTGGGGTGGCAGTAACAGCGGGGTTAGTCCATAGGATGGAAGATGATGATGACCCGCTCTGCGATGAGCTCTGGTGCTCTGTACCATTTGACACATTCTGACTCCTGTCCATGGCAGCTCTTTCCACTGTCCACCTGGGTGATCCCTGCCATCTGGGTCCCTTTTCAAGGCCGACTTCTGGGGCAACCGGGCCTGGATGGGCCTGGCTGCTGCTTGGGTGTCCCAGGTGGCGTAGTACCACCCTGTTCCGCCCACTGCCCATCAGATGCTCCAGGGACAGGAGAGGGAATTCGAAGGCACTGTGGTGCCCCTGCACCACCCTGCAGAGGTCACCAGCAGTGCCCCTATCACCTTCTCCTTTTGCGGGGCACCCGATGGTTCCCTGGCTACTCATTGGGACAGGGCTGCGAGCGGAGTTAACCCCTGAGGTTCCCTCACCACCTGGCTCTGCCAGTCCTGGAGGTCCGCTCCTGTATCGACCAGGGTCTCAATGCTTGTGGCCATGGAGCACAGGGAGTGGACCACCCCCCTCTGGGACTATGCCACATCGTCCAGTGACTGTGCCATTACCCTCTGGGACTGTGCTGCATCAGCCAGTGACTGTACCACCTCCCTCTGTGCCTGGCTTAGGTCAGCAAATGCCCAGCTAATGCCCTCAGCTACGACCTGCTGTGACCAGGCCAGCTCTAGAGTGCTGCTGCAAAGTCCAGGTGGCCCTGGTACATGACTACCTGTGAGAGGGCAGTCCAGTCCTGTGCCTCGGCCACTGCCCGCACAAAGTGCCCCTAGACCTGGGACATCCTGACACTTGTCCAATACCTTCGCCCTACATCACAGATGCCACCCGTGCGGTGTTGGCCTGGATGGCACGCATGATCGGCACTGCCTCCTATCCCTGCAGGTAGTTGGACACCTGCAGGTGCTGGCTGGTTGCTGACAAACCCTCATGTTGTCCTTGCTCTGTGTCTGCATCTCCAGCATCTATGGGACCGCCCTCTCCAGAAGCCTGAAACCGTCCGGATGGCAGCGTGTCCCTGGGGTCGGTCTGCCCACCGACCATCCACCTCTCGAGTGTTCCTAGCTCCACCTTACGTACTGCAGCACGTGAGAGGTGTGCGCCAGTTAGTGCCCCAGGAGCCTCTTCACTAAAGTGCCCAACTGAGGTGAGTGTTTCTGGGATGGTGGAGGGTGTTGGGCTATGCCGGGAAGTCAGTGTCGTCCCTGGACTGTCTCGGGCTGCAGTTCGAGGGCTCCTGTCGCTGTATGTGTCCTTTTCCTCGCAGGTGGGGCTGAAGGACACCAGAAGGGCCCGTCCCGTTACCAGGTGATCCTGAAAGACACAAAACATGATGCAAGATTGGATCGCAGGTTGGGGTGGTGGAGGGATGGTATGGAGGTGGTATGGGGGTGGTAGCGGTGGAGCGGGGAATGGGGTGGTGGTGGTAGAGGATTGGGGGTGTAGGGTGGTGTGGCAGTGGTGTGGGAATGTTGGTAGTGAAGGGGATGTGGGCATGGTGTGGGGGGGTGAGGGTGGTGTGGCGAGGTGAGGGGGTGGTGGGATGGTATGGGGCTACTGGTGGTGGGGGGCAGATGGGGGGGGCGGTGTTGTGGGCGGGGTTAAAGGTGTGTGGGATGGGGGTTGGTGCCAGGTACATGGTGCTGGTTACTCACCTTGGCTGTGCTGAGGTGGTTGTACAGTTTTTTGCGGAAGTGCTGTCCGGTCCTAGCAGTGGGGCCAATGGTGTTCATGGCCTCTGCCACCTGCGCCCAGGCCCGTTGGACGGCAGCGGATGGTAGCTTCCTTCTCACCCCAGGGTACAGGATAGTGATGTACCATCAATTGGACTCGAGTCGTGAAGAAGTTCCATATATCAGGCTTTAATCAACTAGTTGTGTGCACGGCAGTCAACTTACAGAGAAAGGCCGACTGCCAGATGCAGCTCGTCGCTCATAAAGGAGGACCCCCGGTCGCTGCGGATGTATGCGGGGTAACCGAACAGGGAGAAAATGGAGAGGAGGGCCTTGATGACAGTTGTCGTGGTCATGTCGGGACAGGGAATGGCGAAAGGGAAGCGGGAGTACTCGTCAATCACACTTAAGAAGTAGGTGTTGCGGTTGTTGGAGGGGAGGGGACCCTTGAAGTCCATACTAAGATGTTCAAAAGGACGGGACGCCTTTACCAGATGCGCTTGCTCAGGGCGGTAGAAGTGCGGTTTGCACTCTGCGCAAATGTGGCAATCCCTGGTCACGGTCCTGACCTCCTCAATGGAGTAGGGCAGGTTGCGGGTCTTGATAAAGTGATAGAAGCTGGCTACCCCTGGATGGCAGAGGTCCGCGTGGAGGGTGCGGAGGCGGTCAATCTGCACGCTGGCGCAGGTACCGCGGGACAGGGCATCAGGAGGCTCGTTGAGCTTCCCAGGACGATACAAGATATCGTAGTAGTACGTGGACAACTCGATCCGCCAACGCAAGATCTTGTCGTTCTTGATCTTGTCCCTCTGTGCATTGTCAAACATGAAGGCCACTAGCTGCTGGTCTGTGAGGAGGGTGAACCTCCTGCCGGCCAGATAGTGCCTCCAGTATCGCACAGCTTCAACTATGGCCTGTGCCTCCTTTTCCACCGAGGAATGGCGGATTTCGGAAGAGTGGAGGGTCCGGGAGAAGAAGGCCACAGGTTTGCCCGCTTGGTTGAGGGTGGCCGCCAGAGCTATGTCAGATGCGTCGCTCTCGACCTGGAATGGGAGGGACTTGTCGATAGCACGCATCGTGGGCTTTGCGATATCCGCTTTGATGCGGCTAAAGGCTTGGCGGGCCTCCATCGACAGTGGAAAAGTGTTGGATTGGATGAGGGGGCGGGCTTTGTCGGCGTAGTTCGGGACCCACTGGGCGTAATAAGAGAAGAAGCCCAGACAGCGTTTAAGGAATTTGAGGGAGTTGGGGAGAGGGAGTTCCATCAGGGGTGCATGCGTTCGGGGTTGGGGCCTATCACTCCGTTACGCACTACGTACCCAAGGATGGCTAGACGGTCGGTGCGAAACACGCACTTATCCTTATTATATGTGAGGTTCAGGAGTTTTGCGGTATGGAGGAATTTTTGGAGGTTGATGTCATGGTCCTGCTGGTCGTGGCCACAGATGGTGACGTTATCAAGAAATGGGACGGTCGCCCGTAAACCATATTGGTCAACCATTCGGTCCATCTCCCGTTGGAAGACCGAGACCCCATTTGTGACACCGAATGGAACCCTTAGAAAATGATAGAGGCGCCCATCTGCCTCGAACGCGGTGTACTTGCGGTCACCTGCGCGGATGGGAAGCTGGTGATAGGCGGACTTAAGGTCCACCGTGGAGAAGACTTTGTACTTCGCGATCCTGTTAACCAGGTCGGAAATACGAGGGAGAGGGTACGCGTCCAGCTGCGTAAACCTGTTGATGGTCTGACTGTAGTCAATGACCATTCGGGTTTTCTCCCCAGTCCGAACTACCAGCACTTGGGCTCGCCAGGGACTGTTGCTGGCCTCGATGACTCCTTACTTTAATAGCCTCTGGACCTCAGACCTGATGAAGGTCCAGTCCTGGGCACTGTATCGTCTGCTCCTAATGGCGACGGGTTTGCAATCCGGGGTGAGGTTCGCAAACAAGGAAGGGAGGTCCACTTTGAGGGACGCGAGGCTGCAGACAGTAAGGGGTGGAATAGAGCCGCCGAATTTAAAGGTCAAGCTCTGCAGGTTGCACTGGAAGTCCAGTCCTAAGAGTGCCGGTGCGCAGAGGTGGGGGAGGACGAGGAGTTTGTAATTTTTAAAAACCCTCCCCCGGACCGTGAGGTCTGATACGCACCTGGTTATGTGGACAGAGTGCGAACCTGAGGCTAGAGCTATCTTATGCTTGACTGGGTGAACGGGGAGCGCGCAGCGTCTTACCGTATCGGGGTGGACAAAACTCTCTGTGCTCCTGGAGTCTAGTAGGCAGCTCGTTTCGTGTCCATTGAGAAGGATCTGTGTCGTCGCCATGGAGAGCATGCGTTGCCGCAACTGGTCGAGAGTCACTGCAGCGAGTCGTGGCAGGAGGTCTGGGTCGTCTTCGCTTGCGGAGGAGTCGCTGGTGGGGTCCTCTGTATTGATCCAAAATGGCGGCGGCCGTTGGCCGCACATGGAGTCGGGGCCTCAAGATGGCGGCACCCAGGACCCACACGTGGCGTCCGGGACCAAAATGGCGGCACCCGCGGGCCACTCGTTGTGGCTAGTGGCAGGGGCAAGGAGGTCCGTGGGTCGCCCTTGGGGGCCGGGAGCAGGGTCAGAGAGGCCTGTGTGCCGCGCGGTGCCATGGAGGAGCGCAGGGGGGCGATCCGTGGTCGCTGCGCGGAACAGCAGTGACCGACTTTGATTGACAGGCCACTGAATAGTGACGTTTCTTAACGCAGCTCTTACAGACTGTGGCGCGGGCCAGACAGCGCGGGCGGGGGTGCTTGGCCAGGCCACAGAAGTAACAGCGGGGCCCCGTGAGCTTATCGGGGCGCCCCACAGTGCAGGCCTGGGGGGGGTCGGAGTCGGCGGGGGACAGGGGGGTTGCGTGCCACGTAGCCCAAGGGCCTGCCATGTGGCCGGTGGCATATGTGCGGGCGTTTCGCTCTGCAACCTCCAAAGAAGATGCGAGGGTCCATGCCTCAGTGAGGCTTAAAGTGTCCTTTTCTAATAGTCGCTGGCGTATTGCAGAAGGTTGCATGCCTGCAACGAAGGCATTCTGAATTAACAGTTCCGTATGTTCTGCCACAGTAACTTGCGGGCAGGCGCAGTTTCTCCCCAAGACAACAAGGGCCCGATAAAATTCATCAAGGGTCTCACCGGGGAACTGCTGCCTGGTAGCCAGGAGATGCCGTATGTAGACCTGGTGAACAGGCCTGAGAAAGTGTCCTTTCAGAAGGTCCATGGCCACGTCATAGTCTTGTTCATCCTCAATCATCGAGTAGACGGCGGTGCCCACGCACGAGTGGAGGATGTGGAGTTTCTGCTCCTTGGTGGGCTGGCTGCCTGTGGTGGAGAGGTAGCTGTTGAAGCACGCCAGCCAATGTTTAAAAGTTGCTGACGCGTTTGTAGCATGCGGGCTGATGCGGAGGCAGTCTGGTTTGATCCAAAGCTCCATTTCCAAAATTCTAGTTGATTAAATTGATGTACCATCAATTGGACTCGAGTCGTGAAGAAGTTCCATATATCGGGCTTTAATCAACTAGTTGTGTGCCCGGCAGTCGACTTACAGAGAAAGGCCGACTGCCGGGTCCTAGAGGTTCTTATACCCCGCCTCGTAGGTGGGACTACCTGCCTCTCGGACAATGGGTGAGCAGTCACATGACTAGCCTCAACCAATCAGCAGAGAGGCACATGACCGACCTGAGCCAATGGGCAGCGAGTGCTCTGCACCAATGGCAGATAGGTACCGTAAACCTCCTAGTTATACCACCACAGATAGCTCGCCTCTCCTTCACAGCATCCAGTAGGGTCTCGGGTTCTGCGGCCGCAAAATGTCGTGCCACCTTCCATTCTGCCGCATGTTAGCATTTCACTCCCCACATACACTCTTGGCTGTGAAGAGTGTATGTGGGGAGTGAAATGCTAACATGCGGTTGCAACTTGTCAGCCTCTCGACTCCAGGGTATCCGACTGTTTCTCATTGGAGTCGATCGTGTTCCATGTGTCGCCGGTGCTAGCCCATTAACGGTTGTTGAATTGCTCCGGGAGCAGCGCCAATTTTGCTGTCGTAGAAGTCCACCAATTCTGTCCCGGCATCAACACATGCAGCGCAATCTTCCAGCCACACTGCACCGGAAAAGCATTTCGCTGTGGTGCTGCGTTGCCGGTGAAAACCAGGAGAACCCGCTCCCGGGATCCACCTGGCTCGCAATGCCTCATGAGATTCAACACAATTTTGCGAGACGTTGCAAGGAGAATCCCGCCCACAATGGGCTGGATCATGTTTTGGCAAATCTGCATATTAGAGCGAGGCAGTAAGCCTTACTTTAATGTGCAGATTCCTGAGGTACCTGAGGCTTCGGGGTTCAATGCCTTCGTCTGAGGATCTTGGGCAAGTGGCATTCAGCACTGGTCCCCAAGGGGATTGGGGGCCCCCAGCTGCATTCCTTTTGGGAATTGTGGTGCTATGTGGCCACCCTGGCAGTGCCATGATGCCAGGTTGGCACTGTCAAGGTGCCAAGCTGGCATTATGTGCCTATGCATGATTGGGCTGCAGTTGCCCACTGTGGTTTTAGAGGGGGTGGGTTGGGAGACCCTCCCATGTTGTGTTCAGGCTGGGGGTAGGTTGGTTATTTTATTTGTGGGCCTCAGAGATTTTTAAATGGCCTCCCAATCTCTCATTACACCAGGCAGTTCCAGCAAGCGGAGCCCCCTGTTGTAAAAATAGGAGCTATGTGCGGTCTCGGCTGCGCGTTCCCTGTTCAGGCCCCTTATTCAACACGTGTAGCGTTGAATAGCCACATGTTTCTGGTCACTGCGAGTGCTGGGAAACACGTGGCTAAACTAGGGGACTTTGTTCCCTTTTGGGAAGATCGCACCGTTAGTCGCTGAAATGGAGAATCCCGCCCAAAATATCTCAAACATCTGAACAACAGGTTCAGCATTTTCACGCTGTTGCTATGCACTGGCTGCACGAGTGGTACAGATAACAGTATCTACCCCCCTACTGCGACTACATTGATTTTTACTCCCCCACTTAAATGGCCTCCTGCACCATGTTACTGTGGTCAGTTTACTCATCCTCCCTGCAGTCTCTGTTTTCATCTAAATAGACTTGAAGTACATCAAACCTATTGTAAAATTAAAGGGCTAAAACACCTCTGTTGCTCCCTGCTGGATGTCCACACTGCCTCTCTTACAGTTACATCCTCATAGCTGTCCTTAACCATGGGCCAATCTGAGAAAACCTGCTTGAGTGGTGTGAGTGCCTCCTGGAAATAAGGGTCCAGGTGGAGCTTGTCCTGTTTTATATATCGCAGCTCACAGTCTAGCTCATTAACTCTGAGTCAAATATCCTCAATAGTGGACACTAACTTTTCATGGTGTTCCCATGGATCACACAGGTGTCCACCAGCTCCTACAAATTACAGCACGACTCTTGGAAGAGGAGAAGGCACCGCTGGAAGGGATCAAGGCAAAGTGGGAGGAAGAGTTGGGAGAGGGTATGGAGGAGGGGTTCTGATGTGAGGTGCTCTGGAGGATGAAGACCTCCACCTCGTGCGTGAGGTTAGGGCTGATACAGCTGAAGGTGGTGTATAGAGTACACCTCACAAGGGCGAGGATGAGCTGGCTCTTTAAGGGAGTAGGCGATGTGTGAGAACGTGGCGGGACGGCGCAGCAAACCATGTTCATATGTTTTGATCCTGTCCAAAGCTTGAGAATTACTGGAAGGAGGTTTTCAGGGTAATCTCCTAGGTGGTGCACGTGAAACTGGATCTTGGCCTTCGAGAGGCCTTATTCGGGGTGTCGGACCAGCCGGGGTTGGAAACGGGTGCAGAGGCAGATGTTGCAGCCTTCACTTCGTTGATCGGCCAAAGGCGGATCGTGTTGGGATGGAGATCAACCTCTCCACCCTGTGCCCTGACATGGAATTCTTAACTCTTGAGAAGGGCAAATTTGAACTGAGGGGTAGGATGTTGGGGTTCTATAATTCATGGGCGTTATTCCTTTTTCAGAATTGGATTACATCAAAAGGAGAATAAAAATATTTAATATGAACTACAGCAAGGCTATGTTCCCTGGGGACTTGGGTCAACGGATCTTTTGGCCTCTTCACCAATCAAGTCAAGGTAGGTTCTGGAACCCACCTCTTCAATCACCTGAGGAAGGAGAAGTGCTCCGAAAGCTAGTGATTCGAAACAAACCTGTTGGACTTTAACCTGGTGTTGTAAGACTTCTTACTGTGCTCACCCCAGTCCAATGCCAGCATCTCCACACCAATCAAGTCAGATTACCTAAAGGTGCAGGAATATGGCTTGGAGTAATTGGAGTGTGCATCAATAACTGGGAGGAGCGTATAGCCAAAGTAAAACAGAAACGTGAACTGTGTAAGCCACATTCCCTCTCAAATGCAGCCAAGTACTTCATGTGAAAGGTGTACTTGATGTTGCTGTACATGGTACAGGTCTGGCCTGGTCTGGCCCAGCCCAGCCCCTAGGCCAGGACAGTCACCTGAACCATCTTTTACTTTGACTTCAGATCAAAAACAGTCGTGTCTGCAGGGACATGATGTACAAATCTCCAGATGTGGTGGGGGAGGGGAAGTAATGGAAACATACCCAACTTTAACCTCATCCTGTGTACAAGGCTGTAAACAAGGCCTAACCTTCATAATTAGAAGTGAAGGTTAAAAAAAGCACAAACAGAAAGTGGGAATCAAGAGTACATAGTGAAATGTTTCCTCTTTAAATTGTTTTGGATTGCTCAATTCAAACAGGGTATATATCTAATACTGTAATAAAATAACTTCCTTCATCAAAGCAGCTTCTTTGTTGTAGTATTAAACTCTGCTTGTGTCTCACAATGTGAATGTCTTATAAAATAGTTGGTTCGGAGAATTATTTGTGGAATACTGAGTTCTAAGGACCAAAAGGCTGTCCTGGTGGTGAGGATCCTCCTTTTACGATATCTGCTAGCCTATCATTTACGGAGGTTATTGTTGTTTTAACGCATGGTATTGCTTCTTTAACTGCTTTCATAGAGATTAGAATTGCATTATTTTTGATAATGAAAGCATCAGATCACGTAGGGGCATCAAAAGTCATGACATCCCAAAACAATTTGCATCTAACAAAATACTTTTGAAATGTAGATACTGCTGTAATGTAAATAAGCATGCAGCAAGTGTGTGCACAGTAACCTACCACAAACAGCAAATTAGATAACTGATCAATTAATCTTACTTGGGAGTCAAGGTGTCAACGCCAAGGTTATGATAGCCTAATGATTACCGAGCTAGTGATCCAGAAATTAGGGTTAATGAATCAGAGACATGAATTCAAATCCCATCACAGGAACCGAGGAATTGAATTTCAGTTAATTAAATCCACCTGACATGTATCAGTAATAGTGACTAGCAAATTAAAAAAAAAACACCTGTATCACTGACATCCTTCAGGGAAGGAAATCTGCCATCCTTAACCGGTCTGGCCTATCTATAACTCCAACACCACAGCAATATGATTGCCTCTTAACCACCCTTTGATATGGCCTAGCAAGCTACAGTGCAAAACAACTAGAATAAAATAGGACAATCCATTCAGCATCAACCTAGGTGACACAACAAAGGCCTAGCCAGCCCAGTCAACCCTGTGACATCCTCTTCACTAACATCTGGGAACGAGTGCCAAAATTGGAAGAGTAGTCTCAAAGACTAGTTAAGCAACAGCGTCATATAATTGTGTTCACAAAGTCATACCTTTCAGCCAACATCGCAGGCTCCTTCATCGGTGTCCCTGTTCCAACATCTAGAAAGATCCACAGGGGTGGCAGCAGATAGATATACAGTTAGGAGGGGTGGCATGGGAAATACACAACTGTGACTTCAGATTCCATGAAGTATCATAGCATCTGGTCAAACATGGACAAATAAACCTCATGCTGATTACCACCTACGTTACCCTCCCTCAGCAATTAATCAGTACTCCTACATGTTGAGCACCACTTGGTAGTAGCCCTGAGGGTAGCAAGGGTGCAGAATGTACTCAGGATGGGAGACTGATGGAACCATCAATTCACTAGACATGTGCTTTAAGATATGAACAGTGGTTTTAATCTACTTACAACAGAGCCAGCCTATTCCACGTTGAACTCTCGATGAACTGAACGACTGGCTCTGAGCATTGGTATTTATACAGCAGTCCAGGGGGAGGAGTCATGGGCGGAGCCAAGGGTGGAGCCCTGTACAAACTCCTAAGCATTCCCAGGGCTACTCCCGCTAGTGGTCGGGCAACGCAACTGCGCTTATCAATGTATGGTCTCATGCATATACAATACAGTGTGAATTACGGAGTTACATTCAGCACAGAGACTTTGATGTGCATTACCAAGTGTGGCTCAAAAACATCACTAATGATCAAATTGGCTAAGATCTGATGGACATATCTGCCAGACTGGGCCTGCAAAAAGCGGCGAGAAAATCATCAAGAGGGTCAAACCTACTTAACCTCATCCTCACCAAACTACCTGTCACAGATGGGTCTTACCATGATGCTATTGGTCGGAATGTTCAACGCACAGCCCTTCTGGAGGTGAATTCTCATCCTCACATTGGGAACACCTTTTATCATGCTGTGATACCCTACCACCAGGCTCAATGAGATGGATTCAGAAAAGATGTGGCAACTCAGAATTGAGCATCGATGAGGAGCCTGTGGACCATGAGCAACAGCAGAATTGTATTCTACCACAATATGTAACCTTTCGGCCCAGCACATCCCTCACACTACCAGGGTGCCAACCTGGTTCAATGAAGAGTAGAGAAAAGCTTGCCCGAAGCAGCAGCAGGTATACCTAAAAATGAGGGGCGGGATTCTCCGCCCTCCCGCCAGGGCCCGGCGTCAATCCTCAATGGTGGAGACACCAAGCACACCAGTGCAAAAGGCAAGGCTGAAGCATTTGGAACCATCTGGAGCCAGAAGTGCCAGGTGGATGATTCATCTTGGCTTCTTCCTGTGATCCCCATTGTCACAAATAACACAGTTTCACAAATTGCCCAAGTAGTCCCTGTTCACAAAAAGCAGGACAAATCCAACCCGACCGATTAAGGCCCCATCAGCAAATGATAAATCAGCAAAGTGATGGCATGTCTCATCGACAATGCAATCAAGCTGCTTTTACTCAGCAAATACCTGCTCACTGACGCTCAGTTTGGGCTTTGATAGGACCAGTCAGCCCCAGACCTCATTTTAGTCATGTTCAAAACATGGACTAAAGAGCTGAGTCCCAGTGGTGAGGTGTGAGTGACTGCAGTATTTAACTGAGTGTGGTATTACAGAACTCTTGTGACGTTGAAGTCAATGGGAATTAGAGCAAAAACACTCCAATGTCTGGGGTCATATTTAGCACAAAGAAAGATGGTTGTGGTCATTGGACGCCAATCTTCTCAGCTTCAGGACATCATTAACAGGGTTCCTGAGGGCAGTGTCCTAGGGCCAGCCACCTTTAGCTGGTTCATCAATGATTTTCCTTCCTTTACAAGGTCAGAAGTATGGATGTTCACTGTTGAATGCACAATGTTCAGTACTATTCAAAGCTCCTCATTTCCTGAAGGATTTTGTGTCTGGAAGACCTGGATAATATTCAGGTTTGGGCTGATAAGCGACAGATATGTTGCCACAGAAATGACAGATAACGACCATCATGAATAAAATTCACAGTGCTGCACGGTGGCATAGTGGCTAGCACTGCTGCTTCACAGCGCCAGGTACCTGGGTTCGATTCCAGCCTTGGGTGACTGTCTGTGCGGAGTCTGCACGTTCTCTCCACGTCTGAGTGGGTTTTCTCCAGGTGCTCGGGTTTCCTCCCACAGTCCAAAGATGTACAGGTTATGTGGATTGACTAAATTGCTAAATTTTCCCATAGCCTGCAAAGGCTGGGTCGGGTTATGGGGTTACAGGGATAGGGTGGGGGTTGGGCCTAGGTAGGGTGCTCTATGTTGTTGCATTGTCTTTTACATGCAAAACTCAGTTTTTTGTATCTAACCCCAAACACCAAGAAAAAAAATGTTGGGCCCCCTGTTGGTCTGGATCTTTAACGAGCCAAGGGAGGGGGGGGGGGCTTTGCCCCCAACTATGTCACGGGCGCTGATTTCCTTGATCCTGAAGCGGGACAAGGACCCTCTGCAGTGTGGGTCATATAGGCCGCTTTCGCTGCTAAATATCGACGCCAAGCTGCTGGCAAAGATCCTAGCCACAAGAATAGAGGATTGCGTGCCGGGGGTCATTCATGAGGACCAGACGGGGTTAGTGAAGGGAAGGCAGTTGAATACGAACGTACAAAGGCTCCTCAACGTTATTATGATGCCGGCTGTGGAAAGGGAGGCGGAGATAGTGGTGGCATTAGATGCGGAGAAGGCCTTTGATAGGGTTGAGTGGGAGTATCTGTGGGAGGTGTTGGAGAGGTTTGGGTTTGGGGAGGGGTTTATCCGTTGGGTGAGGTTGCTCTATGAGGCCCCGATGGCGAGTGTAGCCACGAATAGGAGGAGGTCGGAGTACTTTCAACTGTACCAGGGGACGAGACAGGGGTGCCCCCTGTCCCCCTTGCTCTTCGCGTTGGCGATTGTGCCCCTGGCCATGGCGTTGAGGGAGTCAGGGAACAGGAGGGGCCTGGTGCGGGGTGGGGAGGAGCATCGAGTGTCGCTTTATGCGGACGACCTGTTGCTGTATGTGGCGGACCCGGTGGGGGGGGGGGGGATGCCGGAGGTGATGAGGATTCTTAGTGAATTCGGGGGTTTCTCTGGGTATAAGCTGAACCTGGGCAAGAGCGAGTTGTTCGTGGTGCACCCGGGGGATCAGGAGGAGGGGATTGGTAGGCTCCCACTGAAGCAGGCAGGGAAGAGCTTCAGGTACCTAGCAGTCCAGGTGGCTGGGAGCTGGGGGGCCCTGCACAAGCTCAACCTCACAAGGTTGGTGGAGCAGATGGAGGAGGAGTTCAAGAGGTGGGATATGTTACCGCTGTCACTGGCGGGGAGGGTGCAGTCCATTAAGATGATGGTGCTCCCGAGGTTTTTGTTCCTGTTCCAGTGCCTCCCCATCCTTATCCCGAAGGCCTTTTTTAGGAGGTTCAACAGGAGTATTACGGGATTTGTGTGAGCGCACGGGACTCCGAGGTTGAGAAGAGTGTTCCTGGAGTGGGGTAGGGATGGGGGGGGCTGGCGTTGCCCAACCTCTGTTGGTACTACTGGGCTGCCAACGCAGCGATGGTGCGTAAGTGGGTAATGGATGGGGAAGGGGCAGAATGGAGAGGATGGAGGTGGCGTCCTGTGTGGGCACGAGCCTGGAGGCACTGGTAACGGCGCCGTTGCCGCTCCCTCCAACGAGGTATACCACGAGCCCGGTGGTGGCGGCTACCCTCAAAATTTGGGGGCAATGGAGACGGCATAGGGGAGAAGTGGGGGGGCTCGATGGAGGCCCCGATACGGGGGAACCATCGGTTTGTCCCAGGGAGCATTGATGGCGGATTTCTGGGCTGGCACAGGGTAGGGGTTAGGAGGTTGAGGGACCTGTTTATGGAGGGGAGGTTCACGAGCTTGGGGGAGTTAGAGGGGAAGTTTGGACTCCCCCCGGGGAACATGTTTAGGTACATGCAGGTGAGGGGGTTTGCCAGGTGGCAGGTGGAGGGGTTCCCCTTGCTGCCCCCACGTGGGGTGCGGGACAGGGTGCTCTCGGGGGTGTGGGTTGGAGGAGGGAGGATTTCGGACACATACCGGGTAATGCAGTAGGTAGCCGAGGCCTCGGTGGAGGAACTGAAGGGGAAATGGGAAGAGGAGCTGGGTGAGGAGATTGAGGAGGGGACGTGGGCGGATGCCCTGGAGAGAGTGAATTCCTCCTCTTCCTGTGCGAGGTTTAGCCTCATACAGTTCAAGGTGCTGCATAGGGCCCACATGACTGGGACGAGGATGAGTAGGTTTTTCGGGGGCGAAGACAGGTGTGCTAGGTGCTCGGGGAGCCCAGCGAACCACGCCCATATGTTTTGGGCGTGCCCAGCACTGGGGGAGTTTTGGAAGGGGGTAGCAAGGACGGTGTCGTGGGTGGTGGGATCCAGGGTCAAGCCAGACTGGGGACTCGCAATTTTTGGGGTTGCAGTGGAGCCGGGAGTGCAGGAGGCGAAAGAGGCCGGTGTTCTGGCCTTTGCATCCCTAGTAGCCCGGCGGAGGATTTTGCTTCAATGGAAGGATGCGAGGCCCCCAAGCGTGGAGGCCTGGAACAATGATATGGCGGGGTTCATTAAATTGGAGAAGGTGAAATTTTCCCTGAGGGGATCAGTACAAGGGTTCTTTAGGCGGTGGCAGCCTTTCCTGGACTTCCTGGCGGAATGGTAGGGAAATAGGCCGGCAGCAGCAGCAGCAACCCGGGGGGGGGGGGGGGGGGGGGGGGGGGGGGGAGAGGGAGGGGGGGGTTTGGATCGGTGGGAAGGAGAACTGTGTACACGGGTTTGTGGGATGTTGGGGGTGTTATATCTTTCCCTTTTGTTGTTTGGGTGTTCTGTTGTTTTTTCTTTTGTTTGCAGTTGCTTTTGACGTTGGGTGGGTGTTGTTCTTGGGTTTTTACCGCGGTTGTTTTGTTAATATTGTTGTGATGTTTATATTTTGTAAAAATCTTAATAAAAATTATTTAAAAAAAAACTATATGACAGGCACCTCCTGTCCACGAGACAGCAACTCCCCGGTGAGGCCCTAGACAATTTCTGGTGTGCCCTGCACATCCTGGGGAGGAACTGCGACTGCCAGGCAGTTTCAGCAGTCCAGCACACAGAACGTTTAATCCGAGACGCCTTTGTTATGGGCATGAGGTCTGCGTACATCCGCCAGCGCCTATTGGATGGGGGTACGCTTGATCTTGCGGGAACCAGGCAGTTCGCAAAGTCATTAACAGTGGCCTCCCGTTGGGATTTCCGGTGACGGCGGGCGGGAGGCAGCCGCGCGTTGGAGGGCTCCTGTTCGGGAACGGCATTGTCGGGGGTTAACGCCCGGACCTAGGGGCAGCGAAGGCAGTAAATGTCAGGAGAAAGCACAGGGAAGGATCAGTAAAAAAAACGGCCACGAAAACAGCTGAAAGTCTGTCGGGGAATGGAAAGGTCACCGCGGGGTCGGTAAAGAAAATGGAGGCTGGAGACCAGGGGAGGCCGCATTGCTTACGGCTGAAGAAATAACTAAGGTGATGGCCGTGGAATTCGAAAGGCAATTCACAAAACATATGGAGGCAATGATGAAGGAGATGGGGGCGGTTTTGAAAGTGCTGGTGGACGAGGCGATTACCCCAGTGAGGACGGCGGTGGCGAGTGCAGTGGCGGAGGTGCAGGAGCAAGGCGAGGCGCTGAAGGAAGTGGAGGAGACATTATTGCAGCACAGTGATCAACTTACCTCGATGGGGAAGAAGATGCGGAAGGTGATAGAGATCAACAAGGATCAGCAAAGCAAAATGGAAGACCTGGAAAACAGATCCAGGCGTCAGAATGTGAGGATTGTGGGGCTGCCCGAAGGAGTGGAAGGCCCGAGGCCGGAGTGTTTTGCCATGATGTTGGCGAAGCTATTGGGGGAGGGGGATGATCCCTCCCGATATGAACTGGATTGGGTTTATCGGTCTGTACCAAAAGCGAGTGAGGCGCCAAGAGTAGTGACTCTGTGCTTCCGTAGGTACAGTGTGATGGAGAAGGTCCTGTGCTGGTCTAAGTAGAAGCAGGTGGTGCAGTGGGCTGGAGCTGGTATACGTGTATGCCAGGACTTTACGGTGGAGCTGGCGAGGAGGCGGGCTGCCTTCAACCGGGTGAAGAGGGCACTGTACATTAGCAAGGTGCAGTGCGGCCTTGTATATCCAGCGAAGCTGAGGGTGACCTACAAGTTCAAGGACTTTTATTTTGGGACGACGGAAGCAGCGGAGGAGTTTGCAAAGGCAGAAGGACTGTGGCAGAATTGAGAAATGGTCATGTACTGATTGTATTTTTTCTTTTTTGTTTCACTGCGTGCAGGTGTATGGGTTACAGGAGCCAACGTTGTATATATTTGGACAAGGAAAGAAATGGGACTTTCAGTCGTAATGAGGGTTCTTTGGGGTGTGGGTGTGTATGCTGGGTTTGTGTGCTAAAGGGGATTTCTTGGTTTTCCTGGGGCTGGGCAAGGGGGAAAGAGACCCGGGCGGGCGCCTTCACGCTGGCCTACTATGCCCAGTGGGTCCCTAACTATGCGGACAAGGCCCGCCCACTCATTCAGTCCAGAGTTTTTCCCCTGACGGCTGGGGCCCGCCAGACCATCAACCGCATCAAGGCAGACATCGCCAAGGCCACGATGCACGCGGTCGATAAGTCCCTCCCCTTCCAGGTCGAGAGCGATGCATCGGAATTAGCTCTGGCCACCACCCTAAACCAGGTGGGCAGGCCCGTGGCCTTCTTTTACCGCACCCTCCATGCCTCCGAAGTTCGGCACTCCTCTGTCAAAGAGGAGGCCCAAGCCATTGTGGAAGCTGTGCGGCATTAGAGGCATTACCTGGCGGGCAGGAGATTCACTCTCCTCACTGACCAACGGTCGGTTGCCTTCATTTTCAATAATACACAGCGGGGCAAGATCAAAAACGATAAGATCTTGAGGTGGAGGATCGAGCTCTCCACCTATAATTACGAGATTTTGTATCGCCCCGGGAAGCTCAACGAGCCCCCGACGCCCTATCCCGCGGTACATGTGCCAGCGCACAAGTGGACCGACTCTTGGCTCACCACAATGGCCTCTGCCACCCAGGGGTCACCAGGTTCTTCCATTTCATCAAGGCCTGCAACCTGCCCTACTCCATTGAGGAGGTCAGGAAAGTCACCAGAGGTTGCCAGGTCTGCACAGAGTGCAAGCCGCACTTCTACCGGCCAGATCGAGCGCACATGGTGAAGGCCTCCCGCCCCTTTGAGCTCCTCAGCATGGACTTCAAAGGGCCCCTCCCCTCCACCGACCACAACACGTACTTTCTGAACGTGGTCGATGAGTAATCCCTTTTGCTATCCCATGCCCCGATATAACTTCTGCCACGGTGATTAAAGCCCTCCACAGTATCTTCACTCTGTTTGGTCCACAGTGATCGGGGATCCTCCTTTATGAGTGATGAGCTGCGTCAGTTCCTGCTCAGCAAGGGCATTGTCTCGAGCAGGATGACCAGCTACAACCCCCGGGGAAACGGGCAGGTGGAGAGGGAGAACGGGATGGTCTGGAAGGCCGTCCTGCTGGCCCTGCGGTCTAAAGATCTCCCGGTCTCCCACTGGCAGGATGTCCTCCCCGACACCCTCCACTCCATCCGATCGCTCCTCTGCACCGCGACTAACGAAACCCCCCATGAACATCTCTTTTCCTTCCCCAGGAAGTCCACCTCCGGGGTCTCGCTCCCAACATTGCTGACAGTTGCTGACAGGAATATGAAATGAATTTCTCTGGGCTACAGCATTCACTGGCCTGTAGTCCATGCACAGTCTCTGGGTTCCATCAGGTTCAGATACCATGACGATAGGGGAGCTCCAATCACTAGAACTCAATTCAATGAAGTCAGTCTTGAGCATATACACAATTACCTTCTGTATCTGTGATAACTTAGCTGGATTTAACCTATATAGAAGTTGTTTGATTGGAACGGTGTTCCTCACCTCAACATCATGCGTTGCTAACCCCATTATACGTAATTTATTCTCATAAATACATTTATAGGACTGTAGTAACTCTGTCAGTTCACTCAGGCTTTATCTGGGAGATGACCTAGCCACTGGTTTAACTGTTCCAGTACTTCCTCATTGTCCAAGTGAATTCTGTCAGAATTTGACCTTACGTCTTCCCCCTGCTTTGTTACTAACAAGACCTCCAGCACGGTAGTATTGTGGATAGCACAATTGCTTCACAGATCCAGGGTCCCAGGTTCGATTCCGGCTTGGATCACTGTCTGTGCGGAGTCTGCACATCCTCCCCGTGTGTGAGTGGGTTTCCTCCAGGTGCTCCGGTTTCCTCCCATATTCCAAAGATGTGCAGGTTAGGTGGATTGGCCATGATAAAATTGCCCTTAGTGTCCAAAATTGCCCTCAGTGTTGGGTGGGGTTACTGGGTTATAGGGGTAGCGTGGAGGTGTTGACCTTGGGCAGGGTGCTCTTTCCAAGAGCTGGTGCAGACTCGATGGGCTGAATGGCCTCCTTCTGCATTGTAAATTCTATGAATCTATAAGACCTCCTGCTTGTTCTCATCTCCTCTAACCCAATACTTATTTAACAGGTTCACATGACACACTCTGTGTGATTTGCATCCATCTGGGGTGGGGACCAGATAGTTTTCCATGCTCAATTTCCTTTCACAACACAACTCACTGAATGTAGCTTTCAGGGGTCCGTCTGACACAGGTAGCAACATGAGCACAGTCTCTACGGTTAGAAAACTCTGAGTCTGGGCCTTTGTATCAGCCCTGGCTTTTACAGCCTGGAGAGCTGTCTTTAATTGTTTTACTTTTGAGTTACTCTGCTGCAAGTCAGTCAACTTCCTTGAATTAAATACATTTGTCTTGTTCTCTGTGTCTGTCTTACTCTCATTTAGTTTTCCAAAAATGGTATAAGATAACCTGATCTCACTGGCCTCATCCTGGACTTGCAACACCTTCCTCTTTTGTCTCAGCTTATGAGCCTCTGATTGCATCACCACACAATCCAGAAATACTCCAGGGAAATCTGTTTGTAATTTCTCTGTGGTAGGATTCCCCTTCAGCTGTTCAACTACAGTAGGCATCACCACCATCTGGGGTCCTGTGGTATCATTCCTAGAATGAATTGAATGCCTGCAATGGGAAAGGTTTCTACCATGCCTACTAATACTTCTCCTGTCTTCCAGCTACTCTAAGCTTATTTTTATGAAAGGAATTTATTTCTATTCTCCAAGAATGCTGCTGACCGGAACCTTTTCCTTTAATATCCCTTCTGGACAACAAATATTTTTATCCCACAACATTAGGGATTGACTTGTATTTCATTAGATTGTAATATATTTTCCAAGTTTATCCTATCCAACTGGAAATATGTTACCCTGGCACGCATAAACAAGTCCATCACCTGCCGGTCACTCCTGTCCCTGTACCTGTCCTCTCTCACCCCTTCCCAATTTCTAGTTTCCTCTGGTTTAAAATTGGATCTAAAGAAGGGCTTTGGTCCATGAACCAGCTCATCATCATTCGCAAGCTCTTTGGTTTGTCTGGAAATTCTAACTTTCAGTTCCTCAACATAAGTTTGAATCATTGTAGCCAATGAATCTTTCAATTCTTCCAATGGATCCCCCAAGGACATCATAGGTTTCTTCTATTTTCAATGCTCGCACCCACCTATCAAAATGACTCTGTGGGCAGCACGGTGGAGCAGTGGTTAGCATGGTTGCCTCACGCCGCTGAGGTCCCAGGTTTGATCCCTTCTCTGGGTCACTGTCCGTGTGGAGTTTGCACATTCTCCCCGTGTTTGCATGGGTTTCGCCCCCACAACCTAAAAAGATGTGCAGGGTAGGTGAATTGGCCATGCTAAATTGGAAAATAAATGCATTGGATACTCTAAAAATTTTTTTAAATGACTTTGTTCGACACATTTGAATTCAAGGTAAGTCTGTTCCGACTGTTATTTTACAGCTCAAAGCGATTGTCTGTATGCCTCCGGTACCAACTCATAAACACTCAATATAGCTTTCTTCACTGTCTCATAGGCCCCAGACCTTTCCTCTGATAATGATACATAGACTTCACTAGCTTTTCCTACAAGTTTAGTCTGTAAGAGTAGGGTCCAAAGATCTTGTGGCCATCTCATCTATTTAGATATTTTCTCAAAAGCACAAAATAACGGGCTGGATTCTCCATTTGGGAGACTATGTCCTGACGCCGACATGGGAACGGTGGTGTTTTACGCCAGAAAAAATGGCGCAAAAGCTGTACCGATCCCCCATCTGGTGGAGGCCTAGCAGGCCCACAGCGTAGAGCCCCCAGCTGTAGCTGCAGATAGGGCCGAAGAATTGGCGGGTCCATGGCTGCGCAGGCGCACGGCAGCGACCTGCAGAAGACGTGCCGTGCAACATGGCGCCGGCCGCGGGCGAACCTGGCCTGCCAAATAATGCCCCCCTTTGACCAGGCTCATCACCCCGGACAGCGCTGGACTCAGTCCACAGCCGCCACGCCGGGTTCCCGAAAATAAAATAGCACACGTGTCCAATGCCACCAGAAACTTGGCCCATCAGGGGCAGAGCGTCGGGGGAGGGCCTCAGGTGACGTCCTGAAGCCGTCCCGACGGCGTGCGACGTACTCTTCGAGTACACCATTTTGGAGGGGCGGAGCATCACAAAAGCAGCGCCGCCAACGATTTCGGCACCAAAGATTCCCCGACCGGTCGGCGATCACGATTTCAGCGTCGGAGACCGGGGAATCCCGCCCGCTGTTTCAGCATCTCTCTCAGTGAATTTCCGTAGAGCTTGTACATACCTGAACATTCCCCCCCACCCCTAGTTTACCATCTGTAACCACCTTTCTCTGCCATCTGCACTCACCTTTCGTTTGCTGCTGCCTATGTGCAAAGTTCGGAGTATCTCTCTCTCTCTTGTTCTCTTTCCTCCCGTATGGCTCACTCTGTTCCCTTTTTAAACTCTGTGGTAAAATGGACAACAACCCGAATTTTAGGCATGATAAAATTGGACACCCTAAATTAAGAATGGATATTTTAAATTAAACCGCAGTCAGATCCGAACAGGCCTATTGGGAATTCAAACTTGGCCAAGATAGAATATGAAGACTGCAAGGACATGCCTGGACCTGCCCTGTCAACAGCAGAGCAGGAGATAATGGGTCCCATTTTTATAGATCAATTGATTTGGATTTCCCAGACAAAGCTAGACTTTCTGGTACCAAGTTACCATATATGGAGCAATTATTTGCAAACAATACACAGAGTTACACCTGGGGGTGGGTTCCTGGTGTTCTGCAGAGTTGTAATTGGCAACTCCATTGGGTGTTGCGAACCACGCCCCAAAACCTCATTGGCTGTGGGCCAGAGAACTTTCTGGAAAGACACGAAGAGGGGCATAAAGGTCGACCACCCAGGACTCTCCCCAGAAAAGACTTGCAGAGGTATCAGAGGAGATTGGTCGACCAACCAGAGATGGAAAGAAGCAAGTGCGAGACCGATGTTTGTGAACAGCCTGAGGAATTGAGACTCAAGAAAATCGGACCCGTAGCTCAACGGAGTCCATTGTATTGGGTAGTATTAAGAATCTTTGTTTAGTATTGTTTTGGGATACTTTGAGAAGGGTAACTGTTTTTACTGTTTTATAAATATATTTTGTTGCATCATACACTTTTATTTGTCCTTTGTTCATCTTGCAAAGAAAGGCACCTGGATAAAACCTTTGAGCAATAAACTGGTCGAAGTGCCTGAGGTTTTACAGACGAGAACTCCCTCTCCTCTCGTTCCCATGGAAACCCTCTATCCCGCTCTCTTTCCTGCATCTCTAACTGCTTAATTTCGACGTTTCCTTGCAATTGAAGCTTCGCTAATTCAATTTCCTCACTTCTCAAAATATTGCGTCTGGCTATCCCCTCTGTACATTTGAATGTGTTACTGGACTTTCAATTATCTCAGCCTTCTTAGTTCCTGTAGATAACTATGTTCAATTTATCTGCCAATTCCATCAATTTGGTTTTAGGCAGTTTTCAAACTTGCTACAGTTGTGTTGGCTATGTCCAGATTCGATCGCGATAGATCAAGAGCCAGTTTCTGCCGCTTTCTTACTTAACATAACACAGACTTACTTGCTTCCAATTATTTCTCACTCTCATTATGTTCAAAAGTCAAAAATTCCCTACCCCCAAGGAATTAGCCTTTTGAGTGACCGGGCTCAAGCCCCCGATTTTTAGTGATGAAGCACGCTGATGTTATCTACAAGGCTGTGCCAACTTGGAACGCTGGTTCATGGGGGTGTACAGTTTTGTTTGGTTTTGGTGTGAGGAGACAAGTGAGATCCCAGTGAGAATAAACAGCCCAGTCGTTGTGTAACAATTATTCAAGACTATTTATTAAAGTAAAGAAAATACACACAAGCAAGATTACACTATGACAATTAAGGTATGTTAATTACTACACAGACACAGTTTTTGTAGAACGTGCCCCTAATTCCAAGATATATCTGCAATCCCTGAACTCCTCAAGACTACCCCATTTCCCCAAACAACATCCAAAATAAAGAAATCTAACATTACACCAGTTTATATTTACCACACAGTCCAGGGATGATAATCAAATCTGGGAAATGTCTTTTTCCTGGTCCAGCAAAGATATTAAAACTGCCTTTATGGTAGTTTTCCGGGTTGCCTTGGCTCTAAGACTATGATTCTGTTAGATGTGAAACTTGGTCTTCAGACTTGGAGGCTGAAAATTGTCTTGTCTGCCTTTGCCTGCTAGATGTTAAGTGGCCTGCCTTGCTTCTGAGGGTCTGGTCAATTATACCTTTGTTCTACTTTGATTATGCCTTCTGTGTATTTGGCTGTCCAATCCTATCAACCTCCTTGACTCTGGATATATGTTTCATTGATCTTCCCAATTGTCTATGCAAACTGCTTCTATCCATAACCCATTTGCATCTGATTCAAGCCTAAATTGTCTTCTAAACTCTAAATTGTCTTGGGAGAGATGCATTTATTGGGGCCTTTTGAATACTGGCTACTGTTGTCTCTAGGCAGATTTCTACCTGTTTCTATTATGTTTTATTAACTTTGTTTTACCACTGTTGCTAAGCAAATTCATGATCATCTCCCTTCCCATTTAACAGTATTACCACCGCTGAATCCCACAGCATCAAAAACCAGGGAGTTACATTGAACAGAAGCTTAACTGGATCAGCCACATAAATACTATGGCTACAAGAGCAGGTAACCAGAACTCTATCCTGAACCCACATCCAATGAATGAATTAAAAAACACTCATAGCCTCAGTTGCCTGTGAATTGGAATCTCAAGAGTCTCAAGCATATTTGTAACAGCACTTGAGTTCTGTGTCCCTGTGATTTGATCTACACGACATACTGACGTTGGCACTTGCTTCATGATGTTTTGCATATTAACAAAATCCTGCAAAGATATTGGAGCTGCACACTTTCAGAAGCCCCGATGTTTCAATGGTTCCCTTGAGTATGGAAACCCATGAGTGGTATTTAACTGAGGCAATAGTGATCACATCCACAAGTTGGAGGGCGGCAGGAACCTCGTACTGCCTCCTTTGAGGAAGGCTGTTGAAAATAAGTACCTCTCAGGCATCAAAGTGGCCTTCCACAGGATCAAGGATCATGAGGGCACAACCGCGTCCCCTACCCACCAAGCCCCCGAGAGGCCTGCAGCTGTTCACTGAAAGTATCACCAGCATGAGTGGTGGCAGTTGTCAGCAATGTACCCAGGAAAAGGCCAAGGCTTGCTGAGGAAACCAGGCTACAGGTGAATGAGGCTGGGATGCGGGCCACAGGGTGGGTGTCGCAAGTGAAGGGGTTCACCAGCAAAGGCAGTGGTGTGGTTCTCAGAGGACCTCCCCCTTCCCGATGCCAGGTCCCTCCATCATGCACCGTGTGTCTTTGAATGAGATCGCTCCCTGCTGGGAGCCCATAAATAAACACAACAGTGGGACAATTCTCCAGAAACATTTCTCTGTGTGAGCTTGGGCAGGAAATGCGGTGCCATTCCTGCTGGGTGGCTCAGCACATCCAGAGCGCAATCCACTCACACTTTGACATTTTTTGGGAGGTTAAGATGAACTGCGCCCTGATTGAGATGTGTGGGACCTTTTGATTTGATTTGATCTGATCTATTGTCACATGTACAGAAGTACAGTGAAAAGTAATTTTCTGCGGCCAAGGAAACGTACAGTATGAACACAGTAGGCAAAAAAGAATAGTAGATAGTTACAGTGAATGCGAAAAAGTACGTGGTACATCGACAATAAGTAATTCATTACAGTATGGAACAAGGGCCAAAAACAAAGCAAATACGACATGAGCCAACATGGCACCACCAACCTGGCAGACTAACAGTGCTGACACCCTGCAAGGGTATTGCTCTGGTATGTCCCCGACTACCCAGGGAGTACAATGGCCTCCAAGAGCCCTGGTGTGGTCATCATGGCTGGGCTACCATTCTCCAGGGCCAAAAGCCCCAGGCAGGATTCCTGATGGCCTGTTGAATCAGGCGTAATTGTGAAAACAAGATTCTAGCTGGGCTTCAAACCCATTGCGGATTTCCTGTCCCTTAGGGGCTGGCCCCACCTGGTTCTTGGCCAGGGCTAGAAAGAACCTGATTACAGATGATCAACGTGAATTGGGACTCCCCAGTTGGAAGTCCCATGGGCGCCAATCTCTCCTAGTCCTGACAACGAGGACTCGGTGGCATGGACTTTGAGGGGAGGGCAAGGGGATTGGTACCTTCTCTATACTTAACTCCAGGGTGCCAAGGGGTTCCTTCAAGGGAGGTAGGCATCAGGGGAGCTCGGACTGGATGGCCTCAGTTCATTCAGGCAGGTAATCATAAAGGCAGTTTAATGATTTTCAAAGCTACAGAGGAAAGATTTGCAGGACCCCCATCCCTGGAAAGAGCCCCAACCTGTCGTGAGCCGGAGGCCCCTTGACCCCCACCTCCCCTGAAGGACCCCCTTTGGCTTTTGGAGAGATGGAGAGAGAGTACCTACCTCCTTGCCCCCTCTCAGAGCCCAGAGCATCAGTTTGGCAGTGCCAAGCGGCAGAGCCCGAAGGGGGGTACTAAGGAGGGATGGGGGGGGGGAGTCTGAAGCAGTGGACTGAGTGGAGAGGCTGGGGGGACTAACAGGGGGGCCTGAAGGGGGGGAAGGGAAGGGGGGACCAGATGGGGGGATTTGATGAGCCCATAATGGGATGTTGCTCACTTGTTGGGGGGGGGCGCCTTGCCAGCGACTTGCGGGGGTGGGAGGGTTTCCCATTGATTCAAGGGGGGGTTTGCTACTGATTCAAGGGTTCAAGGGGGTCAAGTTTTCCAATGATCCGGGGAGGGGAGGGGGGGGGGGGGGGGGGGGGTGGGAGGGGAGGCGCAGTTTACCAGTGAATCAGGGGGCTGCCTTACCAGCAATTGTGGGGTGCTGTCGTGTTATTCTGAGGTTGGGGCGTCATTTTCTGAGGGGTGGGACTTGCCAGTGAGTTTAAGCCCCAACCCTCTCCAAAAAAGTTTCAATGTGCCATTGAATCCCACCTCAGCAGCACTGCCAGTACCAATGGGAAACATACTGGTTTTGATCAAGGAGAATCACGGCCCTGGCCTCCATTTGTGGAGACCAAGTAGTGATTTGCGTTGGCTTCCCGTTGCGCTGGCGGGTGGGAGAATTGCTGGAGCTGGGAGATTCCGGCACAAAACAGACCCTGCAAATTTAAATATGCTAATTTGGTTCATGCCCAGCGAGGGTCTCTCCCAGAATTCTCTTGACTTGGCGGGATTTGTGCCAGGCACAACACAGCCGGAGAACCGCCCCCAGTGTGTGCCTTTCAGATATCCCAGTGGCAGCAAATTGGCTACTGTGTGTTCTGTTGTTACACTTCAAAAAAAAACTTAATTGGCTGTGAAGTGCTTTGAGGGATGAAAATGCTATATAAATGCAAGTCTTTTTTCTGTGTGCCTCTGGGCTTTTTATGCAAGGTATTTTCTGTAAGTTCTGTACACTACAAATAAACAGGAAATGATTCACTGCACAAGAACTTTTTAATTGGAGCAGATACATGTTTTGCAGGGACTGGCTGTTCCAAGGCAAAGTATAGGTGTGAGAGTTAGATGTAGTAACACAATAAAGCTGTTACAGAGCTGGTGCATTTAACCTACGGGAGATTCAAGGAAAATGCATCATTAAGAAGTTAAATCATGTAAAGGTGGCAACTTGAACAGCTACCAAAAACAGGCACAGTTAACCTGTAAATGTTGCTTCCGAAGCAAGCCGCATGCCAACTCACTAATTTGCATGATTCTTACTTTTTTTGTTGGTTTTTTTCCAATTAAGGGGCAATTTAGCATGGCCAATCCACCTACCCTGCACATCTTTGGGTTGTGGGTGTGAGACCCACACAGACACAGGAAGAATGTGCAAACTCCATACAGACAGTGACCGGGACCGGGATCGAATCCAAGTCCTCAATGCAGTGTTAACCACTGCGCCACCATGCCACCCTTGCAACCATATATCTTATATGCAGCCAGTGCCAAACGTGCTGTTGACATGGCCATACACCTTGCCAGAAGGCCCACGTATGCACCATGCAGTCTGCTAGCTAGCCAGCACTATTTAAACCCAACCTGTGCCTCTGAAAGGGAAGGTGCATTTTAGCTGCAAGAGGTGCTAGAACTATTTGTGGAGGGGAGTCTGAGCAGGAAATTGTGGCCTAACAGGAGAAAGAGAGTACTTCAAAGTTATTTGACACCTCACTACAGGAATCGGTGGAAGAGGGGCCCAGAAGGCAGTGCGACCAATGTCCATGCAGGATCATTCAATGATATCACAGAATGGGCAAGGTCAGTGTGCATGTTCAAACAGCATATCTGACCAAGTGCACAACTAATCTCCCACTCTCCTCAATAGGCCACATCCCCATTACCCACCTACCACCAATCTCTCTATCATGAGTTATTCCCAACGTTCATAGCTTCACCTCACCCTCACACATTTAGGCCCCACCCTAATCTTACAGCTCACACAAACTTTCAGCTGTTCAACCATGACAGACACATCCCCCAGACACATTGCAGCAGACTTAGTTACACATTTTTCTGTCTCTTAGAGGCAAAGTTAGTGCATAACCAATGGCACAGCAATTAATTGGTAGGGACATGCATGGCTGCAATGCCTTACCCTGATGGGACAGTGACCTGCATCATTGGAGTAGCCATCACTTTGGAGGGTCGGAGGTGGTATTGAAGCCATTGAAGATGAAAGTATGCTTAAATCTAATCTTCCTTGTCACATCCCACTTCCCCCTCGCCTCACATACAAGCAGTACATGGGGTAAGCATGCATCTCTTGCTTTCCCCCTCCTCCCCTCTCCAAAATTCTGCTCTTGAGCTTTTCTCTTTTCAGCTGCTCAAGAACGACAGCCAGGCCAGGCAATGTTGGAGGAACGAGAGATGGAAGAACTGGAGGAGCAAGAACGCAATGGTGAAGAACACCATTGCTCATTTTCCTGCTCACAGCCACCAGCCACTGTACCTTAGAAGATAGATGAGAGTTGGGTCTGCCCAGGGTGAGATACCGAGAATGAGTGGAGTGCAGGTAGGGATGAAAATAATGTCAGAGGGAAAGATAAGACAACAATGTTGTAACTGAGAAGGTTTGTTAGCATGATCATGGCAGTGGACTTGAGCTAGGCACTGGAGGCATTGCTAAAAGTATGGTATTCTGTACACACTTGAGAATGATCAACCACAGAAGTTAAATATCAGACATGGGCATCTTAGATTTTTGGATTTCTTTGTAACATACACTGAACATACAATAAAATAAATTGAATTAATAAAATAAATTAAGAAAATGTTGGAAATACTCATCCAGTCAGCCAGCACTTGTGGTGGGAAACCGAGTTCATGAGCAGAATTTTATTGTCCTGACACCGTTGGGTATCATCACGGGCGGAGCGGGAACATTTTGGTTCTCCAATTATTTCCCATCTGGACAGCAACAATGCCTACCAGTGTTAGGGCTGGAAAGTCCTGCCCAACATGTCAGATCAATGACCATTCATCAGAACTCTGGTCAGGCGTCATCAACCTGAAACATTGGGCTGGTACTCCGTCCCAGGACACCCGGGATGCGTTCCCCGATGGGACGGAGAATTGGGCATTGGACACTGCCGGACGCTGACCCGAAAGCGATGCTCCAAACCCGCGCCAGTGGCGTGAACGAGTTCCACACCACATACCAGCAGAAGCATGTAAACAAATGAAGTGGATCATAGACTCATTTGCTTCTATTTAGCGGGCCTGGCACCCTATGCTCTGCCCTCGTGTGATTATCCAATCCTTGCAGCCAGGAATCACATGGACGCGGTTCACTTGTGGTCCCTACAATCGTGGCCCTGGCATGGTGGACCTCACAGTGGCCCAGGGAGCAACTGCTGTACACTTGGCCAACAGCGAGGTCCACCATGCTAGGGCCACTATGGTAGAGACATCCAGGCCCATCTGAGGGACACCACTCCACACTGCACAGCAGCCCCCAAACCCCAGATTTCCTGGGTGCCACCCCACCCACAAGTACAGGAGTGGCCCAATCTGTCACCCCCCAGAGGCACCTGAAATTAGCGAGAGGCAGCATGGTGTATTAGCGAGAGGCAGCATGGTGTATTAGCGAGAGGCAGCATGGTGTATTAGCGAGAGGCAGCATGGTGTATTAGCGAGAGGCAGCATGGTGTATTAGCGAGAGGCAGCATGGTGTATTAGCGAGAGGCAGCATGGTGTATTAGCGAGAGGCAGCATGGTGTATTAGCGAGAGGCAGCATGGTGTATTAGCGAGAGACAGCATGGTGTATTAGCGAAAGGCAGCATGGTGTATTAGCGAGAGGCAGCATGGTGTATTAGCGAGAGGCAGCATGGTGTATTAGCAAAAGGCAGCATGGTGTATTAGCGAGAGGCAGCATGGTGTATTAGCGAGAGGCAGCATGGTGTATTAGCGAGAGGCAGCATGGTGTATTAGCGAGAGGCAGCATGGTGTATTAGCGAGAGGCAGCATGGTGTATTAGCGAGAGGCAGCATGGTGTATTAGCGAGAGGCAGCATGGTGTATTAGCGAGAGGCAGCATGGTGTATTAGCGAGAGGCAGCATGGTGTATTAGCGAGAGGCAGCATGGTGTATTAGCGAGAGGCAGCATGGTGTATTAGCGAGAGGCAGCATGGTGTATTAGCGAGAGGCAGCATGGTGTATTAGCGAGAGGCAGCATGGTGTATTAGTGAGAGGCAGCATGGTGTATTAGCGAGAGGCAGCATGGTGTATTAGCGAGAGGCAGCATGGTGTATTAGCGAGAGGTAGCGTGGTGTATTAGGGAGAGGCAGCATGGTGTATTAGCGAGAGGTAGCGTGGTGTATTAGGGAGAGGCAGCATGGTGTATTAGCGAGAGGCAGCATGGTGTATTAGCGAGAGGCAGCATGGTGTATTAGCGAGAGGCAGCATGGTGTATTAGCGAGAGGCAGCATGGTGTATTAGCGAGAGGCAGCATGGTGTATTAGCGAGAGGCAGCATGGTGTATTAGCGAGAGGCAGCATGGTTTAATAGCGAGAGGCAGCATGGTGTATTAGCGAGAGGCAGCATGGTGTATTAGCGAGAGGCAGCATGGTGTATTAGCGAGAGGCAGCATGGTGTATTAGGGAGAGGCAGCATGATGTATTAGCGAGAGGCAGCATGGTGTATTAGCGAGAGGCAGCATGGTGTATTAGCGAGAGGCAGCATGGTGTATTAGTGAGAGGCAGCATGGTGTATTAGCGAGAGGCAGCATGGTGTATTAGCGAGAGGCAGCATGGTGTATTAGCGAGAGGTAGCGTGGTGTATTAGGGAGAGGCAGCATGGTGTATTAGCGAGAGGTAGCGTGGTGTATTAGGGAGAGGCAGCATGGTGTATTAGCGAGAGGCAGCATGGTGTATTAGCGAGAGGCAGCATGGTGTATTAGCGAGAGGCAGCATGGTGTATTAGCGGAGGCAGCATGGTGTATTAGCGAGAGGCAGCATGGTGTATTAGCGAGAGGCAGCATGGTGTATTAGCGAGAGGCAGCATGGTGTATTAGCGAGAGGCAGCATGGTGTATTAGCGAGAGGCAGCATGGTGTATTAGCGAGAGGCAGCATGGTGTATTAGCGAGAGGCAGCATGGTGTATTAGCGAGAGGCAGCATGGTGTATTAGCGAGAGGCAGCATGGTGTATTAGCGAGAGGTAGCATGGTGTATTAGCGAAAGGCAGCATGGTGTATTAGCGAGAGGCAGCATGGTGTATTAGCGAGAGGCAGTGTGGTGTATTAGCGAGAGGCAGCATGGTGTTTTAGCGAGAGGCAGCATGGTGTATTAGCGAGAGGCAGCATGGTGTATTAGTGAGAGGCAGCATGGTGTATTAGGGAGAGGCAGAATGGTGTATTCGCGAGAGGCAGCATGGTGTATTAGCGAGAGGCAGCATGGTGTATTAGCGAGAGGCAGCATGGTGTATTAGGGAGAGGCAGCATGGTGTATTAGCGAGAGGCAGCATGGTGTATTAGCGAGAGGCAGCATGGTGTATTAGCGAGAGGCAGCGTGGTGTATTAGCGAGAGGCAGCATGGTGTATTAGCGAGAGGCAGCGTGGTGCATTAGCGAGAGGCAGCGTGGTGTATTAGCGAGAGGCAGAATGGTGTATTAGCGAGAGGCAGCATGGTGTAATAGCGAGAGGCAGCATGGTGTATTAGCGAGAGGCAGCATGGTGTATTAGCGAGAGGCAGCATGGTGTATTAGCGAGAGGCAGAATGGTGTAATAGCGAGAGGCAGCATGGTGTATTAGCGAGAGGCAGCATGGTGTATTAGTGAGAGGCAGCATGGTGTATTAGGGAGAGGCAGCATGGTGTATTAGCGAGAGGCAGCGTGGTGTATTAGCGAGAGGCAGCATGGTGTATTAGCGAGAGGCAGCATGGTGTATTAGCGAGAGGCAGCATGGTGTATTAGCGAGAGGCAGCATGGTGTATTAGCGAGAGGCAGCATGGTGTATTAGCGAGAGGCAGCATGGTGTATTAGCGAGAGGCAGCATGGTGTATTAGCAAAAGGCAGCATGGTGTATTAGAGAGAGGCAGCATGGTGTATTAGCGAGAGGCAGCATGGTGTATTCGCGAGAGGCAGCATGGTGTATTAGCGAGAGGCAGCATGGTGTATTAGCGAGAGGCAGAATGGTGTATTAGCGAAAGGCAGCATGGTGTATTAGCGAGAGGCAGCATGGTGTATTAGCGAGAGGCAGCATGGTGTATTAGCGAGAGGCAGCGTGGTGTATTAGCGAGATGCAGCGTGGTGTATTAGCGAGAGGCAGCGTGGTGTATTAGCGAGAGGCAGCATGGTGTATTAGCGAGAGGCAGCATGGTGTATTAGCGAAAGGCAGCATGGTGTATTAGCGAGAGGCAGCATGGTGTATTAGCGAGAGGCAGCATGGTGTATTAGCGAGAGGCAGCATGGTGTATTAGCGAGAGGCAGCGTGGTGCATTAGCGAGAGGCAGCGTGGTGCATTAGCGAGAGGCAGCGTGGTGTATTAGCGATAGGCAGCGTGGTGTATTAGCGAGAGGTAGCGTGGTGTATTAGCGAGAGGCAGCATGGTGTATTAGCGAGAGGCAGAATGGTGTATTAGCGAGAGGCAGCATGGTGTATTAGCGAGAGCCAGCGTGGTGTATTAGCGAGAGGCAGCATGGTGTATTAGCGAGAGGCAGCATGGTGTATTAGCGAGACGCAGCGTGGTGTAATAGCGAGAGGCAGCATGGTGTATTAGCGAGAGGCGGCATGGTGTATTAGAGAGAGGCAGCATGGTGTATTAGAGAGAGGCAGCATGGTGTATTAGCGAGAGGCAGCATGGTGTATTAGCGAGAGGCAGCATGGTGTATTAGCGAGAGGCAGCATGGTGTATTAGCGAGAGGCAGCATGGTGTATTAGCGAGAGGCAGCATGGTGTATTAGCGAGAGGTAGCATGGTGTATTAGCGAGAGGCAGCATGGTGTATTAGCGAGAGGCAGCATGGTGTATTAGCGAGAGGCAGCATGGTGTATTAGCGAGAGGCAGCATGGTGTATTAGCGAGAGGCAGCATGGTGTATTAGCGAGAGGCAGCATGGTTTATTAGCGAGAGGCAACATGGTGTATTAGCGAGAGGCAGCATGGTGTATTAGCGAGAGGCAGCATGGTGTATTAGCGAGAGGCAGCATGGTGTATTAGCGAAAGGCAGCATGGTGTATTAGCGAGAGGCAGCATGGTGTATTAGCGAGAGGCAGCATGGTGTATTAGCGAGAGGCAGCATGGTGTATTAGCGAGAGGCAGCATGGTGTATTAGCGAGAGGCAGCATGGTGTATTAGCGAGAGGCAGCATGGTGTATTAGAGAGAGGCAGCATGGTGTATTAGCGAGAGGCAGCATGGTGTATTAGCGAGAGGCAGCATGGTGTATTAGCGAGAGGCAGCATTGTGTATTAGCGAGAGGCAGCATGGTGTATTAGCAAAAGGCAGCATGGTGTATTAGCGAGAGGCAGCATGGTGTATTAGCGAGAGGCAGCATGGTGTATTAGCGAGAGGCAGCATGGTGTATTAGCGAGAGGCAGCATGGTGTATTAGCGAGAGGCAGCATGGTGTATTAGCGAGAGGCAGCATGGTGTATTAGCGAGAGGCAGCGTGGTGTATTAGCGAGAGGCAGCATGGTGTATTAGCGAGAGGCAGCATGGTGTATTAGCGAGAGGCAGCATGGTGTATTAGTGAGAGGCAGCATGGTGTATTAGCGAGAGGCAGCATGGTGTCTAAGCGAGAGGCAGCATGGTGTATTAGCGAGAGGCAGAATGCTGTATTAGCGAGAGGCAGAATGGTGTATTAGCGAGAGGCAGCATGGTGTATTAGTGAGAGGCAGCATGGTGTATTAGCGAGAGGCAGCATGATTTTGTGAAGGAGAGGCCGTGCCTCACTAACTTGATAGAGTTTATCGAAGAGGTCACATAGATGATTGATGCAGGTAGGGCAGTGGATGTTGTCTATATGGACTTCAGTAAGGCCTTTGACAAGGTCCTCATGGTAGGCTGGTACAAAAGGTGAAGTCACACGGGATCAGGGGTGAGCTGGCAAGGTGGATACAGAATTGGATAGCTCATGGAAGGCAGAGAGTAGCAATGGAAGGGTGCTTTTCTAATTGGAGGGCGTGAATAATGGTGTTCCACAGGGATCAGTGATTGGACCTTTGCTGTTCATAGTATATATAAATGATTTGGATTTTGGGGGCGAAGACAGCTGTGCTAGGTGCTCGGGGAGCCCAGCGAACCATGCCCATATGTTCTGGGCATGCCCAGCAGGGTAGAGGGGCCAATTACTAAGGGGCATAGGTTTAAGGTGCGAGGGGCAAGGTTTAGAGGAGATGTATGAGGCAAGTTTTTTACTCAGAGGGTAATGGGTGCCTGGAACTCGCTGCCAGAGGAGGTGGTGGAAGCAGGAATGATAGTGACATTTAAGGGGCATCTTGACAAATACATGAATAGGCTGGGAATAGAGGGATATGGACCCAGGAAGTGTAGAAGATTTTAGGTTAGATGGGCAGCATAGTTGGCACAGGCTTGGAGGGCTGAAGGGCCTGTTCCTGTGCTGTACTTTTCTTTGTTCTTTGAAATATGGAGATCCCCCACATGGACCCCTGTAAGACCACTAAGTGTACTCCAATCACTCAAGCGTGTTACTTCACTGCACTTACCTCTCTTTGATGTGGCCAGGGTTTACAAACATTGGGATTTCACCACTTAGGCTACTGAAGCATGAAAGGATATGAATGGATTAAAAACACAGGTGATTTTTACAAGCTGTCAATCACACACCACTACTGGAAATCTATGAATGGCTTGCAGATAATGGATCTGTGGAAACCAGATGCAGACACAGCTGTTCTCCTTCGAGGAATGATACGTGGAGCTGCAAGGTAATCATTACAGCAATAATGGTTCCCACAACCCCTGTCCGGACTGCTCTCTAGCTTCCAGACAGGGGGCCTTTTTCTGGGGGCGGGGGGGGGGGGGGGGGGGGTGGTCTATGTGTGGGAGTCTGTGTGGGGAAGCTCTGAGTTTTGGGGAGTCTGTGGAGGGAGTTCCTTTATGCAGGGGGTCCCTGTGGGGGGTTCCCCTATTACAGAGGTACCTGGGGGTCCCCTTATTACAGGTGTCCCGGGGGTGGGTTGCCCGCTCAAGATGGCTACAAAAGTGCCTACTTCCCCAAAACTTTTATTTGCATAAATGGCATCAGAAGCCACATAAGTGTGGCCAGGTACAATGTACAAAGTTACTTACATTATACCAGAAGAGTACTTATAGATTTCCATTGTTTGAAGGCCAAATATGATGAGTAACAACACATCACTACTGCAGATGGTAAGCAAGGGTGAAGTGGTATACCGACGATTTTGGTATTGAAAATTGCAAAATGACTAAATCTGGCATGAAGTCAAAGGTGCTATACTGAGCACCACCCTGTACGTCACAAACAAATCCTAGCGGATTAATCTATGAGGGAATCCTTTCCATTTGTGGCTCAATGGATTAATTGCAAAATGACTTAGCTATAAAATAAAATACATTTCTCTAGTTTTCAGTGTTAAGTGAAAACATATTCTTGGATTTAAGTGAGTGGAATCATTTGATCATGGCATAAATGTTTTGGAATTGCTGTTTTCCATTCACAATTTAAAAAGAATTTGTGTCAGAATTATAGACTTTTTCCAATACATGGGGGCCTTTTGGGTGCATATGTCTGGAAATAGGGTCCTAACCTTCCAAACGAACCTGACATTCCTGGCTCCAACCCATGATCTTCGCGTTTCTCAATCTTTCCGGTTCATACTTCCAGCAGAATTCCCAGGAGGAGTCGGTGATTCACAAATGTTGCAGTTATTTTTCCATCCAGAACTTTCTTAATGAAACGCCACAGTAGCCCTCCTGTTACTATAGCTCCTCTTTTTCAAAGAGGTTTATCCCTATGTCATAGGACCTTTTGCCAGTTACCATCCACATCTCTCTTTATGTATAAGCTGCAATCTTGGATACCACTCTGAGCTCTTGGGGTCTATTCAGTCATCAGAATAGATTAGTGAGGAATGCATTCTTACAAAATTGTTATACAATCCTAAACACAAGTGAGAGAATATACCGAATAAAGTCCCTCTTTCACCCTTATCATCATGCTTCAAGATTGTTATCTCACTGCAACCCTGGTTTAAATTCCTGATGTAAATAGAAGGGATCTTCACAATGCTTTCATGGTAACGATGAAGTGCTCTGCTTGTTATGAGAACAGTCCAATTAATTTTACTAATTTCTCTTCCAGTTTGTGTTCTTTCGCATGGGTTTTCAAGCTAAACGTGCCCATTGGCTGGAAGAGTTGAGAGCTTGTGCACTAATGGTAACTGTAAGTAACAAACATGTTCATTTATAACCCTAACCATTCCAATTGGTGGCAGTTATCTTCCCATTTCACTATTAGATGTTGCTGCTGGTTCTTTTATTTTAGTCTGTGAATTACAGTGTTAGCAAAGGCCCACGCCTTATGGCGGGTCTTCCTTCGCATCCTGCCTGCCTCACGTCTCTGTGATAGGATTTCAACCTTTTCCTATCATTCACAAAGACGGTTTTCTGGCTAAATAAAATGTAGCACTCCTTTCATGAGTTATACCTCATGGAAATGTATGATTCAAAGAGCAAGGATGAGGTAATAGGCTATATTTTCTAATTGCTAAAGCTCATGTTAGTTAATGGATGGAAAACCATGGGGTGAGGGAGCACAATTCTGCGATGTGCACACCAAGATGCATACCAAGGAGTGGCACACTGGTAAATTTACCCTGGATAGTTTCTTTCAGTTTTCTACTGTCTTTACCTGTGGGTAGGTTATTCTACCTGGGGGTAGCACAATACCACAGTGGTTAGCACAGTTGCTTCGCAACTCCAAGGTCCCAGGTTCGATTCCCAGCTTGGGTCACTGCCTGTGAGGAGTCTGCTTAAGTGGGGACGTCTGGGCTTAAGTGGGGTGCTCTTTCCAAGGACCAGTGCAGACTCGATGGGCCAAATGGCCTCCTTCTGCTCTGTAAATTCTATGATTCTACAACTCTCTGGAAAGAAGCAAACATGTTGGCCCCAAACTGTTGGCCATATAGAGCAAATTTTAATCTAATTGGAATAAGAGATGAAAACCCAGTCCTTATCTTATGTACTCTGTCAATTTATTTCCTCTGTCAGTATAGCTAATCACAAAAGGATAAAACTGGAAACACATCCCATCAAACTTAAACTGCTAACATTCATATACAGTTAGGAAAAGGCCAGAAAGTCCTTTAGGGCTGTCCTATTAGAGCATAGTAATAATCGTCATTGTCACATTAACACTATAATGAAGTTACTGTGAAAAGCCTCTAGTTGCCACACTCTGGTGCCTGTTCAGGTACACAGAGAGACAATTCAGAATGTTCAAATTACCTAACAGCACGTCTTTCGGGAGGAAACCGGAGCACTCGGAGGAAACCTATGCAGACACAGGGAGAACATGCAGACTCCACACAGACAGTGACCCAAGCCAGGAATCGAACCTGGGACCCTGGAGCTGTGAAGCAACAGTGCTACCCACTGTGCTACCCCACTGCCATGACAAAAGCTCTGGATACGATCACCCTTATTCTACCTCTCATCCAGCCACGGTATGAAAAATGAACAAAGGAATAAAAACACAAGTCTTTCTCTCCTTCCCCACTTGTCGGACTCTATAGGTCATTCAAATTAATCAAATTATTATAAAGCGTGTCATGTAATTGAAAAACTAAACGTAACATATCACCATACATGCAAAGTCCTTAATCCGAAGAAAAAATGACAAACTGTATAAAAAGAAACAATCATTTACGAGAAAATAAATTCGCAGTGCCAAATAAAAGTCTAGCTATGAAACCTTAACAGACTGCAGCAGTCAAAACCAGCATGCCCTGTCCAAGCTGAACACCATCCAAAAAGGCAGATTCAAAGTGACTCAAAATTAATTGAAGGTCCAATGAAAACATAAAAGAAAGGAATGACAGATGGAATTATCATCCATCGCTGGTCTTCCAATTAATTTCTGATTCCACATGCCAGTCTCGTCAAAATTCCAGGAATCTGGGCTCAATTTGGCTTCATGAGCCCACTGAGAATGCTGTTTCCTTCACATTAAGTGAAGAGATGGAGTCGTGAAGAAGAGTGATGGGGAAAAACGTCTGTATTCACAAATGGATAGAGATAGGTTAGGTGAGTGGACATCCATTTTGGTCGGAAAAATGGAAAGGCAACTTATAATCTAAAAGGAGAAAGACTTCAGAGTGCTTCGGTACAGAGGGATCTGGGTGTCCTTGTTCATGAATCTGTGAAAACTAACATGCAGGTACAGCCGGAAATAAAGAAGGCAAATGGCCTTCATAGCTAAAGTGATTGAGTATGAAAGTATGAAAGCTGCAACTGTACAAGGCATTGGTGAGACCGCACCTGGAGTACTGTGTACATAGAACATAGAACGTACAGTGCAGAAGGGAGGCCATTCGGCCCATCGAGTCTGCACCGATCAACTTAAGCCCTTACTCCCACCCTATCCCTTTAACTGAATAACCCCTCCCCTTTTTGGACACTAAGGGCAATTTAGCATGGCCAGTCCACCTAACCTGCACGTCTTTGGACTGTGGGAGGAAACCGGAGCACCGGAGGAAACCCATGCAGACACGGGGAGAACGTACAGATTCCGCACAGACAGTGACCCAGCGGGGAATCGAACCTGGGACCCTGGCGCTTTAAAGCACTAGCCACGGGCTGGTTTAGCACAGTGGGCTAAATAGCTGAACAATGCCAGCAGCGCGGGTTCAATTCCCGTACCGGCCTCCCCGAACAGGCGCCACAATGTGGCGACTAGGGGCTTTTCACAGTAACTTCATTGAAGCTTACTTGTGACAATAAACGATTTTAAAATTATTTATTTATTTACTTGTGCTACCGTGCTGCCCAAAAGTTTTGGTCTTCTTATTTGAGGAGGGATGTAGTTGCAACAGAGGCAGTTCAGAGGAGGTCCACTGGATTGATTCCAGAGATGAGGGATTTGTCTTATAAAGAGAGATTGAGTAGTCTCGACCTCTCCTCTCTGAGGGGGCCCCCTGTTCATAGGCTCACTAAAAATGTCCTGCTGTGCCAGGTAAGGTAAGAGAGATGTGACAATCCAGACATTGTGATCTGGATTGAAACATTGCAGTTAAAGTACAGCACCTGTCACTGTGAATTTTAGAACTTCAATTTCTTAGCTGAAATTGAACAAATCGGGGCTGACACTTCCATGAAAGTGAATGGGCCGATGGTCTTATAAGACTTGAGATTAAAGTCAATCAACACCAAGCTAGGAACAATCCCAGAGGTTGAAAACATTTGTATTTTTCTCAGCACATTAATATAGCCATGGAGCCTTTCATCCTACAATCAACGCCAGGTCAGAGGGAACAGTCAGGAAACTTCCCATATTTCACCAGAATATCAATATCGACTCACTGCAAATTAAGGCATGTCTGCATTTTTTAATGGTACAATGAAACAAAGACTGATCATCTTGAAACAACAGGCATTACCTTCTTCCAGACCCTTCCATCAGGCAGAAGGTACAGAAGTCTGAAGACTCGCACATCCAGACATAGGAACAGCTTCTCCCCACAGCTACAAGACTCCTCAACGACTCCCCCTCGGACTGATCTGTTCCCTGTAAGAATATTCACAATGCCCTATGCTGCTCTTGCTCATGTATTTGCTTTGTTTGCCCCCTTGTTCCACACTGTAATCAATCACTGTTCTGTCGATGTACCATTTGTCAATGTTCTCTGTTGATTATTCTTGTGTCTACTATGTTTATACTGTGTACGTTCCTCGGCCACAGAAAAATACTTTTCACTGTACTTCGGTACATGTGACAATAAATCAAATCAAATCAAATCAAATTGAAAGGTGCAGAATGAGTAATCAGCAAAAGGTGAGCTACATCCAAAGTCACACCATAGTTAAGAAAGGAATGGTTATTGACACAGGAATAAAATATAGGGGGATATGAGTGATTTTTCTTTTCTTTAAAGCTGTGGATATAATATTTATTAAAGGGGCAAGTTAAAGAGCTTTTGCCAGATGTTAATCAATGAAATATGTCACACGAAGATGCATTTCGCCAACTCCACGGATGAGGTATACCATGAAAAGCCTATTACAGCAACTCAATTTGGCACACCAAGTCTGCATCAACCCTCCAAAAGGACACTCTACCTCAGCTCATTTGGCCCACTAGGCCCACTCCCCCACTCTTTGGGCGGGATTCTCCCAACGGGAGACTAAGTGCCGACGCCGGAGTGAAAACCCGAGTGTTTCACTCCGGCGTCGGAGGCCGCTCCTCGCCCGTTATTCTCCCACCCCCGGGGGGCTAGGAGCGGCGCCGCGTCATTTATGCGCGCCAGGCCTTGGCGTCGCGTGAAAGCGGCGCCGCATAAATGACGTCACCTGCGCATGTGCAGGTTGGCCGGCGCCAACCCGCGCATATGTGGTTGCCGTCCTCCCCCCGGGCGCCCCGCAAGACATGGAGGAGTGATCTTGCGGGGTGGCGGAGTAAAGGATTGCGCCCTTTAGAGACGCCGGCCCGCCGATCGCTGTGCACCGATCGCGGGCCAGACCCAATCTGAGCGCCCCCCGGTGCTCGATCCTCCCTCCCCCCCCCCCCCACAGGCCGCCCATGCAGCGTTCGCGTGCTGTTCACGCCGGCAGCAACCAAAGAACAAAGAACAAAGAAAATTACAGTACAGGAATAGGCCCTTCAGCCCTCCCAGCCTGCGCCATCCAGATCCTTTATCTAAACCTGTCTCCTATTTTCCAAGGTCTACTTCCCTCTGTTCCCGCCCGTTCATATACCTGTCTAGATGCCTCTTAAATGGTGCTATCATGTTACAACTGTAACTGTAACATGACCTCTACCACCTCCGCTGGTATAGCATTCCAGGCACCCACCACCCTCTGCGTAAAAAACTTTCCACGCACATCTCCCTTAAACTTTCCCCCTCTCACTTTGAAATTGTGACCCCTTATAACTGACACCCCCACTCTTGGAAAAAGCTTGTTGCTATCCACCCTGTCCATACCTCTCATAATTTTGTAGACCTCAATCAGGTCCCCCCTCAACCTCCGTCTTTCCAACGGAAACAATCCTAATCTACTCAACCTTTCTTCATAGCTAGCACCCTCCATACCAGGCAACATCCTGGTGAACCTCCTCTGCACCCTCTCCAAGGCATTCACATCCTTCTGGTAATGTGGCGACCAGAACTGCACGCAGTATTCCAAATGTGGCCGAACCAAAGTCCTATACAACTGTAACATGACCTGCCAACTCTTGTACTCAATACCCCGTCCGATGAAGGCAAACATGCTGTATGCCTTCTTGATCACTCTATCAACCTGCGTTGCCACCTTCAGGGTACAATGGACTTGAACTCCCAGATCTCTCTGCATATCAATTTTCCCCATGACCCTTCCATTGACCATATAGTCCGCTCTTGAATTTGATCTTCCAAAATGCATCACCTCGCATTTGCCTGGATTGAACTCCATCTGCCATTTCTCTGCCCAACTCTCCAATCTATCTATATTTTGTTGTATTCTCTGACAGTCCTCCTCGCTATCTGCAACTCCACCAATCTTAGTATCATCTGCAAACTTGCTAATCAGACCACCTATACCTTCCTCCAGGTCATTTATGTAGCTCACAAACAACAGTGGTCCGAGCATGGATCCCTGTGGAACACCACTAGTCACCCTTCTCCATTTTGAGACACTCCCTTCCACCACTACTCTCTGTCTCCTATTGCCCAGCCAGTTCTTTATCCATCTAGCTAGTACACTCTGGACCCCATACGACTTCACTTTTTCCATCAACCTGCCATGGGAAACCTTATCAAATGCCTTACTAAAGTCCTTGTATACGACATCTACAGCCCTTCCCTCATCAATTAACTTTGTCACTTCCTCAAAGAATTCTATTAGGTTTGGAAGACATGACCTACCCTGCACAAAACCATGCTGCCTATCACTGATAAGTCTATTTTCTTCCAGATGTGAATAGATCCTATCCCTCACTATCTTCTCCAACAGTTTGCCTACCACTGACGTCAAGCTCACAGGTCTATAATTCCACGCATAAATTTCCTCTTTTGTCTTTAAGTGAGCCAATCCTTTCTCTAGTTACCCTCTTGCTCCTTACATAAGGTGGACTTGTCCACCTTAATGTCTTTTAGAATACCCAAAACTTCCCCCTTCCGTATGACAACTTGACCGAGAGTATTTAAACATCCATCCCTAGCCTCAACATCCGTCTTGTCCCTCTCCTTTGTGAATACCGATGCAAAGTACTCATTAAGAATCTCACCCATTTCCTCTGAGTCCACGCGTAAATTTCCTCTTTTGTCTTTAAGTGAGCCAATCCTTTCTCTAGTTACCCTCTTGCTCCTTACATACGAATAAAATGCTTTGGGATTTTCCTTAACCCTGTTAGACAAAGATATTTCATGACCCCATTTAACCCTCTTTATTGCGCGTATGAGATTCATGCTACTTTCCCGATATTCCTCCAAAGCTTCATCAGTTTTGAGTTGCCTCGATCCTATGTATGCTTCCTTTTTCATCTGAGCTAGTCTCACAATTTCACCCGTCATCCATGGTTCCCTAATCTTGCCATTTCTATCTTTCATTTTCACAGGAACATGTCTGTCCTGCACTCTAATCAACCTTTCCTTAAAAGACTTCCACATTTCAAATGTGGATTTACCCTTAAACAGCTGCTCCCAATCCACATTCCCTAGCTCCTGCCGAATTTTGTTATACTCTGCCTTTCCCCAATTTAGCAATTTAGCACTCTTCCTTTCGGACCCCTCCTGTCCTTGTCCATGAGTATTCTAAAACTTACGGAATTGTGATCGCTATTCCCAAAGTAATCACCGACTGATTACCGACCAGGTGTGGTTTGCAGCGGTGTGAACCCATTGTATTGGGCAGGCCGCTTGGCCCATCTGGGCCGGAGAATCGTCGCTCGCCGGTTACAAACAGCGAGCGGCGATTTTCCGAGCGGCCTGTCGTAAATCTCGGCGCGCCGTTTTGCGGGGGGTGGGAGAATCACGTGCGGGTGCCGAGGCGGTGTGGCGGGATTCGTCTGGCCACCCCGCGATTCTCCTACCCGGCGTGGGTGAGGGGGGGAGAATTGCGCCCTTTGCCTGTAACTCCACGTGCATTAATCATGACCAATCCACCTAACCTGCACATTTTGGACTGTGGAAGGAAACCGGAGCACCCGGAGGAAACCCACACAGACACGGGAAAATATACAAACTCAACACAGACAATCAGCCAAAGCTGGAATTGAACCTAGGTCTCTGGCGCTGTGAGACAGCAGTGCTAACCTCTGTGCCATCGTGCCATGTCATGCTGTGCTTTGAAAGTACGGCGAATTATAATGTAGGAAGGAACGATCTAAAGTACAGAATCTGAAGAAAATCTAGAGTAAGGATAGGATTGACCACAAATCAGAACAGTAATAAGAGTACTGGTCTTTTTATTGTAATATCAGGATTCTTTTTGGTATCACGTAGCATGATTTGACATTTTAAAGTGTTGACTGAACTTCGGTTGGTGACATGTCCAGCAGCTGTCAGGTTATATTAAGCTATGGAAATAATTGTATCATTCCAAAATATGTAAGAAGTGGCCCACTGAGGAATTGGTTGCTTTCTTCTCCGTTTTCTATTCTTAAAATATCCAGTTCAAGTTATTAATGGTGAGCAAGGGCAGCATGGTGGCGCAGTGGGTTAGCCCTGTTGCCTCACGGCGCCGAGGTCCCAGGTTCGAATCCCGGCTCTGGGTCACTGTCTGTGTGGAGTTTGCACATTCTCCCCGTGTCTGCGTGGGTTTCGCCCCCACAACCCAAAGATGTGCAGAGTAGGTGGATTGGCCTCACTAAATTGCCCCTTAATTGGAAAAATGAATTGGGTATTCTAAATTTATAAAAAAAAAAAAAAAAAAAATTAATGGTGAGCAAAATTCCCAAACATTCCACTATTATACCAGTCCTACCATGAGGAAAATATTAGAGTCGATGCTCTGTTGGTTAGTAGCTGCAGGAACCCTTTAACGTTATATTGAGGTATACAAAACCATTACCCCTTTCTTAGCTTTGCCCCTTCAGTGAAAGCTGTGATATGAGGCAGTAATGGGAAAACTACACCATTGGGGAAATAAAGTAGACATGCTTTTTGTTTATGCTTGCTATTTATTGATTCCTCTGTGTGTGTGCGTTTGCGTGTGTGTGTGTTGGGGAGGGGGGGGGGGGAGATCAAGAGTAGGGATGGGAAGATTGGCAAGACCAGTAATTCCCCTCTGGACAAAGAGCTTTACCTGGTCCTTCTGCCAAGTAAAACGCTATGAGATACTGGAGATTGATAAATGCCCCAGCCTCAGTAAGGTCCACATGAAAAGGAAGGCAGAGCAGCAACAACAAGACTGTCAGCTAAAATAAGGCACCATTAACATGGGGAGTAAATCCTGCAGCTAAATCTGTTAATCCAACACACTTCATTCTGGCCTCTCGCATTCTATTCTCTACTAACTCGTGGTCATTCAAAACTATACTACTTAAATCCCAACTCAAATCAAATCCCTTACACCCATTACCTCTCTGCTTCCTGATCTACACCCAAGGCATTTGACAGCAAGCCAACCACGGCAATACTAGGGAGAGATGGCCAAAAGTTTGGCCAAAGAGTTATGTTTTAAGGAGTGTCTTAAAGGAGGAAAGGGAGATAGAGAGATGGCAAGGTTTAGGGATGGAAGTGCAGATCTTAGTACTATGGTAGCTGATGGCACAGGCACCAATGGTGGAGTGATTAAAATCAGGGATGTTCAAGCTGTCACTAGAGGAGTATCGATATCTCGGAAGATTGTGGGCTGGAGAAGATTGAAACGATAGGGAGACGGGAGGTCATGGAGGGATTTGAAAAATAGGATGAGAATTTTTGAAAAATATTATTTTTCGTTTTTTTCCAATTTTTTTTTACAATAAATGCAACTAAGTAACAAAAAGAAATATCAATGCAAAACAGATACACCCCAGAACAAGAATTATAGCAAACATAGGAACAAGCAAGACAGGATAAATTCGAAACAGTATGCTTAAGGAGCCAGTACCCCTAGTTTATATAACAGATTAATTCAACAACAGATTAACAAATTGAGTGGGGGAAAGGAAGAACAATTCAGTGCGCAAGCGTTTAAGTATTACGGTATGAAGACTAACAAAATGAAATTAATTCGCTCATGAAAATCCCAACGGGAGTAAGGCAGCCAAGGTGGAACCTATGAATTTAAGATGGGGTCCCATACTCTACAGAACACATCAGACTTAGGCCGGATCACAGAGGTCAGGAATTCCATAGGAATGCATTCCATAATTAACCTGTACCAGTTTTGAATTGTTCACTAATTATCACTAATCCAGGAGCATAGGATATTCCTATGAACTGTGACAGTCAGGATATTGTACAGCCTTTTCTCGTTAGTAATTTTCCCATCTGGAAGACCCAGAATCAGGAATACAGGCTCAGACTCGAAGGTTAACTGCAAATCTTCTCCAGTTCATAAAATCATAGATTCATAGAATTCCTACAGTGCAGAAGGAAGTCATTCGGCCCATGCACGGGCCCTTGCTCTGATAGAACACCCTACCTCGGCCCAATCCTCCCCCCCTATCCCCATAGCTCCACCTAACCTTTTGGGCAATATTAGCATGATGCATTCATCTAACCTGCCTAACTTTGGACTGTGGAAGGAAACCGGAGCATCTAGAGGAAACCCATGCAGACACGGGGAGAACGTTCAAACTCCACACTGACAGTCACCCAACATAGCAATTGAACCCAAGTCCCTGGTGTTGTGAGGCAGCAGTGCTAACCACTGTGCCATGATGCCACCTTCTCTAACCACACCAGATCAATCGGATTGAATCTTAACACAGATCCATAAACAATGTATATAACCAGACTACCAGGCACTTTAGGCACATAAGGGATATAGCAGGATCAAACTTATGTCTATATATTATATATTATATAATATATTTTTTTTAAAACTTAGAGTACCCAATTCATTTTTTCCGATTAAGGGGCAATTTAGCGTGGCCAATCCACCGACCCTGCACATCTTTGGGTTGTGGGGTCGAAACCCATGTTGACACGGGGAGATTGTGTAAACTTCACATGGACAGTGACCCAGAGCCGGGATCAAACCTGGGACCTCAGCGCCATGAGGAGCAGTGCCGGGATCGAACCTGGGACCTTGGCGCCATGAGGCAGCAGTACTAACCATTGCGCCACCGTCCTACTCTGACTAAGCATTATATGATGATGGTGCAGTATCTTAGACTGGGCCTCCTTCGTTTTATTGCAAACCAAACCTATACCGACACAGTCCATATATTACTGCATGTCTCCTCATCAATATTGATTGTCAAGTCATTTTCACAGGACTGCAAAGCACTCAATGTGCTACTGCAGGATCCACAATTTAACGTATCATACAACTTGCTGATCAACTGTGTGGGCTTTCACAGAAATCAGGATTCTTTCCACCAAGGAAATTGAGGAGTCAAGACACAAAGTTGTCTTATTAAGGATAAAGTCTCTAATTTGTAACTACTTAAAAAAGGAGTGTCCCTTAGCTCCTGGAGATGGAGCGTTACAAACTCAGGGCGAAGATTCTTCGTGTTCCAGATAAATTAACTAATCATTCCATTGATTTCCTTAACAACTCTAGCCGACAGTAGTACGGACATCACCTGCAGGGGATACAACAATCTAGATAACATACACATTTTAATGAGGGCAATCCTTTCCAGCCAAAATACTGGCAGGGCTGACCAACGAGTTAAATCTCACCTAATAGACGCAATCAACCACGGGAAATTGGCCCCATATAACTGCCTGAAGGAAGGGGTAATTGAAACAGAATGGCCGGGATTCTCAAATCCCGCAGCCAAGTTCTGACGCCGGCGTGAAAAGTGGCGCGAACCACTCTGGTGTCAAGGGGCCTAAAATGGCAGGTATCCACCCCTTCCTAGGGGGCTAGTACGGCGCCGGAGTGGTGTCCGCAGCTCTGGCGCCCAAAAGCCTGCGCACCATGGCCGGCGCGATTCCGTGCATGCATGTGGGTTCCCGTCTCCGCGCCAGCCCCCGGGCAATATGGCTGAGCCCTACATGGGCCCGGCACGGAGGAACCTAGGCCCCCCACGGAATTAGCCCACCCGCCGATCAGTAGGCCCTGATTTCAGGCCAGGCCACCGTGGAGGCCCCCCCCCCCCCCCCCCCCGGGTCGGATTCCCCCCGTCTCTCCACCAGGACGGCCCCCGCAGCCAGAACTCCGAGGTCCTGCCGGGTGGGACCATATGTAACCCACGCCGGCGGGACTCGGCCGAACTCGGCGGGCACTCGGCCTTTCGAGGCCCGGAGAATTGCCTTGGGGGGAAGGGGCGCTTTCAACGACCCCCGACCCCGCGGGCACCTGAGAATCAGCGCCGGAGAATCACCGGGATTGGCGTGGCGCGATTCACGCAAGAGGAATAGGTTTACCACTCAATTCACCCGCTGACATAGCCTCAGACTTAGTGGGCACGATTCTGTGGCCTCGCCGCACCGGTCTTGGTGGCAGGACGAGGCCGTTGCCTGTCATGAGAGCCTCTCGTGAGATTCCTGATGCTCAAAATGTCTCGCGAGATTCTGTCGCAATCTGGATCTGGATCTCACTCTCACTGGGCGTGATCCGGATCTGAATATTTAAATGAGCAAGTTACTCATTTAAACACGCGGTGCCCAGGACTCAATAGCAGCACCTGGGAGAACCCACCAGGATACCATTTAGTACTGGTCTACACAAACATACAGCTTCTGCCTTTCATACTTTAAGCTTCTCTCAGCCTGCTGAGTAAATAAGGAATCGAGGGCCACCTTTGCTGCGTTAACCTCCTTCAATGATTCCCTGTTGGGAGTCTCTCATGCCTCTCCTGTGCTTCCAACAAACAGACTTCCAGCTGGCACTGATTCTCCTCCATCTTATGTCTCTGTTGTCCGTAGAAAAGATAATTAGTCCTTTTGAATAGGCCTCAAACATTGCCCATAAAATGAAAGGGGAAATGTCAGGAGTCAAATTGACTGAAAGAAAAAACTCAAACTCTTTCTTGAAATAAGTAGTAAATGAAATATCTCTCAGCAGTGAGGCATCAAACCACCACGTTCTAGATCAGGAGTGGGGGGTAGGGTGGTGAGCCCTCAGGCAAAAAAGCATAGGATCGCCCTTGGCGCAAAAACAGGATGAATTATATGGTGACACTGATGAGGGGCTGGGAAGAACATAAAGTCTCGATTGCTGGGGTGTAGGGTGTGAGGTACAAGTAAGGTTTCCTGCAATAGATGTGCTGAAGCAAGGCTCAAGATGGGCAATTGATGAAGGTGCAAATGCGCAGCCTTAGTGATGGTATGGATATGTGGTCGGATGTTCATCTTGGGGTCATATATCACCAACTTCAAAAACAGTCTTGTTCAGCCTCAGAGAGTCGCCAGGGAGAGGGATGAAGCTGGTAGCTAAAGCACGGAAAATGGAGAAATAAAATTAAATTGAGGAGAGTAGAGCATACTTCTATATAGTGCCTCTATGAAATTGCTTAGAATATTTTACTTTGCTAAAGGTGAGAATTCTACGTCAGTTATTGCTATTATTATCACAACCACAATACTAACTAATTATATAAATGGGAAATCGCCAGTATTCTAGGGGGGCTGAGATAGAGACGAGAGATGCAAAATTTTAGTAACAAGTATTACAGTGAGCTTTTCTGGAATGAATTACACTGGTGAAAAATAAAAATGATATTCAGGTGTTGCTTGTTACTGCTCCCTTTCTCTCAGGGGTGTGTGACCCCATGCGGGCTACTGATAAACGGCTAAAGCAACGTTCAAATAGTAGTGGGAAACACATGAAGTACATGAGGAAGGACAGCTGGAGATAAAGAAATTTAGGGACACAATTTTACATAATAGTTAAGAAGCGATTAAAGGATTAATTTGAATATCAGGGCAGCCATATAATAATTGATCTAAGTACAAGGCTAAACACAGGGTCATACACAAGTGAGGTAAACGGGAGAAGACTTAGGACTGTTTGCTGACTGCATTCCGGCTGCCTGTAGTTTGAATGTCTTAAACATAGAGATATCTACATCAGAGAAGTCAGAAAAATCCAGTATAAGACATGCACTCGATATTCTATTCCCCTGTAATTGACGGCAGATTATTTCTCAGTAAACCTACTGTAATCACAAGCCTCTCTTAATACCTTGCTGCAGCTGTCAGTTTACCATAGAAACATGCAAATGATCAGCGAGAGACCCCTAAAATCTGCAGCACAAAAAAATGCAATAGTCTAAATCTATTAACTCTGCCCTAGATTGTTATTAGTAAGAGAAACATTTCTGATTTACCAACAGAAAATTTATAGTGAATGATAATAGAGTTGATGGATGTTGAAAAGAATCATGTGTAGAGATTGTTCGCCTTGTAGAGCTTCCAAATACAGGGCCCAGGAGAAAAAGCAAGTCAGAAACACACTGACATTTATATATAATTACTATTGTGATCAGATTTTGACCCCATTCAATGCCCTTGATTTGATGACAACTATCTCATCCCTCCCTGCATCTTTACATTGAAAAAAGCAATAAATGGTTTTGGGTTTGGGATTATCATATTTAAGAACCAAGATAGAATAATGAGCAGGTTTTGTTGCAGCAGAGTTTATTCAACAAGTATATAGTGTTAAGAAGAGAGACAGGGAGAAACCAGGTTAACTACAGACCTGTCAGTTTGATATCCAATTTGGGGGAAGCTGCCAGAATTAATCAGCAGAGACAAAGGGACTGGAAACGTGGTCAAGTATCAACCAATCAAAGCATGTCAGCATGGATTTGTGAGGGGTACTTCATTGGCTAGTCTAATTTTTTTCCAAGAAATGTGGTGGTTTGTGGCAGTACTAGGAAGTTTTCCCGTAAAATGGAACAAGGATTTATTGGTACCAAATAAAGATCAACTCTTCACAGGCACAGAGTCACTAAACAGGACTTCACTCTCTGGCTCCAGGGTCCAGTCTGCCCAAGATCCCACTCGCAGGGCCACATGCTTTTTCACCATTAGCTGGGGTCCACGCATTGCCATGCCATTGGCCCTGAGCCGATCACGTGGACAGTAAGGGTTCGCCTCTTAAAGCGGCTGCAGTACTGCAAGGACATTACTTGTATTCTGTAAAGACTTAGGGTGGGATTCTCCCGTACCGGCGGGGTGGGTGGTCCTGGTGGGATGGAGTGGCGTGAACCACTCCGGCGTCGGCCCGCCCCAAAGGTGAGGAATCCTCTGCACCTTCAGTGGCTAGGCCGGCGTCGGAGTGGTTTGCACACTGCGGCTGGCGTGGAGGGCCTTTGGCGCCACGCCAGCCGGGGCCGAAGGGACTCCGCTATCCGGCAAGAGTCCGCGAATGCGCAGGAGTATCAGCGGCTGCTGACGCCATCCCCGTGCATCGCATGGGGGGGGCTTCACCTACGCGTCAGCCATCGCGGAGGCTGACCAGGCTGATGCATAGGAAAAGAGTGTCCCCACGGCACAGGCTCGCCCGCGGATCGGTGGGCCCCGATCGCAGGCCAGGACACCCTGGGGGCACGTCCCGGGGCCAGATCGCCCAGCGCCCCCCTTCCAGGACCCCGGAGCCCGCCCACGCCGCCAGGTCCCGCCGGTAAGGGACCTAGTCTGATCCACTAGGACCAGAACCGGCAAACACCAGCGGGACTTCGGTCCATTATGGGCCAGAGAATTCGGGCAGCACCGGGACCCATTGAGTCGCGCCGGTCCCCGCCATTCTCCAAGGTGGGCGGCGCGATTCACGCCTCGCCGACTTTTGGAGGGCCGGAGAATTCGGAGGACAGCGGGGGCGGAATTCACGCCCCCCCCCCCCCCCCCCCCCCCCCCGGCAATTCTCCGAACCGGCGGGGGGGGGGGGTCGGAGAATCCCGCCCTTAATTACCTGCAAATTATTCGCATTCAATGTATCGTCTTGCATCATTGACTTTGTCTATATATGTGTTTCTGGAACCCAACTCTTCATTCACCTGAGGAAAGAGCTGTGCTCTGAAAGCTAGTGATTCGAAACAACCTGTTGGACTTTAACCTGGTGTTGTAAGACTTCTTATTTGCATTCTGGATAGAGGAACATCTGTAAGTGTTGCCTGTACAGACTAGCAGAAGGACTTGCAAGAAAGATAACAAAATTGAGAGTGCGCAGATTAGTAGGTAACCTTGTAAAGATACACTAATAAGCTGGGAGGCAAAAGACAAAGGTGGAATTTTATGTTGGTTGGATAACCAATGGGAGGGCCGCCAGAATTAAGTAATTATCAGGCACTTAGCTGGCCACCGCGGACCTTCCCTTGAATCTAGGGTTCTCTGAGCAGAAATCACATTGTGAGGGCTGCTGGTCCACAACTCTCCATTGTCCATCAGTACCACCAGGAGTGGTGGCAGCTGCTGGTAATGCACCTACCAGAAGCCTAGCATAGATAAGGAACCCAGTGCACAGGTGAGTGAGGGAAGGATGGCGATCATGGGGAGAGGGTCACTGGCTAGGCTGGAGTGGGAATGGTACATAGGGCAGGGAGTGGTTGTCAATGGTTTCACCCCTCTTCCCGAAACCAAATTCCTTAAACAAGGGACCCTTCAGAAACCTGTGAGCAGATCTCACAGGATTTTGCTTTTCGGCTTCCCCATGTGGCAACTCCCCCTGCCTGCCCTGTTTGAGTACCAGCCCTTAAGTGGGCATTCATCACCTTAGCATTCACTCCCTCCGCCATCAACACACAGTGGCAGCATTTACCAGATATGTGCAGAAACTTGCCAAGGCTCCTTCGACAGCACTTTACAAACCTCCGACCTCCATCACCTAGGAGGAGAAGGACAGCAGAAGCATGGGAACGCCAGCACCTTCAAGTTCCTCTCCAAGTCACATACTATCCTGACTTGGAATTATCTCACTGTTCCTTCACTGTTGATGGTCTAAAGACATGGATCATCCATCCTTATCGCACCATGAGTGTACTGACACCCCATGGACTGCAATGGTTCAAGAGGGCAGCTCTTTCCCATCTTGTCGAAGGCAATTAGGGATGGACAACAAACCTTTCCAGTGAAATTCCCATCCCGTCAAAGATTTTTTGAAATCTAGAGTAATGTTTTCTGTTTTGGGCAATGAAAATATACATTGGTCTTGGAAGTGGTTTGGCACAGATTCAGCAGAAAGATGCCAATGCTTAAAGGGTTAACCAACAATGACAAGCTGCAAATCAAGGTGTTTAAAATGATCAAGGAGCTCGATATGGGAGATACAGAAAAACAAATTCCTTTGCTGGAGAATGCAGAACATGTGGGCATAATCTTAAAATTGGAACCTGGAATTTTAGGAAACATAGGAAACACTTTCCATGCATAGTGGAAATTTGGAACTTTCTCATTCAAAAGGCTGTGAGCATTGAGTCAATTGAAGTTTTCAAGACAGATTTTAATAGAGTCAGGGTACTGAGTACTGGTATCATGGAGCAAATGGAATTGAGATCAATTACCATCTAATGGTGATTACCAATAGAATTGTGAAACAGCCCAAAAGGGGATGAATGACCTAATCTTGTTCCTATGCTTCTATATTTAATATTTTGTACTGCGTAGTACAAAGTGAATATTTACATTTGTTGCAAATTAACAGTAACTTGTGGCCAATTTTCTGACTATCAGGTAAAAAGGCACTTTAGCTTGTTACATTATTCATTTTAAAATAGAATGAAAAAGGACCATCCATCATGTGTATGAATTATATAAATAATGGGTTAGATTCTCCATTGCCCAACACCAATCAGGGGAGAATGGAGGTTCGAGGGAAAAAAGGATTCTGTTGCAACGATCCGATCCCCCGCTGGAGCCGCAGCGTGTAATTCATCTTGCTTTGGCCATTTCCTTTTGATTAATGGGCTGGAAGCCCAATTCACACCCCCACCCCCTCACGTTATGCACCGACCAGTCAGAAATACTCCAGGTGGGCTTTGGTGCAAGTTTGTCCAGCTGTGGCCCTGGCGCAGTGTTCTCCGAGGTGAGTCAAGGGGGTCAGTGAGGTGCCCAAATAGTCCATTGGAAGTTCCCCCCCCCACAATGCAAATGCTGCCCTCCCTGCTGACAAGTAGGGGCATCCTCCCCCCGCCATGGAAATAACGGGTCATTCCCCCACAGCACACAAGCATGAGTTTGACCTGACCACCCGTCCACCGATCTCCCATCAGACCCCCCCCCCCTAGACCCCCCATTAGATCCTCCCATCAGAGACCCTCATCTGAGACCCCCATCAGAGACCACAATCAGAACACGCATCAGAGACACCCATCAGTCACCCCTGCCTGAAAGCTGAAAGTAGTCCAGGCAGTAGAGTGAAAAATCACTGCATTTCAACTGACCCTTCCCTAACATCTGCTGCCTCAGACAAAAATCTTTAAATCAGCAGCTTTTACAAGTATCAGAGGCTTCCTTGAAAGCAAGTACACTTCAAAGGGCGTCAAATCCTTGACAGCCTTTGAAATGCAAATTTCCCATTCAATGACACAGCGATACATTGTATTAACCAGTGATTGACAGTTTTATTACTCCAGGGACAGGTGCTTGGTAGATTGTTGACCTTTCTTTCCCTTCATGCTTGAATGTGTCTCACGTACCCTGCTTTGATGTAAACCACAATGTTTACAAACACTCTATGATTGACAGCCCCTCACCACATCAAAGCAGCTAAGTGCTTCCTGCTGTGAAAAAAGAGGAAGTGCAAGCACTCAGCTGCTTTTGGTCTGGGGCGTTGTTCGGGTCACCTTCATGCATGCGTACTGTGAGAGTGTGACCCATTATTCCAGTGATGGGGGTAGGATGCCCCTAGTTGTCAGCATGGGGAGGGAGTATGGCAGATTTGTAGTGGGGTGAGGGAGGCCCGCCAACACAGTTCGTTACTGGGCATTCCGTTTAAAATGACACCCAGTATTGGGATTCCGATGGAATCGGGAGAGCTCTCCCCCATGCATAAATTAGCATGGTAAAGGGGAGAAACTCATACACTGAACATTTAGGCTCCAGAATGGAGAATCCCGGCCAATATGTGCACATCCGTGATGAAATTATCAGAAAGACCATGCCATCGAAAGTCGCTTGCATGAGGCTGGTTTTGGAGGCTGGAGGCTATTTGCAATCTGTCCACTTTTGTACAGTTAACATATTCAGAAGCAAATGCTGGGTGCTGAGACAATTTTTAATTTGTGAGAAAATGATGCCGGGATAATAAAATAGTTTGGTTGTCTTTCGAATTGGGAATCAGCTGGAATGTTAAAATAATTCCAGTCAGCATCATAGCAATAATGTTACTCTAGTAATCCAGAAAACCAGATCTAATGATTCAGAGACATGAACTCAAATCCCACCCTGGCAGCTGGGGGATTTCAATGCAGTTAATTAAATAAATCAGGAATAATAATGTCCTGTAAGGGAGTAAATCTACTGCCCATACCTGGTCTGACCTACCCAGATCCACAGTAGTGTGGTTTACTTTTGACAGTCCTCTGGAGTGACTCTTCTGTCATTTTCAAGATGGCAACTAATCACCACCCCCTTAAGAGCAATTAGGGATGGGCCTTGCCAGTGATGGCCACATCGTGTGAATGCATAAAAATAAAACTTAGGAGCAAAGGTGGACTAATTGGTTATTAAGGTGAGCAATAAATGTTTGTTGTTTAATTTTCGTTCATGGGATGCGGGCGTCGCTGGCTGGGCCAGCATTTATTGCCCATCCCTAATTTCCCTTGAATTGAGTGGCTTGCCAGGAAATTTCATAGTCACTTTGCTGTGGATCTGGAATCACATGCAGACCAAACTGGGTAAGGATGGGAGATTTCCTTCCCTAAAGGACTTTAGTGAACCAGTTGGGGTTTTACAACAATCGATAGCGGTTTCAATGACATCATTAGATTTTATTTCAATTTATTGAAGTCAAATTTCACCATCTGCCGTGGTTGAATTCGAACCTGGGTCCCCAGGTACTCTAGATTATTCATCCAGCGACAATAACATATTGCAGTCACCTCCCTCCTTTATCAATAACTGTGCTTCCTGATGTGTTGGGTATTCTGGATCTTTGGAGACTGCGTTTACCTTAGCAGTAACATATACAGGCTACCAACACTTGAAATAGTACAACACAATTTTATTAAGCTAGGAACTGTTGAACATACTTTCACTGTGGGTCGACACTATGTTAGATTAAACTGAAGACCTATGCCTATCCTGACCAGTCTAGACTGTTAGCACATGGTGAAAGTTTGTGCTACTAGCTGCGAGCTCCGTCCTTCTCAGAGGCTGCATCCCAAATGAGCGGTAAAACTAGTGCCCTCTGGCTTTATAGTGAGCGTGCTCTAACTGGTGATTGTGTGTGTTGATTGGTCTTGCAGTGTGTCAGTCAGTGTGTGTCTGCACCATTATATACTGATGTGTATATTATGACACTTCCTATTTAACGTTCCATGGTAAACATTTCTAGGGGAGATCAAGACATCTCCCTCAATTCTAAAAAAGCATTTGCACTCAGATTTCGCCAGAGATCATTGGAGAAGGATTGTGACCAGTTGCTCTAAGGCAACCAATAAAAGGTCACATTCAAATAAAGATTCCAATTTGAAACCCAAATTAAACAAAGTTATCAACAAGCTCTTGATTAATAAGCATTCAGACTACAATGTTAACGTTTTTAACTAGACTTTTCCCATCAGTACCATTCCGTCTGATCCCTGAGAAACGTTTCAGCTCTGAAAGGAGAAGGCTAAAAGGGGATCTTAAATACAAGAGTTTTCAAAAATATGGGCATGGTCCAAAGCGCTACTTCAGGACGAATGTTAGATAATACCTCAATGCAGAAAAGGGTTGATTCCACAGCCGGAGAGGGAAGCTCTTCCAAGGAGCACTGGTTGGAAAATCACAGGTCAGATCTCATGATTTTCCAACCATTAAATTTCCTGAATTGTATTGCTTGCTACAGGCAGCTTCTAGTGGCAGAATCAGGCCTATTGAATGATCAATGCAATGAATGAACTTATGGGTAGGGCAGAAACATATCAATTATTCAAAAGTAAGTTGGATGCTTTAAAAAATTTATTTTATGAGGTGCCGGCTTTGCTGGGGAAGCCAGCATTCATTGCCCGTCCCTGATTACCCTTGAGAAAATGGTAGTGAGCTGCTTTCTTGAACTGCTGCAAGCCATGTGGTGTAGGTACACCCACAGTGCTGTTTGGGAGGAAGCTCCAGGATTTTGACCCAGCGACAGTCGAGGAACACCGCTATATTTCCAAGTCAGGATGGTGTGTGACTTGGAGAGGAACGTGTTTCCAAGCATTTTCTGCCCTTGTCCTTCGAAGTCATGATGTAGAGATGCCGGCCTTGGACTGGGGTGAGCACAGTAAGAAGTCTTACAGCACCAGGTTAAAGTCCAACAGGTTTGTTTCAAACACTAGCTTTCGGAGCACTGCTCCATTCACCTGAGGAAGAACCAGTGCTCCGAAAGCTAGTGTTTGAAACAAATCTGTTGAACTTTAACCTGGTGTTGTGAGACTTCTTACTGTCCTTCGACGTGGTAGAGGTCGTGGGTTTGGAAGATGCTGTGGAAGGAACCTTGGCGAGGTGGTGCAGTGCACCTTGTAGATGATACACACTGCTGCCACTGTGGCTGTTACAGTGAAAGAGGTGAGAACTGACAAAGGTGGAACATTGGATCGCTCTGAATGGACCAGCTACGATGGGCCTTTCTCATCTGCAGGCATCTTGTCAGGAATATACAAGAATTTTATTATGCAGTATCGACTGATAAAAGCCAAAGGTATGACGGTATTTGAAATAATACTGTACGAGTTAACAAAACAGTGCTAACGAGAATCTCTGGAGATAATTCAACAATGGAAAATGTCACGGCCATATTTTGTTTGTGTTAATGTTGGTCTTTTAAAATTTCTTTGCTGGTCTGTAGCACATAATCCTTTCGATTCAAGTGACATTAGAACCCCCTGGGGACTTTTCCCCCTTGCAATAAAACTCCAATCACATCAAAAGCCTTCAATGGCAGGCATTTTGCTTTCAGTACCTAAAGTAAGTGCTGTCATCTTGTGAATGGGTTTCTCGACACTGATCACCCGAAACAGATTATTCAGGCTTCTGCTGGGTGCTTACAATGAGTACCACTTTCCTTTGATTACCACTTGTGTTGAATAGAAAAGTCATTTACATAGGTCAAGTGCTTTCCTTCATGCACTTACAGCAATAATTTTCAATTATTACATCTAAATTTGGATTGATTACCTTACATTCTGTTTGCAGTAATTTTTCGGCTTTTCTAGTGGGTGATTCAGCAGAGAACACAGATGTCCCCACCCCTAAACTGATTTGAAAGGTGCTTTCCTGCCCACCATCAGCATATCCACCATTAGAGAACTCATGATAGGTTATAAATGGCTCATGTAAGCACCAGAAAAGTTCTCCCTAAAAAGTATTCCTATTTTCAGAAAACAAATAGATTCACTGTTTTCATCAACGAGAATTGAAAGCAAGGACTACATCAGGTTTTACTTAGTGGCTATGAAGCATCCTGTAAACAGAGATATTCCTGCACTGAATTCAAGGTATGATTTTCCACACCTGCAGTTATTCCCCCCCCCCCCCCCCACCCCACCACCCCAATGGAAGATACCCCCACATCACACAGAGGGTGGATTTTGTTTTAGTGTTGTGGGCCCCTCCCCCACCCACTGGCTGGAAAACCATAGGGAATCCCATGGGACCTCCGAGGGATAGGTTCAGATGGAGGCCTGATGCAACAATGACCCCTGGAAGACGGAAATCCTGCTCCTGAGAGCACACAGTCAATCAAATACCACTTCAGGCAGCACAACTGGGAGTGGGCCCATTGCAGGTATCTGCCCCAATAGGGTTTCCTAGGCAGGCCTTGGGAAAGCCATTTGTGTTCAGGAGAATCCCTTAGTCACTGCTAAATTCTGGTGGGCTCAGGAATTAGACTGATTTCCATCCCATCACTGACGGGACGGATTGTCGCATCAAACTCTTCCTGTTTCAACTTAATTGGGGACAGTTTTCCCAACCTCAGGGCTCCAATACGGGTACTCCTGTCCGATTCTCTTGGCACCCCTGCCACATGCCCACTCCAGCTTGCTCCACTCAACCCAGCCCCAAGCGAACTCTCTCAGATTTCTGTTAGTATCAATCTAGCCACCTGTGAAAGTGGCTCTGTTAATTTTCCTCTGAGATTCCCTCTTTCCGGAGAAATGCATGGGACGGATTCTCTGTCGGCCGACGCCGAAATTGGGAAAGGCGATTGGGCAGAGAATCGATTTTGATGCCGAAATCTTGGCGGATTTCGGGTTCACGCCAAATGGCAATCCTCCAGTGTCTTGATAGCGGTGTCAATGTAATCCGCTCGCACGTACCAGAAGGGCATTTCAACCCCATCACCAACAGCTCCTGCAAGATACAAGACAAGACGCAGGATTGCACTGCAGGCCAGTGGTGTTGGGGGGGGGGGGGGGAATGGTGTGTTGGTGTGAGGGTGGTGTGGGCGTGAGGGTGGTGGTGGAGCGGGGTGATGTGGGCGTGGTGTGGGTATGAGGGTGGTGGTGGAGAGGGGGTGGTGTGGGAGCGGTGTGGTTGTGAGGGTGGTGTGTGGGTGGTAGTGGGTATGAGGGTGTTGTGGGGGTGGTCAGGGGAGGTAATGCACATGCCATGGGGAACCACAACTAAGCGGGGTCTCACTTCCTCGCCCTTTGCCGACCTCCATCCCAACAACTGCCTTTTCTTCGGGCCGGATGACACATCCAAGGCCCTCTGTTTTGCTGCAGCGAAGGGACACACGTCCGGCGGTCCCCCTCCAGTCTTCACCCGCTCCCATTGGTTATGAGCGGCCTTTTCCTGGTTCGGGGAACGGGAATTAGACAGTCCGACACATGCAGCCCAGGGGGTGGGCAAATGGTGGCTTCAGTAGCTCGGGCACCCGGACGTGGTGGCCGGTATGGGTTCCGGCATGTAGTGTATAGTGAGAGTTCGCCCACCCTCCGGGTAGGGGGATGGATGGTTACGGGTGTGTTGGATGGGTGTTGGTACCAGGGGCACAGTGCTGCCTCCTCACCCTGGACGCCTTGAGGAGGTTGTGCAGTTTTTTCTGACACTGCAGGCCGGTCCGAGCGGTGTTGCCCACAGTGCTGACCAACTCTGCCACCTGCGCCCAGCCCCAGCAAACGGCAGCGGCTGGCAGCTTCCTTCCCACTTGGTCACCCACCTCTCCTCCACGGCATCTAGCAAGGTCTCCAGTTCTGTTTTGTTGAACCTTGGGGCCGCGTGTCTTGCTGCCATCTTGTTGGCTGGGATGGTTTGTGTGGAGAGTGCAGTGTGTATGTGCGGTTGCCGTTTGTCAGCCACCTGCATGTCGATTGCGAACCCGGTGAATCCGGCACCATTTCTCGTTGCAATCGATTGTGTGCCACGTGGCGCTGGTGCTAGCCCCTTAACAGTCGCAGAATCGGTCCAGGTGCGGCGCCAGTTTCGCTGTTGTAGAGATCCACTAACCAACACCACGTCTCAGAAACAGAGAATCTGGCCGACGGTTTCTGTTCAGTGTCTCTCTCTCTGCGATATAACACTCACAGTAGCAAGGTGTATGTATGGTTGATGTATACAAAGTAGCAGTGATCACCCTGTGCAACATATTGCTGTATCACCACTCATTGCATGTTGGATCACAAATGGTGCACCAACGTGATGACTTCAACGACAATTTTACAATTTATTTGGTTCGTGAAATGATTGACAGGGAGCTTTGCATAGAGTGTGCATGATGGGGACATTAATTGATACATTATATTTTTTTTTAATAAATTTAGATTACCCAATTATTTTTTCCAATTAAGGGGCAATTTAGCGTGGCCAATCCACCTACTCTGCACATTTTTGGGTTGTGGGGGCGAAACCCACGCAGACACGGGGAGAATGTGCAAACTCCACACGGACAGTGACCCAGAGCCGGGATCGAACCTGGGACCTCAGCGCCGTGAGGCGGTTGTGCTAACCACTAGGCCACCGTGCTGCCCTATTGATACATTATATTGGAGTAACAACATGGAAACAGTCCATTCGACCAATCAGTCTGTGTTAGTGTTTACCCTCAATGCAAGTTGTTACAATCCCCACGAGGCCCAGGGGAGTGAGCCGATTAATCTCCCCATGAGCCTTGTGGAATACAAGCTCCCCCGCTGAGGGATGGAGGCCCATAAGCAGGATAGTTAACTCAGGGCTTTAAAAGCCGGCCCAGATAGGAAGCCAAGCTGCAGAGAGTAGTCCCGACTGGGTCTGAGACAGTTACTTGTCAATACTTTAGGTAATAAACCATTCATGTGACTCTCCTTCCCAGGCTCAACTGGCAGATCAGGTGCCTTTCATGAGGCGGTGCAGACTCGATGGGCCGAAGGGCCTTTTCTGCACTGTATTTTTCTGTGATTCTGTGATTACTAAACAAGTAAATAGTCCAAACAATTCTATTTATATTTAACCAACCAGTTGTCCGTTCCCCTTCAACTCATTTGCCATGAGTCATGGGGAGAAATTTCCTGCTCGTCTTCAAATAATGCCATTTTTGTTCTAATTCTTCTTTACAAAACACAGCACCTTACAACAGTCCAGCTCCCTCAATATTTGTTGCAGTGAAACAGTCAGCTTAAATTGTGTACCCTGGACCTGAATTAAAATATTAATAATTAAAATGCTAGTTGTTAAGCAGGTGGGAACCTTTCATTCAAAAATAAGAAAGAGCTGTGGTCTAAATTACAGGGAAGCTATCACAACGGTATAAACATTCTTCAAAGGACAGAATTTGCTAAGCTAGATGGACATGGTTTCCAGTGTGTGCAGGATGGGAAAGGACAAGAAAATGCAGTAAGCTTTTGATCCTGATGTCATCCCGCCCTCCTCTGGTTGTCCCTGTTGAGGGAACCCCCGTGGGTATGACAGGAAAGCTATTAAAGGTGATTAAAAAGATAATTAAGAGCTAGGAGAATTCTGTGAGTCAGAGTGTGGGTCTTGGCACCTTGTGCATATCACCTGTCATGCTCTCCTGCAGTCCTGATGCACTGTCTCCAGGTTAAATGGAGAACACTCTTTCTACTGGTTTCCCAAGCCACCTCCATCATGCCTACTTGGCTGCAGAGAATGTCCTCTTCCTCCTGTCCTCAGGGAGCTATTTATTTCCCATAAAATCTACTTCATAAAATTTGTACAACCATGTTACATTGACATTTGCAGGGAGTATAATAAAATTCAGCGTGTCCCACTCTTAAGTGCCTGTATACAACATGTAAGGGTGGATGTGGAGATATGTTTCCTCTTGTGGGAAAATCTAGAGCTCGGTATCAGTGTTTAAAAATAAGTGGTCTCTTATTTCAGAGAGGGATGAGGAGAATTATTTTCGCTCAGATATTCATGAGTTTTTGGAACGCTCTTCCTCAAAAGGCAGCGGAAGCAGCGTCTGAATGTTTTTAAGGTAAAGGTAGATAGATTTTTGTTTAACAAATGGGTGAAAGGTTATCGGGGGTAAGCGGGAACGTGGGCTGATGTTACAATCCGATCTGTGTTACGCGAGGGAGATATTAGGAAACTAGGTCCAGAAATGGGATCAAAGGTGTAGCAGGCAATTCAGGGGTTAAAGAGACTGACGAAAACAACTGCCAGCACAGATTCAGAGGGATGCGCCTACACCAGGCTTGGGTTACATTGTCCCATTCAGACTTAAACTTGCTGGTGGGAATACACAGGATGCCCCTGTTCAGCAAGGGTGAGTCACTCGAGTTCCATTGCCCTTCGGGACACTCCAGTCTGACCAGCCATTAGCCCATTACAGAGTCTGATTACATCTTTCTCCATCAACGGGAGGTTAGTTGCATATCAATAGCACGGCTCTGTTCTTTTGTATGAACAATCAAACAACCAGGATAACGATGATGGATTCAAGACTGGAAAGCCCAGGAGAGGCCTTTGTTTGAGGGGCTGGGAAGAGCTTAGAGAGAGAGAGAGAGAGAAAGAATCCTATTTTGAAAATGTACAAAGGAGAAAGCTTTGGAAAGTGAGCGAGAGAGGTCAACGAGAGGCTTTCAAAATGGTTTCTTAAAGAACTTCACTAATAGAAGAAAAATTGCTTTGTAAATACAAGTATCACCTTTGCCTCCCTGTGTAAGTGGAATGAGAGCTGCATGTTAATTTAAAATGCTGTTTAATGGGAAATTGTGTGTTAAAGTTAAGAAACCACATGCAATCTGTTATTGTCAACGTTGAAGTTTAAATGTTTAAATATTGTTTTACTTTTGTTTTAATAAAGTTTGTTCATAAAATAACCAACATCTATTTTTTATGATATCAGTCCTGGAATGAATCAATCTTTCCGTACCACATTAAAACTTTAAAAAGTTGAGGCTCTGGTCCAGTACCTTAGCCACTTCTGAGAGTTGACCAGGCATCCATAACTTAAACCATGATCTTATTGAATGGCTGAGCAGGCTCAAGGGGCCGAGTGGCCTACTCCTGCTCCTAATTCATATGTTTACATCTATTGTAATGCACTTGATAATTATAATATGCATTCCCTGTCAAGCAAACAGGCTAAAGGAAAAACATTTCAAATTGGGAAAATTAGAGAAAGTGCAATGGAATTCAATTTTTCTCTTTACAGCATGTTGCATTCTGACTTTCAATACTCTTGATAATTACATTTCCAGCTTTCTACCAGAGGGGTGCTACAGATTTTCCAGGCCCTATGGCGGAAAGGTCTTAGACTGCAAACTTTCCCCATTGCTCCTCTTAGCAGCTTCCCAAAGCTGTTTTTCCCCTCTCAGTGCATAGCCCTGGACCTTGGAATGGGGGGGCGGGGGCCGGGGGGGGCGGGGCCGAGGGGGGGGCCGAGGGGGGGGGGCCGAGAGGGGGGGGGGCCGAGAGGGGGGCCGAGAGGGGGGGGGGGCGAGAGGGGGGGGGAGCCGAGAGGGGGGGGCGCCCTGGGGAGTGCGGCCACCGCACATGCGCTGGTTGGCACCGGCCCAACTGCGCATGCGCGGGACCCGAGTCTCTGGCGCCCCCTAGCACATGGCGCCCCGGGCGACTGCCCGAGTTGCCGGTGCCTTGAGCCGGCCCTGAAGACCACATTTCAGGGAGATCAAGAGTGCCTTTCACCAAGTTCATGATCATTCAGCTGCTGTTGGTGTCCATCTCTATTTGCCTCTTTGGAACAGTATTAGAGCACGGAATCCTGCATCCCAGACCTGCTCACGATGAATCACAGAATCATAGAATTTACAGTGCAGAAGGAGGCCATTCGGCCCATCAAGCCCGCACCGGCCCTTACAAAGAGCACCCTATTCAAGCCCATGTATCTACCCAATCCCCGTAACCCAGTAACCCCCACTTAACCTTTTTGGACACTAAGGACAATTTTAGCACGGCCAATCCACCTAATCCCCACATCTTTAGACTGTGGGAGGAAACCGGAGCACCCGGAGGAAACCCACGCAGACACGAGGAGAACGTGCAGACTCCGCACAGATGGTGACCCAAGCCGGGAATCGAACCTGGGACCCTGGAACTGTGAAGCAACTGTGCTAACCACTATGCTACTGTGTTGCCCAAACTGAACTTTGACAAAAACCACTGCATCTCACTCCAGATTTTCTTTTCAAAGACACAATCCAAAATGACGGGATGATGGTCTCTTCTCCATCACAGCCACCTTGAGGGCAATGTGGTTGGACAATGAGACTCTGGACCTGTAGGAAGGATTGACGTGGTGGGCCATATTCACCACCAGCCAAGTTAGGTCTTGGTGCTTGTTTGACAGTTCTGGTCATAAGGCACGCTGCCAAATGACATTGACAGTCTGCTCAAGGAATCATCCAACAGTATTTCCCATACCTTTTCCTGCAGGGCCTCTAGAACGTTATGTACAGACCACTGCATGAAGGACTTGGTCCTTGAGAGAGCAGGGGCGGGATTCTCCCCTACCAGGCGGGGCGGGGGGTCGCGGCGTAGGGGAGTGACGCTAACCACTCGGGCGTCGGGCCTCCCCAAAGGTGTGGAATTCTCCGCACCGTTGGGGGCTAGGCCCGCGCCGGAGCGGTTGGCACCACACCGACTGCTGCCAAAACCGGCACCAGTGGCCTTTGACGCCCGGCGCCGGGGCTTGGCGAAACGCCTTCGCCGGTTCGCGCATGCGGCGGTGGTGACGTCGGCGGCAGCTGCCGGCGCATGCACGCTGGGGGGTTCTCTTCCGCCTCCGCCATGGTGTAGGTCGTGGCGGCGGCGGAAGAAAAAGAGTGCCCCCACGGCACTGGCCCGCCCGCCGATCGGTGGGCCCCGATCGCGGGCTTGGCCACCGTGGGGGCACCCTCCGGGGTCCGATTGTCCCGCGCCCCCCCAGGACCACGGGGGCCCACTCGCGCCGCCGATCCCGCCTCCACCAGAGGTGGTTCAAACCTCGGCGGCGGGAGAGGCCTCCCAGCGATGGGACTTCGGCCCATCGCGGGCCGGAGAATCGCCGCAGCGGGCTCGCCGATCGGCAATGGGTGATTCCCGCCCCCAATTCCCGGGTGGCGGAGAATTTCTGCCACGGCAGGGGCGGGAATTTCGGCAGCCCCGGGCGATTCTCCGACCCAGCGTGGGGTCGGAAAATTTCGCCCCTGATCTCACTACAGCCCCTCAATTCCCACGGCAGAACATTGAAATTGGAGTGAGAGATCTGGGGAGCAACCTTCCCAGGTCATCTCTCTATTCCTGTGGTTGCCACAGCCTCAAATATCCAATATAAAAACAGAAAATGCTTGAAAAACTCAGCAGATCTGACATTAAAACATTTTTTAAAAAGGGTACAAGCATTTAAAAGTGAAACTTCTCATTAAAAGTTTAACAATCAGTGAAAGATCAGGGGCGGAGTCTCTGTTTCTGAGACTAAGGATGGGATTCTCCGTTGCCCGATACTGATATAGTAATTGGTGATCAGGCGGAGAATCCCTTCCAACGGCCAAAACGGGGAGTACGCCGCATGTCGTTGGGACCGGCGCAGGATGGCACCAAAAGGGCCTCCCCCGATGCTCCGACCCCGATGGGCTGACTTCCCGATGGCACGGGACACGTGTGCTCTGAGTTTTCATCACCCTCGAGTGCCGGCTGTGGATTGTGTCCAGCGGCGCAACAGTTGGGGCGAGGGAGCCGTTCCGCCGGGGCTGGGGGGACTGGTATGGGTGGCCTGGGGATGGCGAGGGAGGGTACAGGGGGGGCACTAGCTGGCAGGTCGAGTCCGCGCATGGCTGGCGCCATATTGTACGACGCGACAGCTGCAGGTCGTCGCCACGTACATGCGCGGCTACGGACCCGGCCATTCTCCGCCCATTTTTGGTGCGGGAGCCGGGAGCTTTACCCAGCGCCGCTGCTAGCCCCTCACCGATCCCGGAATCGGTAAGGGCTCTGTGCTGATTGTGGCCACCACCTGACCACCCCCTACTACTTCCCCCGACCCTGGCAGATACCCCCCCATGCCAGCGGCACAACTGTCAGCAAACTATGGTGATGTTGGCAGACGCCATGCCGATTTCACGATTTTTAAAAACACAAGTAAACCACACCATTGGAAACTCGGCCATCGGAGGTGGAGAATCGCAGCGGAGAATACCGGGATCGGGCCCGCTAATGATATGCAAACGGTGGCTGTTGTACGTGCCTTCCGGAACACACTGACGCCGCTGTTGAGTTGCTGGAGCCTTGTGACTTGGTGTCAACCTGCCGTGATTCCGGCCTCGGAACCGATTCTCTGCCCAATTGGCTTTCCTGATTTCAGTGTCAGCTGATGGAGAATCCCGCCCCCGGGGCCGCCAGACCTGCTGAGTTGATCCAGCATTTTCTGTTTTTATTTCAGATTTCCAGCATCTGCAGTATTTTGCTTTTATTGCTCAAAAATCCAAATGTTGCTGAACGAATGTATCTCGTGCTGTGGTCACTTTAATTAGAAATCCTTCCTTTGACAGAATGGAGACGTCATATCGCGTTGCCTCTCTAATTGGACATGGAGACCAGAGTCAGTATTCTAAAGCCCTTACTTTGGGAGGGAGCCCTGACACAGCCTGCCCATTAGGAAATTATGTTCTGGACCAAGAAATTGTCCAACCGTTCCGATAGGGAGAAGGTGGAGAAGATTCTGCCCAATGTTTCTCTGGGCAGGGCAGGAACTCAGGCCGATAATGCTGGGTAGCTGGGGCTGTTTGGACCGTATGACCTTTTCTCATCCCTGAAACTTTTATGTCCTTGTAAGAATGTGGTAGCATGAGAAAGGTTTTTTTCTGCTGAATTTATCTTCAGTGCAATTTATTTGGTCAGCTGGAGAGCTGACACACGCAGAAATGGAGCGGATTTGAGTGCAAACAAAATCCTGTTTCACAGCAGCTGTAAGCAGACGGGTAGAAGATAACAAATGGAAAACAAATATTATTAGACCGTTGCATTCTTCAAAACTATCTGGATGTTTTTTTCAGATGTTTATCAGTGGGGACAATATATTCCATAATTAACTGTGATCACTGCAAACCTAGGAACATGTCCCTTTAATCAGGACATTTGTAAAGTATTCAGCAAGGCACAGCAAAATCAGCAGTTAAAGATCAAAGAACAATACAGCACAGGAACAGGCCCTTCGGCCCTCCAAGCCTGCACCGATCACATGTCCTATCTAGACCAACCGCCTGTATCTTTCTGTACCCCGTCTGTTCATGTGCCTATCCAGATAAGTCTTAAAGGTCGCTAACGTATCTGCCTCAACCACCTCACTTGGCAGTGTATTCCAGGCCACCACCACCCTCTGTGTAAAACATTTCCCCCGCATATCTCCGCTGAACCTAACCCCCCTCGCCTTAAACTTGTGCCACCTTGTAATTGTCAAGGGGGCTGTTGATTGTTAATTGTTGATTAACTTCTTATTCCTTAGAAATTACTGCTGATGACACCTGCAGTCACATGCTGATAGGCCTTACCACAGGCCTTACCACATCCAGTCAAGAAAGGTGGTGGACAACCAGACACCTGATGGAAGGGGAAGGCTCCGTGAGCATCTTCATTTTCAACCATCAGTGGGACCTAATCCACAAGTGCAAGAGGTAAGCCCGAAAAACCAAAGTGGCCCCCTGTGGTAGTGTCACCTCTGTGTGTATCGTGAATGCCCATTGGTCCTGTCCTATCTTACTGACCTATTGGTTGAGTGTCTGTGTGTCATGTCTCTGGTGCTCCCTCTAGTGTCTAGCTAGTTTACGTGTACTTACATTAACCCCTTGTGTGTCTACAGTGATGCAAAGTGTTATTCTCCCTTTTATCATGGGTACTAATTTAGTTCACAAGACCTGATATTAAAAGGTGGCTGAGTGCACTGGAAATAGAAAAGACAATTGGTGGAATTTTCTCATAAAATGACAAAGTGTAATTTTCAGCATGAAAATCAGTCGATTCCTGTGGGCCCAGCATCATGATCCCGATCGCAATCTTTAGGTACTTTGAAAAATATTTTTTTCATCACACGAAAAACACCACCCCTGAGGTGCAAATCGTCTGATTCGACCTCCCAGGGGTCCTCTGTTTTGTTATTCTCTTGGCGTAGCATAAGCTGCTTCCTTGATGTTCACTCTGACAAAGGAAGGTTCAGACATGGAGATAACTTCAACACGTTTATTAAACTATTTACAATTCTCCTACTCGGATTCGCCACTACTGTTAATCCTTCTATAGCTACTCAGACTGATGAACCAGTCTGCTACAATCAACGTGGTGGGTGTGATGTTCAATCAATCCTGTGTCTGTACTCACTGTGTGTCTCCACTGGAAAGAGGAAGATCATGTGTGCTATGTCCTTTATACATGGGCTGGCGTAATGCCCCCCTGTGGTAGTGTCACCTCTGTGTGTATCGTGAATGCCCATTGGTCCTGTCCTATCTTACTGACCTATTGGTTGAGTGTCTGTGTGTCATGTCTCTGGTGCTCCCTCTAGTGTCTAGCTAGTTTACGTGTACTTACATTAACCCCTTGTGTGTCTACAGTGATGCATATCACCACAATCTGAGCACTTCAATCAAGGGGCTGCTGCATTTAAACGGCTCCATAGCACTCACTCTCATTCAAGCCAGGAGGATGACAGCTAGAAGACTTACTCCTAGATTCTCAGAGGGGGCCCTCACTTGATTACTGGATGCCATGGAGGTGAGGCGGGTAACAATTGACCCGTGTGTTGGCAGGAGGCCCTCCAGCAAGGTCACCAATCCCACCTGAGACACGATGGCAGCACTGGTCAGTGCCAGCTGCATGACCAAGAGGACAGGAGTTCAATTCAGAAAAAAGATGAATGACTTTCTACGCTCAAAGTTAAGTGCCCCATCTCCTCTTGGCATTCGACCCTTCCCTTACCCTCTGAGATGTCACCTTGAACCCACATGATGCCACATCACAGATCCGCAGCACCTGGCCACCCAGCATCAGCCTCAAAACCCCGGCACTCCTTATCAGAACCCCTTTCTGCTTAGACGCAGTGCTCATACATGCCAGTTGTCCTTGATATCCAACCCGCCTCTCGTCTAGCTTATAATATCCCCTTTTGTGTCTTTGCAGGAGAAGATAGTACATAACCATTGAGGGAGAGAAAATGGAGGGTGGGTTTCCCATTTTAAGGATCCTGGCACGTTTTGAGGAGAGGGCCATGGAGCTAGCTGGAAAGGAGCAGGAACAGAGAGCAAGGTTGGCCTGCAATAGCAAAGTGAATAGCCACTATACCTTCACCCAAATGACAAGTCTCAAATGAGATATTTATTGATCAAACGCTAGACCAGGCCGTGCATTAAAACCATGTCCCTTGCCTTGTAGGAACATCAACCAGTGATCCTCATCCATTCACGAGCAGCCACCCTTTCCACCCTCGACAGAACCTCAGAGGAGATCTTCAAGGAGGACACGGCAGAGGCGTCACAGTTATCACCCGCACCATCTACCATCCCGGCGACAAGCACCTCAGTGTGCGACCTTAGCAGGCAGACCTCTGGGTCACTATGTAGTGAGCGCCACACAGCATCTGATGCACATCAGTTGGAAAGAGGGACTTCCTAGAGATCCGCCAATCGGAGCTCATCTAGATCCCAGGACACAACTGTGCCCCAGCCAGGTCCTGTGCCTCTGGACATTTTTGTCCCTCAGCTGCTTGAGATGCAGAGGCAGAGCTGGGAATACCAGGAGGCATTGTCAGCGACATTCCTATCACTGAATGGAGGAGCCCCAAAGTCTTCAGCCAAAGGAGATGTTGCTGGCAATGCCTGGCACCCAGGCCAACACTGCAAGGGTGGTGACCTCAACAAATCTGCCTTCACCCTCCCCACCAATTTCTGAAGACTTGCCCAATCCCAAGCCACCTGCACCCCAGATACCTAACATGCTGCCACTCAGAATGGCAATCCTCCCCCCCCCCCCCCCCCCAACATCCCACCCTCCGTCACTGGGGCAGATACCACAAAATACTCACTGTTCTCCAAGTTCAGCTTACAGCCCTAAAACGTCGCAAATATTTTTAGCAAACCCACTATGTTCCCCACTGAAGAGCCCAGCTCCAAAAGTACAACAAATCATCGTTGTAAATACAGGCCAGTGAGTCTAACATCAGTGTTTGGGAAGCTAATTCATCTCCACTTGGAGAGGCAAGGAATAATCAAGGATAGTCAGGATGGCTTTGTCAAGAAGAGATCATAGTCGAAATTGTCCAGTCATTGGGATTCTCTTTTCCCGCCTACAGATTCATAGCTGTGTGGGGTGGCTGCAATCAGAAATCTCATGGACAGCGGTGGGAAGATAGAACGCAGCCACCACCGAGACTGATAAGAAGGTAAGAGCCCATGGGGTCCAGGACTATTTGGCAAATTGGATCCAAAATTGGCTTAGTGGCAGGAGACAGGAGGTGATGGTCGAAGGTTGTTTTTGTGACTGGAAGCTTGTGTCCAATGGTGTTCCATAGGGAACGGTGCTGAGTCCATTTGCTGTTTGAAGAATATATCAGTGATCTAGATGGGAATTCAGGGGCATGATCAATAAGTTCTCAGATGACACAAAAATTAGGGGTGCGGTAAATAGTGAAGAGGAAAGCACTGGATTTTGGAACAATATAGTGTAAGTGTAAAAGTATAGTCACCATTATCCCAGATGACCATAGGCTGCTTCCCCTTTGAGGAGGAGAGTTGGCAGGTGGTGATTTAACCTGAGGGTCACCATATCTCAGGTGAGGTGCACGGTTAAGAAGGTCACTATGTAGTTCTATGACTTCATGAATAGTGGAATTGAAATCCGTGCTGCTGGTTTCGGTCTGCATCACGAACCAGCTGCCTGAGCTAAACCTAAATTAAAACGGGCCTGTGGAGCAGTGATGTTCCGTTGTTATGGCTACATACCTGAGAAAGTGTGTGGAAGATGAAGCATGAATGCACATGATGATCATGGGGAGAGGAACACTGGAAGGAGAGGTTGAAACCCTGAAGGTGGATCCTTGTTGAAGATATCCATGTAAAAGACAGAGCTATTGTGAGACCGGTTAACTCAAAGTGTGGCAAGCATCTTGGGGGGGGGGGGGGGGGGGGGGGGGGGGGGATCCATGGAAGTTGCTTTTGGTGCCATCTGTCTCGTAGAGCAGGGTGTCTGACCACAGTTTGTCTATTGGTTTACCGGACTGTGGACCTATTGTGAACATTAGAGTACAAGATTAATTTTTTAACCTGTATTATCCTTACTAATCTGTCTATAGCTGTAAATGTGAAGTGGTGTAATGAATATTTTATTATGTTGTTAAAAGTTCATCAGCGGCTTTGTGACTGTTCAATAGCTATTCTCCATATTTCTAAACTAAATGTAATGATCTATCAGACCTAGTTTCGCCTAGGGTTTGACTTGTCCAGTTGTAATATCAGCTGGGTTTGAAGCTGGGGTTAATTAGAATGCTCTCTCCTGTTTATTCCCTTGCACTCCGATGTATGCCCAATCTGGTATCTTTGTTCAGCAATGGACCAATCATAGTACAAATGAACACCCTTGGTGATAGGCATTGAAGTCCCCCACCCAGAATTTATTCTTTCTCCTTGCTTCCATCAGTTCGTCCGCGAAGTGAAGTACTCAAAATAAAGGACTACTGACTTGCTAAGAGAAGGCTGGTAGGTGATAATCAGCAGCAGGTTTTCCTTTATTTGACACAAGGCAGTGTGAGGTCATGCATTAAGGGAGGTCAAACAGTTGTAGGGAGTACACAATAAATGGGAATATACTAAGAGGGATAGACGAAGTGAGAGACCTTGGCGTACAGATGCACATGTCCCTAAAGTCAGCACTTCAAGTAGACAAGTTTATTAAGAAAGCATATGGAATGCACTCCTTCATTGGCAGAGGTATAGAATATAAAAATAAGGATATTATGTCTGAATTGCTTAAAACACGGGTGAGGCCACAACTGGAGTATTGTGTGCCGTTCTGGTCGCCACATTACAGGAAGGGCTTAACTGCTCCGGAGAGAGTGCAGACAAGGTTCACAAGAATGTTGCCAGGGCTAGAAAAGTGTGGCTATGAGGAGAATTTGGATAGGTTGGGGTTATTTTCCTTGGAATAAAGAAGGCTGAGGGGTGACTTAATTGAGGCATATAAAATTATGAGGGGAAGAGATAGGGTGGACAGGATAAAATTGTTTCCCTTGGTGGAGAATTGTAGAATCAGGGGACATAGATTCAAGATACGTGGCAGAAGGTATAGAGGGGATATGAGGGAGAACTTCCTTACGCAGAGGGTAACGGGAGTCTGGAATTTGCTGCCTGAGTTGGTGGTGGAGGCAGAGACCCTAAACTATTTTAGAAGGTATCTGGATCTGCACCTTACGTGCTCTAAGCTACAGGGCTATGGGCCAGGTGCAGGAAGGTGGGGTTAGAAAAGGCAACTGGGAATCCTCAGGCTGGCATGGACAAGATGGGCTGAATGGCCTCCCTCTGTGGCTGTATCTTTTCTATGATTCCATGTCATTAGACCTTATTGAGTCGACTTCCATTAACTGTGCATTATAAGGGCAGCACAGTGGCGCAGTGGTTAGCACTGGGACTGCGGCGCTGAGGACCCAGGTTCGAATCCCAGCCTTGGGTCACTGTCCGTGTGAAGTTTGCACATTCTCCCCGTGTTTGCGTGTGTTTCACCCCCTCAACCCAAAAGAGGTGCAGGTTAGGTGGATTGGCCATACTAAATTGCCCCTTAATTGGGAAAAAAAAATAATTGGGTGCTCTAAATTTATTTTAAAAAACTGTATGTGTGCCAACCTTTGGCAAATTTGACTTTAAGATAGGAGACAGGGTTATAGAGGAGCCTTAAAGATGCCAGATTGGGCAAGGACGGCAGGCGTCCTTCCCTGAAGGATATCAGAGAGCCACTTGGACTTTCATGAAAATTTGGCTGCTTTCATGGTCATTTTCTAGCTACCAGTTACCACGTTTACCAAATTCAATCTTACCATTTGCCATGGTGGGATTTGAACCTGTAACCTTTGGATTGCTAGCTCACTGCATTACTGCACCCTTTGTTTAAACAAGATTTAAGTCCTCCTTCAGTTTCGGCTATTCCATCTTGAATGGCAATAACTGAGATATCTAAAACTAAGTTCCAAAACAAGAATGAGAAGCTCGCCACTGCTCAAGCGTCAGCAAATGCCTCAGCTTCATGGAACTCAAACTGCAGTGTGCTGCATGATATTAATCTTAAACTGGGAGAGATTTTCTTTCCATTCAAAGAGAAGAACCTAAATTAAAATGTTCCATTAAGTTGGAATATACAGTGGCTGCAATGGATCCGACTGCTGGAATGCTCTGTGGAAAGCCAACATAGAAATCTGGATGATTTAGAAAGCTAGGAACAGACAAATTGTAGCATTTGGCCAACCTAAAGGACAATAAAACCCAGGCAGTGAAAGTAGCTGAGTTAATGGAGGACTGGCCTCTCACAACCTAAGCTAATAATGCCATAAATCGTAAAGTACTCTGGAAATTACATCAAATATTGGATGATCGTCAAATCAGGATGCTTTTTGAACTCTTCAATGTTGCAATGATCTTGATTTTTTAAAAATACAGTAATATATACATTAGAGGGTGAACTTCCACAGAGATTAGACATGGCAGGAACCCTGGAAAAATTGCTTAAACAGTGCATAAGTGGGACAGGCCCTGTAGAAATTCAGCCCCCCCCCCCCCCCCCCCCCCACCCCCGATCCCCATTTACTTTAGTGCTATAGTATCCAAGAGTTTGAATGTCAATCCAAATTAGAGGTAAAAATTTCCAGGGTCATAGCTTTAAGGTACTGCATCATTTGAATCTGGGAACTTAAAAAGTTTTGATTTTGTGCCATCTCACACTTGTCTGCATTGAATTTCATTTGCCACTTGTTTGCCATTCCATCAGCCTACGTGCCCTTGAAGCCTCTTTCCATCTTCCTTACTGCCGTTATTTTACTGCAGTTCCAAGTTTTGTTTCATCTGCAGATTTTGAAATTATGCCCTGCACCACCAATTCGAGTCACTACTGCACGTCAAAAACGGCAGCGTTCCTGTTAGATCCAGCCACTGGCACAGGCATGCCAGTGCGTATCGGTGCCGGTCCCAAACCTGGATATATGAGGACGGTGGGCATCAGGAAGGGCATCCGGCTGCAAAACCAACCTGGCAAATCAAAAGAAGCTGATGGTTCATATGAAACAGTGATCACCCTGCACTGTGGCGACGCCGAAGTAACGGGGAAAAGCCGAAAGAGAGCAAAAACTAATAGAGCGGTGGTTTTTGGTACTGACATATACTTCCCTCCAGCCTGAAAAACAGCCGTATGCCACAAATCTATTCTCGATCCTGTAGCAGATTTCTAGCCAGGCTGCTACTGCCCCTTTTACCCCAAGGGCTTTTATTTTGCAAACAAGCCTACTATGTAACACAATTTTATTAGTATTTTGCAAGCCAAATTGAACAACTTTGCAGTGTAAATTATAAAAAAAAAAGGCTATTTAAACTCTTAATTGGCCCCAGGAGAACTCCTGAGACCTAAGCTGCCCAATATAAATAAAATTCAAGGAGGCACAGAGGACTATAAAAAGTAGCCATGTGACCTCTGAGGTCCATTAAACAAGGGCAAAGGTGAAGATGCAGCAGAAAGGAAAGTCAATCTAATTTCACCATTTCATGAACACTTTCTTCCTCAAGGCTTTGGCAAGTATCCTTTTCCAAAATATTAGTGCATTTACCTTAAAAAAAACCCTATAAATTCTGACCAACATAATATGGACATCAAGAACAATTAAAACATACACATGTTCAATATCTGCTTTTATCCACATTGCAGACATTGTAAGCAGGTTTCAATATTTTATGCCTTAACATCTTGAAAACATGTTGAATTCCAAGTCGCACATGTTTTCTACACTTCACTTTACAGCCCAAAGTGTGTACGATTCCTCATAAGGCAATGGAAGACGAGTTAAAGAGATATTTTGCATCAGTCTTTACGGTTGAAGATACTTCAAACAACCCATTAATACTAATGAATACAGGGGAGCAATTAAATACCATCATTAGCATGGGCAGCATGGTGGCGCAGTGGGTTAGCCCTGTTGCCTCACGGTGCCGAGGTCCCAGGTTCGATCCCGGCTCTGGGTCACTGTCCGTGCGGAGTTTGCACATTCTCCCCGTGTTTGCGTGGGTTTCGCCCCCACAACCCAAAAGATGTGCAGGGTAGATGAATTGGCCATGCTAAATTGCCCCTTAATTGGAAAAAATGAATAGGGTACTCTAAATTAAAAAAATATATACCATCAATAGCACTAGAGAAGTAGTATTAGACAAGCGAATGGGGCTAAAAGCAGATAAATCCCCTGGACCTGATGGCTTGTATTCTAGAATCCTAAAAATAGTAGCTATAGAGATAGTGGATGCATTAGTTGTAATGTTCTGAAATAAATCCTTGGCTTCTGGAGAAGTACTGGAGGATTGGAAAACTGCCAACGTAACACCCCTATTCAAAAAGGGAGGCAGAAAGTGGGTAACTATAGGCCGATTAGCCTAGCATCTATTGTTGAAAAAATGCTGGAATTAAGGAAGTGATTACATTTAACATTTGTAAAATCATAATCTAATCGAGCACAGTCAGCATGGTTTCATGAAAGGGAAATCATGTCTGAATAATTTATTATAGTTTTTCAGGAAAGTCTCAACCAGAGTGGACAGAGGGGAACCGGTGTTATATTTGGATTTCCACAAGGCGTCGACAAGGTATCTCACAAAATGTTGTCAGAAGAGCCCATGGTGTTGGATGTAGTATATTCACATGGATAGAGAATGGCTAATGAGCAGGAAACAGCGAGTGGGGTTAAGAGGATCTGTCTCAGGTTGGCGAGCTGTAACCAATGGGGTGCTACAGGGATCAGTGCTGGGACCGTAACTGTTTACTATATTGATGACTTGGAAGGAAGCGAATGCACTGTAGCCAAATTTGCAGACGACACAAAAATAGGTGGCAAGGTAAGTTGCGAGAGGGATACAGTTTGTTAACACATATTGATAGGTTAATTTGGCAGATGTAGTATAATGCAGGAAATGGAGTATAATGAGGGAAAATGTGAAGTTGTTTATTTTGGTAGGAAGAGCAGAAGAACAAAGTATTATTTAAATGGGGAAAAACTGCAGAAACCCGCAACACAAAGGGGGTACTTGTGCACTGAAGGGGCGGCACGGTGGCAAAGTGGTTCGCACTGCTGCCTCACAGCGCCAGGGACACGGGTTCGATTCTGACCTCGGGTGACCATCTGTGTGGAGTTTACACATTCTTCTCGTGTCAGCATGCGTTTCCTTCAGGTGCTCCGGTTTCCTCCCATAGTCCAAAAATGTGCAGATTAAATGGATTGGCTATGCTAAATATCCCCTAGGTGGGGTTACAGGAATAGGGGGATTGGGCCTAGGTAGGTTGCGCTTTCAGAGGGTCGGTGCAGACTCGATGGGCTTAATAACCTTCTGCACTGTGGGGATTCTATGAAACACAGAAACCTAGCACACGGGTGCAACCGGTAGTCACGAAGACTAATGGAATGTTGGCCCTTATTTCAAGGGGTTGGCGTACAAGAGCCGGGAAGTCTTGCTGCAACTGTACAAGGTACTGGTGAGGCCACATCTGGAGTTCTGTGAGCAGTTTTGGTCCCTTTGTTTAAGGAAATATATTGTTTCATTGGAGGCGGTTCAGAGAAGGTTCACTGGGATGATCCCCGGTGTGGAGGGATTGTTTTATGAGCAAAAGTTAAACAGGTTGGGACTCTATTCACTGGAATTTAGAAGAACGAGACATAATCTCATTGAAACATAGAGTGACTTGACAGAGTAAACGCTGAGAGGATGTTTCCCCTCATGAGAGAGTTTAGAACCAGAGGGCATAGTCTCAGAATAAAGGGGTGCCCATTTAAGACTGAGATGAGGTGGAGTTTCTTCTCTCCGAAGGTTGGGAGTCTGGAACTTCTTGCCACAGAGAGCTGTGGGGGCAGAGTCCTTGTGTATATTTAAGGCTGAGATAGATTCTTGATCAATAAGAGAATCAAGGGTTACGGGGAAAAGGTAGGAAACTGGACATGAGGAATGTCGATTAGCCATGATCCTATTGAAAGGTGGAGCAGACGAGAAGGGCCTAACGCCCACTCCTTTTTCCATTTCTTATGGTCATATTAACTGTATTAATGGATTTGATGTGGAGGATGAATGTATGGGTGCACACCACAGACATCAAAGAATACTGCAGCTGAACCAAGAGCCTTGTTTAGTTTCTAAGATTTTATTGCGATTTTATATAATATTTAGTACACATTTATATATGCTCAGAGTCAACTAAGCAGGTGCCTATAAACTAATGGCAAGTCCATTGGCACAGGCATGCAAATTAATTAAACCCTGCACTTGATCATTCCTTTATTGTGTTACAAATGCAATCCATTGCAGGATAATGTCACGTAAAAAAAAAGTGGACATAGGGGACAGAGGTTTCCATCCCTTCAGCCGTGGAGTAATAATAATAATCTTTATTTGTGTCACAAGCAGGCTTACATTAACACTGTAATGAAGTTACTGTGAAAAGCCCCTAGTCGCCACACTCTGGCGCCTGTTCGGGTACATGAGGGAAAATTCAGAATGTCCAATTCATCTAACCATTACGTCTTTTGGGGACTTGTACCCAAGGGCTGAGAATACGGGATTATTTTTCAATGCTACAAACTGTCTTTAACCTGGAGAATTTTTCAATGCTACAAACTGTCTTTGACCTGGTGCACCTCTATATCAGTATTGCAGCTATACAGGTACAGCAGTTCCCCTTAGTTGCTGCCCACCTTCATTGCAGCTTCAAATATTGTCCCAGTTAAGCTCCTGCGGTGGGGAGGAGTATGATGATCATCACTGCTCACATGGTTTAGATGGCCGCAAATTCCATGGCAAATAGTTTGCCACTTTTCTCAAAGACAAGCCTTGTGGGGATTGTAGCAGCTCCACACAGTTTATTGTGGCAATTAGTGCTTGGTGGAATCTTGCCAAAGATAACTGGTTATTTTTAAATATTTCTCTTTCTGACAGTGTAGCTTGGGCCTACTCTTGCTAAAATTCAGTCCTCTTGTCCTCGGCTTGGAGTCCTAATAGTTAACCTTATGGTCAAAAAACTACAGAATTGAATTTTGATTGTACAAGGGCCCAGTTTCTTAACGGTACATATTCTCAATGGCTCTCCCCCTCTGTCTCTTCATTGGCAATGCCAATATCCAACATCCAGTGGACTTACCATTAGTTTAAAAGCATCTGCTTAGTTGATTCTGAAGTCTCTTCACAGAAGCTAGACAACTCCTATTACAGTAAGTAATTAATATTTGTCTTTCAAATAATTAACACTTGGTTTGTATTTAATGATGATACTAATGATTTGGAGAAAGATGCATTAAACTCTTCCACAGCACATTCCATATGAGATATTTCAATTTAGATTGCATCAAAATAACATTGGAGCCAGACCAGTAAACTCTTCAACATGCCGATGCCATTACAGACAACTAACTAGTAACAACCATTACTGATACAACAGGTTAGAATCTGCACCCAAAATGCTTCATGTTATTTGGATAAAAAAGTGAAAACAAAAAGATTAGGGAGCATTATTAGGTATTAAAAATCAACATAATGAGAAATTTGCCAGAAGAGTGTGTTAACATTATCAGCTGACAGTGTCCATTTGAACACTGGTACACTCCGAGACAGCTCACTGCTTTCGGGCCTGGGAGATGCCAGTCCCAGCTGCAAGCCACTGCTGGGAGAGGAGTGGCGAGGGCTGGGGAGCCTAGGCTGGCAGTGGGCCAGAATAGGTTTGTGGGAACCAAGGAGCACACCTAAATTTGGAAGGTCCCATGCATGCACCCTGATCTGCACCTAAAAAGGAGCTTCCCACCAGAAATAGGCAGGCTTCTTCAGTCATCCAGAGTAGGCTTTTGTGAATGTGGGGGTCGGTTGATTGCCATGGTTATCAGCAGTCTAAGGCCACTGAAGCCATTATCGTCCAGTTACCACCAATTTCAGCCGATTAGAATTGACCGTCAATATCTTCAATGTTGGTATAAAGTCAAATCAGTCATTCACCAACATGATTAGGAACAATCTTTGCACCTTTTCAACATTACAAGAATCATCCATCAATTCAAAGCACCCCAGTTTCTCCAGTTACAAAGCGCTCCAGAGATCCTACGAACACCATGGGGAACTCATGTTCAGCCTATTGCATCAGGAAGCCAGTGTTTTTGTAACAACTCTGAGCTGTACTTCCTTCAAGCAGAGTTGCCCACTCAGGGCACAGGGTTGCAAAATTAACCCAATGGTGGCTTCAAAAGGACTGATGACAAGATAAATGTCAGTCGTTGAAGGTAACGTGGTAAAGTCCATCAGCTTACCATGGGTATATAGTGAGCATTCTTCTTCAATGTAAACAGAACGTAGCAGCTTTGCTGTCATCTTACGCCCAATGTCATATTAATGACAAGCTTAACGCACAGACACAATGCATAACTCTAATCTATACACAGATTCATATGTAAAACGGGATCCCACTGAAAGGAAATAGTAATTTTGGGGGAGAGAGTTCCCAGACTGCTGGAATTCCAACATGGCAGCACATCTGCAGCAAGGCGTGTTCAACCGATAGCAAGTATTCAAGTAATAAAGAAAAAGATTCTCATCGTAGATGGGAAAAGCCTTTAGACATGGCAAAACTATACCTTAGTAAAGGGGTTTGGTGGGGGGAGGTAGTGCAGACAGCTCAATTAAGCTTCAGAGAGCGAGCAAGTGGAAGCTCGGGAACGAAGGGAAGTGGAGAAAAGAGAGAATCAGAAATAAAACAGCAATAATGAGATGGAGAAGGCAAATTAAACAAAAAGGATTGAAATGTAAATGATGATACACGAGCGCCTTGTTGAACGAACCTCCTGCCAGGATATATGCATAGAAATGCAGTAAGGAGTGTGTTTGCCCTAGTACTCTTATGGCACATTCACGTATTGTTTGTACAGAAGGATATAGAAGAACGTCAACCCAATCACAAAGAAAATACACTGCACTGGGGTGGTGGTGGGGGGGTGGGGGGGGGGGGGGGGGGGGGGGGAGGCCTATGGGAAAAATAATCTGCTATTGATATGGCAGCTACAGAGAATGTACATTAAATAAATATTTCTAGGTCTAAGTGAAGCTGTAGAATGGACTGTGTAGAAATGATGCCATAGCTAAAGGGTATTAAATCACATGCCCTGATGTGGTTAATGGGTTGAAAACTGCAGGTATTTGTGTAAGGCAGGAACCAGTAGAGAAAGAAAACAAACATTTCAGCTGTAGCAGACCAGCGTCTCTCCCTTGCTCCTGAGGCATGTGGCCACCATATTAAAACAACATTTCAGCTAAGTCTTATGGAGTTCCTGGAGGTTTGGCCACAAGAAAAACAAAGAGGGTGGACTGACTGGTTAAACGTCTATATTAAAAGAAAACTTTCTGAAGTTGCACATGCCACTTCATAAAATTCCAATTTATTGCGTTACAGCAGGATGTCAGTCGTCATATTTTCATCAGGGAGAGACTTTTTTTTTTATTCGTGTCCAGAGAGGCGCTGCTGGTAGTTTCTGGGTCGTGGGCGATCACCTCGTCTCTTTTCCGCTTGTGCTTTTCTCCCTCACACAATCTTCCGTCAGGGAGTCCGAGAGATCGTAGGCACACAATCGCTGTGGATTGTTCCACTACCTTCTTTGTTTTATCCCTGAGAGTAATGATAAAAGTTATAATGAAAAACGAATTAGTTAAAAACAGGCAGCGTGGTACAAGGGGCAGAACAGCTGGAACAGCAGCTGGACACGTCCATAATGTTAACACATGCAAACAGAAATCATGACATTTTTACCGTCGCATTTTGACAGGACTTATATTGTTGGTCCAACAGACATGTACTCGATAGGGAAATAAGCTTGGTTGTTAACTCTGTCTCGTGGTCGACAAACCTAAAATGTGCATGTGCCGATGTCAGGCAAGGCTAGTGAATTCAGATTGGGACATCCTATAGAGGGAGACAGCTTGCTGATTTACACGACAGAAAATACAGATCAGCATGAGTCATAGAAGGGACGAAAATGGGGGAAAAGATAAACAAAAATTACATCACGGGTCTGAGATTCCTTTTAAGCCACTTGCAAAATCGTTGATTTGCCTCAGAGAGTCATTAGAGTAACGAGTAACTCCTTGCCACAGAAAGCTGTCGAGGCAGAGTCCTTGTGTGTATTTAAGGCTGGGATAGATAGATTCTTGATCAGTAAGGGAATCAAGAGTTATGGGGAAAGGGCAGGAAAGCGAATGCGAGGAATATCAGAACAACCATGATGCTATTGAATGGCGGAGGAGACTCGAGGGGCCGAACGGCCTACTCCTGCTCCTATTTCTTATGGTCCTATTGCAGCACAGAAGAGCCATTCGATCCATCAAGTACATGCCGGCTCCCTATTGAGCAATCCAGTTAGCCACATTTCCCCCTCTAACCATGTCACCCTGCGAGTTTAATTCTCTCAAGTATCCATTCAATTTCATTTTGAAATCATTCATCGTCTTCACTTCCTGTAACCTTGTGGGCAGCGATTTCCACCTCACTGCATAGAAAAGTTATTCCGGGCAGCATGGCAGCGCAGTGGTTAGCACTGCTGCATCACGGCGCCGAGGTCCGAGGTTTGGTCTCAGCTCTGGGTCAGTGTCCGTGTGGAGTTTGCACATTCTCCTCGTGTTTGTGTGGGTTTCGCCCCCACAACCCAAAGATGTGCAGGGTGGGTGGATTGTCCACGTTAAATTGCCCCTTAATTGAAAAAAATGAATTGGATACTCTAAATTTAAAAAAAATAAAAGTTTTTCTTCGCACCCTGCCTGCATCTCTTGCCCAAAGCAATAACTATGTGTCTCCTGCTCCATGCACCATCAGTTAACAAAAATAGCTTTACCTGATCTGTTATCTAAGCTTATCAGGTATCCCCCTCAATCGCCTTTGCTCCAAGTACAACAGCTCCAGCTTCTCTAACCTAACCTTGTAGCTAAATTGCCTCATCCCAGTAACCATTCTGGTAAATCTCCTCTCAAGAACACTCACATCCTTCCTAAAATGTAATGACCCGAACTGGATGAAATACTCCAGTTGTGGCTTAACCAGAACTTTATAAAGGTTCAGTATAACTTCCCCGCTTTTGTACGCAATACCTCCATTCATGACGTCCAAGGTTCCATATCACTTTTTAAAAAGTTAAAATTTGCGGGATGTGGGCTTTGCTGGTTAGACCAGCATTTATTGTCCATCCCTAATTACCCTTGAGAAGGTTGGATGAGCTGCCTTCTTGAACCACCACAGTTCCTATGGCATAGATAGAGTGCTGTTAGGGACAGGGTTCAAGTATTTTGACCCAGCGACAATGAAGGAACAGCATAATTTATTTCCAAGTCAAGATGGTGAGTGACTTGGAAGAGAACCTCCAGGTGGTGGGTTTCCCAGGTACCTGCTGCCATTGCCATTCTAGATGGTTGTGGTCGTGGGTTTGGAAGGTACTGCCGAAGGACCCTTGGTGAGTTACTGCAGTGCATCTTGTAGATGGTACACACGGCTGCCACTGTTCGTCGGTGGTGGAGGGAGTGAATGTTCATGGAAGAGGTAGCAATGAAGCTTTGTCCTGGATGGTGTCGAACATCTTGAGTGTTATTGGAGCTGCACTCATCCAGGCAAGTGGAGAGTATTCCATTACACTCCTGACTTGGCCTTGTAGATGGTTGACAGGCTTTTGGGGGGGGATTCAGGTGGTGAATTACTCACTGGAGGATTCATAGCTTTTGACAAGCTCTGGTAGCCATGATACTTTTATGGCTAGTAATGTTCAGTTTCTTGTCAATGGTACCCCCCAGTATGTTGATAGTAATGCCGTTGAATGTCAAGGGAGGATGGTTAGATCCTCTCTTGTTGGAGATGGTCATTGCCTGCCATTTGTGGTGCGAATGTTACTCGCTACTTGTCAGCCCAAGCCTGGATATTGTCCAGTTCTTGCTACATTTGGATATGAACTGCTTCAGTATCTGAGGAATCGCGAATGGTGCTGAATAACAAACATCCCCAACTCTGACCTTATGATGGAAGGGAGGTCATTGATGAAGCAGCTGAAGACAGTTGGGCTCCGGACACTACCCTGAGGAACCCCTGCAGTGATATCCTGGAGCTGAGATAATTGACATCCAACCAAAACCACCACCTTTTCGCCAGGTATGACTCCAACCAGCGGAGAGTTTCCCCGCTGATTCCCACTGACTCCAGTTTAGCTAGGGCTCCTTGATGCAACACTCAGTCAAATGCTGCCTTGATGTCAATGACAGTCACTCTCACCTCACCACTGGCATTCAGCCCTTTGTCCAGGTTTGAAGCAAGGCTGTAATGAGGTCAGGAGCAGAGTGACCCTGGCACAACCCAAACTGAATGTCCGTGAGCAGGTTACTGCTAAGTAAGCGGCACCTGATGATCGAGAGTAGACTCATAGGCCATAATTGGCTGGGTTGGATTTCTCCTGTTTCTTGTGTACAGGATACACCTGGGCAATTTTCCGCATTGTCGGGTAGATGCCAGTGTTATAGCTGCACTGGAACAGCTTGGCTAGGGGTGTGGCTAGTTCTGGAGTACAAGTCTTCAGTACGGTTGCTGGAATATTGTTAGGGTGCATAGCCGTTGCAGTGTCCAGTGCCTTCAGCCATTTCTTGATATCATGTGGAGTGAATTGAATAGGTTGAAGAATGGCATCTGTGATGCTGGGGACCTCCAGGGAAGACCGAGACAGATCATCCACTCGGCCCTTCTGGCTAAAGATTGTTGCAATGTTTCAGCCTCACCTTTTGCACATGTGTGCTGGCCTCCTCGATCATTGAGGATGATTTTGTGGAGCCTCCTCCTACAGCGAGTTAATTGTCCACCATTAACGGCTGGATGTGGCAGGACTTAGAACTTAGATCTGATCCATTGGTTGTGGAATCGCTTAGCTTTGTCTATTACTTGCTGCTTATGCTGTTTGACACATAAGCATACCTGTGCCGTAGCTTCACCAGCTTAATGCCCAGTCTCGAGTTGTTTTATCTGTTCAAAATCTATCCCATTTAGCACAGTGTCACACAAGATGCACTGTTTGCCACACTTCCTAGTTTGATATCATCACAACTTATAAAATGTTACTCTGTATTCCAATATCCAGGTCGTTTACATAGATCGAAAAAGATGTGGTCACCGTACTGACCTTTGGGGACACCATTGTCTACCATCCACCAGTCTGAAAAACAACCATCAACCATGACTTGCTTTATTTTGTCCTAAAGCCAATGTTTTATCCAAGCTGACACCAACCCTCCTATTCCACGAGCCTCAATTTTGTCTCACAGGTTTTTATGTGGCATTTTGTCAAATGCTTTCTTAGAACGCAATACCCCTTTATGAATCTTCTCTGTTACTTCATCAAAAAATTCAATTCAATTATTAGAAAGGTTGTTTTATCCTAATTACCTGACAAGACTAGTGTTTATACGAGTAAATTTTGATTTGGATACTAATGTATAATGCAATGGCTCCAACAATAACTTGATTTTGAATGAAAAAATGATCCTAACTAAATGTTATTTCAATCCAGCTGCATAAATGCTGCAGCATAAGTGCCTCAGCAAGGAAAGACATAAGGAATGCTTTCCACAGATGTGCTGTCTGTGACCAGTTATCATTTGAGCATATGGACCCAATAAAAAAAAAACTCTCACTCAGACACATTACAGACATTTGTGAATCAAATCATGAAGGGCAAAGTAATTTATTCAGGTTCTAATTTCTCAAAGCAGAACAGCTCTTCAGCAATTAATTAATTAATATAAATATACGAGTGAAGAGGAATCATGCTAGGCTTTCAATAATCAGTTTAATGCCTGAAAAAGTCAGGTCAGGAACAGAGCGCACGTCAAGTCAGAACTCAGGAGGACAATGGCATTTTTGTTTTGAGGTTTTTTTTCAAAGAAATATGTTAATCATTTGCTTGGTGTTCAGGTACTTGCTGCTACCAATTATAGGTCACACTTTACCCTTGTATATTGTATCAGGCAAGAGAGGCCGAGGAAGCACGTCAATATTAGCGAACGTCCAGTCACTCAGCTCAGTTCAAGGGCAATTAGGGATGGGCAACAAATGTTAGCCCAGCCAGTGGCGCCCACCATCCCATGAATGAATTTTAAGTAGATGAACTGACTGGACAGAGTCAGGATCAAATAAAATCTCACCTGTTTGGCCCAGCAGGAGAACGACCAGTTTACCCTTTTTAAAACACGCATTGCTTCCGTTCCAAGACCAATGCCTTGGTTCAGTCCTTTGAAACATTACACTCCTCAGATGGCGAGCGAGATGGGTGAGCAGCCAGGTCCTTTGGCCACTGCTGTTCTGTACCTGACTGTGACAGCGAGGTGTCAATTGCATCATTCCACCCTGTGGGGAAGCATCGGAGTTTATCCCTCATTAAAAAGCCCAGAAAGCAGTCAGCTGTGTGGCACCATGGGGTAAACCTATGCTGTGTTGCTCTATGGCACTGCATGGTGACACGTCAACTGGAGAATTTTCAGTCAGAGCTGTTACGTGATGTAAGACACACCAGATTGGGTTCAAATGCTATGATTTAATTTGAAGATTAAGCGCAGAAATAAATAGCTAAAGAATCACAGATCTTACAGCACAGGGAGAGGCCATTTGATCAACAGCTCTTGGCTGGAGATTGCTAGTATTTTGGCCTTTGAGTTAGAAGCACATGATTTGAATCCCACTTCAGACAGTCTCAGCAACTAGAGATTGGAGCTTTGTCTCGCCATTCAGCATTGACGTCTGGAGAGTTACTCATGCCAGGTAGGGGTGGGTGGCCTAGCCCTTGTTGAATAGGCTGTGGGAGTTTATGAATGAATGCGAGGGTCACTGGCAAGGCCAGTCTTTATTGCCAATCTCAAACCGAGATGTAAGCGGTGATGAGCTACCATCCATAAACCACTGCAGTCCATATGATACAGGTATACACCCACAGTGCTGTTAGAGAGCTTGAGGATTTTGATCTACTTCACTGAAATGGTCCTCAAATCAAAGTCACAAAAGACATCGCTGAACATGAATCCAGAACAAAGAGCCAGAGCTGTTGCCACGATGCTTTATCCTTTTTATTCCGCCCGATCTTCTGTAGTTCTTTATTTCACACTGACCACACTGTTCCTCTCCAGTGCCCACTTCAGAGGCACAGTACTTGCAAGATACTCTTGGAAGCACTCAAGGATCTGTCTTTGGTTTCCTTCTCTCCCTAACTCTATCTTTCCCCTGTGAGTATAATGTGCATTTTCTGCATATTTAGCCAGCTTCATCTCTCCACCAGACTCATGACGCTGCCTCTGTGCTGCTTGTTCCTCATCCAGTTTTGGATGAGGCCCACTGTTTTCCAGCTAAACTTTGGGAAGACCGAAGCCATTGCCACAAACTTCATATTCCAGCTGTCTACTCCGTCCTTCTGTTAATAAACTGCTTCAGGCTAAAGCAGATCTTGGTATTCCATTTGTCTGCAAGGAAGGATTCCAAAATCACATAGTCCCCATCCACAGACACCTACTTCCCTATTTAATATATCAGTCCCACTTATATCCATCAGCACTGTGCTCACTAACTCACATTGGCTTCCAGTCCCCAAATATCTCAAATCTGTAATTTTTATCCTTGATTAATTCCCCTCATGAACACCACACTCCTCCATCTCTATTACCTTCTCTAGCAGTACAATCCCTGCCCCTCAAACTCTTCATTTTTCGAACTCGGGCCTCTTGTGATTCACCCCCAAGATTAGTGACCACGTCCTCAAATGTCTAGCCATTACACCCTGGAACAACCTCCTAAAACCCACCTGCTTCCTCAATTACCTCTTTTCTTTTCAGGCTTTCCTTAATTCCCACCTTTTTATCCAAACCTTCAATCATTCCTCCTAATTGAGATCAATTGTCATTCTCCCTTGTGAAGTATATGTTATACTTTATTCTATGTTTAAAGCCACTAAATAGACACAATATATTGTTGTCCTTTCTGTTACGAGGTTCCTACATCAGCAAACAATGCATCAAAAAGAGAACTGGATAATTACCTGAAGAGATTTCTAGGGCTTTGAGGAAAAGGCAAGGGAGTGGGACAAGGTGAGCTGATCTCTCAGAGAGCCTGCATGGAAATGATGGGCCAAATGCCTCTTTCTGTGCTGTAACCATTCTCTGATTCTATGTAGGTAATCCAGCCAATGTTTTGTACAAATTTATTAATCTTGTGCTTCATGCTTTTTTTAAATAAAACTAGAAGTACTCTTCATATATAAACATAAAAGGGGTGAATTCAGTTTCTGTAGCATTGCTGGAGATGATGCCATGGAAACGTAGTGCCCTTTTGCTTGGACAAGCTGCACAATTGGCTGTTTCTGACATGGCCCACGTGGTGCGTCTACTTGTGAAGGGCGATGCACGGGAGTTCCCTGCATGCTATCCTGACATCACTCAGCCCTACTGGCTGCCCGACGTCCAAATATGGACCAGGCAGGCTGGCTGAATAAATGTGCATGTCACTCTACACAGCAAGATTAGCAGCTGAACTGCAAGACAGGCCCAGCTCCAGTGCTACTTAAAGGGCCAGGCACCCAACACGCAGATTAATTGATTTTGAATATCCTCAGCTGTTACAAAGTGCCTAGAGGTAGGGTGGAGTGTTTTTGGATTTGTTGGAGAGAGATGGATTTGGCAGGGGTTGTTGCTGCATCCTCACTGCGAGGGGCAGAGGATTTGGTGACCTGTCCACACAAAGGTGGCAAACCGTATGGGGGCAGCAGCTGTAGTGTCTCTTGTCTGCAACACAGCGACTGTGGAGAGGCAAACTTCTGCCAAGTTGGAGCTGGAATCCTCCACGCTCATCGACAGGTGCGGCAATCTGCAGCCAATGCTGCCAGAAAGGCAAAATACAAGCCCATCAGCTTTCTGCTGTATGCCACCTCATCCAAGTCCTCGTCTGAGTACTGTGCCTGTGACCTTGCCCTCTGGTGAACTGGCAAATCAATTATCCTTCCTGACCTGACTGAAACGCACTCATGCCCAATGACTCACTACATGCCGATCCCAACCCTGCGCTGCCTTCCATGATATTTGCAGTGTCAGTATCTGACTTGGAGGCTCCGAGTGTCAGATCAAGTGACGAGGCCTCTTTATCAGTGCTGTACTGTTCTTCTCTCTCTCTCTTAGAGTTCCTGTGGCTGGCCAGGCAGCAGTTCTCGAGTGTCTGAAAACAGCATATCAGAAGGTTGGTGTGGAGAAAGGGGTTGAGGTGGAAAGCAATAGGTCCACCATTAGCAGCTCGCTCACCATGCCAGAGGGCAGGATGAGGTGAGCCTGCAATTGGGAAGTGACACAGGACAGGAACATGCCACCACCCTCAATGCTCTCAGTGACATGGATGCCACACATTTTGTTGCTGCTGACTGTAAGATAAAGAGATCCGACTCCTCCATCGGCTCTGGGGATGGAAGTGTCTTTGCTTCTGCGCTCCCCCCCCCTACCGCCCCCAGCTCTGCTTCCTTCGAATGTGTGCCAACTTGTCCTACAACTGAAAGGGCCGAGTGTCAGTGTTTACATGGCACTGTGTTTGGCTGCCATTGTTGAATAACTGAAGTATGTGGAGGCAGCACGTGGTGGGCATGAGGTTGGCAGCATTGAGCGTGTGAGGGAGAGCACCTGGATGTGAGGAGTCCCCAATGCCAGGGGGTGTTAATGGCAGCATTGAGCGTGTGAGGGAGAGCACCTGGATGTGAGGAGTCCTCAGTGCCAGGGGGTGTTAATAACATGATGCATTGAGCAGAGTGCGAGGCTGATCATACAGTGGATAGGAGATAATAGGTGAAGTTGCATTCACTGACCTTGACCACCACGTGATGGCATTAGGCTTCTTGTGTCACTGCTGTCAGGCCCTCAGGTCCAACTCTTTCTGGCCAATTGTTCCTATTCTATTCAGAGGGTGCTCCCCAGGGCTTCCCGCAGAAATATGGGGTCTCTCCTTTCGCCCGCCTCCATCACCGAGGCCTCCAGTGCCACATTTATCTCCCTGGAGCCCTCTCTCAGCCTTAGTGTACCATTCTTCTATGTTTCAAATTGCAGCATTATTATTCAGTGCAGTTTCCCTTTAAGAGGGACAGACAGCCCTTTAAGAGCAGAAGGCAGGTTGTACCACATGCTATTAGCACAACACGCTCGGCCCCCTGCTGAGCACAGAGGCAGCTGGCAGACACTTGGCGCTATGCTACAGTCATAGTAATTAGATGGCGGTACCAACAGAGCCGGCATGGGCCGGTTACCCCCGCACCTGAACGATGTAGAAGCCAATTTTTATTCCAACCTTTTTATTCATTGTGTTGATGGTATCTATTTAACAACAGTTAATAAATACATCCCTGGGGGTAAACAGTAAAACCTTTGACTGCACATATTAGGACAGCCTGTTCTCTGGCTTTTACATCTTTAACCTACTCAACATCTGATTCAGTAGCTTTCAAGTCCGAACTCCCGTGCTCTGATGTTTGAGACAAGATTTATTATCCAACATGGTAGGAATGACAGCCCCCTACTGTTCAGCATCAGGAGATGCTTTCACAAAATATCAGGCCAAAGGCTTTCCAAGATTTCTGCGTTCAATTCGAATGAAATCTAACTGCTGGAAAGCAGAAGTTTCTAGGATTTGCTTTCAAAGCAATTGCATAAATTCTGGAAGGGAGAAGGAGGGTGGGCGGGGTGGGGGGGTTTAGAGATTTGAGAAGGTGAAATATTTCGTAGAATATTTAGCAATTTAAGTAATTAATCTAACATTTTCAGACAGTCAACCAACACAAGAGATGAACTATTACTTTCTTTCTTCGGTTGTGTGCAGATAATGTTCTTTTCAAAGCTATTTTCTTCCCTTCCCCATTGGTCTACGCAACACCAGAGCCAAGGCTAACAATCTGCTCCAACACTAAAGTTAGTGCAGCTCTGAACGATTGGCAGGGCATGTGTGACAGTTGGCCAGAATTGATTTGGTCACCTATATTTCTGTGGGTACGCCCTTGGCCTCTGGCCAGCTCATCTTTCCTTGCCCGCCAGTTTTTAATTCCCAAAAAGCATCAATATGCGGATGCCAGATGGTACCTTTTCTGAGTGGATATTACTTATGCCCGGGCCTTGATATTGAGTGGCTGCCCTTGCACGGGGCAGCAGGATGGGCACACATACCAGCTTCCCAAGAATAGAATCCTTGATCAATGTTCTCCTCAAGAGGAACAACGCCAACTGCAGCACCTCCAACTTAAAACAGATCAGAGTCCATGTTCCCAGCCAGGCTACACAATGTCAACCTACCGAATCCTTGGGGAGAGAGGAGGGGCGGTTCCTGCCTTCCTGACAGTGATGAAACTAAAAGTGGGAAGCCCGCACTCAGCCACTCCATGCTGTTGTACACATGTCCCAAACCATCATTCCAATGACCACTCCAAACCAATTCTAATCTGTACAAGCACATTCCGAGTTCAACAATTCCAATCATTTAAGATCACAGATCTACAACTGAATAGGTTATCGGTGCAGGGGCCACCTGTAGAAGGGAAATCATAGAATCCCTACAGTGCAGAAGGAGGCCATTCGGCCCATCAAGTCTGCACCAGCTCCTTACCTGATAGAGCACCCTACCTAGGCCCAATCACCCACTCCTATCCCCATAACCCCACCTAAGCTTTGGGCAATACTAGCACAGCCAATTCACCTAACCTGCACAACTTTGGGCTGTGGGAGGAAACCGGAGCTCCCGGAGGAAACCTGCACATACACGGGGAGAACGTGGAAACTCCACACACAGTCTGCCAAGATCAGAATCAAACCCGGGTCCTTGGCGCTGTGATGCAGCAGTGCTAAACACTGTGCCAAAGTGCCGCCCCACGCAATCTGTAATAAGAAAAGCAGGGCCCAAACACAGATGCCCAAAACCCCACAATACATTGGCCTCCAGTCTAACAAAAAACTATTTACAACAACTCTTCTGTTTTGCTCTTCTTCACTGCCTGCTGCACTCGCAAGCTTACTTTCAGCGACACCCCAAGTTACAGAGAAGGTATTTGGACAGATGGAAAATGAAAAGTTCATCTGCCATTCTCGACCATGTTGCCAAGCAAACCTGTGGTAACAGCTTTTATTTCACCAGAAGAAAAGTAAGACATCAACTCAGAATTCACTTGCCTGGGGTAACTTGATAATGCATTAGGTTCTGTGTTAGCCTGTCATCCTTGATTCTGTTTAAATATAGCTCAGACAAATGAAATGAAAGGCTCCATCTGCTGGCAGTAAGAGTCCGATATGAAGCGAGGTTTATTATTCTTTCATGGGAAGGGCATTGCTAACGAGGTCAGCATTTGTTGCCCATCCTTAATTGTCCTCGAGAAGATAGTGAAGAATGACCTACTTGAGCCACTGCAATCCAGACCCACAGTGTAGTAAGGAAATTCCAGGATTTTGACAAAGTAACAGTGAAGGAATGGAGATATGGTTTCAAATCAGAATCATGAATGTCTAGGAAGGGAACTTGCAGGTGGTGGTGTTTCAAAGTGTCTGCTGCCCTTGTCCTTCTAGGTGGCAGATGTTGTGGGTTTGGAAGCTGCTGTTGAAGGGGCCTTGTTGACTTGGGGCAGTTCATCTTGTAGATGGTAGAGTGCTGTCACTGAGCATTATTGGTGGAGGGAGTGAATGTTTATGTTGATGGATGGGATGACAATGAAGCAAACTGCTTTCTCTTGGATGGCATTGAGCTTCTTAAGTGTTGTTGGAGCTGCACTCATCCAGGCAAGTGGGGAGTACTCCATCAGACTCCTTGGGCGCGATTCTCCGCTGCCCACACCGGTTGGGAGAATAGCGGGAGGGCCTCCCGACATTTTTCACGACCTCCCGCTATTCTCCCCCCACCCACATCACGAATCGCCGCTCGCCGTCCGCGGTGATGGGCCGAGCGGGCGGGCCTTTACGCCCGTTTTTTCATGGCAGCAAACACACCTGCTTGCTGCCGTCGTAAAAACGGGCGCTGGATGCCCCTTTGGAGCATCCAGAGGCCCGTTTGGGGCGGGAGCACCACCATTGTGCTCGGGAGGGGACAGGCCCGAGATCGGTGCCCACCGATCGTCGGGCCTGCGTCCAAAAGGGACGCACTATTTCCCCTCCGCCGCCCGACAAGATCAAGCCGCCACATCTTGTCGGGCGGCGGTGGAGAAATGTGGAACCGCGCATGTGAGGGTTCCGTCAATGGCGTGACGACGGTCGTTAAGGCCGTGACGCCGTGATTCCCGGGGTCCCGCTCCTAGCCCTGATGTGGGGGGAGAATCGGGTCCCGGGAACGGGCGTGAAGGCTGCCGTGAAACACGGCCAGTTTCACGGCAGCCGTTACGACTCTCCGCATTTGCGGAGAATCTCGCCCATGACCCTTGTAGATGGTAGATTTTGAGGAGTCAGGAATGAGTCACTGCTGCAGGATTCCCACCTTCTGACTTTCTCTTGTAGCCAGTGCATTTACATGGCTGCTCCGGTCAAGGTTCTGATCAATGTTGATCCCCAGGAGGTTGATGGTGGGTAATCCAATGATGTTAATGCTGTTGAATGTCAAAGGGGCATGGTTTATTCTCTTTCACTGGAGATGGTAATCTGTGGGACACCAGTGGGGCTCAAACGTTACTTTCCACTTATCCGTCTAAGCCTGGATGTTGTCCAGGTCTTGCTGCCCATGGGCATGGACTGCTTAAAGGCTGAGGAGCTGGAAATTGTAATGAACATTGTGCAATTATCAGTGAACATCCTCACTTCTGACCTTATGATGGAATGAAGGTCATTGATGGAAATTCTGAAGATGGTTTGGCTGAGGACACTATCCTGCAGTGATGTCCTGGGGCTGAGATGATTGGCCTCCAACAGCCACAACCACCTTCCTTTGTGCCAGGTATGACTCCATCCAGTGGCAAGTTTTCTCTAATTCCCACTGACTTCAATTTTGCTCCAGTTCTTTAATGCCACTCTGTCAAATACAGCCTTGATGTCAAGGGCAACCACTCTCAGTTTATCAAAGGAATTTAGCTCTTTGCTTCATGTTTGGTGCTGCAGACCATGTTTGGCTCAATGTTGTCAGGAACCAAGTAGCTCTGGTGATACCCAAGATGAGTTTAGGAATAAGTGCAGCTTGATAGCACTGTTGGTCACATCTCCCATCATTTTGCTGATGATGGAGAACGGGCTGATGGGATGATTAGTGGCTGGGTTTGATTTGTCCTGCAGCTCCCTATGGACACGACATACTTGGACAATTTTACATATTGTTAGGTACATGCCAGAGTTGTAGCTGTAACGGATCAGCTTGGCTAGAGTTGCAGCTAGTTCCGGAGCACAAGTCTTCAGTCTGCAGCCAGGGCCCATAGCCCTTGCTGCTTTTTGGACAGTTCTTGCAGGCTTAGCCCAATCGTGCATAACTGTCCTACTTAAAAGAACTAAATGACAGTCTTACTTGGAGTTGCCACAAAATGGTTGGCTGAGGGTGGGAAAAGGAAAGAACGTCAAACTGGTAGAGTAGGGCCAAATTACCTGACATGCTTACTTGTTGTCAACATGCCTGAAACAGGAAGGACTTTGTTCCTTTACCTCAAAGACAATTTTATTTTACTTGACTGAGATAGGCCAAACAAGGTTAGCGACCAAAAGTGATCCCTTTATTCTATCAAATGAGGTTATATTTATTACTCAATGCAGGCAACAAACAGCAGAAATTGCATTTAATGCGAGTGAGATCTCATATACCCATTAAACAGCTTAATGCCAATCATTTAGTGGGCAGCACGGTAGCATGGTGGTTAGCATAAATGCTTCACAGCTCCAGGGTCCCAGGTTCGATTCCCGGCTGGGTCACTGTCTGTGCGGAGTCTGCACGTCCTCCCCGTGTGTGCGTGGGTTTCCTCCGGGTGCTCCGGTTTCCTCCCACAGTCCAAAGATGTGCGGGTTAGGTGAATTGGCCATGCTAAATTGCCCGTAGTGTCCTAAAAAGAATGGTTAAAGGGGGGATTGTTGGGTTACGGGTATAGGGTGGGTGTGTGGGTTTGAGTGGGGTGATCATTGCTCGGCACAACATCGAGGGCCGAAGGGCCTGTTCTGTGCTGTACTGTTCTATGTTCTATGTATTTCTTCTGGGCATGGAAACTTTCCCATTAAGAACCGGAAACCATCAAAGGGGGTTGCTGCATGTTTGCAAAGACATCAGCAAAGTATCTGAAGTAAGTGCAGCATCATGAGCGGCTTGCAGCAATGAGAATTTGCTGATCTGAACATTACTTCGGAAAGATGATAGATAGTCATTGAGAACCTACTGGTCTGGGTGGAACTCAACAGGTCACATCTATTCTACCTCATTCAACAAGGATCTGAACCATTTTCTACATCTAATATTTCAAGTAGCTTTTACAAATGTCGCTGTTTCACACGCTACATTCTCAGTACATCATAATAATGCGCAACGGAAGCTCTTCAAAGGCAAAGTAAACATTCTCTCTTCAAAACTAGCTAATTTTAGCTCACTTTTCTTTACTGGTTCAATAATCTATAAAGTTTTGTTTCTCGTAAAGTGCTTTGTTAACATTTAATTATTAAGTAAACACAAATTTATATATTCATAGGGTGCCGTGGTTAGATGAGGTTACATTTTGCTTCAATTCAGGGCTTAAACAAAGTGCAAGGAAAACAAAGGTAGTTTTAAGGGATTTATATTTGTATTGGTGAACATTAGAAATAAGGTGTACTTTTAAGTGGGCTCAATTAATGTTTATGTGCTGGACGAGTAAAACCTATAGTTAGATTCATGCTAGACATAAGTGTTTGTATGTGTAAGTTCCAACTGTGTTTCTATTGTGCTTAGAGAGAGATACAGTGTGGAGAATAAATAAACTAGCAGTGGTTGCTTTGCAACTGTCGCCTTGTAAGGTAGAGAAGCTTTTAAGTTTTAGTTGAGCTAATTTGATTTGAGTTGGTAGTGAGACAGAAGGCAGCTCTCACAGCTCTGCTCGAAGCAGTTAGTTTAGAAGGATAGAGGGAACATTTCTCTCAGCTTTGCTAGAAGAAAACCATACCTTGGAGTAATGGTTAAGAAAGCAAGTGCAGAGACCTGAAGAGCAGGGAGTTTAGGAAACTGGAGAAATTAAGGGAGGCTTCCAAGAAATTTGAGGGACTAGAACAGAACACTGTTCAGTAAAGACAAACAGAGCAGAGACGAAGGCTGAGACACCAGAAAGATATCTGAAGTGATTTTCAGGTTTGTGAAATTTTACGCCAGCCCTTGGAACATGAGTTGAAATAACTATGAATATCGGTGGCTGGATCTCAAGAGCTTGTGTAAAAGTAGTTAAGACCAAGAAATCCTAAAGGGGTTGGTGTAAAATCCTGGACTGGATCCATGTTAAATGTGGAATGGAAGTTTTGTTTAAGTGTCATTTGGAAAACCTGGTCTGGATTTCAGAATGCAAATCGCAAAGGGAAAGCATTTTATTGAGAGAAGATTTTAAAGCTTGTTTTTGGGAGTGGAGCTTGGAAACTCTCATGTGATCACCATCTGGGGAATTAGGAGGAGAAAACCACAGACATTAACTTGGGTTCAGAGCGGAGTGCGTGTATTTGACCACATTTATTTTGTGTCCTTAAAAGGGACTTTTTGTGTTAATGAGACCATTGTAGCTGCAGATATACTTTGTAATCCATGTTAATCTAAATATGTGTGTATTTATTAAACCAAGAGGGGAGGAAAGGAGTATTGTACAATAATCCAACTTTTCATGTTTAATAATTTTTTTTTTCTTGTTGTTAAACCAAATTAGCAGTCCTGTGACTCTGTTCCTCCATGTTGTATCAAAAGAAAGTACAAGTTATGGTCTTGAGAGCCAGGGCTCCATTCTGGAACATTCCCGTCAAGTTATAACATCAACTGGGACATTTGGAACCAGGGGTGGCAGAAAATCAACCTCCACATCACTTACCAACAGGAGGAGCTGTAGTTTCTGTCTGCTACTGTCACGACTGAATTAAATAATCTGTCTGAAGGCCTTTGTACCTAGTACAGAACAAAGTGTCCAGTTAATGATCTGTGCGAAGGTGTTTGGACCCAGTACAGAAGATCCCGTTAAATAGTCTTTCTGAAGGCCTTTGCGTCTCGTTCAGAACAAAACATTCATTTAAAAAGACAAAAACAATCTGCTGGAAACACCCATTTTCTATCTTTCTTTCAGTTTTCCAGCATCCGCAGCACTTGGTCCGGTTAAATAAACCATTTAAAGATCCTTGCATCCAGCACAGTTAGGCATCTTAGTCAATCACTTCAATCAATCGTCTCAGTTATACCCAAATTTCTTTTTTTAGAAAGGCAGAGTCTACCCAGTACCCCCGGTGCAACTCGAAGGAACTCCCCAGTTTAATGTAACGGATGCTAGACATCTGAAATAACAACAGAAAATGCTGGCAAGACTCAGCAGGCTGGGCAGCATCTGTGGAGCAAGGCACAGAGCTAATGTTTCCAGTCTGCATGGCTCTTTCAGAGCTAAAGAGACGCAGAAACGTGATGGGTTTTATATTGTTAAAAGAGTATAAGGTGGGTGGGAGTGGGGGGATATTTGACAAAGATGTTACGGGCACAAAACAAAGGGAGTGTTAATGATAGTGTTATAGACTAAAGAAGGTGTTGATAGTAGCATAAAGGTAAAATGGCAGAATAGCAGAACGAAGGGCAGCGCTTATCAAAACTAAGGGACAGGTGACAAATAGAACATAGAACAGTACAGCACAGAACAGGCCCTTCGGCCCTCGATGTTGTGCCGAGCAATGATCACCCTACTCAAACCCACGTATCCACCCTATACCCGTAACCCAACAACCCCCCCCCCCCCCCCCCCCTTAACCTTACTTTTTAGGACACTACGGGCAATTTAGCATGGCCAATCCACCTAACCCGCACATCTTTGGACTGTGGGAGGAAACCGGAGCACCCAGAGGAAACCCACGCACACACGGGGAGGACGTGCAGACTCCGCACAGACAGTGACCCAGCCGGGAATCGAACCTGGGACCCTGGAGCTGTGAAGCATTTATGCTAACCACCATGCTACCGTGCTGCCCAATAGCCCTGGGGAAGGATGGTGGTGGTGGGGGGGGGGGGGGGGGGGGGGGGGGCGACGTGTGGGGGCGAGGGGGAGGCACGTGTTGGGACAAAAAAGAAGATAAAAAGGGGGTCACGGTGGAGGAGAGAAAATTGTTGATTCCCAGTTTAAAGTGTGTGTTTCTATAACTCAAGTGTTGCCCCGCTACAAAATGAAAGATTTATTTGATGTATCTCATTGAATAATATTCCCAATGATGCGTTGTTGTTGTCCACGTTCCGAATGTCCCTGATCGCAGAAGTCAGTCACCTAACCTTTTTCACTTTTGGAGAAGATGTGATCAGTTTCTTTTAAAGGAGTGTCCATGATAAGGATTCACTTATAAAACAAAGTTGCTGATCTTCTGTCTGCTGCAAAATGAGTTTTACTTGCCAGTTCTGTTTAACTGGATTTAAACTTGGGGCAGTTTAACACCAACTCTCAAACAAGGATCCCATAGAGTCTTACTAAGCAGTATTCTTTTAGCATACCAATGGAAAGCTCAGTTAAAAGCTTGCTTGCATTGTGTGAAAATCTAAGCCATGGGACAAACTAATGGTCGAAAACCTACCGTGGTATACACTGGTTGAGGAAGCTTCTGTTTCCGACACCACTCTAGTAATGTCATTTTGGGTGTGATTTGAGGTGGGTAGTCACGTCTGGAGGAGGCAACACAAACAGCATAAATTAGTCACTTGGAATGTGAACGGTGCACAATTATTTTATTATCATAATGGCTGACAAAAGAATGCTGAAACTATTAGATGAGCGAATCTTTTGGTCAATAAATTAGATTTAGTGCCGAGTTTAAAGAAAGGGCATCTGATAGTGGACTCACTAAACTCGTTTATGGATGTTTTGCAGTCACCTTCTAAGTCAGTATACTTACATTCTTTGGCCAACGATTGTGGCTACATACCTCGTTAAATGGTCTTTAAATCTGCCAAAAGTCTCCCGCTGTCAGTTGGAAAACATGGGGAATGATGGAAAAATGGTTAGTGGACAATTTCCACTGGCAGTAGTTCCTCCTGCATTCCACTCGGTATTTTCCTTTACTTGTTTCGTCCTAGATTCACTCAAGCTTTTTCCTTCACAGTATGCACATATTGTAATGAATTTCTAAAACTTTTAGTTCCGGGAGGACACAATGCAATGTGTATTCCGGCTGTGATTTATGTGAAGTGTAGGACAGAATGCCATTACTACCCACTCTGCGTACAGCAGGTTGTGGAAAAGATTCTTCACTGCCAGGACAGGGAAAAGCTTTCCCCGATGTGTGTGCGTGCAATTCCTGTAAACTTCTCATCTTGACAGCTCATTAAATTTGAACTTTTTTGACTGGGGCGTAAGCTGTATTGCTTTGTGTTTCCCTTACTGAGGCACCACTTACGTCCAGGTTCTGAGGCACCACTTACGTCCAGATTCAGGAAAAGAATAGCTCAACTGTAACTGATAGAAGTTTGGTAAATAGCCAATGTCTGAAGCTGATAGCATTACATTTGTGTCATGTTAGTGGTTGCTTCAGTTTACAGACTCTTGGCACAAGTCTGAAGCCACAGTAGTTTCAGGCTGGTGATTAGGAACTCCAGATGATGATCCCCCCCCCCCCCCCCCCCCCCCAGTGCTGTCTCACTCAGCTGAGATCCAGTAAGCTGGCAAACTGGGGAATCAAAGGGTGTTGTTTAACCATGGAACCTTTCTGTTTTGCATTGCTCATCTACCCACTGGGCAACCATAATAGGACAGACCATGTTGACTTGGAGGGGATGGGGGACGATGGACATACAAACAAGGAGCGGGACTATGCCACTCAACTCCTCAAGCTTGCTCCGCCATTTAATAGGATCATGGCTGATCTGATAGTGAATTTCGATCTGCATCCTGCCTCCCCCCAGATAAGCTAGATTCTTCGTTTACCAAGAATTTATCCACATCTGCCTTGAAAATATTCATGATGTGGAGATGCCGGCAGTGGACTGGGGTGAGCACAGTGAGAAGTCTTACAACACCAGGTTAAAGTCCAACAGGTTTGTTTCAAACACTAGCTTTCAGAGCACTGCTCCTTCCTCAGGTGAAAAATATTCAAAACTCTGCTTCCACCATCTTTTCAGGAAGAGGGTTCCAAAGAATCATGACAGTCTGAGAGAAACAATTTCGCCTGATCTCCATTTCAAATTGCCGGCCACTTATTTTTAACCCGTGGCCCCTAGTTCTAGACTCTCCCACAAGACGAAACATCCTCTCCACATTCACCCTGTCAAGACACTTCAGGAAAATGTTTCAATCAGGTTGCCTCTTACTCTTCTAAACTGCAGTGGATACAAACCCAGCCTGTCCAACCTTCCCTCATAAGACAACCCACCCATTCCAGGTATTAGTCTGGGAGATCTTCTCTGAACTGCTTCCAATGCATTTATATCCTTCCTTAAATAAGGTGACCAATACTATATACAGTACACCAGATTGAGTCTCACCAGTGCCCTGTACAAATGAAACATATCCTGGTTACTTTTGTAATCAATTAACCTCACAATAAATGAGAACATTCTATTAGCTTTCCTAATTACTTGCTGCACCTGTATACAGGCCTTTTGTGAATCATGCACTAGGACACCCAGAACCCTCCTTCTGCACCTCAGACTTCTGCAATCTCTCATTATTTAGATAATAAGTTTATTTTTCATTCTTCCTGCCAAAATGGACAATTTCACATTTTCCCGCATCATACTCCATTTGCCAGATCGTTGCCATCTCACTTAACCTATCCGTATCTTTTTGTAGCCTTCTTATGTCCTTTCCCAACTTACTTTCCTACCTATCTTTGTGTCATTAACAAGTTTGGCAATCATCCCCAACCATTCTTTCATCTAAGCCATTTATATACATTATGAACAGTTGAGGTCGCTGCACTGTTCCCTGTGGCACAGCACTTGTTACATCTTGCGAACTTGAGAAAGACCCATTTATGCCTACTCTCTATTTCCTGTTAGCCAGTCAATCCATGACAACACGTTACTCCCCAAAACATTAGCATTTATTTTCCACAATAACCTTTATGTGGCACTTATCAAATGCCTTTGGGAAATCTAAGTACGTGCATCCACTGGTTCCCTTTTATCCTCGACACATATTACTTTGTCAAAGACCTCCAATAAATTGGTTAAACATGATTTCCCTTTCACAAAACCATGTTGACTCTGCCTGATTACCTTGAGCTTCTCTAAGTGCCCTGCTATAAATTCTTTAATACTAGTTTCTGACATTCTTCCTATGATAGATATTACACTAACTGGCCTGTAGTTTCCTGCCGTGCCGTAGTGGGGCCATAATCTCCAGGCCAAAGTGTTGTCAAGGTCATGCTGATGCAGAAGAGTTGTTCATTAACAACTAAACATCCTTGCAGTCTACCAACCCAACTGTGAGTAAATCTATTCTTGGGATAAGTTTATAAACTTTTAAAACGTCAATATCATGGCAAAGTGCAGCGAGTGAATGGACACAGTAAAAACAAACTAAACAAACACGGTAAATTTACATTAGGGAACCCAAGGAGTCTAATTACGTTTAAGGTTTCAAATCTGACAGACGTTTTCCTGTTAGTCTTTGAAAAAATGATCAGCTACCAATTTCAATCTGATCATCATTACCGCACGAGGAGTGTTAAAGAGTCACGAAAGATTAAGCCTCATTTTCGGATAGCAGATTTTTTCAGACAAAGTTTGACTTAAACCTGACAAGCGGTAGGATAAAAGTATGTTTCTTCAGTTATTAGAAAATTGGAGCCATGAGCTAGTCTGAAAAAAAAAATGGTTGCATAGTTCACCCAAAAAAATTTAATATCACATTCTGATAATTGTAACTGTTTTTCAGCCTTACTTGTTGAACCTGATTGCCATTTGTATGACATCAGGAGATCCATTATCGCCAGGCTGTTGTTCCAATTTCTCTTGACATTTCGCATTCAACATGTCCCTCTTTATTTCCAAGCAAGCCATAACTTCTTTATAATATTCATTCATTTCAAAAGCCTCACTGTTTATAGGAAGAATGCAACCATGGTTACCAAATGTTTGTCACAACAAAAAAACAACTGAGCTTTAACAAATTGCATACCTGATGTTCATCACTTGGAAAATGTTGGCTTTTTTGTGCCAACATTTTACAAGGGGGCACAGAGAAATCAGAAGTCCAAGCTGTTTTATTGCTGATGCGATTCTTGTGGGATCACATCAACATATTCTTGTGATAAGAGCTCTTGCCACTTGTCTTGTATTCCAGATTTAAGACAATCTCGGTGGCATCACTCAGGTCTTTTGAGACAGAAAATTGTGGGTTCAAGCGTGCTCCAGGACTTGTGCCCATAATCTGGACTGACACACGAATAACGAGGGATGACAGGATTAAGGGTATTTCCTAATTTCTGGAATACATTTTGTGAAGGATGAGGATCCAGTTGTGGCCAAACGCACAGGTAGAACAAGGAATAAGGTTCTGCTGAAGGAAGTTGGTGTCTAAGTTAATAAGAACCTTCAGGATAATAACCTCTGGATTAATAAAAATAATAATAATCTCTATTAGTGTCACAATTAGGTTTACATTAACACTGCAATGAAGTTACTGTGAAAATTCCCTAGTCGCCACACTCCGGCACCTTTTTGGGCAAACTAAGGGAGAATTTAGAATGTCCAAATCACCTAACAGCACATCTTTAGGGACTTGTTGGAGGAATCCCCCGCAGACACGGGGAGAACATGCAGACTCCGCACAGACAGTGACCCAAGCCGGACACCCAAGTCATGTGCAAGTTGACAGAGGGTTACACAAGTCAGAGTTGAATGAATCAATATCCGGTGAAGGGATATTAAGAAATCTAAAGAGAAATGTCAAGGCTATTGAGCAGTCTAGCAATTTGGGTCAAGATGTGCAGATCGTGACAGGAAGGAACAGAGTGTTTAATGGTAATAGTGTAGCAGTGATAGTTAAGCCAGGGAAAAATGGGAAAATGTTAAATTAAGGGCACTTTATATGAATGAACAAAGCACTTGCAATGACGTAGACAAGTTAATGGCACAGAGAGAAACAGGTCTGATATAACAGCCATCACAGAAATGTGGTTGTATAATTACAAATAAATAAATATTGTCACAAGTAGACCTACATTAACGCTGCAATGAAGTTACTGTGAACAGCCCCTAGTCGCCACATTCCAGCGCCTGTTCGGGTACACATAGGGAGAATTCAGAATTCTCAGCTGGTACGGGAATTGAACCCGCGCTGCTGGCCTTGTTCTGCATCACAAACCAGCTATCTAGCCCACTGAGCTAAACTAGCCAAAGTCGAGAATTAAATCTCCTGGGGATCTTTATGTTCAAAAATGACAAACAAATGCAACGGGGGAGGGGTTGATAAAGGCCTGGATTGTGCGAATACTAAAGAAGGGTATGCGTTTAACAGACAGGAAAGTGATGGTGCTCACCGCTGATTTTGACTAAAGATGTACACAAAGGTGTACTGATCTCCGTGGTGTCGATTTAACCTGATCAGTTTGAATCTGGCTACAAATCAAGCAGATCACCAACTATTCAGCAACGATGATGTAATCAAGATGGGGCAGCAGCCAATCACATTGAAGAATTCTCATAGTCAGCAGACCAAGAGGTAAAATGGACTTCACTTCACTTTTTTGAAACTTTCCAGTTAAAGGGACCAAGTGAAATATATCCAAGTTTGGTGATGAAGCAGAGGGAGAAAATGTAAACTGAGAGAGTCTGCAAAGTGAATGTGGGCAAGAAGGTGGCAATAACATCTGAATGGTGAAAAATTATTAAATGCTGGTATTCGGAGAGATATTGCCACAAAACACAAGTAGTTAACATTCAGGTGCAGCAAGCAATTAGGAGAGTAATGGTATGTTGACCTTTACTGCAAGGGAGTTGGAGCACAACAGTAAAGAAGTCTTACTGCAACTGTACAGGGCTTTTGGCGAGGCCACACCTAGAGTGCCATGTCCAGTTCAGGTCTCCATACCTAAAGAAGGATAGACTTGCTTTAGAGTGGGGTACAACTAAATTTCACTGGATTGATTTCTGGGATGGGACGGCTGTCCTAACAGACGAGATCAAGTAGTCTGGGCTTATAATCCTTGGAGTTTAGAAGTAGAATGAGAGGTGATCTCATTGAAATGAATAAGATTCCGAGAGGGTTCGAGAAGGGCGGGCACAGAGAGGCTATTATCCCTGTTTGTAGAGTCTAGAACTAGGGGGCATAGCCACATCATAAGGGCAAAAACAGACTATCTGGTCATGAATCGCATTGTTGTTTGTGGGCCTCTGCTGTGCACAAATTGGCTGCTGCATCTTCTGTACAGCAACAGTGACGGAATTTCAAAGGCAATGCATTGATTGTGAGATGCTTTCAGACATCTAGAGAATGTGTAAAGTGCTATATCAATGCAAGTTCTTCCTAATAGATAGCAGAAGATGCTCTCTCTCAACCCAAACTAAGTTTGGAAGTGCAAAAATCCATTATTGTTCTGTTCAGTCTGTTAACCCAGTTCAAACGGACACAGACGGGGAATACTTCAGTATTTGCAATCACAGCAGCACATAGCAATCGCACTTGCCTGCCTGCATTGGAAATTCAGACATGAAGTGTCTTCAATTTTCTGTCTGTTAGAAATACCAGAGGAGGGTTTTGGACAGTGATGGCCAACCCGCGGCTTGGGAGCCAAATGCAGTCCATCTGGGTTCCGAGTGCGGCCCACGTGACATTTTGTTGACCGTTGCCCAAGCGCAGGGTTGCCATGTTCCACTGATTTCCATCTGCATAGTTTTTTTTCTAACAGTATGACTGAAGTGATTGAGCTGCTTGCTGAGTGTACACAACATTGACTGTGAGAGCCGTGCACTCCTCTGTTTTCAAAGCATAAGTACTTCTTTTGTTTTTACCATTTGAAATTGATGACAGCTGTAGAAATATATGAATAAGCATTTTCTATAATTCATTATGAAATATTTGGCGTCTGTTCAATCTTATTCATGCCATCAAGATCAGTTAACAAACCAGATTTCAATCTTGCAGCCCACTGAGATGAAGGAGGGCCGCTGATGTGGCCCACTCACTAGCCTAGGTTGTCCATCACTGTTCTGGGAGGTAGGGCATTTAAAAAAAATCATTTCCATACACTCCAAAAAAAGGATATGATTCATAATCCGGTGCAACATTCAGAAGCTACTTATTTATTCAAGTTTCTGTTCATGGGGCAGTACTATGGGAAAGTCTTTTTCGTGTGTACAAAATAAAATGAACTGGAAACTTTTTTCAAAAAGTTATATTTATTTTCTTTTGGATTTATTGATTCATTTCGCTTTACCTGACAGAATTACAACCTACCCTTAAGTGGAATTGAAATGTAGCTACTTAGAAGAAGTGTTTTAGGTGAGCTTTCCAGAAAAATTCAAGGGCTGTTGAATAAAACATGCATTTTTCCTCACTTCAGATAATGCATGAAGCCTGGTGCATGCAATAGGAGAGCACAGGCAGAATACGATCACACGCTAAATAACATTTAGTAAATAGGTGGCATATTAATGGTAAAATAGAGCAGAGTTTTTCTTTAAAGTTTTGTTCCTGTATTGTTGGTAAGGATTCTGAAGGATATACTTTTAAAAAACTGTGTTTATCCCTTCCTTCTGTTAGCCATTTGTTGTCATATTTTAGGTCAACATTTAACGTTGAAACTATTCAACTAAACACATAACTGGAAAGCTCGAGCATAAAGCATTGCCTGTTACATTGTTGTTGAGGCTCTAGCTAGTCATGGTGTTAAAGTGTATCTGAAGCTTTCTTCTGTGAGGAAAACAAAGATAGTTTAAGGGGTTTCTTTTTGTACTGGTAAACATTAGAAAAAATATATAGTTTTAAGTGGGTTTAGTTTAATGTTTCTGTGCCTGGAAGAGTAAAACCTAGTTAGATTCATGCTGGATCAAGGTTTTTGTATCTGCGGGGAGTAGGTTAAGTTCCAACTGTGTTTCTATTGCACTTAGAGAGGGCTATAGCGTGAAGAATAAATAGAATTAGCAGGGATTACTTAGCAACTGGAGGCCTTTGTAAAGATAAAATGAAGCTTTTAAGTTTTAGTTTTAGCTGAATTTGTTGGCAGTTGGAGACAGGACACTGGGGAGCCGTTTGGGGATCAAGAGTTCAAGCAATTGTGAGCAGTTTGCTCAGCAGTCAAGACAAAGAAATCCTAAAGGAGTTGGTACAAAATCCTGGACTGGATGCACTGTTAAAAGTGGAGTGGAAGCTTGAAGAGTCATTTAGAAAACCTGGTCTGGATTTCTGAATGCAAACTGCTAAGGGAAAGCATAATTATGAGAGAAAAGTTTAAAGCGTATTTTTAGGAGTGGAGTTTGAAAATTATCAAGTGACAATCATTTGGGAAAATTATCAAGTGACAATCATTTGGGGAAATTCCAAGGAGGCATCCATAAACCTTCAGAGTGGAGAGTGCATTTGCCCTCAGTCACCTTGTGTGCTTAAAATGGACTTTGTGTTAATGAGACCATTGTAGATTAACTTGTGTGTAATTGTTAAGGAGGTGTAAAGGCGTACTGTATCATAATCCAATATTTTCATGTTTAATAAATGGTTTTTTCCTTGTTGTTAAAACTAATTAGCAGTCCTGTGACCCTGTTCCTCCATGTTTTATAAAAAAAAAATTCAGGTTATAGTCTTTTGAGTCAAGGTTCCATTCTGGAATCTTCCCGTCCAGTTTAACATCAATGGGATCATGACACCCCCAACTGTATTGTTTTTTTCTGCTTTCATAGAATTAACGATACTTATACCCTAGATCAGGGGTGGGCAAACTTTTCCGTGCAAGGGCCGCATTCAGAAATTCACAATTCACAAAGGGCCGCATAGTATATTAAGTAAAATAATCACTTCACCCGGTTATGATTGTGGGCGCCTCATATAGAACATAGAACAGTACAGCACAGAACAGGCCCTTCGGCCCTCGACGTTGTGCCAAGCAATGATCACCCTACTCAAGTCAACGTATCCACCCTATACCAGTAAGTAACCCAACAGCCCCCCCACCCATTAACCTTTAAAAAAAAATTTAAAAAAAAAAAAAAAAATTTTTTTAAAAAATTTTTTTTTTTTTTTTTTTTTAATGACTTGGTGGGCCGCAGAAATACCTTTGGCGGGCCGCATGCGGCCCGCGGGCCGTAGTTTGCCCACCCCTGCCCTAGATAGAAGCATAGCTATCCCCATCGGCCTAGCTGACTGTGAAATTTGGCTCCTTTGCACCCATATTTTCAGTGCAATAGACAGAACGGCAACTGAGTGGGAATAAGAACGGAAGTATGTAAAGCAGGTAGACTGTGGCATCAGTCAGACCATATGACCGATTTGATGGAGTGGTGCAGTTTTTGATCTCATAATCCAGCTAGTGCTTTCTCTTAACCTCGCACAGTTGAACAGGCAGGAAAATTAAAGGGATCATCAACCCCTGTCAGGTTTTTATCGATTGTTGTGGAGATTGTTTTGATAGTTTATACTCTTAATCAAAGTTGGTGAACAGGGAGAAGTATTGTATGCGGTGAAGGCTTTTGTTCTGACTTCAAAAAGGTCCTGCTCACACCACTTACTCCCAGTGACATGTGCTGCAGCTATCATTCTCTTTGGCCGGCCACACATCAGAGAGATTGAGTAAAGGCAACACAGAGTCGTAAAAGCTGCTCTCAACGGGAGACCTTATCCACATAGGGCCTTCAGGGAGCAATTCTCTTAACATAACATCAGCAAGAAACAGTCGGCGCGATTCTCCGACCCCCAGGCCGGGTGGGAGAATCGCAGGAGTGCCGGGCGATGCCCGCCACATCGCCCTGGCACCCGCACGCGATTCTCCCACCCCACCCAAAACGGCATGCCACGTTTCACGACAGGCCACTCGGAGAATCGCCGCTTGCCGTTTCTAACAGGCGAGCGGCGATTCTCTGGCCCGGATGGGCCGAGCGGCCTGCCCAATCCGACAGGTTCACGCCGGCGCCAACCACACCTGGTCGCTGCCGGCGTGAACAGCGCGCGAACGCTGCGTGTGCGGCCGATGGGGAGGGCGGGAGGGAGGATTGAGCACCAGGGGGGTGCTCAGTAGGGGTCTGGCCCGCGGTCGGTGCCCACCGATCGGCGGGCCGGCGTCTCTAAAGGACGCACTCTTTTCCTCCGCCGTCCCGCAAGATCAATCCTCCATGTCTTGCGGGGCGCCCGCGGGGAGGACGGCAACCGCGCATGCGTGGGTTTGGCGCCGGCCAACCTGCGCATGCACGGGTGACATCATTTAAGCGCCACCGACCACGTCATTTACACGGCGCCACTTTGACACGGCGCCAAGGCCCGGCGCACGTAATTGATGCGGCGCCGCTCCTAGCCCCCTAGGGGTGGGAGAATAAGGGCCGAGGAGCGGCCTCCGGAGTGAAACACTCCGGTTTTCACTCTGGCATCGGCACTTAGTCTCCCGTTGGGAGAATTTCGCCCAGTGTCTGTGTGTAGTGTCTCCATTTCACTAAGGAGGTGCTCACTGAAGTCTGACAGCTGTTTCAGGCAGATCTACTGGCACAAAGCAGAGCAAGGACAGCACTGCCAGTGGTGTGGTCATGACCTTCTTTATGTTGGGATCTTTCCAGTTTGGTGAAGGGCTGTCTTGACTTTGAAATGTACTGCCTCAACATGGGCAGCAACAGCCTGGACTGAACTCCTAGCAGGACAGGGCAAAAAGGGTGGCGCAAGTGTTAGCTCCCTTGAGGGTGAGGACGCTCTCAGATGACTCAGTTGAGGACATTGATGGGGCAGCGTACAGAAAAATGCCAATGGCAATGCACACACAAATGCTTGCTGCATTGGGAAACCTGCCAGAAAGCCTGCAGGAAAATGGCGGAGTTGATTACAAAGCTGGTACAAAGCTTTGGGCAGAACTTGGGCCTTATCATTTCCAGCATGGGATTAGTGGCTAACTCCATGGGAACACTTGTGAATCGAATCATAATGCAGTTCCTGATGGCCAATATCTTAAATTTCACTCGAGCACCGCCCAGTGTCTGAGTACTGCAGTGCTAAGCTTTAATTTATTCTTTCATGCGATGTGGCCATTGCTACTGCCAATCCCTAATTGCCCTCAAGAAGGTGGCAGCGAGCTACTTTCTTGTAGGAACACCCAGAATGCTGTTGGGGAGTTCCAGGATTTAGCTCAATGACAGTGAAGGAACGGCGGTACTGCTACAAGTCAAGGTGGCATGTGGCTTGGAGGGGAACTTGCAGATGGCTCCCAGACAGAGGCTGCCACCATCATGGCTTTGGCTACCAGCACAATCTGTCCTCCAGCAGATCACAAGGATTGCTCAGGTGCTATCCAAGGGGAGTGCCAGTGGCTCCATGGAGAATGAGCCTGCTGCCCTCTCTCAAAGAGTGGCAGCATGCACCTTCCCACCACTGCTACTACAGTGCCCCTGTCGCTGCTTCTCATCTAGATTCTGCCTCTATGTTACCCAGTAAAGTGCACACAATTCCAATATCCGTGATATCTAACTAACATTATAGTTATGAAGTAAAAAAAGTGAGGCTTGAAATCTGTATCAAACAGGCAGCAGGATTGCTCTGCTTTTCCAAAGCCAACCAACATTGCAATTCTGTATCTGTACCATTAGGTGGCAGGCTTAGATCATCAATGTTAGCTGCCAGTTAATCATAACACAAAAATACTCCTCAAGCCCACTGCCACATCCCCAACAAGCCTCAAATAGGAACTGATTTTGCCAATAGCATGACAGATTATAAATTTGTCAACACTGATTAATTCAACGTCCTGTAAGGCTAATTCATTTGTGTTTCTGAGCTTACTTTTGTTTGTAACTATAATTTCCTGGGTTTGACTCACAGAACATTTACTCACATGCTACTGAGACCGGAATACAAAAAGGTTTATCAGATCATCGTGAGTGCAATGAAATATAGGCCACAATATTGGTTACACCAATATTAAATGTGACTCCAGATCAGGAGGGCATTGGTAAACCTGGTTTAAACCCTGGAGGGTTTGATTTGTACAAAATTAGAATTGTTCATTCTGTTAGATAATTGTATGCAAGCTCAAACAATTCCGAGTTTAGGACTATTGTAGAAGTAAAAGCTGCAACGAAGGCCCACCTAGGGTTCTCAGGGGCAATAGCTTAATTTGGGTCCAGTTGCCTCAATGTTGAAAGGGCAATCATGTAAAAATGCAATAAATTGCAATTTCAGCTAGCTCTGAGGAAAGATCGTGTTGTATCCGAGATGTCAACCTGTCCTTTCCTCGTACAGGAGTTGCATTAATTTGCAGATTTTACTGTTTTGATTTCAATTTCCAACATTTGCAACTTTTTTCTTTAAGCTTCTTCAGCAATTTTAGCACGGTTTTGTTCTTTACCTCACTCTACAGACAGTGCTAAACAGTTCCCAGCCTGATAACCCAATGAAAAAGGTGATCTCACAATTTGCAGCTGTTCCCTGATCTGACCAAAAGTCAGTCTGTTCAGCACTCTGCAGGGTTTTGGTAGCAATCGTGCTGACAATGGGACTGTTATTACCCAAATTATGTGTGGCACGGTTGAGTGAAGCAAATTTCAACATGGCAAAACCCAGGTTCAGTCTTACTACGAGAATGCTTTAGCAGCATCATTGGGCATTTATTAGGCAAATTTATCAAAACAGGTTTACAAAATGGTACCTGGAAGAAGCAGGCTTTAAAAATCAAAGAGTATCAGCAAAAATAATTAAGCAAATATTCTGAAGGCGACAACGGTAACATTACCACAGCACAAACTAATCACGGAGTTCATTCCCCTCTTTCCGTATTCAGCAATTTTGGTGAGTCTGATTGGCTTGTTTGCAATTCCTCATTAAACCTACAGTTAATTCATTATTCTCTATTCTTCAGCTGTTATTATTGTGGAAACATGGAAGAGTTCAACTAAAATCACGTTAACTGCTTTATGCAATTGTATCTGATATGGTTCCATGAAGTGAAATGCTTGAGGTTTAGATTAATTTGGTGAGATGTCAGCAAGCAACTGTCCCAGGAATTCAATACACCATTAACAAACGGCATAAAAGAGTTCTTGATGCATCTGGATTACATTTTCCAGTCAATTTATTGTTAAAGGCTGACTGAAATATGCACCTCAAAGGCACACAGATCGTCGGTTGAGCAGTGTTGTCTTCCAATATCATGTTGGTTGCCATCCTAACAAGGCTTTCAGGTGAGTTTTTAAAAATAAAATTAAAATGTTTAAAAAATCAGTCACATTTTAGTGAAACAGCAAATTCCAAAATGGAACAAGCTACTCCTCAAACAAAAGCCTACAATGGAATTGGAGCTGAACAGAGGCCTGAGGAAAGCACTTCAAACTGTGCACAGAGGCTTCTTGCACACGCTTGGTTCAGTGAAGCCAAAGATTCCTGTAATTGCAAAGTGGGGATATCATTTTAGTATTAGAGTGCAATTTGTAAATGCGAAATCGGAAAGTATTTTTTCACGCAATGTGTAGCAGAAACCTGGACCTCTCTTCACCCATGAGGCTGTGAATGCCAGATCAATTGGAGCTTTCAAGACCGAGATTGTTGGATTTTTCTGAGGTGAGGGTGTCGACGAGGTGAGGGGCATGGAACAGAGGTATATAAAGAGAAATGAAGTAGAGATTAGCCATTATAAAACAGAATGGCCGAGAGAGAGTAGCCTCAAGGGGCTCTGTGTGGTCCACTCCTGTTCCTAACGATCCAGGCACAGAAGCCAATACTTCAAGTGTAAATAAGAAGAAATCAGATGAAGGCTATTTTGGGTTTCTGGAAGTTTTCATATAAACAAAACACACTTAGTCATCACAGGTACAATGTTTTCTCCTTGAGCTAAACACCAAGTGAAATACTTACCAGATCTCTTCATTCGATTGCGCAGCATGCAATTTTTTCCCCTGAGCTGATTCCAGTTTCTCTCTCAACATTTGGCACAGGCAGTATTTTGTATTTGAGTAATGACTGTCGTATCTAATTGCCTGGAGATCAAAACAAATTATATCAATCCTTCTATAATACATTGCCTGAGGCTTTACAAATCCTTGTCCACTGTTTTGCAGCGTGGTTCAAATTCCGCAGAATTATTAATAATGTTTATATAGATTTTAGTTATATTAATTCCAAAGCATTTGAATTCAAATCAGTCTGTCTAAAATCACTGGACCAGCTTTTCTCTCCTTTTATGGCTCCCATTATTTTGCTGTCATTGCTGCTTTCCACGAGTCAGTCAGGCCAGTTTGAATGGTGGGCAGAGCTTTGGATTAAAGCGTGGATTCCCGTGCCAAGGATCTACAAACCACTGGAAACGGGGTTCTGTTTTTAAAATGAATGAAATTAATTTCTATCCTTTCACCTTTAATCTCTCAGTTAGTTTCCCAGGATTGTCCAGTTCTGCTGTAAGTCAATGGACTTTTTGGCTGGGCCGTCCAAACCCCCGTGGTGAGTCCTGCCAATGGCAGGATCCGAAAATCCCGACCTATTGTAACAGTCGTTACAAAGAAGAGTATGGATGTTGGTAGAATGGAAGGTGCAGAATGGCGATTGGCCATTCAGTTACTTCAAATAGCGACAGGCTGACAAAATGTAACATTTCCTGCTTTAGATACTCTCTTTTCAGGAAAGCTTCTACCAATGATCTGGGATATTTTTGACAAGAGACAGTCTGTTGATGGAAATTATGCTGAGCTTTTTGCATGTCTATCGCGGTTCGATTATTCTGCAGAGTGCAGACACCTTTGGCTGACAATGGGTGGTTTCATGCACGATGGCTCTTTCCATCTTACTTTGTCACAGAAACATAGAAAATATGAGCAGGAGTAGGTAATTTGGCCTTCGAGTCTGCTCCCCCATTCAAAATGATCAGGGCTGATGCTGTATCTTAACGCCATTTTCCTGCACTCTCCCCATACCCCCTGATGCCTTTAGAGTCTAGGAATCTGTACATTTCCTTCTTAAATATATTCAGTGGCTTGACCTCCACACCATTCTGTGGTAGACAATTCAACAGGTTCCCCACCCTCTGAGTGAAGAGGTTTCTCCTCCCCGCTTGTCAAGGGGCTACATGGCCAGTTTTGTTTTATTGTAGTTTCCATGGAGCCAAGCAGACATTGTGACAAAAAGAGATGGATAATAATTTTAAATCGGGAAAAAATATTATTTTTAACCCGACTTAGCTATCTTCCCTTGCCCCGTTATTTGTTTATGGATCGCGTGAGATCGGCTGAATATCAAATTATTAACAATGGGAATTAATCCAACTGGGAAGCAGATAAATTGTGCCAATATCTATTAGGAGTACACGTTCTCCAGAATTTTGCTTATTCATTACTTCTTTCTACAATTCACATATGTTAAATCGCCTGCCAAGTCAGGGACAACTAAATATACTCACGTATGTGAGATATTCCTTTAGAACCTTCTCTGCTGGTAACAGTCCTTCTTTTCTGAAGATGGAAGGATTCCACATGGCTGCACGGGCCACCATTACTGAAGACGTATTTGTTACTTTACGAAACTCTTCGATGCTTGCATGCTCCTTGATAATCTCCTGAGAGCCTCCACTGAGTGGACAGTAAACTGAACGTAAATCACAGTTGCAGAGATGTGGCACATTACACTCGAAAGCACACAGGATACATCATGCAGCAAAACAAACCCAAAAGACGACTTGACCAAGGTAACATATGGGAACGAAGACAACAGAACCTTGATTCCCTGGACAAACCCCCCCATGTATTCAGATATTTATAGAGATTTATTTTAAATCACGTGCAATTCTTTGAATTGATGAAACTATATTTTCCAGCTATGTGGGTGTATAAAATTCTTCTAAATTATGTGCACAATATTAGTATTTAATATTTAATTTAATCTTGGTCTGCGTCAGGTTATCCAACTTCACTGTAAGACCATAAAGGCATAGGAGCGGAAGTAGGCCACTCGGCCCAGCGGATCTACTTATAATAATAATAATCTTTATTAGTGTCACAAGTAGGCTTACATCAACACTGCAATGACGTTACTGTGATAAACCCCCAGTCGCCAGATTCCGGCGCCTGTTCAGATACACCGAGGGAGAATTCAGAATGTCCAATTCACCTAATAAACACATCTTTCGGGACTTGTGGGAGGAAACCGGAGCACCCGGAGGAAACCCATGCAGACAGGGGGAGAATGTGCAGACTCCACACAGACAGTGACCCAAGTTGGGAATCAAACCCAGCTCCCTGGCGCTGTGAAGCAACAGTGCTAACCACTGTGCTCCTTCACCATTCAATGAGATTGTGATTGATCTGATGTGATAATCCTCAACACTTTCCCACCCTTATCCCCATAACCCTTAATTCAGTTTAGCACAGGGCTAAATCGCTGGCTTTGAAAGCAGACCAAGGCAGGCCAGCAGCATGGTTCAATTCCCGTACCAGCCTCCCCGAACAGGCGACTAGGGGCTTTTCACAGTAACTTCATTGAAGCCTACTTGTGACAATAAGCCATTTTCATTTAATTTCATTCAATTAAAAATCTGTCCATCTCCGCCTTGAACTTAATACAGTATTCCCCTTTTATAACGCGGGTGTTGGGGTCCAAGACAGCCACCCGCGTTGCATCCGAGCCGCGGATATCCACGATGGGGGTTTTAAATAAATTTAAAACCCCCATCGTGGATCTAATTAAAACAAGCACTGCTGCATTTTTAACAACTTAAAAGTTGGATTGGAGGGAGAGAGCAGCGGGCAGTGTCAATTTCAGCGGCCGGCTGATTGTTTCAGTGAGAGAGCAGCTTCCCTCTCCGGATCAAAGTGAGCCGGCCGGTGAAATTGACACTGCCGGCTGCTCTCTCCCTCCAATCAGAAACATTAAAACTTAAAAGTTGGATTGGAGGGAGAGAGCAGCGGGCAGTGTCAATTTCAGCGGCCGGCTGATTGTTTCAGTGAGAGAGCAGCTTCCCTCTCCGGATCAAAGTGAGCCGGCCGCTGAAATTGACACTACCAGCTGATTGGAGGGAGAGAGCAGCTGGCAGTGTCAATTTCAGCGGCCGGCTCACTTTGATCCGGAGAGGGAAGCTGACAGTTGGGGTCCATAAGCCCCCCCGCCGTATATCGCGAACCGCCGTATTGCGGAGCGCGGTATAACGGGGGACTACTGTAATGCAGCTTCTACAGCCCTCTGAAATAAAGAATTCCACAGGTTGACTACCCTCCGAGAGAAGAAATTCATCCTTATCTCTGTCTTACATTGGCAACTCCTTACTCTGATTCATGATCTCTGGACTCGCAGCATCTACCCTGTCAAGCCCACCGAGAGTCCTACATGTCTCAATAAGGTCACCTCTCATTCTTCTAAACTCCAACGAGTACAGTCCCAACCTACTCAACCTCGCATAAAAAAATCCCCTCCATACCAGGATCAACCTGATGATCCAGATTGCCTCCAATGCCGTATATCTTGCCTTAAGTGACAATGAGAGCTTCTTTAAATATATAAAAAGAAAGAGAGTCAAAGTGAACATAGGTCTCTTAGACAATAAATATGGATTTATGGGAACACAGAAATGGCAGAGGAGTTAAACAGATATTTTGCAACAGTCTTTATGCTGGAAAATGCTTCGAATACGGTGTGGGGGGGGGGGGGGGGAGCAATTAAATACTATCAATAGAGAAGTTGTATTAGACAAACTAATGGGGTTAAAGGCAGAGCAGTCAACTGCCCTGATAGCTTGTATTCTAGAATCCTAAAAGTAGCTACAGAGATAGTGGCTGCGTTGGTTGCAATTTTCCAAAAATCCTTGGAAACACCAGAGGATTGAAAATTGCCAGTGTGACACCCCTAATTATAAAGGGAGGGAGGCAAAAAGCCAATTAGCCTAACATCTATTGTTGAAAAAATATTGGAATCAATTATTAAGGAAATAAAGCAGCACATTTGGAAAATCATAATCTAATCAAGCAGAGTCAGCATGGCTTCATGAAAAGGGAAATCGTATCTAACTAATTTATTAGAGTTTTTTTCAAGGAAGTCTCAACGAGAGCAGACAGAGGGGAACTGGTGGAGGTGTTGTTTTTGAACTTCCAGAAGACATTCAGCAAGGATCTCATAAAACGTTCAGTCATAAGAGCCCATGGTGTTGAATATAGCATATTGACATGGGTAGAGAATTGACTAATGGACAGGAAACAGGGAGTGGGGATAAGGGGATCTGTCTCAGGTTGCTGACTTGTAACCAGTGGGGTTTTACATGGATCAGTGCTGGGACTGTAACTGTTTATTATATTGATTTAAAAAATTTTTTTTTAGAGTACCCAATTATTTTTTCCAATTAAGGGGCAATTTAGAATGGCCAATCTACTTATCCTGCACATCTTTGGGTTGTGGGGGTGAAACCCACGCAGACACAGGGAGAATGTGCAGACTCCACACGGACAGTGACCCAGGGCCGGGATTCGAACCCGGGTCCTCAGCGCCGTAGGCAGCAATGCTAACCATTGTGCCACCGCGCTGCCCCTGTTTATTATATTGATGACTTGGAGGATGGAAGCAAATGTACTGTAGCCAAATTTGCAGATGACACAAAAATAAGTGGGAAAGCGAGAGGGATACAAACAGTTTGTAAACAGATATTGATAGGTTAATTAATTAGGCAAAAAGTTGGCAAATGGACAATAATGTGGGGAAATGTGAAGTTGGAAGGGAGAACAAAAGAACAGAATACAGTATTACTTAAATGCAGAAAAACTACAGAAAGCTGCAACACAAAGGGACTTGGGGATACTTGTGTACAAAGCACAGAAAGTTAGCACACAGGTGCAGCAGGTAATCAGGGAGGCTAATGGAATGCTGGCCCTTATTTCAAGGGGTTGGAGTATAAGAGCCGGGAAGTCTTGCTGCAACTGTACAAGGTACTGGTGAGACCACATCTGGAGTTCTGTGAGCAGTTTTGGTCCCTTTGTTTAAGGAAATATATTGTTTCATTGGAGGCGGTTCAGAGAAGGTTCAGTTGGATGATCCCCAGCATGGAGGGATTGTCTTTATCAGCAAAGGTTAAATCTACTTATTGGAATTTAGAAGAGAGGTGATCTCATTGAAAAATAGAGGATTCTTAAGGGGCTTGACAGAGTAAATGCTGAGAGGATGTTCCCCTCAGGGGAGAGTCTAGCATCAGGGGGTTGGTCTCAGAATAAAGGAGAGCCAATTTAAGACTGAGATGAGGAGGAATTTCTTCTCTCAGAGGAGAGAATCTTTGGAACTACCTGTCAGAGACAGCTGTGTGTGCAGAGTCCTTGTGTATATTTGAAGCTAAGAACCGATGGATTCTTGATCAGTAAGGGAATTAAGAGTTACGGGGAAAGGACAGGAAAGTGGATGCAAGGATTGTTGGATCGGCTATGATCCTATTGAATGGCAGAGCAGGCTTGAATGGGCCAAAGGGGCCAGTTCCCATTTCTTTTGGTCTTATTAAGGGGACCAAAATCAAAACTGTTCCCCAGCACTTCATTGCAGCACTATAATGGGCCTCTGCAACCTGGACTTGTAGATGGCAGCGGTGTGTGCTTAATATGTGATCATTTCCCTGATTCAGAAGGATAGTCGCTCTTGGACAGGACAGAGCTAGTTAATTGTTGCATTTGATCCCACACACCCAGTGCAAGTTGTCCCGTTCAGGATGAAAAATCAGCAAAATCACAGCAAATATATAACAGAGGCAGTAATACTTGTCACAGCCTTCGGAGCTATGTGGTTGCAATTAGAGAACCCCACATGAGGTCTCTTAGGTGAGAACTATTCGAGTTAGATGCCCAAACAGTCGGCCACAGAGCTTCTGCAAACCTTTAGGTGAAAACATGTATACGTAAGGTGACACATAATCAATGAAGACAATTCCTCTGAGATTAATTACAAATCAGCTCACTGGTTTCACATTTCAGTGATATGGAGAGAAAGGAGCTAAAAATACATCCAGCTGTAATATTATTTGACAGCTATTCACTGGATAAGTTGAAAGGCATGAAATGCCGGTGTTGGAATCTAGTTGGGTGACTTGCAATTTTTGAAAATTACAGGGAAAGCAAATGTGATGTACTGCAAGGAGTAAGCAACTTCAGATTGCTGAAGCCACACAACTTGGCTTTAAATCCAAATGACAAATCCCATTCTCCTTTTAATTCCCACGATCCTCAATAATAATAATCTTTATTGTCACAAGTAGGCTTACATTAACACTGCCATGAAGTTACTGTGGAAAGCCCAACGTCACCACATTCCGGCGCCTGTTCGGGTACACGGAGGGAGAATTCAGAATGTCCAAACTGCCTAACAGCACGTCTTTCGGGACTTGCGGGAGGAAACCGGAGTGCCCGGAGGAAACCCACGCAGACACAGGGAGAACATGCAGACTCCACCCAGACAGTGACGCAAGCCGAAAATCGAACCTGGATCCTGGCGCTGTGAAGCAACAGTGCTAACCACTGTGCTACCGTGCCCGGCACAGGATGGCAGTTTTGACCATCAGGTGAAATGAAAGATAAAATGCCAATGCTCATGGAAGCTCTCTTATTCGCAGGCTTGCTTTCAAAGGACAGAGGAGTCTGGTTGGAGATTTCAGCACTGATACACTAAAACTATCTATTATCTGAAATCTACTTTTTCCCCACACAAGGGAGGGCTGTTTAATTAATCGCATTATTCGAATACTTTCTCATTTTCCAACTGGGTCTGCGCAATTATTGGTAAATAGAAAACAAATAACCATCAAAATGTCCACGTTGAACTTTATTAACTTTGATATGAAGATGCACGAGTTGTCCTGGGCTTTGCTATCACAGGGCATCCTGAGGTGTGTCTCATTAGTTAGGTTTTCTCCTGTGCCCTTAAGCTCAAAGTTATTTTGCCCACTAAGCTGCCTTAAGTGTTAACTGACAATGGGGCATCTGAGGCTGTGCAGAATGACAGACCAACAATTAAGCAATTCAATTTAAGAACTGAACGTGAAACAGGAACAGTGGAGAAGGAGGGCAAAGAGGAAGCAAAGTAGACACAGTTAAAATAAATAATGAGAGGGAAAGAAAGACTGGTTTAAGAGCAAGAAAGTAACAAAAAGAAAAAAAAATGACAAACATTAGGTTGATTGGTGTAATATTAACAATTATGTCATTCTGAGGGATTTGCACTGCTAGATACAAACTCGAACCTTCAATGGAGTTGAGAAACCACAATAATTCTATTCAATGTCATCCAACACAGAATACGCAAAATCTATTTTTTTAGCAGATGAAAGGGGTGTCACGGCGACACAGTGGTTAGCACTCCTGCCTCACAGCGCCAGGGACCTGGGTTCAATTCCTGGGTGACTGTCTGTGTGGGGTTTGCACGTTCTCCCTGTGTCTGCGTGGGTTTCCTCCGGGTGCTCTGGTTTCATCCTACAGTGCAAAGGTGTGCAGGTCAGGTAGATTGACCATGCTAAATTGCCCTTAGTGTCCAAATGATGTGCAGATTAGGTGGGGTTATGGAGATAGGGTGAGGGATTAGGCCCAGGTAGAGTGCTCTTTCAGAGGGTCGGTGCTGACTCCATGGGCCGAATGGCCTCCTTCTACACTGTAGGGATTCTATGATTCTCTGATGAAATAAAATTCATTACCCAAGAGTTAAACAAAAGAGTCAAATAAAACTGCAGTACGTTAATCCGAGTGTGAGGGTAAAACAATGAATTTCTCCAGTTCGACTTATTGGCCATGTTATGATAATAGTGTGTGAAAAGGAGGCAGAGAAAAAGCTATTTCCCGAAGAGACAGACTCTAAAACAATCAATATAGAATCACAAGATACACGCAAGGCTGCCTTTAAATGAGGCCTTTAAATAAGGAGATAGGTGAGGTTTGTTGCCAAGTGTGCTAGCATGGACCTCCCAGCAGCACAAATCCCTAAAATTGCCCTAAACTACCGGATTTCCAAATCACCTTTTTCAGTTTGCCAACATTACTGTAAGTTTCACAGTGGATGGCATGGTAGTGTAGAGGGGTAACCTCTGCACCATAATATCCAATTCACTCACATCTTTTCTACGGGGAAAGGGTTACCCATCAGCTGAACGCTTGTTATATTCAAATACAGTTTGTAGCCTGTGGTAAGGACCGGGCAGAGATCTACAACCCTGTGGCTGATTGCGCAAAACAGAATTTTTTTGGTTTCCAGTTACAAATGAATGCTTTAGTGAACGGTAAAATAGTTTTGCTACTAATTTGCAAAATACTTAATTGAACCATAAAGGTTGATCTTGACCTTTGGCAGCCGTGGCCGCCAGTTATATGCCTGCCCAATTTACCATTCCAATGGTGTGGGATGTAAATGACTGGCAGTTCTGCAAATTAAAACTAATCCTGCAGTGCCAGCAGGTCTAACTTTGTACTGTTTTGTTTGACTTACTTTGCTATTACTGGGATAGACACAGCTTCAGAGATCGCTTTAATCACATCGCAGTGCACAGGATGTTGTGGCCTTTCCTCTTTCCTCCTGTGGAAAAGATAAAATATTGCACTGTGGTTACAGTAGAAAAGAGAAAGGTGTTATAAGACGATAAGACATAGGAGCAGAATTAGGCCACTTGGCCCATCGCGTCTGCTTCGCCATTCAATCATGGCTGATATTTTCTCCCCCATTCTCCTGCCTTCTCCCCATAACCCCTGATCCCCTTATTGATCAAAAACCTATCTATCTCTGTCTTAAAGACACTCAGTGAATTGGCCTCCACAGCCTTCTGCGGCAAAGAGTTCCACAGATTCACCACCCTCTGGCTGAAGAAATTCCTCCTCATCTCGGTTTTAAAGGATTGTCCCTTTAGTCTGAGATTGTGTCCTCTGGTTCTAGTTTTTCCAACAAGTGGAAACATCCTTTCCACGTCCACTCTATCCAGGCCTCGCAGTATCTTGTAAGTTTCAATAAGATCCCCTCTCGTCCTTCTAGACTCCAACGAGTACAGACCTTATACACACATTCACTGTCATAGAGACCTGAAGCAAAAGGAGCCACTCTCCTAAATTCCTCTTCTGCAACTCCTGACTGCCACATTCCTCAAATTCTGACCTCTAGTGCATTCCTGATTTACGTCATTCCTGAAATTGCCCCTTAGTGTCCAAAAAAGGTTAGGTTGGATGCCTGGGATAGGGTGGAGGCGTGGGCTTAAGTGGGGTGCTCTTTCTGAGGGCCAATGCAAACTCGGTGGACCGAATGGCCTCCTTCTGCACTGCAAATTGTAAGACTGTATGAAGCTCTGGAATTTCCTCTTTCAACCTATCTTTCTCTCCATCATTCTTTAAAAACTCCTTAAAACTACCTCTTAGAATCATAGAATCCCAATAGTATGGGAGGCCATTCTGCCCATCAAGTCTGCACTGACCCTCCGAAAGAACACCCTATCTAGGCCCAATCCCCAATAACCATTGGACACAGGGAAAATTTAGCATGGCCAATCCACCTAATATGCACATCTTTGGACTGTGGGAGGAAACCGGAGCACCCGGAGGAAACCCACGCACACACGGGGAGAAAGTGCAAACTCCACACAGACAATCACCTGAGGTCGGAATTGAACCCGGGACCCTGGAGTTGTGAGGCAGCAGTGCTAACCTGTTAACACCGGTCATAATATCTCCGATGTGGCTCAGTGTCACATTTTGCTGGGTAATGCGCCTGTGAAGTGTCTTGCGACTTTAAAAAAAAACATTAAAGACACTATACAAGTACAAGCTGCTGTTGGCATTGAAGATGCAGCGATGCAGCAAGGAGCAGCTTTATCCATTACGCCATCAGTGGAACTAAAAAATACATTGCAATCTGCTGCTGTGCAGACTACACATTCCACATATTGTTTAAAGCTGACCAAATTGGTACTACTTGTGTACAGCCTAGCAGGGATGGGCAAGTATATCTAACTGAGACACAGCAAGGTACATCAATTGACTATCATCACTTCCTAGTTCCCTTCTGTGTCACAGACGGTCCTGACTTGACCATGTATCACCGACCATTCCTTCATCGGCACTAGGTCACCAAATACTATCACCATAAGGATGGTATCGGTGTAAAAAGACTCACCTCCTTCTCCTATAAATATGGCCTCACCAGCATTGCCAACATCCTGAGAACAAATTAAAATCTTCCACTGCAGCACAGAAAGCCAAGAAGTGATTTAAATAAAGGTGTTGAAAATTTGAAAGGGTTTATGATGGGCGGAATCGGGAAAGGCTATTTCCACTAGTCAGGAGATCCTGAACATGACAACTGGAACTGAAAGAGAGGGCAAGAAAAAATTCCTTTACATGGTGTTGCTGGAGGATGGAATGCTGTGCCACAGAAAACAAATAAAGGACAATAATTACATTAAGTAAAAAGTTTTTAAATGTTCAAAGTAGAAGACAAAGATATGGTGGGGTTGGGGTGCAGGAGAAAGGGCTCAGTTTGGATTGCTTTAGCAGCACAGACACAATGGGCCGAACTGTGGGGAAAAGGTCTGCGGATCTAAAGTCTGGCCTCACAATAACAAAAAACGGTTATCGCAAATAATATGAGTTCCCCCAATGCAGAAGTCTAAAATGTACTGGTACAGGAATGATCAGCAAGTAGGAATCCTGTGGTGAGTAACTCACCTCCGGACTCCCCAAAACCTGTTCACCACCTATAAACACAAGTCAGGGGTGTAATGGAATAAATACTCTCCACTTGCCTGAATGAGTGCAGCTCCAACAACACTCAAGAAGCTCGGCACCATCCAGGATAAAGCAGCCCGCTTGATTGACACCCCATCCACAAACGTTCAAACCCTCCACCACTGACGCACAATAGCAACTGTGGGTACCATCTATAGGATACACTGCTGAACTCACCAAGGGTCCTTAGACAGTGCCTTCCAAACCCACGACCACTACCATCTAGAAGGACAAGGGCAGCAGACACCTGGGAACACCATCACATGAAAGTTCCCCTCCATCCTACTCACCATCCTGACTTGGAAATATATCGCCGCCGTGCCTTCATTGTCATTGTACCAGAATCCTGGAACTCCCTCCCCAACAGTACTGTGGGTGCACCTACACCATATGGACTGTAATGGTTCAAGAAGGCAGCTCGCCACCACCGAGGGCAATTAGGGATGGGCAATAAATGTTTTCCTAGCCAGCCACGCTCACATCCCTTGCATGAATAAATAAAAGTCTCTATGGCTACAGCAGTATTCCCTGCCAAACTAGTAGTATGCCCCTTCAGCAGCCATTAAACAAAGGGGTCAGGTGCTGACCTGCTTTGCTACTTGCCTTCAGATGAATGCCTGCACACCAATATAGCAACAAAACTGCCTGCTTCAATCTTCACAAAGGATCAGGGAGCACTGTTTTGAGTGCTGTGACATTATGTCCGCCTTTCTTTAAATGCTGTTGATTGAACAACAGTTTGTACATTCTGTAACTTCTCCAATTAGACATCTGCTCTGTTGGACAGTCTTGCACATCACAACGACTGGATAAGAAGTGTTCATAATTATACAGGTTTTGTTCAGCTAACAGGGAAACAATTAAATCTATTGGTCTGTGAATTGTTACTTAGATGCATAACATTTTCAAACATGAAGCAAAAAGAATTTTTTCAATGCAGACAGTTGTCAGGATTTGCAATGCCTCACCAAGAGGAGAACTGGAAGTGGAATGCAGAAAAACGTTTATAAATCAAGTACATAGTTAAAGTACCCAGGTCCCCAGTACCAAGCTGAAGCCAGGGGCACCCTGTTAAAGTCAGCATAAAAAATACTTCTGTTTCTCACAAGAACATTCTCAGCTCTTGCTCCTCTCTAACATCTACCTGAACAACATGACACGATCTCAGCTTGAAGAAACAACCAAAAATCAACGGGCGGGATTCTCCATTTGAGAGACTATATGCTGATGTTCCATGGTCCTGATGGGGGCGCCATTCTCTGAGCCATTCAACACATGCAATTGGGCCTGGTGCACCACGTGGAACTGCTGCCTCACAGTGCCAGGGATCAGGATTCAATTCTGGCTTTGCGGAGTCTGCACCTTCTCCCCGTGTGTCTGCGTGGGTTTCCTACGGGTGCTCCGGTTTCCTCCCACAATCCAAAGATGTGTAGGTTAGGTGGATTGACCAGGATGAATTGCCCCTTAGTGTCCAAGGGTGTGAAGATTAGATTGGGTTACTGTGATAGGGTGGGGGAGTGGGCCTAGGTAGCATGTTCTTTCAGAGGTTCGGTGCAGACACAATGGGCTGAACGGCCTCCTTCAGCAATGTAGGGATTCTATGCATATAAGCACGCCACGCCCGACACACTCTCATTCCAGCCAAGAAGATGGCACCAAGGAGAGCGGCCCTGAGGTTCGCTGTGTAAAGCTAGAGATACTGCTGGATGCTGTGGAGGAGAGGCGGGACACCCTGTTCCCCGTGGTGGGAAGGAGGCTGCCTCCTACTGATGTCAATCGGCCCTGGACGCAGCTGGCAGAGGCCATGAGCACCGTGAGCCCCACTGGCAGGACCGGCCCAGCAGTGCCGAAAGAAGCTATACAATCTCACCATCTCTGGCCCACTGACACCAGCCCCGCCCTGCATACCACCCCCCCACCCCTCCCCGGAGCCCCCACCAGGTGGACCAATAGGCAGCGCCAGGTCAGGATGGGCAGCACCCCAGTCCAGTCAGGGTGAGTCACAACCGGCACCAACCCCTTCCCACACTCTTGTAACTTACATCCCCACACAGAGGGTGGCCCAATGCCAACCACCATCAGCACCCCCCCTGGACCTCACACTGCACCACATGCAAACACCCATACCGCCCGCCATGGCTGGGTGCCCTGCACACACAGGGCAACAGCTGCGGACCCCCTACGCTACCCGCATCCGAGTGTTCTACACTGTGCATAATCTGTCCCCCAGGAGAAGGCAACCACCAGGACTGGGAGAAGACCCAGAGGGGGCCCATTGGTCCAGCAGGTCCTCACCGACGCAGAGGAGAGGTATTGTACCTGGTCGATGGGGTGGCAGAGGCGGAGGTCTGAATGGGACAACCAGATGAGCGTCCAATGACCTACGATCTCACCATACATCTTGCAGAGTCAACTCCTGAAAATGCAGGACCGTCCGGGGGTGCCTCGCATGTCGGCCCTCTACTATGTGGGATGGACTTCGAACAGATCTAGGCAACACAAGATTGGGCATCCATGAGGTGCTGTGGGTCATCAGCAGCAGCAGAATTGTATTCACCCACAATCTGCAACCTCATGGCCCACCATATCCTCCACTCTACCATTACCACCAAGCCAGAGGATCAACCCTGGTTCAATGGAGAGTTCAGGAGAGCATGCCAGGAGCAACATCAGGCAGACCAAAAAAATGAGATGTCAACCTGGTGAAGCTACAACACAGGACTACTTGTGTGCCAAACAGCATAAACAGCAAGTAGTAGACAGAACTAAACGATTCCCCAACAATCAGAACTAATCTCTGCAGTCCTGCCACATCCAGCCGTGAATGATGGTGGACATTTAATCAACCCACTGGAGGAGGAGGCTTCACAAATATCCCCATCCTCAATGATGGAGGAGCCCAGCACATTTGTGCAAAAGGCAAGGCTGAGGCATTCGCAACAATCTTCAGCCAGAGGTGCCGTGAATGATCCATCTTGGACTCCTCCGGAGGTCCCCAGCATCACAGATGTCAGTCTTCAGCCATTACGATTCACTCCAAATGCTTTTGAGAAATAGCTGAAGGCACTGGATATCGCAAAGGCTATGGGCCCTGACAATTTCCTGGCAATAGTCCTGAAGACTTGTGTTCCAGAACTTGCCACACCCCTAGCCAAGCTGTTCCAGTACAGCTACAACACTGACATCAACCCAGCAATGTGGAAAATTGGCCAGGTGTGCCCTGTAAACAAGAAACAGGACAAATCCAACCCAGCCCATTACCGTCCTATCAGTCTACTCTTCATCATCAGCAAAGTGATGGAAGGAGTCATCAACAGTGTTATTAAGCAGCACTTAGTCAGCAATAACCTGCTCATGGACCTTCAGTTTGGGTTCCGCCAGGGTCACTCAACCCCTGACTTCATTGCAGTCTTGGTTCAAACATTGACAAAAGAGCTGAATGCCAGAGGTGGGGTGAGAGTGACTGCCCTTGACATCAAGGCAGCATCTGACAGAGTATGGCATCAAGGAGCCCTATTAAAACTGGAGTCAGTGGGAATCGGGGGAAAACTCTCCGATGGTTGGAGTCATACCTGGCACAAAGGAAGATGGTTGTGGTGGTTGGAGGTTAAGCATCTCACTCCAGGGCATCACTACAGGAATTCCTCAAGGTAGTGTCCTAGGCCCAACCATCTTCAGCTTCTTCATCAATGTCCTCCCTTCCATCATGTCAGAAGTGGGGACGTTTGTAGATGACTGCAAAATGTTCAGCACTATTCGCGACTCCTCAGGTAACGAAGCAGTACATGTCCAAATGCACCAAGACCTGGACAATATCCAGGCTTGAGCTGACAAGTGGCAAGTTATATTCACACCACACAAATGCCGGCCATGACCACCTTTGACAAGAGAGGATCTAACCATCGCCCCCTGACATTCAATGGCATTACCATTGTTGCATCCTCCACAATCAACATCCTGGTGATCTATTCATCAGAAACTGAACTGCACTAGCCATATTAATACTGTGGCTACCAGAGTAGGTCAGAGGCTAGGAATCCGACAGTGCATAAATCACTTCCTGACCCCCACAAAGCTTGTCCACCATCTACAAGGCACAAGTCAGGATTGAATGGAATACTCTCCACTTGCCTGTATGATTGCAACTCCAACAACACTCAAGAAGCTCGACACCATCCAGGATAAAGCAGCTTGCTTCAATGTTACCCCTTCCACATATATTCTGAGGAACAGTGGCAGCCACGTGTACCACCTACATGATGCACAGTAGTAACTCACCAAAGTTCATTAGGCAGCACCTTCCAAACCCACGACCACTACCATCTAGAAGGGCAAGAGCAGCAGATACCTGTGGGAATGCCACTACCTGGAGTTTCCCCTTCAAGTCACTCACCACCCTGACTTGGAAATATATCGCTGTTCCTTCGCTGTCGCTGGGGCAAAATCCTGGAACTCCCTCGCTAACAGCACTGTGGATGAACCTATACCCCAGGGACTGCAAGAAGACCACTCACCACCACCTGAAGGGCAACTGGGGATGGGCAATAAATGCTGGCCTAGCCAGCGCTGCCCACATCCCGTAAATACATAACAAAAATATAATCCATCTCCTGAACTTTATCTTAGAAGATCCAAATAAATCTGTCTACCCAACGTATTTCGCCCTCTCTTTATCTCTGAAGAAGAGTCACACGGACTCAGAACATTAACTCTGCTTCTCTCTCCGCAGGTACTTCCAGAGCTGCTGAGCTTTTCAAGCATATTCTGTCTTTGTGTCAGATTTCCAGCAACCGCAGTATTTTGCTTTTATTACAATGTCGCCTTCCCACTGCACTCTGTAAATATTCCTGTACCTCAGGGCAAACAAATGAAACCACCACCCAAATGAGAATGTCCAGACTTCACTTCTACCTTCCGTGTACCGCCACCGCTGCAACTCCTGTCCTTTCGATTCGTTTCACAAGCTGAATGGTGTCTTCCAACTGCAATTAAAATGATTAAAACAAATGGTGAGCATCAGTTTTATCTCTCTTGATGACCAACACTTTAAACAATGAGTGCCAGCATTGCTATTCTTTGTAGATGTCAAGCGAATGGCAAAAATAGCTTTATACAACTACTTTTTGCTTTCTTGGACTGTATAACCTGCTGCTGACACTCGGTTAGAATTTGCCGTGGAAAAAGTTTGGGAGCAATATCTGGTTCAATGATCTATGGGGCTACTCGCTGCAGCTATTGTTGTCAAACTCCTTTCTAGCATGCAGAAGGAAGGTGTCAGGATTAAACTTGGAGAGATAATTATAGTTTGAACAATTATGTTGATCACACTGGTATGTCGGAAACTGTATTCCCTCATGGTTATCGTACAACAGGAGAAAAGTATAATTTGATGAAAGCACCAATGGTTCAAAGTTAGCAAAAGTAGTTTTTGGATTTTGAACAAAAATAATATTCGGAACAAGTCTGGGAGTTTCCCACACCTATAAATACACATTCACCTTTTATATTGTATCTGGACAACTGTATTGTATCTGGACAACTGAGCTATTGAACTGAGAGAACTCTGCCCCACTTATCGCAACCCCCAGCTCCTGGCAACAGCACCACACGCTGATAGGATCGTCTAAGCTTTAAGAAAATAGTACCCCGTGGTGTCTCACAAATGGAAATTAGTTGCAGGAAGAAAGACATTAAAGGGGAGTGACCAAAACGTGGTTGAAAAGATGGGTTCAAAGAAAGTTTTGTGATGGGAAACCATAGCAGCCCTCTACGAGGTCACGTCTGAGCCAAGTCCTTGTTTGAGTAATCCAAACCTAATCCCACACTGCTCGTACAGCCCTGTATCTTCCCCTGATAATATTTGTCAACATTTTATCTGTCTGAACCACTCATCTGAGGTAACATATCCCGTGCTCTAACAATCCTCCGCAAAAATAAATTGCTTCTAGCCCCTCTCCTCGCTCACTGGATGATAAGTGTCACTGACTCTCCAACCAAAGTAAATGGACGTGCCGTATTCAGTCTATTGAATCCTTTAAGCTTTAAAGAGCCTCGTTAAATCTCTTCTTGAAATTAGCTGCTCCAACCGAAATAGTTCCAGCATCTCATGTTTCTCCTCCCAACTGCAGTTTACTATGGTGGCGAATCTATGCTGTATGTTCTCTGTGACTTTAATATCCTTTCCATACTGGGAGTTCAAAACAACAGTCCTACGAATGTGACCTCAGAACTGCTTTGTACAAATTCATTAATGAGTGCCCAGTTCCTTCTTGTTCCAATTACGGCACAATTTTAGCGTGGCCAGTCCACCTAGCCTGCACATCTTTGGGTTGTGGGGGCGAGACCTACGCAGACACGGGGAGAATGTGCAAACTCCACACGGACAGTGACCCGGGGCTGGGATCGAACCCGGGTCCTTGCCGCTGTGAGGCAGTAGTGCTAACCAAAGCGCAATTGTGCTGCCCGCGTTACTTTTTATTAAATGTACTCTCACAAGCCTTGGTTTCTCTGCGGTAACCTCCCTCCTCACATCTATTTACATTAGACTGTTTCCATCACTTCTACCCTCCCACTGCCCCATGTCTTCCTGTAGTTTTCTTTATAAACACAACAATGCTTCTCACTCTCTGCCAAACTTCCAACTTTTGTGATGCCAACAAATTTCAAGACATTGAAATGCAACGGATTTAGTAAAGGATTTTTTTCAGACAAATGGAAGGTAGGATGCACAAAGGGGCCAGGAGTTAGAGGACCAAAGTTTGCAGGAAGTGATACAGGGCTGGAAGAGATTGCAAGGGATGGATGTGGACCCAGATAGATTTGAAGGTGGGGAAAAACACAACGATTTTAAATTCAACGCACCGGGAAGTTCAGGTAGGTTCGAGTAGAGGGTGGTCAATTAGGGCTCAATGTGACACAAGATGCAGAGGGCTAACATTAGACGCTGGGAGTTTAAGGAGGGTGAAGGATTACAAGAAGGGCATTGGAAAACAATATGAAGTCTAGGAGCTCATACAGGAAGATTTAGATCCACACAACATTCATTGGGGAAAAAGAAACCAAAGCAGGTTACTGGATAGGTTTCCAGTTTGGATCCACCATGGTCACTCCTAAAGAAGATTTTCTATTATTTTGCTCTCCACTCACTCTTAGGATGGAAGAATTTCACAAAATCAGTTGGCAGTCACTGGACTGAAGCAAAATAATGAAACGATTGAATGTCTAACTATCAGGGAGAATTAAGATTGTCCCGTTTACAACGATAGGGAATAGCAAAGTTATAATCTTTGTCACCCCTGCACCGAGCTGATTCACGGCTCCCCTACCCGTGTCTTCACACACAGCAAGTCCTTTCAACCATCACTCCCGTGCTTGCTGATCTATACTGGCCCCTGGCAACATCTCAGTTTTAAAATTCTCATACTTGAATTCAAATCCCCCAATCTCTGCAACCTACTCCAGCCCTGCAATCATCTGAAATCTCTGCGTTCCTCCAATTCTGGCCTTTTGGCAATTCCCAATCTTGACTGCTCTCCCATTGGTGGCCCTGCCTTAAGTTGCCTAGGACCCAAGCCATGCAATTTCCTCCCTACACCATTCAACCCCACCTCCTCACTCTCTCCTCACTTAAGATGCTACTTAAAACTTACCTTGTCGTCCAATTCTTAGTGATCATCTTGATCTCCCTTTATGTGCTTCATAACTGAAGCGTTTATAATGCTTCTGTGAAGTGCCTTGGGACATCTTACTGTACAAAGGCACTATTTAAATGGAAGTTGCTATTGCTAAAACCAAAGAAAGACTGATGGGTGGTTGAAAGCATTGCACCACAGTGCATTTAAGTAATTAATTTATCAATGATCCCATCTTCATAAACTGTTTAAATTATTTAAGTATAATGCATAACATCAGTTGTGGTTGTTATTGCTGGGTATAAACACATGACTCAACTTCATTTGTGTGTCCCCTGGCATTAAGGGATCACTGCACTTCGAAGAATCTGAGCCGTTTCTGAGAGCTGCGCGGCTTGACTTGAATGGATGGTTTTAGTTTTCTTTTCGTTCTTGGGATGTAGATGCCACCAGCAAAGCTCATATTTACCCTCCACCCGTTGTTGCATTTGAGAGGTCGTTGGTTGACCATCTTCCTAAAGCAATGCCGTTCAGCGCATTGCAGAAGAAGGTTCGTTGATGCAGGTCCAGAGATATATTTTGGCCAAGCCAGGTAAATGTGACAGGTTTCCGTGCCAAAAGAACATTAGTGAGCGCCAGTTAGGATTTTAGAACTATTTACCAGCTTTGTTGATTCCAACTCTGGAGTTCCAAATTTGAAAGGAATAATAATTTGAATTGTTTATTGGGACTTGAATACATGTTAAACCTTCTCTGGATTATTACTCAGGGTCTCTGGGTTACCAGACCAGTAACGGCCACATGACTGTACCTTTTCCTATTAGTAACAAAAACAATAAAGACTGATTGTGAATATACAGGCATTTAGGAAGAAGAAAAATACCTAGACACTTACAGATGGTAAAATTCGAATTTTGCAGGTCACTGGCTTTGAGATTCCTTTGACCAGGGTGGAAAGGATCTGAAATGGTCGGACAAAAAAAACCAGGCAAAATTAGTTCAATACCGTTATTAATATAAATTACATCAAATCTTGATCTGCTGTATCGATGCTGAATTTAATAGCCCCTGACCAAGAGGTACGGCCAGGATATGGTTTCTGAAGATCCATTCGCTGACCTTGACAACTCATGTGAGGTTACCAATGACGAAGGGAAAGAAGTGGGGAATTCATAAGAGGCCAAAGTTGGAGGAACACAAATTATCACAAGGACAGTTGAGTTGAAAGAGGTTACAGAGCTAAAGGAGAGTGCAACAACGGAAAATAAAGATGGCAAAATCTGGGGTTTGGATTCTTCGCACGCCGATGCTGAAATCGCAGCTGGCATGGGGGCGGAGAATCCATTTTACAGCGTCGGTTCTCCGATTCTGCCGAAGTCTGGTCGAAGTCCCGACAGCGTGGATCTATGGTCCAGACGGTCGGGATACTCACTTGGCGGCTGCGGACCTAGTCGGGGGGTGGGCCAATCAGAGGCGGGGGGAGGGGAATCTTATAGGCAGCCAGGAATGTTTTTGCGAGGGATGAGGGTCGGGCGCGCGGCCAATCGGGGGGGGGGAGGCTATTTTTTGGGTGCAGTTCCGGGGTTTGTGTCTGCCATGGGGCACGGCGCGGCCGCTGGAGGCTGCCAGCGTGCGCATGCGCGGCCTCCGACCCGGAGGTGCGGGGGCCCGTTCCGGTATCTGCAGCAAAAGCTGCTAGATCTACGCCGGGTACCTGCTAGCCCCCTGCAGGGTATGAATTTGTGTCCCTTTCATGCCAGCTTTTCTGGCATGAAACTCCACCGTTTTGACGCTGGCGTGGGGACATGGAGAATTCAGCCCCAGGTATTGCTGGACCAGGAGCCTATGTTGGTCAATGAGCACAGGGATGGTGAATGAATGGGATGCCTGTGGATACAGTTAAACTCAAATAAACTCCAATCCTCATGTAATAAAACAGTACTTTCTGATATTGGGTAGCTCCAGTTTACCTCCCAATCAAATCCAGTGCTAAAGCTCTACTGAAACATATCCACAACAGCATGCAGTCTCGCCCAATAACTGACGTTATTCAGGACATGATCATATTATATAAAGTGTTACAAAAGGGGAAAACTGGCATGGCGATCGAAATGCACGTTCAATTCAAGCTTGCTGCTTCCAGTATGATAACTGCGTGAGCCCAATGTTTGCCCACTTCAGGAAATCCACTTAAAACCACTACACCAATTAAAGCCAACCTGCTCCTCAGAAAGGAGAAATTTATTCTGAATGGAGTGGCAGCTGGAAGTGGTTGAGGAAGACATTCTCAGCAAGAAAAGCACAACATGGGACAGCGCGTGCTACAAGGTTCTCAGACCTATCAATAGAAATGTTTGGCCCAGGAGGTAGACAGGTGGAGGAACTTTTAACTCTCAGAATGCTGATGGCCGTCACGGTCAATGTGAGCAGTCTAGCCCCAAGGATCTGGTTGCAGTGCCATAAGTGGTAAAGATCAATGAATGGATCTCCAAATGTCATTATCCTTCCCCATCAAGCACCGGTCTCGTATGCTGCAAATTCACTAACCCACAAACAGCGCCTATCAATCAAGATTCAGACCTCATATTCTTAGTTTCACGTCACCCTCACACACATAGCCCTGCTACAAACCTCACAAGTACATCTCACAGCTTGTACACACTGTCACCTATTCATCAGTGACATCCATATTACACAAATACAATGCACCGCACTCATCGACAGACTCCTCTCTCGTGCTAGGTAAAGTGATACATGTCTGAGGCAGCAGCACCTAACTGGCAGGGGACAGGCATGGTTGCAAGTCCTTATTGGAAGGGAGCAAAGTGCTCACTCTCACTGAGGGGGACTGGATTGAGGCTGTGGTCTGAATGAGGCTTGGTTGAAAGCATCAAAGAGGACAGTATGTTAATACCAAATCTTCCTTCTCTCATTCCACTATTTTTTCTGAATTGCAAGTTGCTGATAGTGCAAACATGCATCTCTTGCTTATCCCCCTCCCCTGACCACAACTTACCCACGTACTTTTCGGCTTTCAGATCCCCAAGAACCGCAACCTGGCTGCTAAGAAATGCCAAGATGCAATTTCATACTTGCAACCACCAGTTTAGATACTGATAAGGTACGCACTTTAGAGGGCAGCTTAAGGGCGTGGGATTGCCATGTCCTGACACATCGCGCCAACCGGCGTGCAGACAGGGTATGGGGACAAGGGAAGCAGATGTCAGCTGGTAAGAGTATGAGGTCACACATGGGACTCAGATGAGGACTTTTCCAGGGTGATGTACAGGAAAGGGCTGATGGGCGTGCATACAGAAATGCTTTGTACATTGGCAAGCCAGTAAGAAAATCTGCCACCTCACTCCCTATAGATTTTCAATAATTTTAAATAGCAGTGCAAACTTCAACTAATTTTGCAAGAGCCAGTAGATTGTCGAAATCATTCCGCCATTAACCAGGAAGCATTGATGTGGGGTCCTTCCTGCTACTGAATGCATGCTTAAAAGCGATGTTTGCTGGAGTGTTGAGATTGAAATGCCAAGATGCAATTTCAGATGCGCATCCACCAATTCGGTTACGAATTGAAAGTGGCAGTGCTGATGCCAAATGGGCACTGCACACTGACTGATATCACAATCTGTCAACTCCGTAAACTTCAGGCACATGTTCCGTGTGTTCTCACTCACCACCTCATCAAAATGGTGCTCAGTCCAGCTGACACCAAGAATACGCACATGGCGTGGATGTCATTTTGGATCGGAAAAGGCACCCTAGCACTGAAAGTATTTATAGAATCACAGATACTTACAGCACAGATTGAGACCATTTGACCCATCATATACGTCCCAGTCGACAAGGAGGCCTCCAGCCGAATGCCACTTTCATCTTTTGGTCTGTATCCTTGTAGGTTACGGCACTTCCAAGTGCGTATCTAAGAACCTTTTTTAGGGAGCCCTCAACCTAGGGAAATAAGGCCTTTCCAATCTATCTAGATCCCACGTCACTTTAGCAGTTAAAGGTGACCTAGCCCTATAGGTCTGTACAGGTGCTTACACTTTCCACAAACCTCTGCCCACCTTTCGTCATTGAACATTAAACTGTATCAACATATCTTTCCATTCCTTTCTCCACCATGTAGCTAAGTAATATCCCAGTCAATGCGTTTACTCCATTCACCTCATTTACGCCTTGTGCTAGCGAGTTCCTCGTTCTCACTATTCACTGAGTAGAGACATTTCTGTCTTTCCAATTGAATTTATTATTGACTATCTTACAGTTATAACTCTGAGCTCCTGACTCGCCCACAGTGGAAATACCTTGTCTACACCTACCCTCTCAAACCTTTAAACAATCTCTAAAGACTTCCAACAGCGCACTATCAGTCGTTTCCTTTTTTTGGTGGTACAGCTCAAGCCCGTTCAATCTTTCCTAGCAGGTATAATCTCTCAGTTCCCATATTCTTTCCTGCACCCACCTTCTCCAGCACCTCTATGTTCTTTTTCATATTTTGGCGCCCACAATACTTCACAGTGCTCCCAAGTATAGTCCCAAGGATCAATAAAAGGTGAATATAGCTGTCTGCTCTCAAATTCTATCCCTTAAGGAATGAAACCCAGTGCTTTGTTTCTTTTTCATGACTATTAACATGCATCACTACGTTTAGTGATGTGTATCTGTATCGCCCAGTTCCTCGTTCCTCTACCACATTTAAGCACTTATTTTTGATAGGAGTGTGTGACCTTATTCTTCCTACCAAAATGTATTCCTCACTTTTTTTCTATATTGAACTTCATTTGCCAATTACATGCTCATTCTGCAAGAATATTAATGTCTTCCTGTATTATGTTGCAGTATTGCGTATTAACTCATCCTCCAACTTATCAGTTGCAAATTGTGCTCCCAGTTCCTGAGTGCAAATCATTTCTGTAAATACTGACTTGTGGTCCCAGCACCCATCCTTGTGGAACAACGCTGCAACTTTTTCCAATCCGAGTAATGACCTTTAACCTCGGCTCCGAAGAAGTGTCAGATCATATACTGTTCTTCTCTCCACAGATGCGATCAGACCTGCTGGGTTTTTCCAGCACTTTGTTTTTATTTCAAATCTCCAGTATCTGCAGTATTTTGCTTCTATTTTTAAAATTTCTTTCATGGGATGTGGGTGTCACTGGCAACACCTGCATTTATTGCCACTCCCTAATTGTTCTCGAGATTGTGGTGGTGAGCCACCTTCTTGAACTGGTCCCTGTGGTGTATGTATACCCACTGTGCTGTTAGGGAGGGTGTTCCAAGATTTTGACCCAGTGCCAGTGGAGGAAAGGCCGATATATGTCCAAGTCAGGATGGTGTGGGGGTTGGAGGGGAACTTCCAGGTGGCAGTATTAATAGAATTATAGAATTTAGAGTGCAGAAGGAGGCCATTCAGCCCATCGAGTCTGCACTTGCACTTAAAAAGAGCACCCTACTGAAGCCCACGTACCTACCCTATCCCCATAACCCCCACTTAACATTTTTTGGACACTAAAGGCAATTTATCATGGCCAATCCACCTAACCCGCACATCCTTGGACTGTGGGAGGAAACCGGACCACCCGGAGGAAACCCACGCAGACATTGGGAGAGCATGCAGGCTCCGCACAGACAGTGACCCAGCCGGGAATCAAACCTGGGACCCTGGAGCTGTGAATCAACTGTGCTAACCACTATGCTACCGTGCTGTCCATGTGTCTGTTACGCTTGTCCTTCGAGGTGGCAGAGGTTGTGGGTTTGGAAGGTGCTATCGAAGAAGCCATGGTGAGCTGCTGCAGAGTACCTTGTAGAATATGCACACAGCTACTGTGCATTGGTGGTGGAGGGAGTGAATATTTAAGGTTGTCGATGGGGTGCCAATCATGGGGCCTGCGTTGTCCTGGGTAGTGTTGAGCTTCTGAGTGTTGTTGGAGCTACACTCATCCACAGAAGTGGAGAGTGTTCTATCACACACCTGACCTGTGCCTTGCAGAAGGCAGATAGGCTTTGGGGAGTCAGGAGGTGAATTACCTGCAGCAGAATTCCCAGCCTTTGTAGCCACAGCATTTATATGGCTAGTCCAGTTTAGATTCTGGTAAATAGTAACACCGGGATGTTGATAGTAGAGGATTCCTGCACTCTTCATTGAACTAGGGTTGATCCCCTGGCATAGAACATAGAACAGTACAGCACAGAACAGGCCCTTCGGCCCTCGATGTTGTGCCGAGCAATGATCACCCTACTCAAACCCACGTATCCACCCTATACCCGTAACCCAACAACCCCCCCTTAACTTTACATTTTAGGACACTACGGGCAATTTAGCATGGCCAATTCACCTAATCCGCACATCTTTGGACTGTGGGAGGAAACCGGAGCACCCGGAGGAAACCCACGCACACACGGGGAGGACGTGCAGACTCCGCACAGACAGTGACCCAGCCGGGAATCGAACCTGGGACCCTGGAGCTGTGAAGCATTTATGCTAACCACCATGCTACCGTGCTGCCCCCTATCAATGCCCTATCAATGTTGGCAATGATAAGAATGGTGGATATGCCACGCCATGAGGTTACAGATAGTAGTTGTGTGATGAATGTAGGAATTTCAGATGTATTCTATTCTAGTTATTTAGTGCAGTAAGGGTTAAAAACCAGAGTTAACGTTTGACTGCTGCAAACATGTTTTGAAAGAAATCCTAGTTTGAAAGACAACAAAGGTTTTGGGAGCCGGGGTACATAACCCATCATAAAAAGCTTGGGCTGATGAAGTTTTGTTTGGATTAAGGGGATTCCCTGTGGAGTTAATTAAATTCAGCTTGGTAAAACAATGTTGTTACTGGGTGGAGCTAAGCTATCAGGCATTTTGCAGAAAGCAGGTCAGTGGAGTTTTAGATGAAGCTGTGAACAGATGTCAAGCAGTTTGCTTTTTTCAGTTTAAAGATATTTCTGCAGACAGGAGAGCAGTGTGGTTGGAAAGGTGAACAAACAAGCTGAAAAAGCTTCTGAAGAAATACAGCCAGAGTTTCTGCATGGTTCTGACAGGATTCAAAGCTTTTTTTTTTTAAATGCACAACATCTCTCTTTCTCAAAGAACATGTCTGTAAAGCAGGTATTCCTGGGTGCTAATGGTATTTTAATAGTGGACTGAGAGCGGAGATGGTTTTTCTTATTGTTTGAGTAGGAATAAAGATAGCAGTTGAGGGTATTGTACTCACTGTATTGAGTAACATTGTTTAAGGGGTAATTGTAAATTCTTGTGTGATGTTAAAGATATTTTAATACTGAGTTGGTAATAAAGTTTGTTTTAATATACCAATATCCTTACTTCTTTGTGAAATCACTCCTGGAAAGAGGTATCCTTTCCTCACAGCCATACAAACTCAAATAAAGTATTGGGGTTTCTATCTAGTATCCTCGCCACTGTTGGGTTCTGGTCTGGGATTATAATAGTGGAGTACAATTCTGCTGTTGCTGATGGCCCACACTCCGACTTAAGTCACCAGATCTTTTCGAACTCTGTCCCATTTAGCATGGTGCTAGTGCCAGACAACGCGATGTAGGGTATCCTCAATTTGAGGATGGGACTTTGTCTCCACAAAGACTGTGAGGTGGTCATTCCTACCAATACTGTCTTGAACAGATGCATCGGCAACAGGTAGATTGGTGAGGATGAGATCAAATAGTTTTTTTCCCTCTTTTTAGTTCCCCAACTACCTGCTGAAATGAAAATCGCTTATTGTGCTCTTTAGGACCTGGCCAGCCCAGTCTGTGGTGGTACAATCAAGCCACTCTAGGTGATGGACATTGACGTCTCCTACCCAGAGTACTATGTGCCCTTGCCACCCTCAATGCTTCCTCCATGTGGTGTTTAAATTGGAGGAGTACGGATTCATCAGCTAAGGGAGGAAAGGGGCAGATTCATCAGCTGAGGTGATATGGGGAAATCAGCTGGAGCTTTCCTTACCCATTTAAGAGTCCATTGCTGTGGGTCTGGAGTCACATATAGGCCAGCCCAGGAAAGGATAGCAGATGTATTTCTACACTGTCTTAATCCCTACTCTGTTTTTCTGTGTTCAAGTCAGCTTGCTATTCATTCTCCTACTTGTCCCCTGACTCCACGTTTTGATTCATATGTTTACAGTGCGGCATCCTATTGAAGCTTTTTGGGAATCCAAATAAATTGCCCTTTACTTATTATGTCTAATACTTCCTCAAAGGATTCAATAAGGTTGGTGAAGCGTGATCTTCCCTTTTGAAATCCATGTTGACTATTATAGTTGCCAGATGGTTATCTAGATATCGTTGCTAGATTGCAGAAATTTCACTGTCGGGCTTTAAAGGAAAATCAAGTGTGTTTAATTGCATCCCTCAGGGAATGTAATTAAATAGTGCGCAAGACCAGAACAGTGCAAACTTTTCATCAACCGTTTCTCACTTCATCTGAAGTTTTGTCTTTGAGTAGCTGAGGGTCAAAGATGGCCTTGGGTGGCAGATTTTCACAAGGCAGGAAATTTGAAGATCGTACTAAGTGTCATATCCTTCTCCAGGATTAACATTGCCAAGAGCGGGTCATGGAAATGTAACAGAACACAGGATATTTTGTGTGGTTCAATGTTATCACCAATGTGCCGCATGTCTCTGGTGAAGAGTAGCCATTACCATAGAAACGAGAAATCAAATAACCACAAAGAAAAAAAAACGAGGAAATCTTAAAAATCAATCTTCGTGAAAAACGTGTCTAAAATTTCAACAGGATGTTTTGAGGATGCAATCGATTAACCTTGATTCTTTTGCAAATATTACGTAAACATAGAAGATAGTCTTTAAACATTTGGATTTAAAGGAATTTTTGGATGTGTTGCAACCTTGTGGCGTGTTATTTTAATGTTTCTTTCTGTCCCACCCTTAAAAGGGCTGATCCCCTCAAAAAAAATCAAAGAAAACAGTTACTAACTGGAAGGTGCAAGCCATGGCTCAGTGATAACAATCTTGTTTTGGGTGTGAGGGGTTCAAGTTGCTCTTCAGGTACTTGGGCACACAATCCGTCTCAGTGCATTATTCAGAGCATGTTACATGGTGAATATTTATCCCACAATCACCAACACTGGTAAAGAAAAAAGTCAGGTGATCTGCTCAATGTTTCATGGCCTCGCTGTGCACAAGGTGATTGCTGCACTTCCTACAATACACTTGGAAAATGTTTCATCGGCCGTTAAGCAGTTTGGACCATCCTGAGATCATGAAAGCCACCATCATACAAATGCAACGCCGTAATTTTTATGCCAGGAGGAGGTGCTGTTTTTCAGATGGGGCAATTAACTGCAGTCCTGTCTGCCTTTTCAAGAGTGCCTCGAGCATTATTCAAAGAACAATTTAAAAAAAGAAAAACGATGGAGAAACTGGTTGGGTTCAAAGATGAAAGGGGGGGGGGGGGGGGAAAGAGAAGAGGACATCTGCATAATTTTCAATTTAATTCGCCCAGCCCTTCCCTATATTATTACTGAACTGTGCTCAGTAAAAGGGGAGGCATTTGATGCTACATTTTATGGGAGTGGACTTCACCCATAATCTAACAGGCTGAAGATTGTTTGTCACTGGTGATAATAGATAAGATAATGTTTCATTTATTATTTTGGGCTTGGCAGTGCTGAAGAGCAAGCAGGCCCAGCAGAAAGTGGCAACAGGTGGCAGCACAGTGGGTTAGCACTATGGCCTCACGGCGCTGAGGTCCCAGGTTCGATCCCGGCTCTGGGTCACTGTCCGTGTGGAGTTTACACATTCTCCCGTGTTTGTGTGGGTTCCGCCCCCACAACCCAAAAACGTGCAGAGTAGGAGGAGTGGCCAAGCTAAATTGCCCCTTAATTGGAAAAATGAACTGGGTACTCTAAATTTTTTAAAAAAGGAAGTGGCAACAGAGCCATGCTGGTGATATGCTGTTTGTAGCTTTGAGGCGAAGGGGCTGCACTAAACAGGAGCTAACGGAGAAAACAGTCCATGTATTGGTTTTCCAAGTCCCCCCCCTTCAAATTGACAATGTCACTAGATTGAACAAGAAGGTGTGATGCATTCTTAGTCATCTGCTGACTGGATTCATAAAGGCCTTTCCAAAACCGTTTTGACATTCTTGATTGATTCCTAAAGTGAAATATTACTCAGCTGTTGCATGCAATTGATTTGCCATTGAGATCATACAACTGAACACTTTACAGTACTTGAAAAATCGGGTCAAATATCATGCATATTAATATGGTTATTAAAATCCTTTAAATTTCACAGTGCACATTTTGCATTTAATACACACCAACATGATCAGAATATAGTTTCAAGACCATGGGCATGATTCTCCGACCCCCCCTGCCAGGTCGGAGAATCGCCGGGGGGTGGGGGGGCGTAGTGAATCCCGCCCGGACGCTCCGACGCTGGCTGCCGAATTTTCCGGCGCCGGTTTTTTGGCGGGGGCGGGGATTGCACCGCGCCGATCGGGGGCCCGTTGGCTGTGGACCCCCCCCCCCCGGTGATTCTCCAGTCCCCAATGGGTCGAACGGCCGCCCGTTTTCAGCCAGTCTGCCGGCGTGGATTAGACCAGGTCTGTATCGGTGGGAGCAGGCTCTGAGGGCCCCTCACGGTGGCCTGGCCCGCGATCGGGGCCCACCGATCTGCAGGCGGGCCTGTGCCGTGGGGGCACTCTTTCCCTCCGCGCCGGCCTGTGTAAAGCTCCGCCATGGCCAGCAGGAATCATGCCAGCGGTTCTGGGAATATGCTAGTGCTCCTGCGCAGGCCAGGATTGTGTGTTTAGGGCGGCGCCAACCACTCCAGCACCAGCTTAGTCCCCGCAGGTGCAGAGAATTCCGGGCAGCCTGACGCCAGAGTGGTTCACGCTACTCTTTTGCACCAGTACTGCCCGCCCCGCCGGATACCGGAGAATCCCGGCCCATATTCCTGTGCATCAAGAGCCATATAATTTCCTTCAGTGGCACAGAAGACTTGGTGGTGAAGCAAGTAGACAAAAAAATTGAAGAAATGTAGATCTTATGTTGTCCATTAAGCAATAAATGTTTCCTTCATTCCGATACTATAATTGTACTAAATATACCTCAGGTGTACTTAAGAACATTTATGGACCATGCAAGTTCACGTCTCCAATCCAAACTGTCTAACAGGGAGAAATCGCACAATCACACCACCCTCCTTCTCCTATTGTGAATTACTAACTTAAAAGTCCAAATTATGCAGTGAATAGTTTGGATTGGTCAGAAAGTATATTAAAATAACAGTCTTTATTATTGTCACAAGTAGGCTTACATTGACACTGCAATGAAGTTACTGTGAAAGGTCCCTAGTCGCCACACTTCGGCGTCTGTTCGGATACACAGAGGGAGAATTCAGAATGTCCAATTCACTTAACCTGCACGTCTTCCGGGACTTGTGGGAGGAAACCGGAGCACCTGGAGGAAACCCACGCAGACACGGGGAGAACGTGCAGACTCCACACAGACAGTGACCCAAGCCGGGAATCGAACATGGGATCCTATTGCTGTGAAACAACAGTGCTAACCAGAATGAGCGTGGAATGTCATTGACTGGCCGTCTTGGTCACATGACTGCTAATAATACACGACAGCATTAAGCAGATCTAGAGACATAATTCTAGGAAAACACAACTTACTAGTGTTCTCTTTGCTCTTATGTGCTCGGTCGAGTCCAGACCAGATTCCACGATTCGGATTCTCCGTGTCTAAGTGCTGGCGCCAAAGGAGAATTTGTGGACTTTCACGTCGGAAAAATCGGCGCCACACCTGCACGATTCTGCTACTGGTGAGGGGTTAGCACCGGAGTGGCTGGACTACCAGCAAATCCGATGGAAAACAGTGAGGGATGGCCCGTGATGTCAACATTCGCAGGGCTGACAAGCTGCAGCCGAGTTTAAACATTACACCACCCACACAGACTGATTGGGGCTGAAATGATGGGACAGGTTGTGCTGGAGTGCTCATACAGCTGATGGGTTGGTTGGGGCCAGGACGCACCCAGCAGGGGGGGGGGGGGGGGGGGGGTGGGGGGGGTCATCTATACAACCCAGGGCACGCCCGGGCTGTCAGCCACATGCACAGCTGCATGGTTGCCTTGTCGGTTGCGGTAATGGTGTTACCTCGACCCCAGAGCCTACTAGTCCCCCAGCCCTGGCAGAAGCCCCCCCCCCCCCCCCCCCAGGCCAGCGGCAAGGCTGTCGGCGAAGTATGATGGTGCTGGACACTGTCCGTATGCCCTCACTCTCTTAGCAGCCACCACGCCAGGTTCCCGATTTGTGAGCGCCATCAGGAACTTGGCCCATCGGAGGTGGAGAATCGCGGAGAGGCCCACTGATGATAAGCAAAGGGTGTCAGCGTAGGTGGCCTGCGTCGCATTGACACCGTTTTCAGGGAGGCGGCGCATCACGATTCAGAGTCAAACCGCCGCCTGCCCCGATTTGGCCCACGGGAGCTTTTCTCTGCCCGATTGCACGCACCAATTTCGGTGTCGGACAACAGAGAATCCCGCCCCACACGTCTCAAACTCCAGGACTGGATCCCAGAGCTTTACGAAGGCCCTGGCCTTTGCTCATCTCTCCCTCCCTTTTCAAATCCATTGATTCAACTTCCTCGGCCTCTTGCACTTCAGAACATAAGCAATGCCACAAAGATCTCCAAGTATCCATTTATGGATTTGCCAGAGAAAGTTATTTTCAAACGGAACATTCTCACATCTTCTAATTAGTGTCGCCAACTCAGACTGGCCTCATTCTTGGGAGATTTGGTCACGTGCTGTTTGATTACATGGCATTCAATCACGTGACGCCATTCGTGATGCTTAATCATGTGACATTTCCCACCATTTGTAAATATTCTGACATTTACCTTGGTTGAGCGTCTCAATATCACCAAACCTGAATATTTGATTTTTGAAGCCCCCCCCCCCCCCAACTCGTGCTGCAAGGAAATCGCGAGCCACTGAAATCTCCACTCACATCGGCTTGACTGGAAGATCCCGCTGGTGAGAAGGGCTGGAAAATCCCAATTTTATCGTGAAGGGAATAATATGATGTATTAATCCACAGGAAGACAAAATAATACATTCAAGGATAAGTAACCTTTAAATAAAAAAACAGCTTCTGTGATGTTTCTACAATATCAACCACACGAAGGAGCACCAAGTGAATTTGACTGACGCAACAGAAACTATAATCGATATAAAGAAATTTGACTTCTTATAAAACATAGCAAGTTTCAAAAATAAAACAAAAAAAATTTAATTCAGCAATTCCCACATGTCGTCGTGGAAACCCAACTTCAGAATGATGAGACAAAATCCTCAGGAAGAAGCAACAAAGCTGTTCTGACAGTACGACAGCCCAGCCCACATCACAGGCCGCGCGTGTGAGCATAGCCTCTACCAGGCTGTGTTTCGCTCTACCTCCCCCACCTTGTGGGCGGGTTCACACCAGCGGGAAATTCTGGTCCCACACCGGCACGCGGGTTTCCCGGCAAGGAGAGGTGCTGTCATTTCCCGTTGACAACAGCAGGTCTGGCAGATCCCACTGGCGGGCTGCCTCCACCGCCGAAAAACACGTGGCGGGCTGGTGGGAAAATCCCGCCCTGTGTTTCTTCTCCTCTTCCGCGCTCCCCAGATGTTCTCTCAGGAATTTATACTCTTTTGAGTACGTCAAATTAACAGAGGGTGACAAATTAGCAAACGATCAAATGAACAAATTATTCTCTTTTGAATAAAACAAAAGTCAATACATTGACATACTTGGGAATTTATATTAGCCCCAAAAACATCATCCTCACAACCAACAATGAAGCTGAGAAATGTGATTAACAGGGGCCCAGGGGGACTCAGCCAGTGAGATCTGCTTGCAAGGCACAGCAGCCAGGGTACTGCACACACTCGAATCAGGCACACAGGGACCATGAGGCCCGTGTTACCAGCAGCAGCAATCTGGAAACCAGTTTCACATGCCGCTACTCCGTCCCGATGAGGAAAGTTGCCAACGTTACTTCGGCTGTTGCGTCGTAGATTTACCCAAATAAAAAGATTTTAGGGGAAAAAATTCTTACCGATTTTGCCCTTCCTTTCAGAGCTCTGCCAGAGCTTTCAGAATTTGGTAACTGTGATCCTACAGCCCATTCCTGATTTCCAGGCCGTTCAGGCCAACGGAATCTTCCGGTCCTGCCGAAGGCGAACCCCCACTATGGGTTTCCTGGCGTTGAGGGGGGTGGATTCAATGGGAAATCCCACTGCTGTTCATCAGACTTTCTCTCGCCTTTAAATCTCCGTGAAACTTTGAATAGGAAATTACTATTCATGGGAGAGGAGAATGGCATAGTGACTGCCCCAAGACATTTGGGATGTGAGTGAACAAGACATGCGACTGTGCACCTCCTTAACCAATCAGAATGAGGGGTTGAACAGTGTAGAATCTGCCGCAAGAAGTGTAAATAAGCATAGTGATCTCAATGCCAAAGCAGGTACAGAAAGCAAAATAACGAGAAGGAAAGAAAAATTGAATGAAGAGAGAGAGAGAGAAGATAAAGACAGGGAGAAAAAGTGAAAGAAAAGTTGAAAGAGTGAGGCTACACATTTACAATTGTTAACTTTCAGGGCTAGAGAGGGTGATGATCAGTAATTATGATGTTTTACACTATTAAAAAATTTAGACTGAAGTGGACAAATCCAACCTTCCTGTGACCAGTTTACTTCATAATTACAGTGCAAATACAGGAACTTAATGACAATAAACGCAGCTGAAGGATAAACCGGGCAGTGAGATGCCATTAATGGCGGTGTAACTCGGAACAACTTCTGGATTTTGGTATTTACGTGTCCATCTACCCACAACTAAAATTGCTGTGCTGTTTGGGCATAAACAGTGAACACCACTAGCCTCGCTATTACTCGGAGTACAATTTATGCCTTTATTTTTACAAAAAAGCTAAATAAAATTTTTTGTGCGAAGGCCTCAATCTTAGTTCCACATAATCTGCTGCCCATGATCATGGGAAAAATTGCAGGATGGAAATATTTAAAACCACCTTTGAGGCATATCATAACTTCTTAAATGTCCTTTGTTCCGTTTTCCTATTTGTCTGCTCGTGTACTGTAGACTGGCAATTAATCAGCTTTCATACCCAATTAACGATCTTCAATGGAGACACAGGACTGATTCAAATTTCAGTTTTCAAAGCAATCACTTGAAATGTTGAACTCGAAACGGTTTTGTTGACTCATTTTGTAATCCAAAAGCTTTAGGATACAATATTCCAATGAAACTGTCTATGGGAAAAATAATTAAGTGACGGATATTTTGCAATGACTTGCTGGCAATTGTCCCAATTATGATGCAGGGTGAACCTTCTTACTGAGAGACAGAACACCTCTGAACTCATTCTTTCCTGGGCACGGCTGTTATCATGTATATGTCAATCTCTGAACTCCCAGTGAAGCATGCTTAATTTAAAGCTTGACGGCACCAAAGAGAGCAGGAAGATTTTGTTTAATCCTGCTGCTGGGAATATAGTCTGAACTCATGTATGGTATAACCGTATGCTTTAATCTTCCAGCTCAGGTTATGTATCTCGCCCAATGAAACCACACATATGGTTACTCGTGCTCTGATCCATGTCAGAGGCATTCAGGAGAAAGTGGTCACTTTTTGCGCGCCACGTGAAGCATCTGCATTATTTTAGAGCTCTGGGAAGTAGTGGCTAGGTTCATGTGATGAATGCCCAGCTAACAACTGTCTGCTCATGACCGGTCGTCAAGGCTGACATTATCAGGTCACCAGAAACTAATTTTAACCACCTTTATCATTATTCTAAATGAAACCATCATGTTTCTCATGTGAATGAAGCTTTACTTTATCGCATCAACTCAATTTGGCACTTAGCCGAAGGGTCACATTCGAGTCCCTGAGATCCGGCAATCTAGGAAATATAGCGACATCGCCAGGATGAGCTGTGGAGTAATCGGTCTTAACATTTGCTCAAACATTAATTGATCTGTGGCAATCTTCCCAGAAAAAAGACATTTCCCATATCATAAGGTTTGAGACATAGACATTTCCATCTTTCTTGTTGTTCCATTGCTCATCTGCTTGCAAAATAGCATCCATTGTAATTTTAGAATTGAAAGAAAATGTTGATTCTCTCTCAGTATTACGGCCTGCCAACACATTTTGCTCATTGGACTGGTTCCGAGGATGAGGGGATTATCCCGTGAGGAAAACATTGAACAGACTAGGCCTCTATTCCCTGGAATTTAGTAGTACCAAGTAATCTAATTGAATCATTCAGGGGGAATGTGTTTGTGTGGCGCATGCAGATTACATTGATTCCACCATGGGTCACTAACAGCGTGGCCTGCACGCCGGTTTTCGATGGAGGAACATTATGTGCCCCATGCGGGTAACGGACTGCGCTCCACCACTTATGTAAACTAACAATGCACAATAAATTTCTTACAGAGATTGACAGAGACGTTGCTGGGGGGGGGGACGTTTCCCCTGGCTTGGGGAGGGGTGGCTCAGGCTAAAGGGGTGACCATTTAGGACTGAGATGAGGAGAAATCTCTTCACTCAATGGATTTAAGAATATCCATCATTCTCTAAATCAGGAGGCTGTGGTTGCCCATTGAGTACATTCAAAACAGAGATCAACAGATGAGAGCTGAATGAATGAAAGGATATGGGGAAGTGCAGGCAGGGGCAGTAGAGGTAGAGCAATCGAGGTCTTATCGATTGGAGCAGGCTTGAAGGCCGAACTGCCTAGCCCTACTCCCATTTCTTTTTTTTAATAAATATATTTATTAAAAATCTTTCATAGTTATCAAAACACAAAACAATTAAACAGACATACACAATAGCAAAGAAAAAACATAAAGGCAAAAAAGCAGAAACATATACAACACCTAATTATCTTTTTTTTTTAAAGTATTATTTTTAATAAATTTAGAGTACCCAATTCATTTTTTCCAATTAAGGGGCAATTTAGCATGGCCAATCCACCTCGCCTGCACATCTTTGGGTTGTGCGGCCGAAATCCACGCAAACTGAGGGAGAATGTGCAAACACACGGACAGTGGCCCAGAGCTGGGATCGTGCGGCAGCAGGGCTAACCCACTGTGCCACCATGATGCCCTCGCCTAATTATCTTTAACCCAAAAACTAAGCCTAACCCCCTAACAGCTGACGGTGACTAACTCCTTAAAAAAAGGAAATTAATGGCTACCATGTTAGTAGAACCCCCCCACCCATTCCCGATGGTGTACTTGACCTTCTCCAAATACAGAAATGATAGGAGATCACCCAGCCAAGTTGAGGCACTGGGCGGTGCAGGAGACCTCCACCCCAGCAGAATTTGCCTCTGGGCTATCTATGAGGCAAAGACGAGGACTTCCGATTTCATCCCCGATTGAGCCACCAACGAATCAGAAAACCCAAAATGGCCACCAGCAGATGTGGGTCCAGGGCTACACAGAGTATCCTGCTCTCATTTCTTACACTCTTATATAATTTTACCCCAGCGGAGGAGGTTGGACCTATTCCATGGTGTCCAGTGTTTACTTCAGAACCCTGTAACTCAACGAGTGTTTATTTTTTGTTTGAGGGATCAGCGCAGAGGTTGATGAGGTGATGCTTTCCACCGGCATTTCTAAATAGCCAGGGTCAGCATGTTTACCGTGAAGTACACAGTTGTGTTGAGACCAGGGCTAGCTTACTGGAGATGAGTGTGTGCTTCCTGCCCGCCTCGCAGGGGTTTGAGTACCCAAGAAGGGCTTTAGGAAGAGTATTCAATAAACTCTTGTGACTCTGGACAGAGCCCCTGTGACATGAAGACAAAACTGAGCCTGTGGCCCAGCAGCTCAGGGATTGTCGATACTGCGGGACGAAGGCAGGTGGAGCTGGATAACCGAGTGGACAGGTGGATAAAAGGAAAGCTGTTCAATGTCCAGGGAAGCACTGAGCAGTGCTAGGAACTGTGGAAAGGTCACCCCAACAGGGCAGCGTTTTGCTATCAAAACATTTTGTGATACTATGGTTTTTTAATAAAACTTGTGTGCCACTTGACTCCTCAACAATGCTGGCTTTTTACCTCTGAGGGAGTATTCCTTAAAAGGTGCTGCTCTAGGCAATCACTGTTAGAGTATCCATTAATCTTTATGCCAGTGTTTATTCCTAATGCAATGGACCTAATGGAGAGTCCTAAAAATAAACGACAGCCAGAGGCAGTAAATTTTATTTGTCCATGTAGGATTGTTGCTCTACATTACACTAAGCTATAAATAGTTACTCGGATCAATGCCATGTTGCCATTTAAAATTACAGCAAACAAGGATGTCCTGTCCCATTCAACGAGAGGTTTATCATTTTTAAATAGTTTCTATAATTCTTTCAGCTTAATAACATGTTGCCTTTTTATGGTTAACAGGACCAATTCAACTAGTATCATAGAATTTACAGTGCAGGAGGAGTCCATTCGGCCCATTGAGTCTGCACCGGCCCTTGGAAAGAGCGCACCACTTAAGCCCACACCTCCACCCTATTCTCATAACCCAGTATCTCCACCTAACCTTTTTGGACACTAAGGGCAATTTATCATGGCCAATCCACCTAACCCGTACATCTTTGGACTGTGGGAGGAAACCGGAGCACCCGGAGGAAACCAACGCAGACACGGGGAGAACGTGCAGACTCCGCACAGACAGTGACCCAATCCGGGAATCGAACCTGGGACCCAGAGCTGTGACGCAACCGTGCTAACCACTGGGCTACCATGCTACCCTGCAGAAAGCTTAATGGCGGCAGTGGGCAATTAATTCAGGGGAGGGTTAACATAATTTTGGTCTTGCCCGATTTGCACAGTTCAACTGCTCACTGAATAAATTCACTAAAGCCACCCTGGGAGTCTTCCTTTGGTGGTTGTTTTGAATTCAATCTGTGTATCACAGGAAACCACAATTGCTTTATAATGATCAGAATTATTCTCTGCAACCTCTTGAAGTCTATGAAGTGTAAATATAAATGTAAATAAAGTCCATATTGAGATTACTTTGTTGACCAAAGACATTATGAAAAAAAGTCACAGCCCAAGTTTTCGTTACCAAAAGGGCAAAATTGTGATTTGTTTTTGTAGATATGCGGGTGTATTTAGTCATGTCGAATGAATAGCATTCCAATTCTCTTCTGGTACTTTGTGGTAAACTAAGGCAGGCCTTTCATCTGCTTCCATAGCGCGGAATTCCTGGAACAGGTCGCTAGTCTGTCACCTGAGGTTTATAGTTTGAGGGGCGCCACTCTGCATCAATCATGACTGACCAGAAGTGTCTCCCGCTCTTACCGTCAGCCAGTGGCGTGTTGGAAGGATTTTGCAGGTTGACACACTCAATCTATTATGAACACACCTTCCTTGGCCATCACGTCCTGGTTCAGAGGCAGGGATGCTACCCACTGCGACACAAGACCTCCAAATGCATAACAGTACTGTCGTATGAATGAAAGGAATTGATGAATGGAGGCCCTCTCTCTTGAGCCACTATTTCTGCTTGATTCTTCTTTGTAAGTTATTTTTACTGTTCGCTGGAGTTCAGAAGAATCAGAGGGGATCTCACAGAAACCTATAAAATTCTAACAGGATAATAATAATCTGCAATGAAGTAACTGTGCAAATCGGCTTGTCGCCACACTCTGGGGCCTGTTCGGGTACACAGAGAGAATTCAGAATGTCCAATTCACTTAACAAACAGGTCTTTCGGGACTTGTGGGAGGAAACCAGAGCACCCGGACGAATCCCATGCAGACACGGGGAGAACGAGCAGACTCCGCACAGACAATGACCCAAGCCCGGAATCGAACCTGGGACCCTGGCGGAGTGAAGCAACAGTGCTAACCACTGTGCTACCGCGCCACCCATTAGACAGGGTAGATGCAGGAAGGATGTTGGGGGTGTCCGGAACCAGGGGTCACAGTCTGAGGATACGGGGTACACAAATTAGGACTAAGATGGGGAGAAATTTCTTAATCTAGAGAGTGGTGTGCCTGTGGAATTCTCTACCACAGATTGTAGTTGAGGTGAAAACATTGTATGTTTGCAAGAAGCAGTTAGATATAGCACTTGGGGCGAAGGGGATCAAAGGATATGGGGGGTGTGGGAAGTTGGATGAGGCTACTGAGTTGGATGATCAGCCATGATCATAACGAATGGCAGAGCAGGCTCGAAGGGCCGAATGGCCTTCTTCTGCTCCTATTTTTTATATTTCTATGAGAGCAAGCTGAGGCTATATCAATCGGTGTAGTTTATATAGTCAACCTTGTTTAAAAAATGGAGTCTCTCAAGTCCTCCTTGCAAATCGAAATGTGACAGGAAATGATTTTATGTTGGCAGTGTATTTTATACATTGTCACCTTCTCATATTTTACAAGAAAATCACCTCAATCAATGCCAGTAAAGAGTTTTGGGAAATTCTGTGGTCAGGAAAGGTATAAATTAGTTTTTTAAAAATATATAAATTTCCTCCATGTATCGTTTACAAAGAAAAGCTTTGTTAGATTTCTCCTTTGTGTTTTCTGTGTGCGCTAAGAAATAGCTTGATTTGATTGGATGGGATTTGTTTCTTGTCACGTATACCGAGGTACAGTGAAAAGTATTTTTCTGCGAGCAGCTCAACAGATCATTAAGTACATGGGAAGGAAAGGGAATAAAAAGAAATACATAGTAGGGCAACACAACATATACAATCATATACAACACCGGCATCGGATGAAGCACACAGGGTGTAGTGTTAATGATGTCAGTCCATAAGAGGGTCATTTAGGAGTCTGGTAACAGCGGGGAAGATGCTGTTTTTGAGTCTGTTTGTGCGTGTTCTCAGACTTCTGTATCTCCTGCCCGATGGAAGAAGTAATGTGGGCGGGGCAAATTGAATGCAAGCCTTCCCTTTATTTATTGTTACCGTGACTATATAATTCTGTGGGAATTGGTGTCCCACTTCTGTCCCAAAAAAACAAAGAAGAGCAAAAAATTAATTCCCTCTTTGGAAACCTCTCTTTTCTCTCACCCAGAAAATCTCTCAAGTTTGGCATAGCGTTGTACTGGAGATAATATTAAATATTGTGTGTTATTGCGATAGGAAGTAAAATTACAAAGTACACTGCCCAGAAAAAGGCCATTCAATATAACCAGTCTGTGGTGGTGTTTTAACTTCACTTGAGCCATCTCCCACCCTTCTTCATATATCAGCATAACAGACCATTCCTTCTCTCGCTCCCATGTTTAAACAGGCTCCAAGCAAGTTTTCATAGTTAAGAACATCTCATGAGGTGTTGGTAACTGGGGTACTGAAACACAGATACCTCATTCCCTCAGTAAACCACATGAGCATTTGTTGAAACAATGCCTCATCTTTGCAGATCGACAGCGAGCAATTGAAAGATAATTCAGTGTGACTACTTACAGCTTCAATCTTGTCAGGGTTGGACAACAATGCTACTCCCATGCCACCCTGCAAAGGAAAAGAAAACAATTAGCTGGAGTCAAAGCTGCTTAATTTAAGGAAGAACATGTAGCAAGTAATAAGCAAACCAGAGGAATAACGTGCTCATTCCAAACAACAAATTGAAGTGTAAGTGCCTTGGGAGATTCCGAGATCTGCGAAAGAAGCTGTTTCTGTGAAATATCTCGGGACAATGTAGTGCTTTATTCTGTTAAAGGCACTATATAAATGCATCTTTCTGTTGTTTTATTATTAAATGTTAAATTAAGCCCCGATCTCAATAACAAGGTGCATTCAGTTGTTTGCCACTGTACACTGGAATGTAATTAGTAAGCAAAGAGCTGATCTTAATGTATAATCTCGAGTATTAGAATTTGTGTAAACATTGTTGTTGGACTGTGTCCCATTTGCACATATTTTATAAAATGAGAAGCTTTATTCTAAGGGATTTAAATTTCTGTGCCTAAAATCAGGTTACAACACTTCCAGTAATTGACTGAACAGTACCAGTAATTGACTGGGGAGGCAAAGTGGTTAGCACTGCTGCCTCACAGCTCCAGCATCCCGGGTTCAATTCCGGCCTCGGGTAACTATCTATGTGGAGTTTGCACTTTCTCCCGGTGTCTGCATGGGTTTCCTCCAGGTGTTCCGGTTTCCTCCTGCAGTCCAAAGATGTGCAGGTGAGGTGGTTTGGCCTCGCTAAATTGCCCCTTCGTGTCCAAAAGGTTAGGTGGGGGTATGGGTGGAGGCATGGTCGCTCTTTCCAAGGGGCTGTGCAGATTCGATGGGCTGAATAGTGTCCTTCTGCACTGTAGATTCAATGGTTCTAACAGCAGTAATTGGAGTGGCACATCTGACCACACAGTTCAGCCTCACCTTTCACCTACAAAGTCACAATTTATGGCCTGCCCACATTCTCAGCTTGTTCCCAACACTTCAAGCACCCGATTCATTACCAAAGTGTGCAGAATTATTTAGATCCATGCTTAAATTGGTGTTTTTATTTCATGGGTACAAAATATTTATTGCAATTTTATAGCCTTATCTGAAGACATTCGGAATGTGTCGATATTACAAACTGCCCAAAGTGAAACTTTCCACTTGACAATAAGGTGAGGCGATAAAAAGGCAGAGAATGCACAGATCTGCTTACTGGACCTTTACCATTCATTGTGAATGCAATTCTACCAATTCCACATAAAATTATTTAGGATAAAAAGGGGCACAACCAAAAAAGACCCCTCAATGTTTGCCCAGTAGATCAGTTTTTCAAGGAATTGAATTCATTAATCTGCTTGAAAGTGGGCATTAATAAATAGTAAAAGGCCCGATGAATTGGGCATTGCTCATCGTGAAACACAAGTTTCAGAAACCTCAATTATTGTCAATAGAAATGGACTGGCCAATTCGGATTGGATTGGAGAAAGTGGTTCAAAATAACAGAACACCGCATTTAAAAAAAACAGATCTTCACTGCATTCGCAACAGTCATGATTAACCTCTTAACAATGCATTTGTAATAATGTGGAAAGCACTATCCCAGTTCAATGCTACCTGAATTATCGTTACATATTACAATTGCAAAGTCGGATCTGAGATATCCATTATTAGATCAAGATTGAACTGATTATAAACTTGAGCTGTAAAATTCTATGATTCTGTCCAAAGTAAAGATGTTATCCTACTTTGGAAAATTAAAGGATAGCAATTTAATTCCCATCTCATGAACGGTTAGCTCTTCTGTCAAATTGAGGATACCTCTCGCTGCTAAGAATGATTTATTTTCCAATTAAGGGGCAATTTAGCGTGGCCAATCCACCTGCTCTGCACATCTTTGGGCTGTGGGGGTGAGACCCACGCAGAGACGGGGAGAATGTGCAAACTCCACACGGAGAGTGACCCGGGAACGGGATCGAACCTGATTCTTCGGCGCCGTGAGGCAACAGTGCTAACAACCACGCCACCGCGCCACCCTGCTAAGCTGAGGTTATATCACTCAGTGCCGTACCAGGGAATTACAGTTTTTCCTGCTCCATTACCTTTATCTTATCCAAGACCAAATTCTAGGGCCCGAGGTTTCTGACAGTAATGGAAAGGTCAACGCTTTCACGAGTGTTAACATTCTGGTGCCAGTTTCTCAACACTACTCTGTCACATTGTTAAGAAAAATTAGATTAGAATCTAGTTCTGAAGTTCACTTCAGAATGAAGTAACATTTCCCACTGAATTCCCACTGAGTGCATAACATTTAAAATGTGCCAAATTCAGCCCTTGATGGAATGTTTCCAACTGCGTTCAACAGGGTTCAAGGACCACATGGCAGCTCAGTCAAGGGGAATTTCAAGTTCACTATCTGTGTCAGAAGGCTACAAACCCTTGACTACATTCTGTTGAGTTATTGCCCTTGCTATAAAATATTCTAAGTGCTTGGGTTACAAAGGTCAGCTTACGAGCATGGAATGCATTGACTTACGCTCCCCTGTGTAGATGTTTATTGCTATTACCAGGATAAATGTTTTACTCCCCCCCCCCCCCCCCGATTACGTGAAGACGGTCTCTAACCCTGTGAGAATGCTCCGTAAACTAGTTAACGTATCACAATAGCGTAAAGGCCACTCCGAGTTCCCTCACTTCCCTGCAGCAAGGTGTCAGGATGCAGTCAGCATTCAGCGAAATGGCAGACCCAACATGTCCACCAGAGGGTATGAGGCTTTACTGGTTTCAGTCATTATATAGGTATCTCTGAACAAGAGTATTAAAAGTCCTGGAACTATTCAGCAAGTCTGGAAACATCTGCGGAGAGCGAAACAGAATTAATGTTTTGAGTGGACTTTGACTCTTCTTCAGAGCCGAATTCTACGTTCTGAAAAAGTCATATTCTTTTTACTAATAAACATTTTATTGAGGTATTTTTGATATTATAGCAACAACGAAATAAAAATGTACATGAAACTATAAACATAGTGCAAAAGCCGTCTCCCTCCCTTACAGGTTCCACCTCTATTAACCCCCTACGCTAAGCTAAACTAACCCCCCCCCTCTGCTGGCGATTAATTTTCCACAAAGAAGTCAATGAATGGTTGCCACCTCCAGGTGAACCCTAACAGTGACCCTCTCAAGGCGAACTTGATATTCTCCATACAGAGAAAGCTTTGTATTCGGGGGCTTTGAGTCCCTCCAAGCTAATAGTATCCATTTCCAGGTTACCAGGGAAGCAAAGGCCAGAACGTCTGCCTCTTTCTCCTTCTGGATTCCCGGGTCTTCCGACACCCCGAAAATCGCCACCTCTGGATTCAGCGCCACCCTTGTTTTTAACACCGTGGACATGACGTCCGCAAACCCCTGCCAAAATCCCCTAAGCTTCGGACATGCCCAGAACATGTGGACATGGTTCGCTGGTCCTCCCGCACATTTTGCACACCTGTCTTCCACCCCAAAGAATCTGCTCATCCGGGCCACTGTCATGTGAGCCCGGTGAATAACCTTAAATTATATCAGGCTGAGCCTGGCACATGTTGTGGACGCGTTGACTCTACTCAACGCGTCCGCCCATAGACCATCCACTATCACTCCTCCCAGCTCCTCCTCCCACTTGCGCTTGAACTCCTTGGTCTGCATCGCCTCTGACCCCATAAGTTCCTTGTAAATGTCAGAGATGCTCCCTTCTCCTACCCACCCTTTGGAAACTACTGTACTCTGTCCTGAATTGCCTTAGCGGTAGGAGCAGGAAGGTTGACACCTGTTTACGTTGGAAGTCCTGCACCTGCAGATACCTGAATTTGTTTCCCCTCGCCAACCCAAACTTCTCCTCCAGCGCCCTCATACTCGGAAAGCTCCCCACTATAAATATATCCCCCATCCTCTCAATCCCTGCTCTCCGCCATATCCGGAACCCCCATCCATACTTTCCGGGGCAAACCGGTGATTATTTATTTTTATTTTTTTTAAATAATTTTTATTGGAATTTTTTACAGAAAATATAAAAATATAACAACAAGTATAGCAACAAGCAGCAATATGCAACTAACAGCCCCATAACACCCAAAATTCCCCCCAAACGGTAACATCATTACAGATTGGGGACCAGACTGATGCTCCCTCTGCTCCCACGTGTTTCCTCCATTGCCCCCAGACTCTCAGGGCCGCCACCACCACGGGGCTGGTGGAGTACCGTGCCAGCGGGAACGGCAGAGGCGTAGTTACCAATGCCCCCAGACTGGTGCTCTTGCATGAAGCCACTTCCATACGCTCCAATGCCAACCCCTCCCCCACCACCCACTTCCTGATCATGGCTATATTCGCTGCCCAGTAATAGTTACTAAAATTTGGCAGCGCCAGCCCGCCCTCTCCCGACTCCACTCAAGCATTACATTCCTTACTTGTGGGGTCTTGCCCGCCCAAACGAAGCCAGTGATCACTTTGTTGACCCGTTTAAAAAAGGACCACGGAATAAAGATGGGGAGACATTGAAACACGAACAGGAATCTCGGGAGGACCGTCATCTTCACTGACTGCACCCTCCCAGCCAGTGACAACGGAAGTGTGTCCCATCTCCGAAAATCGTCCTTCCTTTGGTCCACTAATCGGAAGAGTTTTCTCGAGACTGCGTATTCGGCACAATCTTGCATCTTTGACCAAGTAGGGTGGTCAGTCAGTTTTGCGGGTGGGACCTGATTCAGATTAAATTAATCTTGAATCAGCGCAAAAGATAACTAAATGCACAAACGTATGCACTTTTGCACATAATTCACTTATATTTAAGATTCCCCAGTCATTTGGTAGTACAGAATGTGAGTATTACTGAAAATAAGAAACATGTTGAAGCTTTTCATCTCATCAGGGAGCTTCACAAGAATACCAGTATAAGAGGAAAACAGTTATTGTTTATACTGTACAGGAAGAGAATGCCGACTGGTTGACAAGCTGACTCTGAATGATAGAGGCTTTGCCAAGGAGAATACACCAGCTGATGGTGATGACAATTAACTGCCAAGCATTGTTACAAATTTAAATCAGGCATGTTGATCCTGATTGACTAAGACATTGCCCTCAGGAATGTCAGCAAATGGCTGTCGCTTATATTATTCAGCTGAAACAGACACAGTGTGTACAAATTCTTTCTGTCTGCAAAGAACAGTGGCTCCTGTGTGCTTCCAATGCACACAAATACACCACACTGTGAGCCTGACTGACAATCTTAAATTGGTTGCCAGCGTAATTCTTAACACAGAGGATTATTTAGCAAATGTTGCCCAAACGTGAAATCACATCTAATATGTTTTGAGCATTGCAAGCACGGGATGGAACATTGTAAGCACGGGATGGTTGGGTGCGGTTTGTACCTTGCCCATTGAGAACAGCTGCTGGGACATGCTGTTTGGTACAAACACCGTCACCATCAACTGGTACGTTCTCCATGACAACGCCTCCACCAATCAGAGTCCATTTGCCAACCAATCAGCATTCTTTATCTCATACGGTACCAAATTGACTACTTTCCCCTCACAATTGTATTCTTGCGGAGTGTACTAATGAGTAAAGGATGAAAAGCTTTGACATGTCTGATTCCCCAGTCTTTTGTACTGGTTCAGTCAATTCCCACCTGGATTATGGAAATAAAACTAGCAAAAGCTTGGCATCAGTATTTGTATCCCATAGGCACTATCCTTGCAAATATTACAGAAGAAACATTGGACATTACACCGTACATTGTTCTAAACTGTCACAGCAATTGATCAAAAATAAGAAGCCACTTTATTACTTTTGACCCCTCTGCTGGAAGAGGCATAGAATGATACAGCTGTATCTGTGCCAATTCTTTGAAGCTGCTGGGCCATAACCAGCAGCTTTTTATAAAAGGTTTGCGCAGGTTTCTTGTTTTTGCACACGATGCCTTTAGTTGGAAAGTCAAGAATCCCATATGCCTTTTAAACAACCTTCTCAACTTGTCCTGCCACTTCAAAAGCCTGTGTACATGAATTCTAGATCTCTCTGTTCCTGCATTGCTTTTAAAATTTCATTCATTTTGGCTCTCTTCATTATTGCAACCAAGTGCAACTCTTTATATCGCAATGCTAAATTTTATCTGCCATGTTATCTGCCAATTCATCAATCTGTGTGCAATCTGTTACCATCCTCCTCGTAGTTTATTACATTTTTGAGGTTTTTGTTAAACTTTTATTATGCTCTGTATATCTAAGTTACAAATGCACATTAACAACACAAATACCTAATTCTGACACCAGGGGAAGACCACTATGTACCTTCCTCTCCAGAGTGAAATGTAACCTTCATCACTTCTTTCTGCTTTCAGTCCCTTAACCTAGTTTGTATCCATACTGCCACTCTCCTGTTGACCTCATGAGCTTACATTTTTCTAACAAGTCTATTATGTGGTATTTTCTCAATTGCCTTTAGAAAGCCCACAAAAGGGCAGCACTGCGGTCTCACGGCGCCGAGGTCCCAGGTTCGATCCCGGCTCTGGGTCACTGTCCGTGTGGAGTTTGCACATTCTCCCCGCGTCTGCGTGGGTTTTGCCCCCACAACCCAAAGATGTGCAAGGTAGGTGGATTGGCCACGCTAAATTGCCCCTTCATTGGATAAAATGAATAGGGTACTCTAGAAAGCCCACAAACACAACAATACTATCCTCATCAACCTTCTTTCCTTTAGTCAAAGACTATTTGCCTTTCCATTTACTAATCCGTCTTTTTGCCAACATCAATTAATTTTGTCCCAGGTTATTGTTTGCAAAGTTTCCTCACCACCAACATTAGGTTGACTGGCCTGTAGTTACCAGATTTAACCTTCTTCCCTTTGTTTGAACAGGCATGGAAATTTACAATCCTGCAGTCTGTGTTATACTCCTGGTAACTAGTTGATGAAGAAAGAAACCAGAGCCGGTCATTATTTGGAATAAATTATTCACAGAATGAAACATTACAAATATATACCCCTGACTCCACTCTGTCAGGAAGTGATGCTTTATATGTACTCAAGCAACCATCTAATCAATGCCCTACACCTTTTTGTACTTAACTTTAATTGATACAAGTAATACCTTGTCAGGACTCCCACATCTAAGACTGTGACCAGAGCATCTAGAATCTTCACCACAATTAAAATGTGCCAACTTGTGCTTGTTGAGGGCGATTTGACGAGTCTTCCAGTATGACTGTCAGAATCTCGCAATGGCATTGAAACAAGCCATATGTCCCACCTGCCAGTATGTATGCTCTACATAAACTCCCTTCCACCCTTCATCTAATGCAATTAACATTCTCTTCTATTCCTTTCTGAGGATGATGTGGAGATGCCGGCGTTGGACTGGGGTGAGCACAGTAAGAAGTCTTACAACACCAGGTTAAAGTCCAACAGGTTTGTTTCAAACACGAGCTTTCGGAGCGGAGCTTTCACCTGAGGAAGGAGCCGTGCTCCGAAAGCTCGTGTTTGAAACAAACCTGTTGGACTTTAACCTGGTGTTGTAAGACTTCTTTCTGAGGATGGGGGAGGGCAGTGGTAGAAGATGGGCAATTTTGCAAGTGGACCTGACTCAGTCGAGAAGAACCAGAAAACAGAAAACAAACAAAAACTAACAGCCGACTTTTATTGGGATAAGTGTCCTTGCCATATGTGCAGCATACAAACATTAACCCGACCATGGTGACTAGAGTTAAATACTGCGTCAAGCCACAGGCAATACTTGTTAAGTTGGTTATGAATATTTCATTCAGCAATACAAGTACAAACACTTTCCTTTTCAAATCGCACAGTGTAATTCTTTACAGTAGGAAAAATCTATTGTGAATGGAGAGTTGGACGTCGTGCTGTTTTATATCAACGGGGTAGGTATCAACATGCCGTGATAGGGAAAGATGACACAGCAAGCATAAATTGCAGAAACTAAGAAAGCGTTACAGAAAGTCTGATCTTACCTTGGTAGAATATTCTTTCGGACAGCCCATGTTCACATCTATTCCAGCTACATCATTTTCTCTGTGCGGAAAGTAAGGAATATATTCAGAAAAATATACATGGTTTTCAAAATATTCTGCAAAATAAACATCATAGCTTCATCATCCTTACATTCAGAGTTACAATTTCATACGGCTGACACCCGTTTTGCTGCACACGGTCACACGCAGAATGTGATGACACCAGTGAAACATTTAATTGTGTGCTGAACACAAGGCACAATGTGTGAAAGGGATGGTTCACAACTGTTGCTCACCATGAATGAGAGGATACTGTTTCACAGTAAAACTGTTTGTAATAGTTAGGATGCACCATCACATTGTGAAATATGTAATTCTTTGATGTTTTGATTTTATATAAAGATTTATTTTGGAAGTGTGACAAACAGCTGATAAAACACCAGGGTGTAATTCAGCGGACTCAAGTTGAAGTCCGCTGAACGGAGTGATTAGTGGGGTGACTCTCTCCAGCTGCAGCGCTGAAAAACGTCCCGCTATCCAACGCCATCTGCGTTTTCTTTTGGCCTTGGGGAGTTCCGAGATCGCACAAGCTGACCAGGAGGAAATGCTCCTTGCCGATCGGTGGGGCCATTTTGAAAGGCTGCCCGATCTCTCCCGTCCACCCCCTCACCTTCCCCAACCTTTAGGAGGCCCCCGGGAATCCCCCCCAACCTGGCAAGGTCTTCAGGCCCGACCCGAATGGCGGCCTTCACCCGCTCACACACCTCCTCATCCACTAACAGCCCTACATCCAGTCTCCACTGCAGGCGGTGCTGCCCCCCCCCCCCCCCCAACCCCCCGGCCGCTCCACCCCGCGATCCACTTGCAAGTCCACCCAATGTGGCGTGTGATCTGAAACCACAATTGCTGAGTACCTCAAATCAATAACCCCCGTCAGCAGTGCCTTGTCCACCACAAAATAATTAATCCGAGAGTACACTCAGTGCGAATGGGAAAAGTACGAAAATTCCTTCGCCCTCAGCCTCCCAAACCTCCACGGATCTACCCCCTGCCATGTGCTCCATGAACCCTTTCAATTCCTTCACCAATACCGATACCCTCCCCGACTTTGACTCGACCGGTCCAACCCTGCTTCAATGACCATGTTAAATCCCCCCCCCCCCCATGAACAGCCAGTGCAAATCCAGATCAGGGATCTTGCTCAGCACCTGCCTCGTAAACTCGTAAAATATTGCCCACCTCAGACGCCATTTGCTTATCAGCAACGCCACCCCTCGCGTCTTCATATCTAATCCCGAATGAAAGACTTACTCTACCCACACTTCCTTAGCCTAGTCTGGCCCTCGATTTTCAAGGGCGTTTCTTGCAAAAAGGCCACGCTTCCCTTGAAGTTTCTCAAGTACACAAGCACACGCGACCATTTGACTGGCCCATTCAGCCCTCTCACAATCCATGTGACGTACCTGCCCCCCACCCCCACCGCTACATTAACCACCTCTGCACTCCCATTAACTAGCTAGCCTGGCAGTCCCCGCCCATGGCTCCAAACCCCCACAATATACCCATCCACTCGCTTGCACATATCCATATAAAAAGGGCAATGAAATAAGAAAAAGGTGCACTCACCCTCCATGTTTCCCAAATACCCTACCACAGAACCCAACAAGACTCCTCAAAAAAGAGAGGTTTTCCCCAAATCAACAAACAAAAAGCAACAAAAACGAAAAAAGTGAGCAAAAAAAACGACATCTCCTCACACCTCCTCCACTGTTCAATGTCCACCTTCTCCTGCCAGTCCATTATCCCTTAAAAACTCCAGCTCCTCCCCTGGTGTCTCAAAATAATGTTCTCGGCCGTTGTAAGTCACCCAGAGGCGGGCCGAGTACAACATCCTCAACTTCACGCCCTTCCTAAAGAGGGCAGCCTTCACTCTGGTAGGGTATTTGGGAAACCCGGCTCTCCTCTTTGCCAGTTCCTCTCCCAGGCACTGGTACACCCGGAGCTCATTACTTTCCCAGGTGCACCTCCTCGTCTGCCTTTCCCACTGCAATATTTTCTCCTTGTCGAGGAATCGGTGGAGCCACACCGCGATCGCCCATGACTGCTCGTTTGCCTGCGGCTTCCTCATCAGCGCCCTCCTCTTCAGCGCCCTCTGCTCCTGGTCAACTTCCAGGGGCCGGACAAAAGCCCCCTCCCCGGTCAGCTTCTCCGACATCTTGGCTACATATGAGCCAGCATCCACTCCCTCGATGCCATCGGGGTCCCCCACAATTCTTAGGTTAGCTTCCGGGAGCGGTTCTCCAGATCCTCCACCTTCTGCTTTAGCCGCTCCTGGGTCTCCCGCATCATCCCGATCGTGGCCGCCAACGAGGTGAGCTGCTCCTTCACCTGGCCCTGGGACTCCAGTCTCTGTTCCACTCGATCAATTCCATATTTTGGTGGTTTCACTGCCTTGGCTAGGTCCTCCTGGGCTTCCCTCCTCTGCCGGGTGAACTTCTCATTTAAGAAGTCCACCAGTTGCTCCGTTGACCACTGAGCAGCCAGGGCTGACCCTTTACCCTCCGCCACCTTCACCTGTGGTGCACAAAGAATTTCTTGCTCCAACAGGTCCCTTCTTCTCGACCCAATTCCAGTCGTGGATCCATCCACCGGCCCCACCAGTGGAGCTTAACTTCCCTCCACCACCTGGACACCTTTTCCCACCAAAACAACCGCCCAACAAACGGGGTAAAGGACCAAAATAACTGCTTGAGCAGGAGCTGCCAAATGGACGACCACTCACTCCATGGCTGCCACCGGAAGTCTTGCGTGGACCAGTACTAAACGGTGCTCTGGGAAGGTCTCCCAGGCCCTGCTGTTGAGTCCTGGGGGATGGGTGAATCCAGCATCTGGGTATTTTAATATGAGCCATAAGTCTCATTTAATATGCAGATTTGCATCTCGTCCAGCGAGGGTGCGATCCAGATCCCGCCGGGCGGAGTGAGTCGGGCGACTCTCGATCGGCCCGGCGCAGAGCCAGGTTTGGGGCTTGGGCGCAATATTGTTGCGCCAGACCCCCTTTAGGTGCAAGGAGGTCGCTGAATCGCATCCCAGGTTTTTTATAACATCTGTAACATTGCTCAGGGTGAATTGGTGGATACACTGTCTTATACAAATCGGGTGGTTACCAACATAGCGTAACAGGGAGAGTCTTCCAGAGATCAACTATTACTGCACCCAATTCTATTCTCTCCCAAAATTCCATCAGGAGTCACTGGATAGGGATCAGAAGCAAGAACACTGATTGAGTTTTCCTCCTCGTTCACCATCTATTACCTCCAAATAAAGATCAATTAAATCAATACACATACCATGTAGAATGAGGATATTGTTCTTTTGTCCTTGTATAAGCATTTGTCTCTCCCCTCCTCAATTCACTGACACCTTCCTGAGGTGCAGTGTTGGATTACGAGTCACTAAGCACCCTGCAGCACCCAGCTAAAAGGGATCAGTTCTCGCCGTGGGTTTCCTCTGGGTGCTCCACTTTCCTCCCACAGTCCAAAGATGTACAGGGTAGGTGGATTGGCCATGATTCATTGGCCCTTAGTGATCAGGGGCTGGATTCTCCCCTACCCGGCGTGACGGGGGGTCGCGGCGTAGGGGAGTGGCGCCAACCACTCAGGGGTCGGGCCTCCCCAAAGGTGGGGAATTCTCCGCACCTTTGGGGGCTAGCCCCGCGCCGGAGCGGTTGGCACCAGAAGACTGGCGCAAAAAACCGGCGCCCCCGGCAGCGGGGCTGGCCGAAAGGCTTTCGCTGGTCGGCGCATGCGCCGGCAGTGACATCAGCGGCCAGCTGCCGCTGACGTCACCACCGGCGCATGCGCGATGTGGGTTTCTCTTCCGCTATGGCGGAGGCCGTGGCGGCCGCGGAAGGAGAAAGAGTGCACCCAGGGCACTGGCCCGGAGTCTGAGCGGGGGGCCCCGATCGCGGGCCAGGCCACCGTGGGGGCATCCCCCGGGGTTCGATCGCCCCCCCGCACCCCCCAGGACCCGCTGATCCCGCCGTTACAGAGGTGGTTCAAACCTTGGCGGCGGGAGAGACCTCCCAGCGGCGGGACTTCGGCCCATCCGGGCTGGAGAATCACCGCAGGGGCCTCGCCGATCAGAGTGGCGAGATTTCCGCCACCGCCACTTCCCAGGTGGCGGAGGAGTTATGGGGTTGCAGGGATAGGGCGGGACATGGGTAGAGTACTCATTTAGAGGGTCGGTGCAGACTAGATGGGCTGAATGGCTTCCTTCTGACTAGATTCGCTAGTCATAGAACCTGACATAGAATCTGATTGAATAGTAGGGATTCTATGAACATGTCATTGAATAATAATCAGGAGAGGAGCCGGTCTATATTTCTCCCTTAACTCGGGGCATTGAGGCCTTTTGTCGCAGTTGCTAGTCCCAACCAATAAGCTCCGCACAGATTGGAAATGTGGGGCGGAATTGTCATTCGGAGGTCAGGAACCCAATATGGGGGCAAGTCATGATCACACATGGCATATTATCAAAAAGACACACTGCTAGCGGAGGCCCAATTAAAGACAAGGGAGCCGGCTCACCATGCTAGGAGGTACGAGGGAACAGGGAGACTCCGGTTGATGGAGGACCAATGGGAAGCCCTCCAGTACTAGAGGCCTACAACCCCGCGCTCAGGTGGGTGCTGTCAATCTGAACATGGAGACAGTTAGGATAAAGGCCAGATAAGCAATTTTGATTTTCAAACTGGCCATAGCTGCCTGGGCATGATTCTGGAGTTTTGGGGGCTGCTGTCCCTCACGCAAAAAAATAAATAAAATCGCTGCCACTGCCATCTTTTGGCTCGAATCTTTCTCAAGGAGAAAAAAAAAAAGAATATCCACAAGCACTCTGCATGATTTTGCTCTTTTTCTCCTCAATATTTCAGAAAACACTCGCTCACAACCAATTGCAACAATCCCTCGATAGTTAGAGGGCTTCCTCTCCACTCCCTCCCCTCCATCACCTCTGCACCCTAACCTCTGTCTAATGTGGGATGTGCAATATTCACAATTAACATTTTCAGGATTTCGAACCGTTCTTCATCATTGTGTTGCTGAGGAAACCGGCACGTTTGTAATAACCAATCACAGCTTCAAGTTCCTCACTAATTATGGGACACATTGGGCTTTATGACATTGGACTCTCCTTTCCTCATACTTTAATGCCCCACTTTGATTTCTCGGGGAAATGTTATTTTGAGGGCACCGTCCACAATTATCTCAACCAGTGACTGGTGCGGTGACTGGCCGCTTAAAGACTTACACAAGCTGTGCGACTGTCAGTGCTCTCTCAGCATCAGCTGTGCCCTGCAAAATAAAGAAAATTGAAAAAAGGATTAACTTCTAGATGTGCGCAGACAAAATACAAAAAAGATTCTGAAGGGCCGAGAAGCAATTACTTAAACATAAATGGAATTATTTACAATGGAAATGCCAGCAGCAGACGAGAAATGCAAAGTGACAGGGCTAATAGACATAATGTCATCAGATTCCCAGCAGCATTATTTCTGAGCCGTGGAATGACAGTAAACTTCATTGGAACTAATATCATTATTTAGACTCACAGTGGGACACTTTCTATTTAAACACTTCAAGCTGATTTAGTGTCAGCCAGCAGTAAATTGCAGGAAGTATTATTTGCTTAATGTAAAAGATCCCAAGACACCGTTTTAAAGATGGCCAACAGGTTATAAACACAGATTATCTGTTTATCTCGTTGCTGTTTATGGGAACTTGATGTGTATAAATTGGCTGCCGGATCTCCTACATTGCAATAGTGGCTACACCTCAAAAAATCTACTTCATTGGGTGTGACAACTTGAGGTCATGAAAGCCTCTCTTTTAAAACAGTCTGCGATTTTGCACATCAAGATTCATTAGGCTAACTGAATCCAAAGAAAGGGATGAGCTGCTGCTGATGTACTCAAATCTTTTGCCTTGGTTATCTTATCTTAAAGGTTACACCACTTCCCAAGTGACCCATTATATCCTAAGGCACTCAATGCAAAAATATCCCTTTGGATTGACAATAACATTCCATCCCCCCCCCCCCCCAAACACGAGGTCACTCAAGAAGGATCCACCTGCATTTCGATGCGCCTAGCGTAATTTCAACCAGGGGCCTGTAACCCTTAAATCAGTCCAGGGGTCAATCCAGGGCTGTCCAATCCTCAGAAAACACAAGACTGGTGAAGCAAACCCAACCTATTACGGTGTGATTAGCATCAATAGGAATGTTGGAGGTTAAAGAAGAAAATCACACTGGAAATACTTCACTAACTCCCCATCCTAGAGTTACTGCTGTGACTGTAGGAAATCAGCTGCTATCTAAACTCTGCAGGTGTGAGCTATGGGAAGACCAATCAAAGATGAAGAGAAGGCATTTTGACCTAACTGGGTTGAATTTTAAAACGGGAGAGCTGCAAAGCGAATGAATATAGCTCTGACAGATGATAATAACCAGGATAAGCTATAGAAAGAGTTTCAAAGGAAGAAAGGGAAAGAAAAACTTGCACAACAGACAGAAATTTGGGCATCTCAGGCTGGCTAAAAGGATAGTGAGAGCCAGCAGACAGGGCAGCCTCTGCCTTGTGGAGGAACTCGATAGCAAGAGAGCACATTTTGAATGGAGACGAGAGCACCGCACCAATTTTCTTCACCTTTACCAATACCACGGGAAACAGAATCCCCGCTTACAATGAGCGGGTGCTTCTTGACTACCATTGGAGGTCGCTCAGAGTCCATTTATGGTAGGGCACAACCAAATCTCTCGGGTTTGTTGGTGGTGATATACACTTGTCCACCATCTTGTGTTACACACACCTCTTCACTGAAACTGCTTTCAGCAGTCTTAATCACACTATTCTGATGCCTCATATATCAAATTACACCAGGAGCTTTATACACACTGGCAAACCCGCTGAGAATTTCATTTCAATAGCCCAAAGCAGAGGTGGTACACATGAATTTTCAACATCCTGAAATCAGTGCCTCCAAGGAACTTTGCACATCTTAGGGCAGCACAGTGGATAGCATTGTGGCTTCACAGCGCCAGGGTCCCAGGTTCGATTCCCCGCTGGGTCACTGTCTGTGCAGAGTCTGCATGTTCTCTCAGTGTCTGCGTGGGTTTCCTCCGGATGCTCCGGTTTCCTCCCACAGTCCAAACGCGTGCAGGTTCGGTGGTTTGGCCATGATAAATTGCCCTTAGTATCCAAAATCGTTTAGGAGGGGTTATTGGGGATAGGGTGGAAGTGAGGGCTTAAGTGGGTCGGTGCAGACTCGATGGGCAGAATGGCCTCCTTCTGCCCTGTATGTTCTATGCAATCCTCACATTCCACTTTCTTTTAGAGGTGTTATTCTGGAAATCTAAAAGATTGATTTTCTGCAATAGAAACCGTGCGTGCCAATAGCAGTAGGCCAACTAATCCAGAGCTCATTCAGTTTATACATTTGCAGCCATCCAGACACAGACCATTGCAAACCACCATTCATCATTATACATTTCCACTGGGCAGGATAGTTACTTCTTACCATTTGGAAGACAACGTGATTCTTTTCTCTTTCACAAGTCCGGAATACTACTCGCTCGTCACTCGCAACATAATCTATGGTGTCCAGCACCTCTGAGAAAAACAAATAGAAAGGCAAACTTAGCAAGATGGGTGAGTGCATGTTTTTTAAATTCCTCCATGGGAGTGGGGATCACTGGCCAGACCAGCATTTGTTGCCCATCCCCAATTGCCCCAGAGAAGGTGGGGAGCTGCCTTCTTAAGCAATCCATGAGGTGGAGGTACACCCACAGTGTTGCTAGGGAGGGAGTTCCAGCATTTTGACCCAGCGACGGTGAAGGAACGGCCGATGTATTTCCAAGTCAGGGTGGCATGTGGTTGTAGGGGAACTCTCAGGTGATGGTGCTCCCATGCATCTGCTGCCCTTGTCCGTCCAGGTGGTAGAGGTCGCGGGTTTGGAAGTTCCTTTGTATCAATGATTCCAGGCACGGGGTGGGATGGAAGGGGTAAAAACAATGAAATAGCACCTTCTTTTTTTTAAAAACTTTTAATTAAAATTTTCATTTTATAAACCGCAACCTTCTGCTACCTTTGCCACCGGTAGTCCGAAATGGCATCTTCAATAATAAGTTTCACGGACATTTAAGCTGTGCCTGGTACAATGCACAATATTTCCTTTACAAACTACATTTGCATATATCAAGTAAGCTGCCTATGGGATATCAAATGGCCGAGGTTGAGGTTTTGATGGCTACATCAATGCAATCTGGACAGAACCGGCCAAACTGGTGCAAACAAAGAGGGAATTTAAAACCCATGACGTATATCTGCAGCAACTTAAACTTGTGGGTTTTCTAACAACCATAGAAACCCTACAGTGCAGAAGGAGGCCATTCGGTCCATTAGGTCTGCATCAAACCTCCGAAAGACCATCCAACCTTGGCCCACTCCCCCACCCTATTTCTGTAACCCTGTGCATTGATCATGGCCAATTCACCTAACCTGCACATCTTTAGAATCTTTCCTGTTGATTCAAGGTTCAATTTGTCTGAATCAGGCTCCGCCCACAAAACAGGCCACGCGCCGACAGTGTGAATGAATGAATGAATGAATGAATGAAAATTGCTTATTGTCACAAGTAGGCTTCAAATGAAGTTACTGTGAAAAGCCCCTAGTCGCCACATTCAGGCGGCTGTTCGGGGAAGCTGGTATGGGAAGTGAACCGTGCTGCTGGCCTGCCTTGGTCTGCTTTCAAAGCCAGCGATTTAGCCCTGTGCTAAACAGCCCCTGCTGTAACTGTGGCATTCCACCAATGAATTGCATCCATTTTCTGGGTGACACAGGCGCTAGTTGAAACTGGCCAGTGTGCGCCAATGAAACAGCTTAATGATTTGGTATTGGTTTTTTTTAAAGTCATTAGCAGTAAATTTTAAACTTAGGTTTCTCATGAGGTCTGGGCACTCTTATTAAAAAGTGGTTATTGCTGATGAACACATTTTTAGCAGTATTAACATTTACTAGGTCATTCCTCTTAAATACAGAATATGAAAGAATCCTTGCTGCTGCCAAGAAGATGAAAAAAAGAGTTAGATCCTACTTTGCTGCCAGATCATGCCAGATTGTGAAAAAAATTACATTTGTGATTCAACAATTAACTGGAAACTAACAAATATTTGAAGGGCATCCTAACCTGATCAATTTCAAGCCCATCCCGGGAGCGATTTCCCAACTGCACGAAAAGCAGAAACTCTATCCCACTATGTGCAACCCAACCATAGCCAAGCTCCCCATTCCTGGACTGTATCTATCTTCCACTTGGGACCCTGTTATTATTCTAATACTAACCCTTTCATTCAATTTAATCAACTTCTTCTGCTAAATATTGGAAAAATGTTTAAGTATTCATCCCAGAAAGAAAAGGAAGTGTAGGGGAAATAAAATCATGTGGAGAAAAAAATGAATTTGTCAACTCACCATTCACCACTCTCTTGCACTGTATCATTTTCAAGTCAATCAATTCCTATTTAAAGGGGGGGGGAAAAAAATGAAGTTCACAAACTGACCGCAATATTATTCCATTACCAAAATGATTAATGCACCGATGACAGTAACATCACAGAAATCAAATACACTGTCTAAGTTCAGATTGTTGGGAAAGATTTGAGCAAATTTGTCCTAAACAACGTTTTAAAAAATGAAGTCAAGGAATGTAAAATAACTTATTGCTTTGAAGTTTGCCAGGACGCCCCTCTGCCAGCGGAGTGTTAAACTGCATTTTGGATGATTCTAAAGAGATTTGCCTGGTAGATTGCTTGAAATTTACCTAAAGGAGAAAGAACTTGCATTTACATTGTGCCTATTATGCTCTGGGCATCCCAAAGCATTTTAGAGCAAATGAAGGGCTTTTCAAGTTGTCATGTTATGAAGATATTAGAAACGTGGGCCCAGAAATGGGGCCCAAAAGTTGGCCGGCACTTTAGGGGTTAAACAGACTAAGGGAGGGGACTGCTGGCAGCAGAAGAGGGATACGCCCACAACCTGAGTTACCTTGTCCCTTTCAGACTTAACCTCATTAGTGGAAATACACAGGATGATCCACTCGAGATCCATTGTCATTCGGAACAAACTTGTTTGACCAGCCATCAGACCATCACAGAATCTGATGACCCATCTGTCTGTTAGTGGAAGGTTAGTTGCACATGAATTGCATAACTCTGTGCCGGGTTGGAGAATCGCCGGGAGGGGCACGCGCAAATCCCGCCAAGCGGCCCCCCTGGTGATTCTGCGCGCTTGACGGGCCAAGTGCCCGCCGAGACCCACCGGCGTCGTTTGCGGGTGGTCCTACCTGGCGGGACCTCGGCATTCTGGCTGTGGGGGACGTCCAGGTTGGGGGGGGGGGGCTGGAGCCGACTCAGGGCCGGGGGTAGGGCATGCGGTCTGGGGCAACCGATCGGTGGGTGCACTAATTCCAGGGGCTGGGGGCCTATTTTCCTCCACGTCGGACCCCTGTAGGGCTCCGCCATATTGCCTGCGGGCCGGCGCAGAGACAGCAGTTGCGCACATGCGCTGACCCGCACCAGCCGTGGCGCACATGTGCGGACTCGTGCCGGCTGTGGTGCGCATGCGCAGACCTGTGCCGGCTGTGGTGGGCCACCTTTTGGCGCCGGAGCAGCGCACAGCACTTTGTTTGAGGGGCTGGGTGGAACTTGAGAGGGAAGAAAGGCTGTTTTGAAGAATTACAGAGAAGGCTATTGAAACCGAGCAGAGAAGTCATGAAAGTTGCCACTGAGGCAGGTTTTGGAAAAGGATTCTGAACCAATGGCTTAACAGAAGAAAATTTGCTTTGTAAATACAAGCATCGCCATTGTCTACCTGTGACAGTGGAATAAGAGCTACATGTTCATGTACAATGTTGTTAATGGGAACTTGTGTGTTATGGTTAAGAAACTGCATGCAATCTGTTAACCTTAGGGCTAAAGTAAATGGTTAAATATTGTTTTCTTCTCTTTTGTTTTAATAAAGTTTGCTTAGAAAATAACCAAGCCCTAGTTCTTATATTATCACTCCTGAAGCAAATCGATCTTTCCGCACCGCATTAAAACATAAAAACTTTACGCGTCTTGTTCAGTATCATAGCCATTATTGAGGGCTGACCAGGCAGCCGTAACAAAGGCAGCACAGTAGCACAAGTGGATAGCACTGTAGCTTCATAGCGCCAGGGTCCCAGGTTAGATTCCCCACTGGGTTACAGTCTGTGCAGAGTCTGCACGTTCTCTCTGTGTCTGCGTGGGTTTCCTCCCACAGTCCAAAGACATGCAGGTTAGGTGGATTGGCCATGATAAATTGCCCTTAGTGTCCAAAACGGTTAGGAGGGTTTATTGGGTTGAGGGGGTAGGGTGGAAGTGAGGGCTTAAGTGGGTTGTTGCGGATTCGATGGGTCGGGTGGCCTCCTTCTGCACTGTATGTTCTATGTAAAGTGTAGTAACTATCGAAATGTTGGAAATGAGACGACCAACTGTGCACAGAGAGATCCCCTCAACAGCAATTATATTAAGTAACCAAATCATCTGTTTTAGTGGTGTTGATTCAGGGGTACAATATTGGCCGGGCATTCCTGGTCCTCCGTGAATTGGGCTATGGGACCTTTGGTACCCAACTGAGAGGCAGACAAGGTCTCCATAACCATTCTGAAATTCACTGCATGTCTCCTGCAAAGATGGCACCTGATTATGTAATGCTCCCTCGGTGCTGCAGTCGGAACTGTTAAGAGTCAGTCTGCATTACATGAGCTCACACCTCTGCAGTGAGACCTGACCCCACAACTCTAACACAACAGGCGAGGACAGCGGGAAGAATAAATACTCGGACAGACATCAGAACGGTGATCTTATAGACATGATTACAATTAAGGGAAGGGAAAAGATAAACTCACTTCAAATTCATCTAGGGTAGGACAAGGGTTCATAGAATTTCATAGAATTTACAGTGCAGAAGGAGGCCATTCAGCCCATCGAGTCTGCACCAGCTCTTGGGAAGAGCACTCTACCCAAGGTCAACACCTCCACCCTATCCCCATAACCCAGCAACCCCACCCAACACTAAGGGCAATTTTGGACACTAAGGGAAATCTATCACGGCCAATTCACCTAACCTGCACATCTTTGGACTGTGGGAGGAAACCCATGCACACTCGGGGAGATGTGCAGACTCCGCACAGACAGTAACCCAAGCCGGAATCGAACTTGGGACCCTGGAGCTGTGAAGCAATTGTGCTATCCACAATGCTACTGCACTTAAACAGATAAAGCTAAGCCTGATATCAAAGAGGCTCTTCCTACATGTTTCTCTAAATGGAGTAAACTGTCAGATAGATTAATGAAGGCATAATCCATGTGATCATTCATGAACCAATTGGATCCTGAAATGGGAGGGGGTGCTGTTTATAGGGCCTTTCAATCGGTCATTACCTTGTGATTATGCAAAGGTTTATCAACAGAGTATCATCTGTTTTTTTTTATAAATGAGTACCCTGACCGGGATAGTTAAAGGTTCAGCCGTGTTGGTGTCATAGAAACATATAATTCCTACAGTGAAGAAGGAGGCCATTCAGCCCATCCAGCCTGCACCGACCCTCTGAAGGAACATCCTACCTCGGACCACTCTCCCGCCCTATCCCCAAAATCCCACCTTACCCTTCACATCTTTGGGCTACGGGAGGAAAATGGAGCACCCGGAAGAAACCCACACAGATATGGGGAGAAGGTGCAAACTCCAAGCAGTCACCCCAGGCCAGAACTGAACCCAGGTCTCTGGCGTTGTGGCACTGTGCCGCCCGATGGGTTAGGTACCTTTCCCCTTATGGACTTCAGGCTCCGAGGTAAAAGGCCATAATTTAATTTGCATTTCTGACAGCTTTTCACACCTTTCCAATCAAGATCATAGCCCCCTTTTAGGTCTCCGCCCATTTGCCTCTAAAACATGGCCTTCTACCCAGCCCCCCCCCCCCCCCCCCCTCCCCCTTCACAATGTATTTTACCGTCAGCTCTCTAAAGTGGGACTCTCTCTTAAGTGGAGACAGAGGTCCAACTCAAAGTCCATTAAGCCCCCCCCCCCCCCATGTATTACTGCTGCAGCTCCAATGGGCGTTTGGGGGGGGTTGGTATGCGTAATCCTCGCCCTTGTGATATCTACCCCAAACCCCCTCCCCCACCTTTTGTGTTGGGAAAACATTACAGAGCCCTCGCCCTCTGCTGCAAATGATTAGAATTCACTTCACGTGAGCCAAATAGCCCGTCAAAATCATAAACCTGGTTAATGAAGAATACAAAACGAAAATGGTAATTCTGACAGCTGGACGTGGTGTACCATCGATGGCCAGAAATAAGATCAAGGCCATGGGGTGTGAGATTTTCCAAGCAATATCAGGCATGATGCTTGCTCTTAAATCCAATAGTGTATCGCTGGCAGGGAGGCTCACCACCGAGACCGAGACCGGGAGGCTGCTCGGAATGTGGCCAAAGAGTTCTTCCTGCACAGTGAGCAGGCCGCTCACGGCACGGTGGCACAGTGGTTAGCACTGATGCCTCACAGTTCCAGGGTCCCAGGTTCAATCCGGCCTTGGGTGATTGTTGGGTGACTGTGTAGAGTTTGCACTTTCTCCCCATGTCTGTGTGGGTTTCCTCCGGGTGCTCTGGTTTCCTCCCACGGTTCAAAGATGTGCAGGTTAGATGGATTGACCATGCTAAATTGCCCCTTAGTGTCCGAAAGATTAGGTCGGGTTACTGGGTTACAGGGATAGGGTAGAAGCGTGGGCTCAAGTAGGGTACTCTTTCCAAGAGTGCAGACTCGAGGGGCCGAATGGCCTCCTTCTGCACTGCAAGGAAAAAAGAAAAAAAGAAGCAGCACAGTGGCTGAAAGTCAATAAGAATGTTTATTGCAGAACGCAGCCTGTAACAGACTTTGCAGAATCATGCATAACCTTCAGCTGTGTTTAAAGATGAAAACAGCATGATGCAGATGATGGAATCGCAGAACGTTCACTGATCCCAACTTTATTTTTAAAAATCTATTTTTCTAGGACAGAGTGGGAACGGAACACTTCAAAAATAAAAGCTAATACACAAGTCCCGAAAGATGTGCTGTTGGGTAATTTGGACATTCTGAATTCTCCCTCAGTGTACCCAAATAGGCGCCGGAATGTGGCGACTCGGGGCTTTTCACAGTAACTTCATTGCAGTGTTAATGCAAGCCTACTTGTGACGTTAATGAAGATTATTATTACTGAATATGCCAATTCGAATAGCTACCGTAGCTTCAAATCTTATAAAACCATAAAGAATTATAGACTCAAAATCTTTTTTCCGGAATCATGTGAGCAGTTTGCATAACAAAATAAAAGCAAATTACAGCAGATACTGGAACCCGAAACAAAAACAGAAAATACTGGACAATCTCAGCAGCTCGGACAACATCTGTGGAGAGAGAACGGGGCTAACGTTTCAAGTCTGGGTGACTCTTTGTCACAGCTGGAGTGAACTGGAAATAGGGTCAGATTGGGTGGGGGCGTGGAGCAGTGGGGCGCGATAGGGGCCAGCGATAGGTGGAGATTGACAAAGGTGTTGAGGACAGATGACAAAAGATATGTAAATGGAGGCGATTCAGGCTAATAAAGGTGCTGATAGTGGCACACAGAAATTCGAATGTGTGAATGGCAGAACAGAGGTGGACAGTGTGTCAAAGAGCAACTAGGAACAGTTGGCCCAAGTGGAGTGGGGAGAGGGGAAACAATGGTGAGGGAAAAACAGATCAATAGAAGAAATTAAAATAAATTGGTAGAAATAAAAATGGGATAAAGGGGGAGGAGAGAATTCACAGACTGTAGTTGCCGAACCTAATGTTACGTCCAGAAGGCTGTCATGTACCTAATCGGAAGATGAGGTGCTGTTCCTTCACTTCGCGCTGGGCTTCACTGGAACATTGCAGCAGGCCAAGGACGGACATGTGGACGTGAGAGCAAGACGTGAGCAAACAACAGGACGGTCTGGGTCCTGCTTGCAGATGGACTGAAAGTGTTCTGCAAAGCGGTCACACTGTCTGCGTCTAGTTTCTCCAACGTCGAGGAGAGCACATTGAGAGCAGCAAATGCAATGGACCAGATTGAAGGAGGTGCAGGTGAAGCACTGCCACACCTGAAAAGAGTGTTTAGGGCCTGGGATGGTGAGCAGGAGGTAAAGGGGCAGGTGTTACACCTTCTGTGATTGCATGGGGAGGTGCCATGTTGAGGGTGATGGAGGAGTGGGCCAGGGTATCTCAGAGGGAACTATCCCTGCAGAATGCTGACCAGAGGAGTGAGGGGAAGGTGTATTTGGTAGTGGAATAGAACAGTACAGCACAGAACAGGCCCCTCGGCCCTCGATGTTGTGCCGAGCAATGATCACCCTACTCAAGTCAACGTATCCACCCTATACCAGTAACCCAACAACGCCCCCCCATTAACCGTATTTTTTAGGACACTAAGGGCAATTTAGCATAGCCAATCCACCTAACCCGCACATCTTTGGACTGTGGGAGGAAACCGGAGCACCCGGAGGAAACCCACGCACACAGGGAGGACGTGCAGACTCCGCACAGACAGTGACCCAGCCGGGAATCGAACCTGGGACCCTGGAGCTGTGAAGCATTTATGCTAACCACCATGCTACCGTGCTGCCCCATGCTGGAATCATGCTGGAGTTGGCGGAACTGACGGAGGATGATTCTTTGAATGCGGAGGCTGGTGGGGTGAAAAGTGAGGTCAGGAGGACCGTATCCTGCTTCTGGGAAGGAGAAGAGTGGGTAAGGGCAGAGGTGCGGGAGATGGGTCGGACACAGTTGTGAGCCCTGTCGATCACAGTGAGTGGGAAACCACGATTAAGGAAGAATGAAGAGATGCCAGCAGCTCTGTTTCGGAAAGTGGCATTATCAGAACAGATGCGATGGAGGTGAAAGAACTGGGTAATGGGATGGAGTCCTTACAAGATGTGAGGTGTGAAGATCTGTAGTCAAGGTAGCTGTGGGAGCCGGTGGGGTCGTAATGGATACCAGTGGACAGTCATCCCCAGAAATGGAGATAGAGAGGTCAAGGAAGGGAAGGGAAGTGTCGGAGATGGACCATGTGAAGGTGGCAGAGGGATGGAAATTTTGCATTACATAATGGTTGGTTCGAAGTAACTCTTTCCTTGAACAAATCAAGGCATTTGTGTTGCAATAAACATCAACGGTTTATTTTCTAGTATGGTCAAATGCTTGTAGTATCCCAAAGCTTTGTAGCAACATTCCATTTAAGGAAAGATATAAATGTGTTGGACAAGGTTTACAAGATCGACTGCCAGGAATGGGTGGATTGTTTTATGAGGAAAAGTTGGACAGGTACGGCTTATGAGAAGACCTAATTGAAACCTTTAAGATCCCGAGGGGTATTGACAGGATGTGGAGCGGATGCTTGTTGGAGATTCAAGAACCAGGGGTCACTGGTTAAAAGTAAAGGGTTGCTCATCTCAGACAGATATAACATAGAACATACAGTGTAGAAGGAGGCCATTTGGCCCATCGACCCACTTAAGCCCTCACTTCCACCCTATCCCCGTAACCCAATAACCCCATCTAACCTTTTTTGGTCACTAAGGGCAAGTTAGCATGGCCAATCCACCTAACCTGCACGCCTTTGGACTGTGAGAGGAAACTGGAGCACCCGGAGGAAACCCACGCAGACACGGGGAGAACGTGCAGACTCCGCACAGACAGTGACTCAGCAGGGAATCGAACCTGGGACCCTGGCGCTGTGAAGCCACAGTGCTATCCACTTGTGCTGAGAGAATTTTCTTTCTCTCAGAGGGATGGGAGTCTCTGGAACTCTTTTCCTCACAAAGGGGTGGAAGCGGAATCTTGAATATTTTTTAAGGCAGAGCTGGGTACATTTTGGTTAATAATAATAATCTTCATTATTGTCACAAGTAGGCTTCCATTAACCACTGCAATAAAGTTACTGAGAAAATCCCCTAGTTGCCATATTCCAGCGCCTGTTTGGGTACACACGAGGGAGAATTCAGAATATCCAATTCACCTACCAAGCACGTCTTTCGGGACTTGTGGGAGGAAACCGGAGCACTCAGAGGAAACCCGCGCAGACATGGGGAGAACGTGCAGACTCCGCACAGACAGTGACCCAAGCCGGGAATCGAGCATGGGACCCTAGCGCTGTGAAGCAACAGTGCTAACCACTGTGCTACCATGCTGCCCTACAGTGGGTGGAAGTATATCAGGGGCAGACAGGAATGTGGGGTTGAGGTTACAATCAGATCAGCCATGTTCTTATGGAATGGCTGAGCAGGCTCAAGGAGCCAAGTGGCCCACTCCTGCTGCTAATTTGCACGTTTGTATGTTCATTCCAAGGTAGAACACAATCTATAACGACCTAGATTAAACAGAACATGCGTTCACAAAGAATCTGTGAATGGTGTGAATTTTCAGCCGGCTTGGCTTCCTTCTCTCTCAAAAACAGTGAAAATCATTATAGTTCCGACTTTACAGGCCTGGCAAATTGAGAGACGGATGCAAGTGTGGATTGATTGTTTTTTAAAAGGTACATTAATACTTGATTCACGAGGTGCACTTAATTGATTCAGCTCCTAGGGCACGTTTTAAACAATTACAAATTAATGGATTAAGATCAAGAAACTGAACCAGCCAGCCTTATTCACAGCGTTGTACATTACTTTGTGCTGAATCATTCGGATCCAATTTTCCAGAGGTAGCTGATATTGTTACAAATGAAAGGTTTTGTAAGATTGTTGTGTGTCGTTAATTTAGAGTAAAATGGAGGAATGAAGGGGGTCATGTCGCCTGCTATGAATTCAGCTGACATCAAGTCTGGGTGCCTTGGGTGTTGAAGGTTAATGGGGTCAGGTGAAAGGGGGGTTGGTGCAGGTTGTTTTACTGAGAAGAAGCTGCACAGTGTTTACAACTGTAAACAATGACCGAGACATTTGTGCAGGTGGTAGAAATACTGTTAGTCTCCAGCAATGTTAGGTTTTATAAATGGGTATACTTTAAACTTTCTATTTCATTTCAAGATAAAATTAAACTGAGAATGTAACTGCAAATTAGCATTTCTACCTGGATACAAGGCCCAGGTGATTTACATTGCCATACAGGTGGGTATGGGCCCAGAGGAAAGCATTGCAGGATTGGCTTTCAGGGAGTTTCTTCAAATATCACAGAAACCTGCAAGGATGGACGGATGACGAATGGATGGAGGGACAGACAGATGGAGGGATGCACAGACGGAGGGAGGGACGGACAGACAAAGGGAGGGACGGACGGAGGGAGGGAGGGACGGAGGTCCAAGTGAGTAAGTGTGAGTGAGTACGTGTGATGCAACAAATCGCCCCAATCTAGTACAGTAAACAGTAATTAATATTCCACATATACATACGGATAAGACCAGCAAATACTCATATAAATGGTTCAAATTATCCGTCATTGTAGTCGGTGTCTCCTTTCGAACGGATAATGAAAGGATGTCGGAAAGAGTGGGGGAATCTCAGGATAACAGGATAAAGCCATGAGCATGTAGCACCATGCCGCCCGCCCTCGTACACTGGACAACAAAAACAGAGCCACACAATATACACAATCCCTTATGGGGTAACATACAACCAATCGGGACCCAACACGGCATCCCAAGACCTCCCAGCAATGAAAGGATACTCCAGAATAAGGGGGAAACAGGATACTGCCATCGGCACAAGACTCCGCTTGGCAGTGAACACACTCACACACAAAGGAGTGAGTAAGCCAAGGATTCTTACACCATGCCAAGGCTCACAACACAACAGACATCACTGCTCTCTAACCAAATCAAAGACACCATTCAGGCCCTGCTGTCAAACCATTTTGTACCAAGGAAGCCCCACTGGCAAGCAGAAGAATCTTCAAGACGCCCATCAATGGGATACCTTGGAGGAGATACAACCCTCCTCCTCCTGGCAAGATAGGGGGAATCCTCCAGAATCAAATATAACAAATCAGAGCCTGTATCAGCACCTCACCTACCCAGAGGGAGGGGAACACCAGGATTAACCAATAGATGCCAGTCATGGTGTGGCAATGTACACTTTGCCCTCCCCCCCCCCTCCCCCCGCAACCCCCGTCCAGCCTAATCTCCAACTGAAGAAAGACTCTAACATCGCTGAACCGAAGAACACACACTCACACTCAGGCCCTGCAGCCAACAGGGTATTCCATGCTCAGGAGAGTTGTCCAGAAACCCCAAAAGGGGACATCGCTGGGGAGGGTCACCCATTCCCTGCCCGACCTGGAAAACACAGTTACTGCTGCCCTCACCTACTCAACCGGCCTATACATTGAATGAAGCAAACTAACCCCCTCTCTAGACACCCCAGGCGCACCACTTAGGCCCTGCTGTTAACGGGGTTCCACCCATTTCCCTCATCAAAGAAATCCTAACAGGATGATATGCCCACCATACATTCAATGAGCCAAGTAAGCAAGTAACCACTGTCACTACCCACGCAGCCAAGTTAATATAGAGAACCAACCCACAAAAGGCTAGATATCTAGATATTCAAGGATATCCCTCAGTTTAAAAGCAAGGATTACAGCACATTAAAAAAAATCAGGCAAATAGCACACAACCTTCATTGTTTTGCAGGATAACAGGTGACAAAATGCCTCGGTACTCACATATTATCCACCCTTGTTAAGATAAAAGACAATAACACAAAATCAAGAGTATAATCACAAGGGAACAAAGTTCAGGATTTATGATGAATTGCAGGATAACATAACCATCCACTGAGCTTAAAACTGTGACAGGAGCGTGTTACAACATCCAGAGCTTCACTGAAGCCTTTTCCGCCATGTCATCTTCCCAAAGAGAAACCCAGGCCCCAGTGGGTAGCGAAGACCTGCCACATCTGGTCGCTTCCTACCCTGCACGACCAATGCAGAGGGCACGAGAAAGCAAGACCAGTGGTCAGAGTCGTTGACCGGCCCCAGACCTCGAAGTCCGGATACAATGTGCTCCATCAAACTCAATGTCCAGCCCGCAAATTGAGATCGGGAAAGCATGGCAGCCAGTTCTCTCATTCGGTCGGTAATTCATCCCTAGCTCTCCTCAGCAGGTCGGGTGCACAGATACTCTTTCTCCAGCCCTTTAGACCTTGGAAAATAGGAGGCAGGTTTAGATAAAGGATCTGGATCGGCGCAGGCTGGGAGGGCCAAAGGGCCTGTTCCTGTAATTTTCTTTGTTCTTTAGATCTCCCCGAATCACCCAGGATGTTTGACATGCCATGCAACAGGGTTTCCGCGGACTGAAGGTGAGCCCCCACCCAGGAAACTGCCCTGTTGACTGACAGGATTCTCTTCCCCGCTTCATGCATTCGCTTTAGGATATCTCGCAGTTCAGCAATGTGAGCACCAATAATTTGTGCCGGGGAACCGACCATTATCCACAACTTCACTGACAGTGACAGCCATCATCTCAACACCAATGGCATCGCCAAAGAGTAGGCCCACTCACCAGCCAATGCGACAAAATTTAGCCAGGATTGTCCAGGAGCATAGCACAGATTAGACACATCAGGATTGAATAATTATCGGTTGTGTATCAGGATAAAACAAGAGTAAAAGTTAAAAGCTCGCGAAAACGCAGCTGCTCCTGCGCATACATCACGCGACCCATTCTCCTTGTTGCTTTTAGTTTGTGTGTTACAGTAAAAATCTTAAAACTTAAAATCTTGTCACGCGATCTGTTCAACCATCCACTGGAAGTTCAAATTCTTTTTTTAAAAGTTTTCGGTCTCCAAAGGAATCGTATAAATATCGATGTTGTTTAAATTTAGTTATCATAACTGGGAAACCGCTTCACATAAGGAACTAAACCATATCACAATTTATTCATTCAAGACCGCAGCATGATTCCGCACATTAAGAGGCCATTCTACTCACGAATTCTGGCTAACAGTCTTCCTCACAAGATACCTAGAAACTAAATGCGAGGTATGGTTTTAATTATCTACTTTTCTTTCCCCACAGGAGGTAGAGCAGCAACAATGGGGTAACTACACCAAATGCAACAGGCCCTCCTGGTTTGTCAGAGCACAGAATGGAATCTAGGAAGTCAATACCGCAGAGATGTTGGCAGGAAAAGGAAAGTCAGAATGGTTTCCCAGTTTGGAAGATCATAAAATGTCTCAGAAGAGGCAGGGGCCTGGGACCAGGGCAGATGCAGACCTGGAGCACCTCCTCGAGTTGTAAGACAGAAGAGGGAGGTCCTCTTCCTGGAGGGTGGCAGAAAGAGACCATCCACCCAGACCCGGCAGGCCTGGCTGGAGATAGCTGACAGAGCAGATATCAGTATGGTTTGCTCAAAGTGGATTCATGACCTGAATCGCTCTGGCAATGCGAGTGCAACTCTCCAACCCTCAGGGCAAGTCTCTGGGAATTCGATCTCCAGCAGACACTCCAACGGAGGTGTCTCAGGGTACATGCTGCTCCTGCACATGGAAGAATCGCGTACCCATGGTACCGACTGTTCTCGCACAATGGCTCAGTGCTGCTGAGGATTTGCCAAAGGGATGACAATGATCAAAGATAAAATATTCTGACAAGGAATCATGTAATTATGGCACTTATCATCAGTATGAAATGCAAATTCTTCTAAGTCACTTCAAATGGATGGAATTATTAAGACTTTAAATAGGTAGAAACATAAGGTTTTCTTCTATTTATCTTCTACTACGGACCAATGCTTTTGGACCAAATCACCATGTGACCTCAGAATTTCAGCATTCAGTTCAGGGTGTAATCCAGGATGAAGTCCACACCAACAGAACATGACTTCAGTGAATTATGTACAGTGAAATGAAGAAAAGGACTTTGTCAGTGCTTTGCAAACCATGCTCCAAAGTGACCCCAATTTAACTCACCCACTGTTTAGCCCCTTTTCCCAAACCCCCTTCCCCACTCCGTTTACCCCCTTTTCCCAAACCCCTTCCTCCACTCCGTGTGCCCCTTTTTCCCAAACTTACTCCACAACTCCCTGTGTAACCCCTTTTCCCAAACCCCTCCCCCACTCCCTGTTTATCCCCTTTTCCCAAACCCCTCCCCCCAAACTCCTCCCCTCACACTCTCACTCACTCAGAGGCCTGGCCTTTCCAACAGCCTGACAGGAACATCAGGCTGCCCTGGAACCTCTCAGGATCCTACATGGTCAGGTTACCGGACCTAAATGTTGGTGCCAATTCATTACAACCAGCCAGGACTCCGACTCAGCAGCTTTCTTCCCTCCCCCATCCTAAACCCTGCGACTCCACTGAGTGGTCAGCAGCAGAAAGCTCCCTCCTGGTGGAATCAGTGGCAACAGCCAGTTCCGGGCACGAGGACCTGAGTGATGGCTCCCTCAGATCTGCTCCCAATCTCGTTATTGGCCAAGACTAGCCCTCACAATCTCTTCTTCTGCCTCCCACAGATGTAGACATCGAAATGCTAAGACCAGCTCCCTCCCATCACTGGGCCAGGCGCAGCCATAGTATAGTTCAGAGCAAGTGTCTTCATGAGCACACCCTCCACAGTGCAGATATCTTCATCTCAGTAATCCACACGTTTAGTTCGATAGGGCGACACTGGGTGATAAGAACACCCAGAAGAAGGTGCCAAAAGTAGAGACAACTGTGGGTCCCATTGGCATAACCTGAAAATTCAGCCCCATATCTCAGTCAGAGAACCACTGCAAGTCACAAAATTAACGACTGAGATAATTCAACAGCTTGAGAAGAAAGAACAGGAATTTATAAAAACCACATTCAGGACCCCATCAACCGTTAAGTGAGAGATTGTGTTTAATGATACCACAGCATTATCTTTATCTGTTATTAACTAAAAATTAAGTTTCCGTATCCTCTTACTTGCTGCTTTAAGAATTGCAAACTCATTTTCCCCACCAACTGTGTCCCCAGATAGTCGATCAATTTCCCATCAGCTTAGCTCTCTCTGGGGCTGCTGCATCTCTCACATTAGCAAAAATAGATTTATATTTTTATTCCTCTCCAAGATAATTCGGATCCAAAGATCACGGAGTTATTTCTTCAGTTACAATACACCCCGAGTGTTTCCCCATGCAGATAAACTTGCTGTGCCAAGCACCATTTTAGCGTGCAGTTGTATTTGAGCCTGTATCTGAGCTGCTTTTTATGGTGATACCTTGTGTAACAAACAATGAAAAATATTTCCCAGGGACAGGCCACAGCAAAGTCCAAATCCTGAGTGACAACAAAAGCTGGAGGGAATGCTGCAGAATTAAAGGGTCAGATCGGCTTTGGATCCCTGCCCAGACTTCGACAAGAAGCCATCACCTTCAAAAAGTAAAGTCCTGTCACATGTATTCATTATTAAAACTCCAATACAGGATGCTCACACTGCAGTCATCATCGGCTTATTGTCGCTTTTCCCAAAAGTCAAAATTATATTCTGTTCAATCCGCTAAGCGTCATCCATCTTATTGCAAACCCCTAACTTACAAGCAAGTGGAGTTAAAATACAGATCTGCCACGATTTAATTGAATCTTGGAATGGGCACGAGGGGCTGAACTGCCAACTATTCAACTGTACTGAGGGACTTGAAAGTGCCCCAAAGGAGTAGGGTTTATGTGGATCCCTTCCTGTTCAGTTTTGTCCCCACTGAGCAATGACCTTTGTTTTCCTAGTAACACATTCTGCTATCCTACCTTTGCCACCATAATATATTTCAGTCCCTAATGGCACCATTAACAGACCCTCTGTCTCATGTCCATGACATCTTTGTCAATCTCTACCAAACTCCAAACTATCACTGACTTTCCATCATGCCCCACCCCCTCCCCTAGTATATAATTCATCAGATTTCTATCCCTTTTCAGTTCTGTAAAGGGTCATATGGACTCAAAACGTTAACTGTTTCGCTCTCCACAGATGCTGCCAGGCCTGCTGAGTTTATCCAGCATTTTCTGGTTTTATTGATGAGGATCTCTCAAGTTCGAGGATTAGCACAATTCCCTGTCAGACCTCTGTACTCGGAACATGACTTTAAATGTTCAACACGCTTTGTCAGCTTATTTGCACCGCAGACAGCTTCTCTCTTTATTATAAACGATGAGGTCGCCCAGTGGCACAGTGGTTGTTTCACAGCACCAAGGATCCGGGTTCAATTCCAGCCTTGGGTGACTGCATGTGTGGAGTCTGCACGTTCTCTCCGCGACGCGTGGGTTTCCTCCCACAGTCCAAAGATGTGCAGGTTAGGTGGATCGGCCAAGATAAATTTCCCCTTCGGTGTCCAGGGATGTGTACGTTAGCTTAAGGGGTTATAGGGATAGGGCGGAGTAGTGGTCCTAGGTAGGGTGCTCTTTCAGGGGGTCAGTGCAAGATCAAGGGGCCAAATGTACTGTGTACTCCTTCTATACTGTGGGGATTCTATGATAAAATGGACTCGACTGAATGGGTTGAATTTTCGGCAGTACAAATTCACCAGCAACTGAAAAATGAAGTACATTAAAACTGAGCTTTAAGACAGCCACATGCTGAGGACCAAAACCCACAGTCACATCAACACTTTGAACAATTAATTAACCACAACCTACTGGATAAAGAAAATATCATGAATAATTGGATTTCGCAGCACAGCAGTAGGTGCTTCAGAACACTTGGAGGATTAGCATTTAGAATTTAAATCAGGGACAAATATTTCATATATTTCCTTTCAGTCAAAGCACCTCTCATTGACTATTCATGAAGCACTTCGAAGGTTTCAAATGCTAGTCTTTTTCTTATGGAAGTTCCATTTGTACAGGGGGTTGAAGCTTTCTTAGTGTCACATTCGAACAATACTGTTTCTCTTCTCTACTAATTAGACAGCAACAAAGAACAGTAGTCACATCACAACTTGCAGATTTAAAATATAACACGCATTTATATTCTTCATCCAATCCAATTATTTTTCCATTTTTCTCACATATCTTTGCAACAACTTGGGCTGGCCTTGGTCGCTCTTTCACCTGACGTGAAGTCTAGAGTGGGGTTAAACATCGGCTAATATTGACTGGAGGGTGAAGAGAAATTGTCCAAGTAACAGTAAAAGAGGTCAAAAGCTCTGGAACTTGCCCTCCGTCACAAGGCCTGCAAACTGCTATACGCCTTAGTGGGCCTCTATTCATGTTGAAATGGAAGCCATGATGTGGAGATGCCGGCGTTGGACTGGGGTGAGCACAGTAAAAAGTCTTACAACATCTGGTTGAAGTCCAACATGTTTGTTCCAAACACTAGCTTTCGGAGCACTGCTCCTTCCTCAGGTGAATGAAGAGGTAGAGGTAGAGAGAGAGGTCTTCATTCACCTGAGGAAGGAGCAGTGCTCCGAAAGCTAGTGTTTGAAACAAACATGTTGGACTTTAACCTGGTGTTGTAAGACTTCTTACTATGTTGAAATGGAGTCTGTGAAGTTGGCACCATTACACCTTACACTGTTGTCAATGAGAAGTTAGCACGTGCAGACTGTAATGTAAAGTAGGCTCAGTGTGACGTGGTCGGGATGCGGCGAATTGAAGTCCACGTTTTTAATGCCTGTTCCGTTGTGTTTTCCAGTTCTGACATTGGTATTTAAACAACCCGGTTGGAGAGGAAGACAAATCAGCAGCCGTCCCGTCCCTTTAAGAGTCTGGCCCTTTCCCACGTGCCCTCTCCTCCTCTCCTGGCCTGGATGCTGCCTCAATACCACACATCTTCCAGTAATTGTTCTCCTGTCAGTTTGGCGCCTTTCGTGAGCGAGAAAGAAAGCAAGACTAAATTCCAGGCTCTGACAGGGTCGGAAATAAATTTTCATTTCTGCAAAGTTACATTCCAATTTCAAAGTCTAAACAAAATCTCAGATTTCCCTTGGGTCCAGGTTTCAAAACCTACATAATTTATCTGCAGCAAAACCTCCCGCAGGACCACACTGGAGCATTGCATAAATTCCAATATAAGCACCAAGGACAACATAAGAAAAAGGGGGTGACTGATTTACGATGACTGAAACAGCAGATGCTTTATTGTTGAGCCACTGAATCAAACAATAGCAGCTATGGCTCCTCCTGCTTCTAATTCCACAGTGGCAGAGAGGGAGACAGAGAGAGAGACAGAGAGAGGCAGAAAGGGAGATAGAGAGAGAGAGACACAGAGGGATAGAGAGAGAGAGAGAGACAGAGAGAGATAGAGAAAGAGAAAGAAAGACACAGAGACACACACACAGAGACAGAGAGACACACACAGAGAGAGACACACACAGAGAGACACGCACAGAGACACAGAGAGACACACACAAAGAGAGAGAGACACAGAGAGAGAGAGAGAGACACAGAGAGAGAGAGACACAGAGAGAGAGAGAGAGAGACACAGAGAGAGAGCGAGAGACACAGAGAGAGAGAGAGAGACACAGAGAGAGAGAGAGACACAGAGAGAGAGAGAGAACCCAGAGAGAGAGAGTAGATAGAGACACAAGAGAGAGAGAGAGAGACACAGAGAGAGAGAGAAGAGAGAGAGTGAGGAGAGAGGAGAGAGATAGAGTACGATAAGAGAGATAGAGACAGAGAGATATAGGAGGACAGATAGAGAGAGAGGAGACACGAGCGAGAGGACACAGAGCGAGAGAGACACAGAGCAGAAGAGACACAGAGCGAGAGAGACACATAGCGAGAGAGACACAGAGCGAGAGAGACACAGAGCGAGAGAGACACAGAGCGAGAGAGACACAGAGCGAGAGAGACCAGAGCGAGAGAGAGACAGAGCGAGAGAGACACAGAGCGAGAGAGACACAGAGCGAGAGAGACACAGAGCGAGGAGACACGAAGCGAGAGAGACCACAGAGCGAGAGAGACACAGAGCGAGAGAGACACAGACGAGAGAGACACAGAGCGAGAGAGACACAGAGCGAGAGAGACACAGAGCGAGAGAGACACAGAGCGAGAGAGACCAGAGCGAGAGAGACACAGAGCGAGAGAGACCAGGCGAGAGAGACACAGAGCGAGAGAGACACAGAGCGAGAGAGACACAGAGCTAGAGAGACACAGATCGAGAGAGACACAGAGCGAGAGAGACACAGAGCGAGAGAGACACAGAGCGAGAGAGACACAGAGCGAGAGAGACACAGAGCGAGAGAGACACAGAGCGAGAGAGACACAGAGCGAGAGAGACACAGAGCGAGAGAGACACAGAGCGAGAGAGACACAGAGCGAGAGAGACACAGAGCGAGAGAGACACAGAGCGAGAGAGACACAGAGCGAGAGAGACACAGAGCGAGAGAGACACAGAGCGAGAGATACACAGAGCGAGAGAGACACAGAGCGAGAGAGACACAGAGCGAGAGAGACACAGAGCGAGAGAGACACAGAGCGAGAGAGACACA